>NW_023601104.1:27703694-28316917 GCF_014898055.3 Talpa occidentalis
AACATCTAAAACACGAAGTTGAGCATGAGTTCATTCCAGCTGGGATACAAGATTTGAATCAGATGGCCGGTTTATTGGCACATAAGGAACCTACATTTACTCTATGAAAAAAAAAAATGTATTGGCTTAATATAAGACCAAGTGATACAAAAGCCCAGGGAATATAAAATACTGCTATGGAAGAATAACTATATGAGCAGTTGAAGTCATGAGTAACTACAAAATATTTTATCAAATTTTCATGCAAAAAAGTAGTAAATATATATGTGTAAATATATATATATATATATATCTCAATGCATGCATAACTAAATTGCTATCCATGTCAGTTATAACTTGTTGTCTCCATCTTGCTCCCTCAAGCTTAAAAAAGGCCCATCTCTGCAGGACGTTTACAGAGAAAATGATAGAGAAAAAAATTATTTAGATCAATTCCTGAGGCTACACTTCCTAGATATGTGAACTGGGGTAAATCACTTGTACAATCATTATTCTTCATCCTCAAAATAGGAATACCACAACCTGCCATACGGGATTGCTATTAAGATCAAGAGATTAAATGTGAATTAATAAACTGTTAAGTTCTTTATTATCTCAGTTTCTGAAGTGACCTACCTTTTTCTGATTGGTAAATTAATCCATGCAAATGAATCCACATAGTTAACATTTGCTATCCTTATCCAAAGCAAGAATTCCAATAAAATTTCAAATGACAGGATGGTAAGCAGGAGCATCTTCTGAGTGGGTGATTATCTGTTTTGCCTGTTATAACAAAAATACCATAAGCTGGATGGCTATAAACACCAAACTTGTTTCTCACAGTTCTTGAATCCAGGAAGTCCAAGATTTTGGCACCAGCCAAACTGGTGACTGGTGAGAGCCTGCTTATTCACAGACAAGATGGTGCCTTCTTGCTGTGTCCTTATATGGTAAAAGAAGATGAATATAATAGTCCAACTATGGACTATTATAATTCTATAAATTTAAGTATAATATAGACCCTCAATTGAATTATTTCTATTAAAAATATATTAATATATCTGACATTTAAAAAAAATTATTAGTGCTCCTAAAGTCAACATCAGTGCATTATAATTAAACATTAATTGACTAATTAATTTTAGGTAGGATGAGCAATGTATTCTTATTTACCATTCTGAGTCCTGAGTAATCAGTCTTTATGGCCCTTACACACAGAATTTTCAATGGTATCCATTTGCCATCTGAATAGTAATAACAGTTATGTAAAATTTCCACTCTTGTTTATTTGGGGTCAACTTGAAAGGAGCATTTTCTAGGTCTCTACCCTTTAACCACAGGAATCTCTTACGTGGACAAGCAATTGTTTCCTGCAATGAATTTGTAGTCAATAACCTCAGATATATCAATAATGTCAGAGAGCTCTAACATGCATTCAACGACTACAAAATCTCTCAGGTATATATGACTCCCTTATGTTGGCTTAAAGAAAATAAAAACTACTACTTCTCTAAGTTATTCACATTCAAATGATTGCAGAGTCCAAGTCATTTTTATTGAAAAAGTTAAGAACTCTATTAAGCCTCTAATTCATGCCTTTTTTGAAAACTGATTTTGAAAGTGTGCACCGCCCTGAATTGAATAAAGTAGGAAGGGTTTGATCAGATGTGTCAAAGTAGGTTAAGAATCTCTAACAGCACTCTATAGGGAGGGGAAATGTGTCCTGTTCAAGTGTGGTTTCTTAATTTAAACCATCAATAAGTGCTTGCTGAACTGAGTTGCAACAGCATCCTCTGGTGCAGCTAAAATGTTATGGCTTCCATTCAAAATGCAATTTTTGAACACCTGCTCATTTATTACATTATTACTCTATAATATGATGTACTGTGCTTTAAAAATACGATGTCTTCCTTGGTGAGCCCTTTACAAGTTGTGTTAAAGTATGGATCCTGGGCATTTTTTCTTCCTGCTTTTAGCATCAGAACTCTAATGGTTTGATCATGGTAGAATCTCAGGCATTTGATTTTTGGTTCTGACTGAGCATTAGAAATAGAGGCAAGTTTTGTGTACTAAGTTTTTATTTCCTGATTTTTACACTCAAAAACTATGTTTGCTTGTAAGCTACCACAGTAATATTGGACCATACATATGAGCTCTATAAGAAAAGAAATTCTTTACACCTAAGGGCGGTTTATTTTTCAAGTGCTATTATGGGAAATGTTTGTGTCCACTGTTAGGCCTAAAACATAGATGAGGAGAAAATAAACAGAAAATCTTAGCATACGCATATGAGATTCTAAAAGAAATCCAAGAAATCAACATTGGTCGTATTCATTCAAAATGGACACAAGTATCTTTGTTCACAGGAAAAGTTGGAGCTGGAGATAAGAAAAAAAGATATGGTAGATGTTAGATCCTAATTTCAGCTCTTAGCTCACCATCAGATATTGGGTAAATTATTTGATATCTTGTTTCTGTCACATATGTTAAGATTGATTATATGGTGTATAATACAGAGATTGATAAACTTTTTCAGTAAAGGGTGCAATAATAAATACTCCTATGTTTATCCGGCTCTGCCATTATACTGCAGGGACAGCCATACTCAACACAAATGAATGGGTGTGGCTGTGGTCCCATGAAACTCTACCTACAACAAGATCATTTGGCCTTGATGGGCTATAGTTTTTCAACCAGTGGTATAATACCTATTTAATAAAGCTACCTGATGAATAGGGTGGTACGATACATGTATAAAGAAGGCAGTCTTAATAAAGAAGATGACAAAAGAGAAAAGTCTGAGGGGGGAAAACTGGTATTATGTAAGGTAAATGTTTTTTATAAAAATAAACCCAAAAACCAAGATCTGAAATCTACTTTTACTGAAAATTATTTATCATGGAATTGACACCACAACTAGGAAACTAAGTATTACACTCAATTTTGGGGGAAGTCATGTTGTCATTCTTCAAGTCAGGAAGAATTCTAACTCCTCTTTGTAAAATGTTCATTGTCAAAGTGGATACTATCAACCTAGAAGATCATGGTGGCTTACGTCATTACTACTCTAATTATTTTCTCACTTAGAGGTCAATTATAAAAATCTTTCATCCAGGGCCTCCCCTGGTGGCACAGTGGTTGAGCGCTGGGTTGCGAGGCTGCCTGCAGCCTCTGCATTGCCAGTTCGATCCCCGGTCACCAGCGAGGGTCCCACAAAAAAAAAAAAAAATCTTTCATCCACCAGTATTTTATTAATTAAAATGCAAAGGGAATAAAAACCATAACTGGCTTTTTCTGCTCATATATTTTCCTAGAGAGTTCTCATAAATCTTTTTTTAATATTTTATTTTATATAATTCTTACATCATTTTTCATTTTTGCACAATGTATGCATTTTCATTTTGGTTATATTCCCCATACAATTGCACCCCCCTTATTTTGACCCTAATCCTTCCTCAAACCCTGCCCCCCCCCCCCCCCCGCTGCAATGTGTCTCTGGTCCATAGTTGCTTGTTGATTTTGATTTTTACTTTGTATTAATTAGTCTTTTTCCTGGTCCGTTATTTAGGTTTTCTAAATTCCTGCTATGAGTTCTCATAAATCTTAATGACATTCGACAACATTTCAGTTTCCTATATGTTAATGTCAATTCCTTTGACCACTTTATCAAAATATTTTGCCAGAATAAGTGTAAAATGGAATATTTATTAGCAGGGTCTTAAGAGGAAGAAACTTCTTTTGTTCCTCATGGTTTCTCCTACAGTTCATCATTTTTCTAAAATTCAGTAAAAAACTTTGATAAATTGATAATTTTAGCAGTATACATATCTATGGTGTCTTATCTGAACCCTTTGAGACCAGATGTGTGTTGGAATATATAACTTTTCAAATTTTAGAAAGTCGGTATGCTTCACATACCACATAGCTCACACATCTGCAATGAAGGCTGGAACAGCACCCATAATAGAACATATTCATTTTGCTGCAGTCAAACTCATTTACACCAAATAGAATAAAGGCCATGAATAGCCTTATGTTATTTCAGTACAGATTTTGCTGTCAAAGACCTGTTACAAACTTATGAAAAATCTTTTTGTTTTCATTTTTGGTGAAGGACTGGGTTTCTAGTGTGTTGAAACAATACAAACACAAAGCAGATTGTGGGCACTTTGGTGGTAGGAAAATCAGGGTGACTACACCTGACGGGGAAACCCTATATTACAAAAAAATAAACAGGGATGGTTAAAATTTTTTTAAATAAGGCCAACACAGAGCCTATCTAATGACTTTTTTGTTCAAAGAGATGCACAATGTTGAATATTTGAATTATTTACTCTTGTAACTGAATATACTTTCAAGCACGAATTCAAGAACAATAAGGCTAAATTCTTCCACTATAGGCACAATTACCAAGAGAAATATGCTCCCTCTGCCCCACTGAGTTTCAATTTCTTTTCAGAGCCAACACATACAGGGCATAAAACCCCTTTGATCAGTACTACTGGACATACTGGCAGTGTTTCCCCACCGAAAGAGTTTGTCCCTCAAAGAGAGAAAATTCTGATATGAGTAATCTCCTATACTGATTTTCTCCCCAATAAAAAGATGTTCCTTCTAGTTATGGCAGTAATTGGAAAACTGTATTTTACTGGTATTAAGTTTATGGGGCTCTTCAAGAATTTGATTATTTTTAAGTCCAGCGCATTAATTTTTAGTCCTAGCTGTTCCTTAGAAATACACGTGGGACATGCAAAAAAATGAAACTAGACCACCACCTCTCACCATACACAAAAATCAACTCAAAATGGATAAAAGACCTGGACATAAGACCTGAAACCATAAAATATATAGAAGAAAATATAGGTAAAACACTACAAGACATACATTTCAGTGACATTTTTAAACACTCATCACCCAAAGCAAAGAAAGTCAAGGAAAAGATAAACACCTGGGATTACATCAAACTGAAAAGCTTCTGCACAGCAGAAGAGACATTAACCACAACAGAGAGACACCCCACTGATTGGGAAAAAACTTTTGCACTCCATGCAACTGATAAGGGACTGATCACAAAGATATACAAAGAACTCACAGGACTTAACAAAAATAAACAATTCAGTCAAGAAATGGGCAGAAGAACTTAAGACATTTCTCCAAAGAGGAAATGTAAATGGCCAAAAGGCATATGAAAAAATGTTCAACATCCCTTATCATCAGGGAAATGCAAATTAAAACTACATTGAGATACCACCTTACACCAGTAAGAATGGCACATATTAAAAAAACTAGCAACAACAAACGTTGGCAAGGATTTGGTGAAAAAGGAACTCTCCTGCATTGCTGGTGGGAGTGCAAACTGGTCCAAGCACTATGGAAAGCTGTCTGGAGGTTCCTCAGTCTACTAAAAATGGAGCTTCCATATGACCCAGCAATTCCACTCCTAGGGATCTACCCAAAGGACACAAAAACATTGATTCAAATAACACCTGCACCCCTATGTTTATTGCAGTACTATTTACAATAGGTAAAACCAACCCAAATGCCCCCAAATAGATGACTGGATCAAGAAGATGTGATATATATACACAATGGAATATTATTCAACAATCAAAAAAGAAAAACTCATGCCATTTGCAGCAACGTGGATGGAGCTAAAAGGAATTATGTTCAGTGAAATAAGCCAGAAGGAAAAAAAAAATCAGATGGTTTCACTTTTAGTAGGAATATAGGGGACCCCAATAAGACATCAGTGTAAAAAAATAATAACAGTACAAAACACAACAAAGCAAAAACAGACAATTATAAGTCAGAGATATACTGCAGGGAAGGAGGAGGGAGAGGGATTAGAGGGAGGGAGGGGAACAGGGGCTGTGGTGATGGTGCACAGGTGCATTGGAGAAAGAAATTCCATGGGGACTACACCTGAGGGGGTGGGGGAAAGCAAATATTGTTTAAAAATGAACAACGATGTAAAAAAAATAATTAAAAAAATACACGTGGGAGCACTGCTAATATTACAGATTCAGGCAGCACTGGATCGATACACATGTAAAAAAGACCATCCAATTTGGACTTTTCCTATGAAGCTTTGGTATACTCTTCTTCCAATTTTTTCATTTGTTTTGCTACAGTCCTTGGGTGCACCTAGTCTTTCTATTGGATAATCTAATATTGGAGGAGGCTTCAGACTTAATGTTTGATCTTCCAGTGAAGGAGGACACAGAAAAAGAGAGAGACAGAGACAGAGAGGCAGACAAGGCAGAAGTCTCCCAGACTGCTATGTAGTCTAAGAAAGATCCTGGAAGCTGTGAAGAATTTTCAAATCAAAGTTGGCTAACAGATGAGCTCATATCTCCCAGGAATGGGGTTGCCCTACTATCCTTGCCAGTCAGTGACTGACAGAAAGCATGGAAGTCATGACCTCAGAGTAAACGCAGTCATGGATTTCAAAGTGTTGCAGCTGGGCCTTTGGTCAAATTCATTCTCTATACTCCCCCAGTACTGCAGATTGTGCCACATATATGCAGTAGGATCTAGGACACCAGGAAAAACCTCTTAACCCATCTTTTAACAACCTCCATAACTATTAACTTCTCACTGTAACAGGATAGGAAGAGGAAAAAGGGAAGACATCAAAGTAAAAGCAAATGTCATTTCAGTATTTAACATAAATCCACAAAGTTTTCACGGCTGTAAATAATGCACCAAATATTTTATTTCTCTCGGTAGTTCATATGCAAGTGATACACTTTCAAAACATTTTTTAAAACACATAAGACGTTATACTTTATCAGTGAATTATTTCTGTCCCAGGGGGTTCAATCAAATTAAAATTTTATAGTCTGAAAGTTTATTTTTAAGCCAACTGAGTTGACAAATTTATAGGTTTCTATAAATTATTTTTTCTTAGTTCAATGCTTTGCACACACCATCAGTAAAATATAATTTTGTAAATATTTAGGACCATGTCAATAGCTGTGATTCACATGAAAATATAATCAGATATCTCAAATTCCTGATTAAGTCAATTTCAAAGACATAAAATACCAGCATACTTGCTATGAAATTCTGTTAAAAGGCTTCTTTTAATAAACTCTAACCACTGATAAAGAAGTTCTGTTTAAAGCTAGAAGTTTTATATATGATACTTTTCTTCACAGAAAAAAAAATGATGAAAAGGCAGTGACCACCATCCTACATCAGAGATGAAATATTTATGAGTCTATATTAAATAATAACTAGGAAAATTTTTAAAAATTTTAAGGTCCATCTTATAAAACATGAATAAAGATAGTAGAAACATTATCACACAATAACAAAACAATATAAACCAAATGTCTCCACATCTTCATTGCATAATTCAGTGATTTGAAATAAATGCCATGTTAAAAACCATGAGCAAACTTAAAAATTTACCAAGGAAACTGAACTTTTAGCATTTTAAACAAAGTTTTAATAGGCAATATATATCTGATCAACATAGGCAAGATGCATAAAAGACAAAAATAATACTGCATAGAAATGATTCTCATAGGCCTGCTTTCTCAAAAATCACATCTACTAATTATTTTCCAAAGTATTGTTATATATGCCTTATTTTACTTATATATATAAAACAACTAGAGACTTTTCTTCTTCCTAATAAGTATTTAGAATACATTTCTAGGTACCCAGTAAGTGTTAAGATACCCTTAAAAATCTTTCAAGGCATAAAAAATGATTTCTAGAAATATAAAAATATTGAATTTTTCATATTTCTGTGTCTTGAAAAACTTAAAGTGCAATATTTTCATGTATCAGCAAATTATAATTGTGCCATATAAGTGCATTTTCAAAGAGCAAGTAAATAATTTTCAAAACTTTGTGAATGTTATATTACAGAGAACAGAGGTGTCTTTCTATTATTTATAGTGCAAGAAGAAAAAATAAGCACCAATGTGAAGCATATTTTTATTAGGAGAAAACAACTTTTTTGGAGAGAAAAGAAGAAACAACATTTCTCTCTCTACTGGCTTTTTCTTCAGTCTATGACCTGGTTTACCAAAAATGTTATCTTGGTTCAATTATTGAACAAATTACTTTTAAATATTCAGCATTTGTCCATGCCTATAAACTCTCAAAGAACACCAGTCATTCTAAGTTCCTTCCTTATTCTGCAATAAAGACTTTAATTAAAAACAAACCAATTGTCCTTTGCTTCACAATTTTAACATTAATGGAAATTTCACTCTGAGTTTAAAGTGGTGTTTGAGGATCTGACTCATTCAAGATGGCAGTGTAAAAGTGGACTGCTAACATAGTTACAAAATTATAGTCAAAAGTAAAGAGAAAAAAAATGAAAAACAATACTAGGTATTCTACAAAAAAAATTCTAAAAACTAAAGGAATGCTTGCAAAATTCTCTTTTGCAAGATAAAGAAAAGTGATATATAGACAAGACTGATGATTGCTTTTTCTCCCAGTAGCAGCCCCCTGGATCTGTGATTTTTAAAAGGGTATTTGGGGCCTGAGAAGTTTCAGGGATGATTGCTTCATCAGTTTTTGCTGGTGTCTCATTGACTGCGCATCCTCAATGGCATGATAAGCTTTCTGTAAAATAAAACATTTACTATAAATTGTAAAGACAAGTACAGGCTTCTTTGGAGGAGAAGAAAGGCACAAAAACAAGAGTTGGAGCTCTGCAAGCAGGTTCATTAGCTAAGGATAAGAAAAGAGTCCATAGATGCAATGCAGAATAAACCCTCTGCCCTACTAAGACCACAGTATATTATTTAAACTTGCACAACAATTAAAAGTTACAACTGAAAAGTCTTTGCAGAGCAATGTATATCATTAATTTTAACAGATCCCTTTAAAAAAAAATCTTTCAGCTAAAAAACTGAGTAGGCATTCTTTAAAATAAATTACCTCTGCTGTGGTGGCATCATGCAGGTAAATTTTCCGGATATAGCCTTGATTGGCACTGTCTTTTCTGAGGAACAGACCCTGCTCCTATTTCAAAGAAAACAATAATAAAAATTATTCTGGAAAAGAAAAAAATTCATAACCTTTAATTGGATGCTTAAATGTGAACTCTATTTTACAACTAGTAGACTAACCAAATACACATATTCAGGTATGATAAGAAATAAATCATTTTGGTACAAGCATAGTGGTTCCACATGTGAGTTGTTAGAATTTATGAAATTGGATGAGTATACATCTATCTGTATAAAATAATGGCTTTCTGCAGGCTATGATAAATAGCCTACAGAAACACCACTTGATAACTCATCACATCTGACAAATCAAAAAACCCTTCCTTCATTTCCCTTGGCTGATAGATAAAATTCTTATATAATGTAAAATACATCGAGTCAATTCTCACCACTGATGTCAAAGAAAAGTGATAACTGAGAAAACTGTAATATATATGCAGAGTGACTCCTTCCCAGTTTGAAAGCTGTGTTTCATATATTAAGGTGCTCTTTAAATTCTGACACTCTACAATGAAGCAAGGCTAATATACAAAATGGAATGGTATCATGGTAGTTCCTTTAATTCATAAACTTCTATGAAAAGTAAACAAATTAAATGGTAATAGCACACGTGCATCTCTAAGTAAATTTTATGATGATACATGTTTTTTAGATAGTTTCAGTAACAGAGAGAACCTCATTATTGGTTAGGAAAAATACATACTATAAAATAACCATCTTTACAATGACAATTTATAGTTTTAAGGAGATAAAGATAAAATTATATCATAAATAGGGGCCTCCCTGGTGGCACAAGGGGCTGAGCACTGCACTATGAAGCAATCTACAGCCTCTGCAGCACGAGTTTGATCCCCACCCGGCCAGGAAGAAACCCACATGGTGAGGTAGACCTCTCCTGTCTCACCTGTTGCTCCCCTCAGCAGTGTATTTCAGTCAATCTGCCTGTTCTGTTCCCCACTCAGTCTCTGGTGGATCCTCTCCCCCTCTAACCCCCCAGAATCTCTGGCCTGTGCCCCAGCTCTTGTATGCATAAATAAATAAATCTTCTTAAAAAATTGTATCAAATAAAAATTGTGTATTTCAAAGTAAAGGGAGTCTAGGAACTAAGCAAGAGATGGAGTATCATTTTTGCTAATTATTCATTATGCAATTAAATGTTCTTCCTTAGAAAATGATGCAGAGGGAAGATATGAAAACATTATTACATACTTAAATTATATTAGCATTCAATAACTTTAAGTGTTACAAAACATGACTATTTAAGACATAATATTCCTAATTATCTCCTAAAAAACAGCAAAGAAGTAATGTTGTCAGAAGTATCTATAGTATCTAGTAGCAAAATAGGTATCCATGTGAGGTAAAACAAAATCTCCTATTTACTACTGCTTTAGCCAACCAAAAAGGAAGTATTAGCACCTAACTCTTTTTTCTTTTTCTTTTCTTTTTTTTTTTTTTTGGTGTAGAAGAACTTGGGTGTGCCAGCGGTAAGGGGGTAAGAGGATTTACCAGAGAGAGAGTGGGGAGCAGAGCAGGTGGATTTACTGAAATACACTGCTAAGGGGAGTAGTGGGCAAGACAGGATAGGTCTGCTCCTGCCATACATGGGTTAGCTCTCTGTCCAGGGATGTAACTCAGGCTGTAGAGGTGATGATAGCACTGAAACTTAATCCCTAGGCCACCGGGCACACCCAGCACCCTAACTCTCATGGCTAGACTGGATCTTGTACTTGATGCAATCAAAGACTGTCAGAATAAAGTGCAGTACAGGGCCTCCCCTGGCGGCGCAGCAGTTGATTGCTGGGCTGCAAAGCTGCCCACAGCCTCTGCAGCGTCGGTTTGATACCCGGCTACCGGCGCGGGTATCCCACATGGCGCACAGACCTCTCCTGCCATGCCCGCTGCTCCCCTCAGCAGTATATTTCGTCAGTCTGCCTGTTCTGTTCCCCACTCTGGCTCTGGTGAATTCTCTCACCCTCCAGCGCTTCTCACTGTATCCAGTGCTTGTATAAATAAATAAATACATAAATCTTAAGTGCAGTACATACAAAAAAAGACTGTATCTTTCATTGCATCTCAGCATATAATAATGAGCCTTCAAACATTTTATGAAGCAGCTAACTATAAAACAAAGTCAGAAAACTGGTTCTCACTCAATTAATAAATTCTTTGCTCTGAAGGAATGACTCATAGTTTCTTACCTTAACCGAAATTTTTAGCAGATTTTCACTGACACTAGGAGGAAATACAAAATCTTCAAATGGATACTGCCAGTCTGTGGACATATGGCCTAGGATTTCAACTTCCTTTATGCACAACACTCGCCTATTTTGCAAAAGGAAATAAAAACAGGTAGTGATAAAGATAGTTATTAATTCTAATATTTTTTCTGCTGGATGGTACAGATAGCACTCAGTCAGTATGCAATATAACCAGGCACTTGAAAGGGTATGCTTCACATGAAAAAAAAAATTTAGATAACTGTCAAATAAAAGCAAATATGGCACCTACCAAGTAACAAACAAGACTCAAAAATTCCCCTTCTGCAAATCTTGCAAAATTCAGGAAAGTGACATTTGTTTTCAAACTGACCAAAAAACTGAAATCATTTTTGGAACACAAAAGAACAGGCTATATTCTCATCTGGGAAGTAAGAAAGGCAGAAATGCTGAAAATGTTTTACTTAGAAAATTATTAATTGCTCTTTACTGTCAATCACTTAAGCTTTCCAGTCAAGAAAGAACGTGCAGAAATGTCACAAACCTCAAATGTCAGCAAAGGTGCATGGTAGGCCTACTAATAAATATCAAGTTTGAACACTTTTAACACCAATATACTATATCACAGAGTATCCCATTTTACTCAACAGCAATTAAAAAAAATCATATAACGCTTAAAGGGTATCCACAGTGATTTCCCAGTCCGTGGCTCAGATTAATTACTGATATAACCATACTAGATTCTAAGGTTTCTATTATAGAAAGCAAAACTAGGGAAACAGAAAAACTATTAATTCTACTACTATCTGGGGTGTTAGAAATAAAGAAGAGTTTCGTTTGAGATGTACTCACAGGTTAGAGGGGGAAATAAACATGCAAATAAATGCTACAGCCCAGCTAGATAAATGCAACAGCAAAATGTGCACTACATTCTTTTGGAGCTCAGGAGAGAGGACAGACTATGTTAGTAGAATAGAAGACAAAAGATTCTTCAAAGAAAGGCTTTCTTTTGGTGGGAAAGGGAAATGATAGACTAAACAAAGGGAATAGCACATTGATATACACAAGAGTTAAAAAAAAAAAAGGAAGATTTGTAGTACAGTCTCTAGTTGAAGATACATAGAGGTAAAAAAATTGGATTAGTGCCAAATCTCAATGGAAGGGCTTTTTATCTTTTTCGTTTGCAATTTTATGAAACTTCGACTTTATCTACAGGCAACGGAAAATGACAGAATAAAGTGTCTTAAGAGCCATGGCTCTAGTAGCCAATGGAGAAGAGGTGGGGCAGACTATCAAGATAGGAAGTTATTGTAATAGTCCAATTAGGAAGCAGAGAGAACCTCAATTAAGGCAGTGGCTATGAAAAGGGAGAAATAAAAATTTGATTCTAGATATTTACAAGGAGAGAGTTGAATAAACTTGGTGACTAAGGGAGCACGGAGACTGAAAGAGACCCCTGGCACTCTATTTCTTTGCAGAGGTGCCACTGAAATGTTGGGCTTGCTTGTGCCTATGGTGCTGTGCACAGCAGGAAGTCCAGAGTCCCTAGCACAGTCCACTAAGCGCCAGTAGTGCCCTCCAATCATTGTGACAACTCAACAGCACCAGACTGTAAGGTCATAAATCTGAGTTGTTTGAAGGTGTCAATTTTATAGTAATATTTTGTTCAGCAATAGAAAATTAATAGTCTTTAACTGTTCTCCTTGCCTCCATTCTGATTCTGCTCCAATTCAATGACTGCCAGAATCTATTTAACCTACAAACCTCATCATATTACTCCCTACTTAACATGCCTTCAGTGAGAAAGAAAAAAAAAAAAAGAAACTTATTTGTTGCATATGCCTCTGGGTGAAAGCTGTGATACTGAACAATTACTGACTATGCCTTAAAAAAAAAAAAAAAATTAGTGGGCCTCCCGGGTGGTGCAGCGGTTGAGCGCTGGGTTGCGAAGCTGCCCGCAGCCTCTGCAGCACCGGTTCAATCCCCGGCCACCGGGCGAGGGTCCCACATGGTGCACAGACCTCTCCTACTGCCCGCTGCTCCCCTCAGCAGTGTACTTCCTCAGTCTGCCTGCTCTGCTCTCCCCTCTGGCTCTGGTGAATTTTCTCACCCTTCTGCGTTTCTGACTGTACCCAGTGCTTGTATAAATAAATAAAAAATTAAAAAAAAAATTAAACTTTAAAAAAAAATTAGTGGTCTTCCATCACATTAATAAACCTAAACCCTTCCAATGGCTAAGCAGACACTATGACCCCTGCTTCATCTCCTAATACTTCCCCATGAAGATTTTACTATCTAGCCATTCCAAGCTGATCTTACTAAGTGCCAGTTTTATGCCTCTGCTTACCATTAGTTCACCTGTATGACAGCTCCATTTGCTACAAGACTCAGCTCAAGTACATCTTCAGTTAGAATGTCTCCCTAATATCTTCCCCATGACACATTGGTTCCTACTTCACTGGACCAAGAGCTTTCCCTTTGTCTTCAGAGTCTCTGTACATTACTTTCCCCTAACACCTACCATACTGAGGTCATTGATAACTGGTAGGTTTTCTCCTACCAGGGGGAGGAGATGGATGATATAAATTTCATCTCTGTGTCCCTGTATCTGTCATACACTGATGGTGCAATGGACTAAATGTTTATGTTAATGTTATCCAAAATTCATGTTGCATCCTAATGCCAAGTGTGATAGTAGTTGGAGGTGGGGATTTTGGAGGATGATTAGGCTATGAGGGTAGAGTCCTCATGAATGTGAATGAATGCCCTTACAAAAAAGAGGCCAAGAAAATTCTCTTGCCCATTCTGCCTTGTGAGGAACACAGAAAGACTACATCTATCTATGAATCAGGAAATGGGACCTGACTGGACATAGAATCTGCCAGAATCTTGATGTTAGATTTCCCATGCTCCAGAACTGTAAGAAATAAATGTATGTTGTTTAAGCCACTCAGCCAACAGTACTTTCGTTGTAACAGTCCAAACATATGAAACAGATGAACAAATTCCTAAAATAAATACTATGTTGTTGTTAAAACTGACAAGTGGAGCTGCAGCCTAATGAATTCATGTCATGAGAACTCATATTTTGTTTGTAAAAACTATTAAGAAAAAAATATTAGAATCAAATTTTGGATGAATTTCAATGTGAAAAAATTAAAAGCCTGATAGGAAAAAATCAATATATAATCATTAAAATGTTAATGATACATTGGGTAAAAAGAGCTAAAATCATTAATTTATAAAAAATGCTTTACTGACTTTAAAGAAAATCAGTAAGAAAAAGACTAACTGACAATGAGCAAAGAATATAAACAAGCAATTCACAGAACAGAAAATATAGATGGATAAGTATATAAAATAGTCATACTCACTAGCAATCAAATAAATGGTAATTAAAACAAATACATTATCTTCTACCCATTAAGTTAGCAAAACAAAAAAGTTTAAATGATAATTCTTAGACTTAGCAAAACACACAAGAAAGAACACTCATATATTGTCAGTTGCATTTTAAAAAAACTGATACACTCTTTCTGAGAAGATAACATGGGAATATATAAAAAGCACCTCAAAAACCTACACAACTTTTAAATCAGCAATTACACTGATAAAATTTATCTTAAGGAAGTAATTATAATGAGAAAGATGTTAAAAAAAGACAACTACACTGACATGTTTATAATAATAAAATATTGGGAAGGAGAAAACTGAATGTAAGGTAGCATTTGAATAAATTATAGGATATCTATAAATACAATTTTATGTAATTATAAAAAAAATTCTCAAGGAATATTTAAGAGTTTGAGAAGGTATTCACAATATACATTATCAGGCAAAAACAAAAAAACCCCTACATTAATTAAGCAGGCATAATGCAATTTTTTGGTACATAATTCTTATAAAATACATATAACTGCAAAAATCTGATATAACAGCTACTATCTTTGGATGGTGAGACTACTTCTAAAGGCCAATTCTAGGGGATCCCATTCCCAGGAATAAACCCAGTCTGTGGCCTGTTTTAGTAAATAAAATTTATCTACCCCAGTTCATTTACATATTGTTATAGTTATTTTCCCATTGGAAGAAGAGCGTTTACAGTTGGGAAACACATACAGCCTTCAGAGTTTAAATATTTACTATGTGTACTTTTAAAAAGATTTCATTGACTCCTGATTCATATCATCTACACTGAATAAGTATAATGTTAGCAATAAAAAAGCTATTTTATAAATACTAATTTTGGAAGAAATACAATTTGTATGTAGACATTAAAGGTCAAACAGATGAACATTTATCTACCTCAGTCAAAGATATACCTGTTAGAAAGAGTCTAGTAAAGGTAAAAGGAGACCAAGTCAATATACTATTTAGGAATATTATTTTACTAATTGCCTCCTAAAAAGTTCTTAAGTAACTAGATTTAAAATTACTATGATGAGAGGGGCGGAGCAACATGGCGGCGAGGAGACGCTGCGAGTAAGATCTCCCATTAAAAAAAGTTAATAGGGAGGAAAAGCGGCAGGTCCCAGTGAGAACTGGGACACGGAAGATAAACGGACGACTCCAGCAAACTGCCCGAAGAAGAAAGTGGCCATAAAAGAGGACGAGAAGGGAGGGAAGTGCAGAACCCTGCTCCCCTCCCCCACCTACAGAGTCAGCACTCTCCGACCCACAGAGAGGAGGAAAACAACACACTAAAACGACCAACAAGAACAAACTACGCAGGAAGCGGGACTGTGAGTGGAAAGGAACTATTGCAGCCACCACACCCCGTGAACGGGAGCTGTGGAGAACCCTGCAGGATTCGCGCGGCGGTGAGCTCCAGGCGCCATTAGAGAACAGCAGAGACCGCGGGAGACCCGCACACAGCCCAGGCCGGCCGGTAAGCTTGTGCGGAAAAGCGGTGCGCTGGAAAAGCAAACGCGGATCGGGATCATGGCTGCCCAGGTCCCCGCGCCCGAGACCTAGGCTTGCGGGGAGACGCACAGGGTCCCTCAATGAGGTGAAGGTCCCTCACTGAGGTGAAAGTCCCTCACTGAGTAATCAGAAACCAGGCGCCCAGACACGGGAGCCGGGTGCAAAAGGCGCCATTGCTGCGGCCACTTAACTGGGCTACAGCCCGCGTCCTGGACCTGAGGGCTTTGGAACTGAGACCTGGGGCACGAAATTCGGGGCGTGGGCTCTCCACGACGGTGGGGCACAAGTCAGACACAGCACCCCAAAGCCGTTGAGGTTTTCCTTAGCATTCCCGCTCTGTTCCCTGCCACACGGGGTGAAAAACACAGCTCCCCAAGGGCTCTAGGTGAGATCTCTGGCGCCACCTAGCGACCAGAAAAAAAGTCACTAACACCTTTCTTCAGAAAAGACCACTTGACAGGCAGAAGGCGGAGCCCGTGACCAGCTGGGAAGTTAGCCCACCCCAGGCCCCTTCAGACCAGCAGTCTGAGCCCACAGAGGGAGCGGGCACCCACGGCCAGGGCAGACCGGGCACGCAGAAGAGTGTGCCTGAGACCGGACGCGCAGGGAGTGTGTCCCGCATCGCCATTTTAGAACAGGGACATTTCTTCAGTAAAGACTGCCTGCAGAAGGCTCCCTCAGGAGCCAGAGGTGCGCGGGGAAGCTCGCCCACGCCAGGCCCCGTCTGGCCTGCAGTCCAAACCCAGAGGGGAACAGGAACCCACTGCCGGGGCAGACCAAGCACACAGGGGAGTGTGTCCCCACATCGGCATTTTAGAACAGGGACCCTTCTTTAGTAAAGACTGCTTGAAACCGACAGATGGCTCCTGGAGAAGCCAGAGGGGAGCGGAGAAGCTTACCCAAGATGCCAGCCAGTCCCAGCAACACAGTATCCCAATGCATACAACAAATTAGAAAACAGACAGTAGTGAGTAGAAGAACCACACGCAACCTAACAACCCCTCAGGAAAAAGGACACCACAAAAAGAAAACCACCTCCCAGATTGTAACAACAGTAACTTGGAAGAACTTCTGAGCCTTCCAGAAAGAGAATTTAAATTTGCCATGATTAAAAAAATGACAGAACTCATGAAGGAAATTGAGTCCCTAAAGAGGGAAAACAATGCTCAGAAGAATGAAATTGAGTCCTTAAAGAGGGAAGCAAAAGAAACGCAGGGGATCAAAGAATTAATGCAGGAACTAAAGAACTCTGGGAAAAGCAATGAAAGCAGAATAGATGAAATGGAAGAACGAATAAGTACTCTTGAAGACACAGAAATAAAAAGAACCAAAACAGAAAAGGAAAGAGAAGTACGAAGGAAAAAGAACGAAGAAAGACTTCAGGAACTATCTGACTCCATGAGGAAAGGAAATATAAGAGTTATAGGAATTCCAGAAGGAGAGGAGAGAGATGTAGGAACAGAGAAAATATTCCAGGAGATAATTGAAGAGAACTTCCCAAATGCGAAGAAGGAGCTGAAAATTGATATACAAAAAGCAAGAAGAACACCAAACTTCCACGACGAAAGGAAAAACACAGCAAGACACATAATAGTAAAACTCCCAAGAATCCAGGAAAAGGAAAAAATAATGAAGCTGACAAGAGGGAAGAAACAGATAACATTCAAAGGAAAACCAATCAGGCTGACATCAGACTTCTCTGAAGAAACACTACGGGCAAGGAGAGAGTGGAGGGACATAGTCAACAGACTCCAAGAAAACAGATGCCAACCAAGAATACTCTATCCCGCAAAGCTCTCCTTCCTCTATGAAGAAAGAATATGGACCTTCCCAGACAAAGAGAAACTCCGGAATTTCATTACGACTAAACCCCCACTCCAAAAAATACTACAAGGAATCCTAAAGCCAGAACCTCAGAGGGACGAATAACAACGAAAGAAGACCAAAAAAAAAAAAAAGTTATTAAAAGAATAAATAAATTAAATCAAAGGAAAGACAAACACAATGGCAAATACAGATGCTAACATATCAATATTAACTCTAAATGTAAATGGACTAAACTCTTCAATAAAAAGACACAGAGTTGCAGCCTGGATTAAGAAACAAAACCCAACCTTTTGCTGTCTCCAGGAAACACATTTAGCTACAAAAGATAAAAATAGGCTCAAAGTTAAAGGATGGAAAACAATCCTACAAGCAAATGGACCAAAAAAGAAAGCAGGAACAGCTATACTTATATCAGATAAAACAGACTTCAAACTCAAAAATAAAAAGAGACCCCAATGGTCACTACATTATGATCAAGGGGACAATACTTCAAGAAGAAATAACATTCATTAACATATACTCACCAAACGAAGGAGCACCAAAATATATCAGACAAGTGTTGTCCTCTCTGAAAACAGACATCAGAGAAAACACATACATAGTGGGAGACTTCAACACACCACTATCAACAATGGATAGATCAACAAGACAAAAAATAAGTAAAGAAACTAAAGCTCTAAATAAGGACCTAGAGCATTTGGGCTTAACAGACATCTATAGAACACTAAACCCCAAAAAAACGGAGTACACATTTTTCTCAAGCGCACACGGATCATTCTCCAGGATCGATCACATACTGGGGCACAAGACAAACATCAACAGATACACCAAGATTGAAATCATACCAACCATCTTTTCTGACCATGAAGGCATCAAGCTAGAAATAAACCATAAAAAGAAGGCAAGGAACTCTCCTACCTCACGGAGACTAAAAACCACACTACTGGAAGACCACTGGACTAATGAGGAGATCAAAGAGGGAATTAAAAAATTCTTTGAATTGAATGACAAGGAGGACACCAATATCCTAAATGTATGGGACGCAGCAAAAGCAGTAATAAGAGGAAAATATATAGCAATAGAAGCTCACATCAAGAAACAAGAAAGAACTCAAAGAAACAACCTAATCTCGAAGCTCAAAGATCTAGAAAAAGAACAACAAAAAAACCCCAAATCCAGTAGAAGAAAAGAAATAATAAAAACCAAAGCATAAATAAATGAAATTGAAACTAAAAAAACAATCCAAAAGATTAATGAAACCAAGAGCTGGTTCTTCGAAAAAAATCAATAAAATAGACAAACCCCTAGCCAGGCTCACAAAGGAAAAAAGGGAGAAAGCACAAATAAACAGGATCAAAATGAAAGAGGAGAAATCACAACGGACACAGCAGAAATCAAAAGAATAATCAGTAACTACTATGAAGAGTTATATGGAAACAAGTTCAACAATCTAGAGGAGATGGACAAATTCCTACAACTCTACAATCACCCAAAGCTAGATAAAGAAGAAATAGAACACCTAAACAGACCAATTACAATTAGCGAAATTGAAATGGTAATCAAAAACCTCCCCAAAAACAAAAGCCCAGGACCCGATGGATTTACAAATGAATTCTATCAAACATTCAGAGATGAATTAGTGCCTATCCTTCACAAACTCTTCCAAAAAATTGAGAAGGAAGAGACAATACCAAACACATTCTATGAAGCCAACATTACACTAATACCAAAACCAAATAAGGTCAACACAAAAAAGGAAAACTACAGGCCAATCTCCCTAATGAACACTGATGCAAAAATCCTCAACAAAATTTTAGCTATCAGAATCCAACAATGTATCCATAAGATAATTCACCATGACCAAGTAGGATTCATTCCAGGGACACAAGATGGTTTAACATTCGAAAATCAATCAACGTTATCCAACACATCAACAAAAAGAAATATAAAAACCATATGATAATGTCAATAGATGCTGAGAAAGCTTTCGACAAAGTGCAACACCCATTCATGATAAAAGCCCTTGAAATTCTTGGGATACAAGGAACATACCTCAACATCATAAAGGCCATCTATGACAAGCCAACAGCCAGTATCATTCTCAATGGTGAAAAGCTGAAAGCAATTCCATTAAGATCTGGAACAAGACAAGGATGTCCACTCTCACCACTGCTTTTCAATATAATACTGGAAGTCCTAGCCAGAGCAATAAGACAAGAGAAAGACATCCAAGGAATCCAAATAGGAAAAGAAGAAGTCAAACTATCACTGTTTGCAGATGATATGATAATATACATAGAGAACCCCAAAAACTCCACAGAAAAACTAATTCAACTCATCAATCAGTTCAGTAAAGTGGCAGGATACAAAATCAACACGCAAAAGTCAGTAGCCTTCCTATACACAAACAATAAATCTGAAGAAGAAGAAATAAAAAAAAAACATCCCTTTTATTATCGAAACAAAAAAAATCAAATATTTGGGAATAAATCTAACAAAAGAGGTAAAGGACCTATACAAAGAAAACTATAAAACACTGTTAAAAGAAATAGAAGAAGACACAAAGAAATGGAAAGACATCCCCTGCTCATGGATTGGAAGAATAAACATTATTAAAATGGCTATCCTACCAAAAGCAATATACAGATTCAATGCTATTCCAATCAAAATTTCAATGTCATTCTTCAAAGAAATAGAACAATTATTGATGAAATTCATATGGAATCACAAAAAACCCCGAATAGCCAAAGCTCTCCTGAAACAAAAAGAAGGAAATGGAGGCATCACACTCCCAGACTTCAAACTATACTACAAAGCCATAATCATCAAAACTGCATGGTATTGGAACAAGAACAGATTCAGACCAATGGAATCAAATAGAAAATCCAGAAATAAACCCACAGATTTATGATCAACTAATCTTTGACAAAAGAGCAAAGACTATGCATTGGAGCAAAGAAAGTTTGTTCAATAAATGGTGCTGGGAAAACTGGGTCGCTACATGCAAAAGAATGAAGCTTGACCACTACCTCACACCATACACAAAAATCAACTCAAAATGGATTAAAGAACTAGACATAAGACCTGAAACCATAAAATACATAGAAGGAAATATAGGCGAAACACTACGTGATTTGCACATCAAAGACATCTTTACAGACACATCACCCAAAGCAGTGATAGTGAAGGCAAAGATAAACAGCTGGGACTACATCAAATTAAAGAGCTTCTGCACAGCAAAAGAGACAATAACAAAAACAAAGAGAAACCCCACCAACTGGGAGAACATTTTTGTACACAACACTAATGATAAAGGACTGATCACAAAAATCTGCAAAGAGCTGATGAGACTCAACAACAACAAAGAAAATAATCCAGTCCAAAAATGGGCAGAAGAGCTAAAAAGAAACTTCTCTGAAGAAGAAATGCAAATGGCCAACAGGCATATGAAAAAATGTTCAACATCACTTGTAATCAGGGAAATGCAAATCAAAACTACCATGAGATACCATCTCACACCAGTGAGAATGGCACATATTAAAAAAACTAGCAACAACAAATGCTGGTGAGGGTGTGGAGAAAAAGGAACTCTTCTGCACTGTTGGTGGGAGTGCAAACTGGTCCAACCACTATGGAGAGCTGTGTGGAGATTTCTGGACCTACTAAACATAGAGCTTCCATATGATCCAGCAATTCCACTCCTAGGTATATACCCAAAGGACACAGAAATATCAATTCCAAAGAACACCTGCACCCCTATGTTTATAGCAGCACTATTTACAATAGCTAAGCTTTGGAAACAGCCCAGATGCCCAAAAATAGATGACTGGATCAAGAAGATGGGGTACATATATACCATGGATATTACTCAGCATTTAAAAAAGATAAACACATGCAATTTGCAGCAACATGGATGGCGCTGGAAGGGATCATGCTCAGCGAAAAAAGCCAGAAAGAAAAAGAAAAATACCGGATAGTCTCACTCATAGCAGGAATCTAGAAAACTTAAATAAGGGACCAGGAAAATGAATAACTGTAGGAAAGTGAAAATCAAAATCAACAAAAAACTATGAACCAGAGACACTTTTTGGGGGGTGGGGGCAGGAGGGGAGGGACTGGGGTCAGAATGGGGGGTTGAAATTGTATGGGAATATAAAATAAAATTCATTATTAATTAAAAAAAAAGATGTGGGATATTGACAAACACAACCAGATCATTATATTTATCAGTAAACTTGAAATAGCAATAAAAATATTTGCAAAAAAAAATTAAAAAAAAAATAAAATTACTATGATTTCTCAATTTACTTGAAGGAAAAAAAAAACCTGATGCATAATGTATTCTCACAAATGCCTAAATCAAGCAAATGTTAAGTTTATTAAAAAAAAAAAAACCTGATTTCCATTAATAGTGTTGAATTATATAAAAGGCATACGATTTTAAAGTGAATTAACATATTGCCATTGTCAACTGACTACAACACACAATGCAAAATAAGCATGGCTTTTGGTTTAATCTAATGAATACAATATAAAAATAAATGATTATGTGTTAAACCTGCAAAAAAAAGGCTTCTAGATTGCTTTGCATTTTTACTTGCTAAATAATGAGCAAACTAGATGACAAATCTTTGAAAAAGTTTGTAGCTTTAAGCCTGAATCCTGTCACTTTAGTTTTCCTTTTTTTTCTTCCCATCAAAATATATTTAAATCTAATCTAATGAAGACTTTGCTTTTGCAAGTACTTTGCCTTAGTCCTACAAAATATCAAGATATAACTTTAGAATGTTTTGAAAATTATCTACGTATAGTTGTCATTTTAGGATAAGTGATCTAGGGTAACTCTCAGGAAAATAAACTTAATAGTTTAGTCCAAGTTATTTTATTGGAAAAGATGTCTGCCAATTCCAAAATACATGGAAAAAACTCACATTAATAATACCATCCTTCATAATAGGGTAGCGTTCCAAAATAAAATCAAATAAGCAAAAAGTGATTTACACTCAGTTATCTGAGATTACTTTAATAATTTTAAGAAATATAAATTAAAGGATCTAATATTTAAAATTTTGATCTTAAAATGTAAAATATTTCTCATGAATTGCAACACAGAATATTATTTTTAAGAATGACCGTGGTATTCAGTAAGGAAATGGTCTCTATATTACTTCAATATAGTATTTTTAATTACTTTGCCCACATGGACTTCATTATTCTTAATTCTTCTCTCTGTGGATTCCAAGGTTTTAAGGATTTATCTACCAAAAAATTTGCATGTATTAGGAGCATGGCTACTTTTTATATTTTTATGTTGTTTTATATTTTAACTAAAGATTAATAATAATAATAATAATAATGTAAAATTAAATACATTGCTACCATTGTTTGTGTTACTAATGTGCAAACAAATGAGCACTGACAAAGTGATTTATGAATTCTCCTTCCATAACTGGATTTACAATTCATATCTATCAGTATCACTACTGCACTTAGGGAATCTATCCTAGATTCTGTCTTTCAGTAGTTGTCCAACTTGAATAAGTCCCTGAACCTTGTTAAGTCTCAGTTTCAGCATCTCCAAAATAAGAGGTTGGAGCAGATGATCTCATAGGACCTATCCAGATATGTATTATTGTGATTCTATGACAACTAACATTTGCAGTTGAAGTATAATTCTCCACATTCTTTGCTACTGTAGTCCCCAAAATTTTTATGATCTACATAATATGCATTTGAAAATATGTGATTTGAAGTTAATACCTATTTGTAACCATAAGGAATGTCTTCTTGCTCCCAGAAATAGCACAGTGGTACCGGTAAGTCTCTCCTTCTAACTTTTTGACATGATTCTGAAAAGAAAACAAGACTCAAGATTTGGCTAGTAATGCATCCAGATAGTTATTTCTAATACTGTACGTCTACTAATTTACTATAATAGTTTAAAACAAATTATTAGAAACAAAACTTCAGTTCTACTTATTGGCATGTAAAATGAGAAAAATATTCATAGCAAGCTTATAAGTAACTTCTATTATGCCTTAAAAGACAAATATATATCAAATGCTTATTAAATGATGTGATAAGATACATCTCATACTGTAATAACTTAGGCATTTTAAAATACCGACTAGAAACAATCACATTTTAATTCATGAGAATATGAGCATACACTAATAGAAAAGTGCAACACTAGCACCGCAAAGATTATCAACCTGGGGTCCCAGAAGCACTTGAGATCTACAAACCTAAAATATGTCATGAAATTCTGAAAACGCAGTTCTGCAACTTTTTCATAGGACAATTCATATTTTTCATCAGTTTTTTCAATAGGATTGTGATCCTTCTTAAAGGTTAAGGGCCACTGATTTATATAGAGGCAGATATACAATTAATAAAGTTCAAGATAACATATCTAATGTTTCTGAATATTTGGTCTTATAGGTTAAATATATAAAAGAAGTACATGCATGTGTCAAATTATATTTCTCACAGAAAGAAAATGTAACGACAATATCACTACAAAGAGTTTTTAAGACATCAAATAGCTGGCACAATTTATTGTTAAAGACAATTACAAGCATAAAATAATTCAAGTATAAACAGCAGCATGTTAAAATACATATTTTTCATTTCAAAACTACTGTGATTTAAACTAGTCAACATACACATTAAATACCAACAAAATAGTTATTTTATAAGAAATGCTAATGAAATATTATTAATCACCGTATCTATAATGCATGGTTAAAGGTCAGATGAGCTAATATATAAGAAAATACAGAATATGAACATACCTAATAAATAAGAATTGAACATTTTAAAACTAAGAATACAACAATATCATTAAAAGGATAATATAATCAATATAATCATAAGCAGAGAAAGTACTATTATGTCAATGCTTAAATAAACTTTAAAGATCCTTGGTCCCCAGTCACTCCTTGTCAATTATGAAATGCTATGAATAAGGAAGATCACTCCCCAAAGAACTGGGGTTTCATCTTCAGAATGAATCTCAGAGGAAAGTGTAACTTGTTTTACATCTTACCTGTGTAAATTAGTTACATTTTTAACAGTTATACCTTAATTTCTTTAAAAGGAAAATCAATATAATAATTTAGTATATTTATTTTTGGCTTTGAAGTATGTTAAAATATTTAGATTTGAGGTTCAATATACAAGAATTACTACCTGCTTTCCATCCTGTATGCATTTTCATTAGTTCTTAGGCTCATGTGCTTTAAACTATCATTGAAAGTTTTTAAGCAGACATTTTGTTTTCAACACTACTGAAAACCCACTACACTCTGAGATTCAGAGTAAGATGGTCAGTCACTGATGGCAGCAGGAGACCAGATTAGTTGCTAAAATATTCACTCTCCCTTCCCAAAATGCAATTTGAAGAATTTACAATATTTAGCCAAAGCAATCAATTTTCAAGTAAATTCTAAGGTAAGTACAAGATATGAAATAGCAATGTGAATACTGATGTTTAATACAGGATTATTATGTTAGTAAAATAAGAGAAACAACCTTAATATCAAGAACTGGGGAATGATCAAATATACAATGTAAGGCTATCTCAATAGATGGTAATGTAAGAATTAAGAAAGAAGCATTTCTATAAACATGGAAAATGTAACTAAAAAGGAAAAGGACTCAACATTTTTAATATTATATGATCAAAAGTATGTAAACCACACTGAATTTTAAATAAAAACTGACAATATATATTATATATATGTATATAAATATGTGTGTATAAATAGTAATTACCCTAATAATTGAACAAAAGATAAGCAGAAGAGCATACCCTATGAAAACATAGCATATGATTTAGTAACTAAGTGTTAAAGAATCCAAGGAGATACTCAGGAGGAAAAGAAAATGGGATAAATCAAAGATTCCCAAAACAATTATTTAGAATGTAACCATATTACAGTAAGAACTAGGAGAATATATCCTTATACACCAGTGTTCTTTAATATTTACATATTCTGTTATACTTGGGCCCTTAAAAGACAGAAGTCATTTGTTTTGTATATTCAGCATTATCTACATAATCAATAAATGTTGTACCCAATTGATAGGCAAGGGATCAAACAGCCTAAATTTCTTAATTATCCATGCCTACCCTTGCCACCCAAGGAATGAAAACCATCAAATCTTCACATTAATGTACAATCTATTTCTTCGGTAACCACAAGAATATGCAAAAGTTTAAAAAACTACATTGTCAACAAAACTAATAAATCAGGTAAGATCACTATATGTGATCTTATCATTTCCAGCTACAATGATTTTAAAATTTCTGTAAGTTTTGTGCTTATTGACATGCAGTTGCTAAAAGGGAAATCACAAGGGAAGTTTAATAACATAAAGAACTAAACAGTAAATAAAGAAAAATACTTTAATAAGATATGTGATTTCCCAAAAGTTAAATGTCTTTAAAAATTATGATATATCCAGGAAAATTAAAAACCATTACTTTTACCTAAGGAGGAAGGGCAATTATTAGTGATGATTTAAGACAGCATCTTGAATTAGTTATTGTGCTTGATTCTCATAGGAAATTGTACATGCAGTGACATTTTTGCCAACCCTCAATTATCTAGGCACAAGAAAAGTTTGTCAGCTACAGTTTTAGACTGGTCTTTGGATGTCATTCTTCTTTATAATGCTTCAATGTATTCTTTTGATACCTACAGTTTTAAAAAATACATAATTCAACTGAATATATGTTAACAATTTCGTTATTTTAGAATGTACAAAACATTAAATCTAAGGTTATACTTGGTCTCAATTTGGGGGAAAGAATGAGGGTTGCTAGATAAGACATTGCTAAATCAAATTAAACACTATTATCACTTATAAAAAAGAAATGAAAACAAATTACTTTGAAAATTAATCATAGTATCGCTTCTCAGCCTTTTGGCTAAGATCAAGTGAAAATCAATCATGGAGGTACTAATTTCAAAATGATAATTTGTAGTTATTTTTGTTCCTATTAAGATAGTGAATCCTTAAAGGACACTCTTATCTTAAAGGAAAAAGCAAAAAGGAGAGGTTTTTAAAAATAAATATATCTGTAAATTTCAACTGTCAAAAAGAAATTTACCTAATTACATGTTCAACTTCTATATATTAACTAAAACTAATACTTGTGAGATACATATAAGTAACAAGGAGATTCAATTTTTGAACAGCATAAATGCTAAAGGCTGAGAATACATGTAACCTAAATATAAAATGATTGCCATTTATCTAGCAAGGACACTAAAAGATTAAAAAAGAAGAAAGAGATTGTGGGAACATTTCAAAATTCATGTGCTAGTTTCTACTTGATGTTTAAGAACAGAACCAGAGCAACTGATACTTCAATTACTAAAACATATGCCCCAGTGAAAAGTCCCATAATTTGAGTAAATTGATCTGTGAAACTTAAATTATGTAATTTCATCATCAGGATTCACAAACATAACTAATGTACAATAGGATGGGTGTAATAATTGTTCTATTTTTTCAACTTTACTTGAAATGCACATGAATACCATAAAAAATGAAATTTTTAAAATGATAATAAATGTGTTTGCTTCTTAGCTCAGTAGGTCACTCACTAAATGCAAAAGAGTGCTAATTTCCTGAATTCTTTGATATTTTATATTGATGTCTTATTCCTGTACAGTATTATCAGGAATATCCCTTTTTTTTTTTTTGCAGTCAAGTCACTATGATAAAAAGTTCAGATAGAGGTGAAAATTGCCAAGAAAATTTCATTAAAATGCACTCTCAATCTGAATAAATCAAAGACAGTCAATTAATACCACAGTTTGTTTTGATTTTAAAGGATGAAATCAAGTAGTAGTATAGGAAACATTTACTCCTGTATATCCAGTTCTTGCTGTGTAGGCAGAAAAAGAAAGAAAATAAAGTTAGAAGCATGAAGAAAGATAAAATGTAACCACATACAATAAAAACCAAAGACAAAGAACAATGGAGAATTATTTCATTTTATGTCAAAGTAGGAAAATGATAACAAATTTACTTGGGGGGAAGTAGAGAGGGTAGATAGAAATTTATATAGGTATATATTATTTAAGTACAGTAAAGTTGAAACTAAAATAAAAGTCCAAAACCTTAATCTTTTTCAAGATTTAAAAAGATTATAATTGTAAAAAATCTGTTTTTCTCTCCTCCAGCTTTTTTTCACCTGGATAAATCTAGATTTACAGAGTAGTCCAAATACATTAATTTGGTTGGAGAAAAAAGGAAGCGGTAAAATTCCAGTAAATAGCCACAAAGCAGGAATCCAAAGTTAATAATGTTAATGAAATGAACTACCACACAGTGATCAAATATGTGACTCCTTTAACATTATCCTTTCTGCACAAAAAAAAAAAAGAGCTTTGCTCCTGTGCAGAAAAAATTACGTTATTCTCATTTAACATGTTACACATGTTACATATATAATCAAATTCTATAAACCACGTTCCTTGTGTAATCCTAGATTATGGAGCAGGAACTTAAAGAACCAACCCTGAAATTCTGGTCCTAGAAATCTTTATTTTTTTTTTTTTTTTATAGAGGCATGCTTTATTTATTTGTTTGCTGGTTTGTTTGGTTTTTTTTGTTTATACATGCACTGGGTACAGTCAGAAGCGCGGGAGGGTGAGAGAATTCACCAGAGCCAGAGCGGGGAGCAGAGCAGGCAGAAGGACCGAAGTACACTGCTGAGGGGAGCAGCGGGCGGCAGGAGAAGTCTGCACGCCATGTGGGACCCTCCTCCTGTGGCCGGGGAGCAGCCGGGGATCGAACCGGCGCCGCAGAGGCCGCGGGCAGCTTCGCAACCCAGCGCTCAACCGCTGCGCCACCGGGGAGGCCCCCTAGAAATCTTTAAAGTTAAATTTCATTCATGACCATGAGGAATAGAATTCATACCTCAAATAAATCAGAGCCCTCGGATTCTTGTCTGTCATATGGGCGAATTATGCCATCTTCATGGATCATGCGAGGGGGACGGAGACTAGACACTTCCTCAGTTGATTCTGCTGCCCTGTATAAAGCAGGAGAGTAAGTATAAGAAAATATGTGAGAAGCTTTCAAAATAATAAAAACATTTTTATTAAACACCTCATTCATATTATTTAATATTGATAAAAAATAATGAGTACACTTAATTTGCCAAAAATAATGGGACAAGTATTAAAACCAAGTGTTCCCAGCTTCCTCACCTTATATTAAAGAAAATGTCAAAATAATAAAAGCAAGGACTAAGTCATGTACTCATTGAGGTCTTGGTGTCTAGCACAAGGCAAATGCTGAATAAAAGTTGAGCCATAAAAAGTGTCTTTTTATTACTTCCTGGTGAAAGGTCATGAAGAGGTAACAGCAGGTAAAATATTTAACCTATTTATGTATTCATAGCAGCAGTTAGCACACAGATAATACTGTGCTCTTAGTTACCTCTGAATTCCTTGGAAGGTACTGCTGGCCATATCAATGATTCCACCAGTTGGACGAGCCACAGCACCCACCAACCCTTTCCCAATGCCTTTAAAGAATCCAGCAGCTCCTTCCTTTTTGGCACCTTCAAAATGACAAAGAATATATATTTTAAAATAAGCAACTTTGGACTAACAAAAGCCCAAGCCAAAACTCTTTTACCCAGGAAACTTCTAGATTTTGGCTTTCTAAAGAAGTAAAATTTCATCCCAACATATAAAATAATGGCTCTTAAAGTGTGCTAAAACGCAAATTATGAGGCCAGACCTACTGAATTAGAAACTCTGGGAGGCAGCCCACAATTTGTGTTTTAACAAGCCCTCCTAGTAATTCTCCTATACTAGTTTGACAACTACTTATCAGGAGTTTAATCAATAGCTGTGACTGCAGGTCTAAGAACTGATGAGAAAATATTCTTTTAATGTGGGTCAACTTTTCAAAAAGTATACTTCTTTTAAAATAAATATTTTATTGAATTATAATATACCATATTACATAGCATATTATCAATTACCATATAATTTACCCATTAAGGTGTACAAATACAGTAGTTTTAGAATATTCAATAGTGTAACTATCACCACAATTAATTTTAGAAAATTTGTACACCTTAAAAAGAAATTCATTGCCCATTAGAAATTATTCTCTATTTCCTCCTAATGCAAACCTATGCAATTTACCTCCATTCCCCTCCCCCAAACCCCAACCTAGGCAACCACTGATTTACTTTCTATTTTGATGGATTTGCTTATTCTGGACATATCCTGGAAATGGAATCAAACAATATGTGCTCTTTTGGGAGTGTTTTTTTTTTTCCCACTTAATATCATGTTTTCAAGGTTCATCCATTTTGTATTTGTATCAGTACTTGATTACTTTTTATAGGATATATCACATTCAATGTATTTACTTATGCAGTAGTTGATGGATAATTGGGTTGCTATTAAATACTGGTTATTGTGAATAATGTTTCTGTGCATGTCTATGAACAAACTTTTGAGTGAAAATATTTTCATATCTTTTGGGCATATACCTAGGAGTGGAATTGCTGGGTCATATATATTAATTCTATGTTTATATCCAGCTTATGTCCAGTCAGTTGTGAAATGACTATTCTTCCCTTATGGAATTTTCTTGGTATCCTTGTCAAAGATCAGGTGACCAAAAACAAGGGCTTGATTCTGCAATTTTATTCAATTTATCTATATGCTAGTACCATACTGTCTTAAGTCACTATAGCTTTGCAGACATTTTTTTAATTGGATAGTATAAATCTTCCAACTTTATTCTTTTTCAAGACTGTTTTGGTTATTTGAGGTCCTCTGAATTCCCATATAAAAGTTTTTTGCAAAGAATTGAGATTTTGACAAGGATTGCACTGAAGAAATAATTAAAAAGTGAGTCAATTACTATTGGCCATACAAAGGAATCTATTTTACCTATGCCTTGTTGAAAATAGCATTCAAAATCTGAATCGTAGTATATTATCTACATTTCTTAAACAATTGAAGACTATGAATATAAAATTAGTCAGTGAGTCTCTTAATTAAAGACCTAGCAGCAATGACATCACAGTTACCAAGCATCACCTCTTTAGACCATGTACAGGAAGGGAACATTTGCAACCTACCTTCCACAGGTTTTGTTATTATTCCAGTCACTCCACCAACAACTCCCTGGAAGAGAAATCAATCATGAAGGCAAAGAATGGAAGGTGCTTAATTTAGACCAACCACTAGAGGTCTCTACAGACATACTAGAAATACTCTATTTTTCACTTCAATAACATTGCAGTATAACAAATGTTTTAGCTGTGCAGCACTACTAATCAACATGAATATATACTACAATAATTTTTTAAGAGAACTTACTTGATAATGTGAAAATACACATATAATTTAGAACTAAGATTTTTTAAGTATCATAACAAATTTTAAATAGAGCACCCTGCAGAAGTAAAATTTTATGATGGAAAGAATGTTAATCAAGTCAAAAGACTCTAAATCTGGCTCTGGCATGAATCAGTTATATAACCATGGGTAGTTGATTCCATTTCTTTAAGCCTCAGTAAAATAAGTGAAGAGAGCCCCCAAAATTACTAGGATCTAATTATCATCAATTTTAATGAGATAGTTTTGTAATTTAGTCTAAGTATAGAAGATTTTGCTAAAGGACAGCAAAAACCAAATAAAGCATTTTTAAGATAATACACAACACTACAAATCACTGGCACACAAAGTAGTTACAGTTTCCTGAAATTATTTCCAAAATTAAAACAGTAATATTTTTATATTCTTAATAATTGTCAAGTAATGGTAGTAATGAAAACTCTCTGTTTATTATATAAACACGCAGAAAGAGAACTGCGGATACACACTATAATGAAAAGATTAGGTACCTCCGGGAAGAGGTGAGAGGTGATCAAAGAATATTTTACCCTATATAAAGCTACTTTTTAAAAGGAGACTCAGAGGTTCTTAATTATTTATAAGGAGACTATATCTATTATTGCCTGTGTAATTAAACAGTATGTATATAATACCTGTATAAATTTTTAAAGTACTAAAAAGTAGGGAAAGGCAGTTACTGGTTTTATAACACTTCACTTCTACACCTTCTTCCTATAAAAATACCAGTTGATGACTTTAAGAACTCCTCCCACTAGTTACCATCATTTACCATATGTCTTTTACCTTCTCCCTGGGATTTGCAGGGCAGTAATAATAAGGAAGGAAAACAAAAAAGACTGCAATTTATCACTACAGGTATTCTGACAGACCTTTACCCACAAGAAGCATTGTAAGTTACAAATAACCAAAAAGAATAATAAATTCTAAAGTGTATTAAAAAGTTGAGGGTTTCTTGAAGATTCAGCAGGGGACATACACGCAGGAAGCCCTTTCCTCCTCTAGCTAGACTGTCTCCAAAATCTTTAGGCTGTCGACCCATCTCTTCTCTTCTTTTTTGCTGATACTCCTTGTCCATTGTAATTGCTGCCAAGCCTTTTCCGACAGAACCAGTGATTCGAGATACAACTCCTGCTGCACCACCTGTAAAAAGGCCCAGAAAAGTTATATTGTTTCCCTAAAGAGCCTTACCACAATAGACAGTACATGATTGTTTTAAACTAACAGGTGATTAAAATTCTGAGTCATACATTATCGAAGAGAACTGTTTAAAATATTTTTTTGTTAAAAATATTTTAATACTACAGAGACATATAAGAAATCCCTAGCAAGTCAATGTTAAATTATTTTCCACCTAAGAACAAGGGAACACGTCTTTTAAAAGGGATTATTAGAAAAGTGATCCCTCTTTTGTTAAATGTAATCATTTGTTTTACACAAACAATGCATTTTATAACTATAATATACATTATAGTGTAACAGGGTGGTCCCCAGGAAAGGGGGAGGTTCCCTGCCCCACCCAAGGGAGGGTGGAGCTGAGCAGGAAGAGAAGAAGCAGAAGAGACTGAGGAAGGAAGGAAGCAGGATGGAGTCAGGAGACCTGGAGGAGGCACATGGAGCCTAGAGACACGTAAAGAAACTGCGCTTGTCTTTTGGTCGTGGACTGGGTGACACAGATGTGGGTGAGACCTGTGGGGAGGTGACCATGGCAGCTTTTATCTTGATGTTGATTTTGCTCTTTTCCTTCCGGGCTTGTCCGGTTGTTTGTGACCCTTTGCTGTGGGTCCCCACTGGAAGATGCTTTAGACTTTTAGCAGGCTTTGGGGCCTTGTTCTGGGCCAATCCCATTTGGATGGACTTTTACCCACGAGGGGATGGGTAACTTTGGGTGCTTCATTTAGAAACTAGACTCTTTGCCTTACCTGTATTGTTTCCTAGTTTTATTAAAGTTCCTTCCCATTAAAGTCTCCTATGTTTTGTGTTGATGCGGTGGATGGCAGAACCCATGTAGAATAGGCAGGTTTGCGGGGTTTGGGCTGCCCCTCTCCCTGTCCTATAACAATAGTACTATCTACATATATACATAGACACACAGATACATGATACTTACCTACTGTGTGTCCGAAGAGACTTCTTACTCCAATCACTAAGCCCTCAGCAAATTCTTCAGGGCCTTGAACAGCACCCTGGACAAAAAACATTAGATATTTAAAACTGAAATAGTTTGAGAGTTTTAATCTAGTGTTTAAGGGTTTCCATGAATATACAGAATCTGTGATTCATGAACATTGTGATAACAGTGAGTTCTGAAGACAGAGTTTTCACCCTTTAACCAAAATATTGAAGATACTTTCAACCCACATGATCTCAGCAAACCCTTTAAGATGACAAAAATCAGGTAAGAGCAAAACACTGAATTCAATCACAAACTTAAGTTGGTCTCCCAGTACTAAGTTCACCACATTGGTAAGGAGCCTAAGAGCCCATATAGTTTCAACTCTCTTATTCTCCCATTTATTCTCTCTGCCTTATCATTCTTAGACCTTTGCTTTGCACTCCTGGATCCTTTAAATGGATGTGAACAGGTTAGAGGAAAGCTTGAACATGAAACAAAGCCAGCTTTTGCCTCATTAGTCCTTTCCATAGTGTGAAACAGCCTTAAAAGGATCTTTATATACTACTTTTCCTTACAACTTTATTAAGTCCTGCAAAATGTGGGCATGTTTTGTGCTCAGACACTAAAAATATTTTAATTGTTAATTCTAAAACAATCTTTAATGTCACCTCAATTACTTTAAAATAAAAAAATATATAATTGATACATTTGTTATTTGAACATTATTCAGTTCCAAGATATAATACAAGTTAAATGTTATTTTAAAAACCAGAACATTCATTTTTCTATGCCTATACTTAAAATAAAGATCAATACCTGAAAGGGTTCATAGAATAAAGCTTCAACTCCTTCAGAGAGGCCTCTGATTAATCCAAACGGGTTTCCAAGCACATCTAAGCCCAGTACAAGGACATACATCTGTTTCAAGAACTAAATGGAAAAAAGTTAAGTCCTTTACAAACTGTTGTAAAGAACAAGATGATGCAATAAAAAGGGGGTTACTGAATAAATGATGTCATTAAAGGAAAGTTATGTACAGTAACTACCACTATGTCTATTAATTGATCCTTCACTATGTGCCAGACATTATCCCAGTATTTTACACAGGAGTTTCTGCTGCACCTCCCCCTGCAGTGACCTTTAGGGCTAACCGGCCCTAGGTCCGGCTGGGCAACCAGCGCACAGGGGAAGAACAGCAAAACCCTACCTGCTGCACCTCCCCCCCGCATTGATCTTTAGAAATGGCTTTTGCCACGGTCCCTAGATCCGGCTGGGCAACCAGCGCGCTGGGGGGGGGGGGCGTGGGGGGGGGGGAAACAGCCTGAAGCAGAGGAAGTTCAGCGGAAGTTCCCTGAAAAGGCAGAAGCTTATCAAAAGATAACCACCAAGAACCACTACAAGAATGCTAAAAATCTTATCCCTTCTTTCTAGAACTACGAACTTTAATCCCTTATCTGTCTTTCTAAACTTCCTTCTTTCTTAAATAATGGTCATTGTTTGTTATGTAGATCACCTCCCTGATGGTGATAGACTGAGCCCATGGGCAAGCTAATTTCATTGATATTCATTCCTGTGCTTTTGGAAAATATATATATACTGGTCACAAACTCAAAGAAAATTACACTCAGATTTTCACTCTTGAAGTGTGTCTGTTTGTCATTTCTTTCGCCGACGCCCTGACCACCCTGCACGCTTCTCTCAACCCTGAGGTGGCCTCATCGTCTACTGCTGTGCTGGTCCGCGGCAAGTTTCAAATTGGACAGAACTAGGTTTGACGCATATTAAGAACTAAGAAGTTATCTACCCTTGGACAAGTCACTGAGCCTGTGGATAAGTCTCAGTATTCTAAACTATAAAATGGCAAGTGTGTTATACTGACCTTTTATGGTTGAGTATGCATTATTAAATGAATACATAATTCAGTAATTTTTTTATTTTTTATTACTATCTGGGAAATAATAACCAATCTATCTGGGAAATAATTAATAACCAAAAGAAGAAACAGATGAAAATATATCCTTACTTAAACTTGTAACACCCATAAAACATATCACAGGAGAAAGGACCTTCTACTGTGGAGGTCCGTAGGATAGCATTGCCACTCTGAGGCTCTGACACAGGAGTATGTTTCTGTGCATAAAACTCAAACCACGATGTAGCTGAGGCATGAGAACTAGCCTGGACCAGAATTTCTCTGGCAAAATTCTACTAAACTATGATTAGAATCTGTTGTCATTGAAGAAATAATTGTAATCACTCCTAAATCACAATTCCTTCCCCATGTCATTAATGTATAACTGCAAAGAAAAAAAAAGAAATTGGTGGAAACTTAGAAAGGTGTACATGGGGGAACAGAACTAAAGAAATGGAAATTAACCATTGAGGAAAACTACTAGGTAATGAGATTAAGAATTGAGTTAAATTAGGTAAAAATGAGGTAAACATTATTGCACATTGTATAATCCATAAGTATTTTGTTCTGTTATTTTATGAAATACATTCCTTATGAGCTACTATGATAAGTCAATTACCTGTTCACTGTAATGTCTAACAACACTCCACATGAGTTGATCTCTATTGTAAAACTGATACCGAATTTCATAATAGGCAAGTCTAGGAGGAGAAAGAAAGATCCAAAGGTACTATGATTATATTTGGGGAAAAAAAAAGATTTAAAATTTCATAATTTTTAATGATAATCATTGCTAATTCACAATTAGATTGTACCTCTCTAGTACTAGTGTTGCACCTATTTTGAAATCTTTAATAATCTGTTTTAATTTGCATATATCCTTTGATTTATCATAATGCTAAACATTTCAAATATCTACCTGCAACTGTATCGTCCTTATACAAATTATTTTATTGTTCTCTGGCAAATATGACATTAGAATCTTTGGATTTTTCTTATCAATATTTACTACTAAGAGTATTAGCCCTCGGGCCTCCCCTGGTGGGTGGCGTAGTGGTTGAGCGCTGGGCTGCGAAGCTGCCCGAAGCCTCTGCAGCAGCAGTTCGATCCCTGGCCGCCGGCGAGGGTCCCACATGGCGCAACAGACCTCTCCTGCCATGCCCGCTGCTCCCCTCAGAAGTGTATTTCGTCAGTCTGCCTGTTCTGTTCCCGGCTCTGGCTCTGGTGAATTCTCTCACCCTCCCGCGCTTCTGACTGTACCCAGTGCTTGTATAAATAAATAAATAAATAAATCTTTAAAAAAAAAAAAAAAAAAAAAAAGAGTATTAGCCCTCTATGTCATACTTCGTCTTATTTCCCCAGGTCTTTGACTTTTAACTAATTTTGTTCTGAAGTGCTTATTTTTTGTATTATATTTTCCATTGGAATTTTTTCCCATTGCTTTTATTTTATTTATTTATTTGTTTGTTTGTTTGTTTATTTATTTATACGAGCACTGGGTACAGTCAGAAGCGTGGGAGGGTGAGAGAATTCACCAGAGCCAGAGCGGGGAGCAGAGCAGGCAGAAGGACCGAAGTACACTGCTGAGGGGAGCAGTGGGTGGCAGGAGAGGTCTGCGCGCCATGTGGGACCCTCCTCTGGTGGCCGGGGAGCAGCCGGGGATGGAACTGGTGCTGCAGAGGCTGGGGGCAGCTTCACAACCCAGTGCTCAACCGCTGCACCACCTGGGAGGCCCTCCCATTGCTTTTAAACTTGTAAGCTTGATAAAAACTTATAGGGAATATAAAAATAAAATTTATTAATTAAAAAAAAATAAAAAATAAATCTTAAAAAAAAACATTTTTTCCTTAATCTTTTTTAAATTTTATTTTTATATTTTATATAATTTTTTAAAAATTTATATTTTTAAATTTTATATTTAATCATTCAAATCTGATAGTATACAAGTAAGTGGAAATGATACAAATGAATTTCTCTCCCCAAGAAAACTATTTGTTCTAGACCATTGAATATTCAATTGAATATTCATTGAAGTTATAGGTCTCTGATACTGTAAATATTTTCATATTAAATGTAGCAAGGAATTATTATCTACACTTTGCCATATGATTACACTGAAATCTCTCCCTGTTGCAACATACATTTAAATATAATTGTGTTTCAAAACATGGTGAATTTTTACTATACCACTGAAGTAATTCAATTTTATTCTAAATTCATGTACTATTTAGATAGTAATAACTTTTTAAAAATGTAATTCTTTAGCCTATCTTTATGAGTAAAATAAGCAGAACTGAAGAACACTCTTCGAAAGTTTCCAAGCTCTTCAAGTGTATGCAGTGAGAATTATTTTTCTAAGCTAACATTCTAATACAAATGGAGACAATTAATATCCATCCAAAAACAAAACCTTGGTACAAAAGTTAAAATAATTCTTACTTGAATATAAGGTCATCCACATCAGTCAGAGTAGCACCTATGCTTTTCAATAGTAGGTTAACAGAATGAATTGCAATCATTTCCTGTTTTTCTTTGTCAGACTCTTCACCTCCAGAACCCAGAGAGAGACTCAAATGCAACTAGAAGAAAAATAATGTTCAGTAAATAAAAGTTAAAAAAACAAAAACAATGTATAAATATAGGAACCAATCATCCAGATACAAACTCTGCTTCTTTCAGAATCCTAAAGAAAGCTTTGTTAAGAATAATATATACAATAACACACTCATATCTAATTCTCATATTTACTTCTTATAAAATGTAAATTAGACTGTTCCAAAAGAGAGTTAAAATTTTATTCATATCAACACTCTTTGTGTTCATATGCATGGGACCAAAACACTTTACTAAAATAGTGTAACAAATTTAAATGATATTTGAAGTTATTAGTTTAGTGATAATTAAATAAATTTTAAATAATTTCATAAACTATATTAAAGAATAAAATTAGGAAGAAAAATAGATAAACTGACACATAGTGGTCTTCTAGTCATATAAGGGATAATTATTTTAGTCCAATTAAGGTAAATAGCTTTTGTGACAATTAGCAATAATAATTATGATATAATTAAATAATAATAACAATAATATGATAATTAAGGGAGCAATTAGCAAGTTCCTAAACAAATTTTTTAAAGATTAATAAGGCTTTAGCTTCCACACATCTCTTCAAATCATTACCGACACATGAAACTTTTACACTCCATTTTAGCTGCTTCTACTTTGTGCAGTATCAATAGGCCAGAAGACATGACAAGAGATAATTTTGACATGTGTAAGTAAAGCAGATGACTCTCTTTCCTAATTCTCTAGCCATTTTACTTAACCAAAGAACTTAATAGAGTGAACTTTGGGTAAAATCAGGAAAGTCTCATTGTTGGCTTTTTTCTTTGATAGTGATTTCTGCCCATCTGCAGAGTCAGAGTGTTAGGATCAGGAAAGCTTACATGGACAGATATCTACCCTCTCCTTAGGACAGTCACCACAGAATAAGAAAATAACTATGGTTTATGATCTTCATTGTTCAATTTCATGGCACAATTCTCACTATGCCTGAAAACATATATAGGTAATAATAGTCTTTAATACTCTGTTAGATTATAAATTCCATGAAGTCATTTCACATCTCCCACTGACTGCAGCTTTGATAGCAGTCATTCAGTAATATTTACTGAAGGTATTGTTCAATCTCATAAATAACTGATTTTCACATAATAAAAGAAATTATGTATAATCCATATGGATATAAAATAATATCCATTTTAAACCTAACATTAATACATGAATTTAAAATTATAATTGCATTTTATAAATTCACTCATTTAGATGGATAGATTGGTGAATACAACTGAAAATAATGTGTTATAAACAGTTTTTGAGAATGTAATGGATCATCAATATTTTAAAGAGTTACTTAATTATAAATCTGGCCCATTACACAAGTATAGAGTATTACGGTTGACAGCATTTGTGAGTTTACTAAGCAGTCACCTTCCCCTATAAAAGCTAAAAAGAACAACAAAAGGAGAAAAGGAAATGGGTTCATAAAGTACAAAATCAGGCAAGTGAAAGGTATCCAATTTTCCACTCCCTTAGTTACAATCAGATTTTGGAAGGGTGAAAAACAGCACATCAACAGTATACTACTACTTCAGCGTTTTCACATTCTGGTTAGGACACCCATTATAGCTTTCTGTTTAAACATTGATAGTAGTTACAAAGTGCAACCAAAACATTAAACGTTAGTGAGCACTTCTTCGCTTAATTAAGAAATGCTTTTGTCAGCTTCTTCCTTGAATAAAGGGGTTATTAATTCAAGACTAGAGAAAATGCTCGGGCGGTTTCTCTGTGGGAATTATTGTTGTACATATGTTAGAACTGTCTTAATTATTTCAATTAATCAAACAAAATTCCCGCCAAATATTTGATGCAAAAAATTAAAATCAGTTTCTATACAGACCATTTAAAAGTCCTACACAATTCTGAAAAATTTTCAAAATAGTAATTACAACAAACCTTAACAGGAGAAATATGAAAATGTTCAAAGAAACTAAGAATTGACATATCAGTCATTGAAGTCTCCATTAATTCTGTGTTTAGAGCATCAATATCGTGCTGGATTAACTTTGTCTGAAAAAAATTAAATCAAGAAATTCATATTTTAATTTTTTCCTCTGCTACAGTTAGTTAAAAAAATGACTAATTTAATTTTTAATCTAAAAAATTTCCCAAGAAATAAAAATTGTTACCCGTTTTCTTTCAGCTTCAGGGTCAGTTGTTGGGGTAAACAGTGCAATAATAGCGCCTAGAAATCCTTGATCAACTTTTAAAGCCATTTCCTGAATAAGGACCATAAAATACCTAGGAAAAACATTTTATAAATATGGAAAAGGGTGTCTATAAAATCTTAAAATTTTCAATGTTAAAATTCTGATTATGATCAAAAGTTACAGTAATATCTTATTCTTGCATTTCTGAAGAAGAGATATTATGTTAACAAGTCCAAGGTCTACTTAGAATGAGAATTTTTTCATTAGAGTTAAGGTTTCACTAGAGTAATTGTACTGTGTTAACACTTAGTATTTAAAGTCCAAAATCCTACACCTACCAGGTTACAGAAGAGACAAACAAAACTAGATAATGTAGCATGTAGTCCATAGCAATTGCTTTAAAGAACACCCCTCACAAATACATATCATTTATAAATTTATAATTCACTTTTTCATAGCCTAAATGAAGTTACAAAGGAGAGAATGTGATTAAAGTAATTTTACACTTAAAAACATATAAAGGCTATTATTAAAGTAAATTTCAAGAAAGAATATTACTTGACAAAAAGATTTCTGGGGGAAATAATTTCATATATAAGTCATTTTCAAAAGAGTAAAATTTATTTCAGTGTAGATTCTCATTTTAAATTCCTTTAGCTAATTAGGGGAATCTACTTACTTAAACTGTAGGACTTTACTATACTCATTAAATCTTGTGATGACACTCACATCAATAAACGGTTTGGGCTCTAGATGAAGAAAGAAAACAAATATAATCATTGCTTTATACTAGTTTTGAATAAAGTACTCAACTTAAGAAATAGGGTATATTGCAACTTAATCTTTGTTGTTTTTTGTTTACCTGAATCCAAAGCAATAGACTTTGGAGGGGCCACTGGATGAAATACAACAGGGAACATTGTACCTGGTAACTGATTATCAACCTGAAAAAAAGAAAAAACATTAACTCAGCAGAATTTAAAATAATTAAATTTAGAAATTTCAGTTTCAGAAACAATATTATAGAAGACATGGCTAATTTCATCATAATTGAATATATGTGGTGCTACTACAAGTTTCATCTCAAATTTAAAATTGTTACATATCTCATCAAGGGCATACTTTTATATAAAGGAATATATAAAATCCTCATAACTGTATTAACATTGTGCAGCATGAATGCCATAAATAGAAATATTTCTACCTATAGGTCATGAGAGATCTCAACTCTTTGCAAATAAAATGTTATTGGAGACTAGATATGAAATTAAGGAGAGGTAGAAAGTAGAGAAAATGTCATAAATAATATTTTGTAGTTAAGAGAGATGTATGGAGATAAGAAGGGAGCAAGTAGCCAAAATAACCTGCAATCATAAGCTCATTCTTTTGCAGAATAACAAAATAAATCTAGTTTTGGGGAGTCTGTGATAAATTCAAAGGTATATTTTAAAATAACAATGTCAGTACAAGAAAATACTCTCAGTGTTTAACTGGCAAAATTAAATGGTCTCAACAATCACAAGATCTTTGAACTTGGATGGTCTATATGTTGAATTCACAGATAGTTGGGAAGAAGGAAACAAATACACAAACAAAAGGAAAGATGCCCATTACAATGTATGCTGCATCATACATTAAAAGAGAAAACTGTCTACCAAGGTGATTAAATAGATCTATTGAATTCAATATATGTATTGAATTAAATATATCTATCTATTGAACAATGATGACATTGTTACCTGAAGCCAATATAACCTGGCCCTCAAACTTCTCTGGTGTGGAGACTGTTTAAATTCAATCTGAATTCCTGATAAAAAATCTCGTTTTATAGGGCACTGAATAGGGAGGCGCATTTCCATTGGAACTTTATCAAAATTGACCTGGAAAGAAAGCACATGTGTTTGTTAGGTTCTATTACTACTAGTAATGTAGCTACTCCATTTTGAATGTCCATTTAAATTGAAAAGAAAATGGATCTTAAACTGTATCATGCTGAAAAAGCTACCGTCAGATAATTTAGAGTTGAAGATCTTTGAAGCAGAATTATCACTTTTCCAATAAAGTTATGAAGAAAATAACTAATTATATAATTATATAAACTGTAAAGAAAATAAGTCATCTTCATATTTTTTAAAAACCTCAATAGTAATGGATAATTTTACATAATTAATTCTTAAGCTTTGTTTTCACAAAACTAAACAATGAATAGTTAATAGCTTCTTAATGTCTGACACTAATTATACAGTTTTTTTTATTGAGCATGGCCAACATTTATGGGCAAGGGGATAAAGAACATATCTGGTGAATAAAGGAAAGACAAAGAGTAACCAAAACTGTATGACTGTATGAACTGTATGAACCAGAGCACACCAGAAATTCCAAGTCAAATTTCTGTGGTTTTCTTGGAGCAAAAGCAACATTTAGTTTCAATACTATAAGGTTCCATATAGACTACATCTTCATTTGTAGACATCTACCCATGTCTAATAATCATTCACATTTAATGAATTTAATTGAGCAATTTTCTTTAGTTTTTTCATCATTAAAATATATAATTTTACATAGCCTTATTTAGCAACATGCGTTGGTATCGTTTAAAATACGAGAGAAAAACGGGCCTCCCTGGTGGCGCAGGGGGTTGGGCACCACAGCCTCCACAGCATGAGTTCGATCCTGGCCAGCCAGGGAGCAACCCACATGGCGAGGCAGGCCTCTCCTGTCTTGTCCGCTGCTCCCCTCAGCAGTGTGTTTCAGTCAGTCTGCCTGTTCTGTTCCCCACTCTGTCTCTGGTGAATCCTCTCACCCCTCTGCATCTCTGGCCTGTACCCCAGCTCTTGTATGCATAAACAAATAATCTTTAAAAAAAATAAAATATGAGAGGAAAAGATTCAATTCGCAATCTTCTCAGTAATCTTTTTTTTTTTTAGAAAATTTGTTACTTTTTTTTTTTAAGATTTATTTATTTATTTAAACAAACACTGGGTACAGTCAGAAGCGTGGGAGGGTAAGAGAATTCACCAGAGCCAGAGCAGAGAGCAGAACAGGCAGACTGACGAAATACACTGCTGAGGGGAGCAGTGGGCGGCAGGAGAGGTCTGCGCACCATATGGGACCCTCGCTGGCGGCCCTCACCAGCGGCTGGGGATCGAAACAGCGCTGCAGAGGCTGCGGGCAGCTTCGCAGCCCAGCGCTCAACCGCTGCACCACCGGGGAGGCCCTCTTCTCAGTAATCTTATTGAAAACAGAGTCCATTAAATGATTTGCCTTACAAATAGAATAAACTGTAAAAATGCAGAAGAGAAACATTTTAATCATGTTTCAGAGAACATAATAACAATATAACATTTTCACTGAAAATGTAGTAATATTAGTAATGCCAATCTTTCAAATACATAAAGAACTGATTTGCTAATTAGTTTTCTGCACACAGTTTTATGTAGACACTAAAGTTTTGGTGATTCACTACCACCAACAAAATATATGTAGAAAATTCCATGAAAAGTTGTTGCATACCTCAAAATTATTGTCTAATTTAATCCAGCCATGGTCTTCTGAAACTTGATGTTTCTTAAAGTATTGTTCCAATAAAATAATCTGTTTTTGACTGAAAGGCTTCCATTTCTGTTTTGGTTTCATCTCCCAAACAACACCAGAACTATAATCGTTCATAAAGAAAATTAAATTAGAATACATACTTAAGTTCGTGGAATTGTTATACAATTCCAAGTTATTGCAACAATTAAACTCTTATGAATTTATGCAAGAGATTTTTAAACACCAAAATATGCCTTTTTTTGTTAGATAACACATACTTGATTCTAACACTTTCCACAAAGTACCTATGACAAATAATATTCAATACATTTAAAAATCATAGGCTTTAAACACTAAATTTACACTTTATGGATTTGTCCAACTAAGTCTTTTTCTGCTCCACACATATTTTTCTCAGAGCTTTTTAACAGAGCTTAAAAGATTCCACTTCAGGTTGCACTGAATTAGCACTATTTCAACTGATTTGAAAATATTCTCATATGTAGTTCTATGCAAACTATTCACAGAGGCTAATTCTTCAGTAACTTCAACTCAGCATTGGCTTCTCAAATATACAACAACTAAGCAGCACTGGTAACATCTGTTGACTCATCAAGAGCTAAGGAAAAACAAAATTATTTGCCTTGTTCTTAATTGACGATTGAATGTTGCTCTGAATGGCCTCAATTCTTCAAGTAACTGTTCTCCCTAAAAGGCTAATTAATGGTCCTGAGTTAATTTTCTCTAGACAAATTTCTTTAGCTGTTAAAATCAGACATGATTTAATTAACTCACCATTGGTAAAAGGTTTTCCTTCCTTGACTAATAAATGATTGACTCAGAAACTAACTTGGTAGCAGCCTCACTTTAGATTTTATATTTTTATGAAGAAATTCTGCTGTGATGAGATATTTTGTCCTAAATTTTCCAATTTTTCTGGTCATAGCTTTACTGTGAATTGGGTATATTGTGATGCATGCTTAGTTTAGGAATACCAATATATACTGTATTCTTTTAGCTCAGATAAAATATCATTATAAAATAAAATAATTCATTGACAGTTCATTTCACAATTTTTCCCTATAAGCGAGACATTAAAAGTTTACTTCTCTTGTTTTAACATGATGAGCACATGGCTAATTTCATCATAATTGAGTATATATGGTGCTACTACAAGTTTCATCTCAAATCTAAAATTGTTACATATCTCATCAAGGGCATACTTTTATATAAAGGAATATATAAAATCCTCATAACTGTATTAACATTGTGCAGCATGAATGTCATAAATAGAAATATTTCTACCTATAGGTCATGAGAGATCTCAACTCTTTGCAAAGTAGTAAAAGAACAAGGTTATAGTACAAAGATATGTGGAGCACTCAAACACTTAAATTACAACTACATAATTAGATTTGTTGTACACTGAAAAGCAGTGCAAAAGCAGCTGTAGACATTATGAAAGAATAAGTGAGGCTATGTTCTAATAAAATTTACTTATGCGCAACATTGAATTTTGTATAATTTTCACGTGTCACAGAACATTTTTTGTTAATAACTTATGAAAAATCTTTTATGGTCCAAGGGTGGCACCAAAACAGGAAGCAGGCTACATTTGACTTATGGGCCATATTTTGTTAATCCCTGATTAGAGAATACTGTTTGCACAGTAATACAATATAAGTTCATATCATTTTAATTTACATAGCTTCTTGATATTAGTCAATAGCAATATTTACAATGTTCTCACTATGAAAGTAATGAATAAAATTTCTACTATAAATTATATGATTCCAACAACAATTCATAATAAAAAACCTCAGCAAACCAGGAAGACTGAGGAACTTTCTCAACTTGATAAAGAACATCTTCAAAAAAAACTTAGAGTCAATATCATACTTAATGATATTGAGAAACAATATGCTTTCTCGCTAAGATAAGAAACAAAACAAAGCTGTCCACACTCATAACTTCTGTCCAACATTACAGAAAAAATTCTAGATACAACAATAGGACAAGAAAATAAAAGGTACACAAGATAGAAGAAATAAAACTGTTCTCAGATGACGTGAGCGTTGGTATTAGTCAACAGCAGTATTTACAATGTCATTGCTATGAAAATAATGAATAAAATTTCCACTATAAATTATATAATTATATTGACAATGAGGATTTGACAATAAAAATATTTTTATTAGAAACCAAAGAAATGACATTCTTAGGCATACACAAAAAATAATAAATTTGTACAAAATCTACATGTGGAGAACTACAAGTCTGATGAAAAAGATCAAACATATAAATGAATAGAAACATCTGTGTACAGGGTTATGAAGACTCAATATTGTCAAGATATCAGCTCTTCCCGATCAAAATGATGACTTTTATCTTGTGGATACTGACAAACTGATTCTAAATTTTATAAACAAAGACGAAAAACTCAAAACAGGCAACACAATATTGAAAGAGAAGACAGAAAGTTAGTGAACTGTAATATATGACTTCATGATCACTACAAAATCACAGAAATCAAGACAGTGCAGTATAGGTGAAAGAATAAACACCTAAGTAGAACAGAACTGAAAATCTTGAAATAGATCCAAGTAAATATACTCAACTTATTTTTGAAAAGGCACAAAAGCAATTCACTGGGGAAAGGATAGTCGTTTCAACAAATTGTGCGGAGGGCTTCCCTAGTGGCACAGGGGTTAAAGACACAGTGCTATCAAGCTACCGCCAGCCACTGCTACATTTGTTTAATCCTTGACTAAACAGCTAACCCACATGGAGCAGCAGACCTCTCCTGCCTCGCCGGCTGCTTGCCCTCAGCAGTGTATTTCAGTCAGTCTGCCTGTTCTTCTCCCCACTCTGTCTTTGGTGAGTGCTCTCACCCCTTCTGGCTTTACACCCCAGTCCCTGTATGCATAAATAAATAAATCCTTTTAAAAAAAATGGTGATGGAACAACTGGACATTCACTAGAGAAAAAAAAAAATAGATCAAGATGAAGAGCTTATATCTTTCACCAGAATTAATCCAAAATTGATTACAGACCTAAATATCATATGCAAAACTATAAAACTCCTAGAAGATAATATAGGAGAAAATCAAAGTGACTTTAGGCTTGACAATGACTTTTTAAAGATGTATCATCAAAAATACAATCCTAGGGGGCCTCCCCGGTGGCGCAGTGGTTGAGCGCTGGGTTGCGAAGCTGCCCGCGGCCTCTGCAGCACCAGTTCGATCCCCGGCTGCTCCCCGGCCCCCGGAGGAGGGTCCCACATGGCACGCAGACCTCTCCTGCCGCCCGCTGCTCCCCTCAGCAGTGTACTTCGGTCCTTCTGCCTGCTCTGCTCCCCACTCTGCCTCTGGTGAATTCTCTCACCCTCCCGCGCTTCTGACTGTACCCAGTGCTTGTATAAACAGAACAAACAAATAAATAAAAATAAATAACATGCCTCTATAAAAAAAAATAAATAAATAAAAAAAAATAATGAAAAAAAAAAAATAATGAAAAAAATACAATCCTAGGGCCTCCCTGGTGGCGCAGCGGTTGAACACTGGGTTGCAAAGCTGCCCGCGGCCTCTGCGGCGCCGGTTCGATCCCCGGCTGCTCCCCGGCCACCAGAGGAGGGTCCCACATGGCGCGCAGACCTCTCCTGCCGCCCGCTGCTCCCCTCAGCAGTGTACTTCAGTCCTTCTGCCTGCTCTGCTCCCCGCTCTGGCTCTGGTGAATTCTCTCACCCTCCCGCGCTTCTGACTGTACCCAGTGCATGTACAAACAAACAAACAAATAAATAAATAAAAATACATGCCTCTTTAAAAAAAAAAAAAAATACAATCCTAGGGGGGGAAAAATGTGTTGAACTTCATTAAAGATCTCTGTGTGGGAAAGACACTTAAAAGAAGGAAATAACAAGCCATAAATTGGGAGAAAATATTTGTAAAATATATCTGGTAAAATACTGATATCCAAAATGTAAAAAGAATTCTTTAAGTTCAACAATGAGAAAAAGAACAAATAAAAAATAAGAAAAAGAGCTGGAGATACCTTAAAAAGAATATATCCAGATGACAAATAAGCATATGAAAAAATATTTGACACCATACATATAATTAGGGAGAGGAAATTAAAGCAACAATGAGATTCCACCACACACCTAGTAGAATGGCCAAAATCCAGAACATTAACATCAAATGTGGACGATAATGTGGAACAACTCTCATTTATTCCAAGTAGGAATGCAAAATGGTGCTACCACTGTGAAAGACAATTTGGAAGCTTTTTACAAAACTAAACATACTCTTACATATGATCAAGCAATCACTCCCCTTCTTGATATTTACCCAAATGAGTTCAAAACTTTTATCTATACAAAATCCTGTGCATGAATGTTTACAGCAACTTTATTCATAACTGCGAAGTTTGGAAGCAACCAAGAGATCCTCAGTGGGTAAACAGATAATGGTATGTTCAGTCATGGATTAGTTACTCAATGATGAAAAAAAAAAAAAAATAGTTGTCAAGTCACAAAAAAAGACATAAGAAACTTTAAAAAGGTATTTCTCAGTCAAAAAGCCTATTTGAAAAGCCTACACACTGTGCAATTCCAATGACAATGACATTCTCCAAAAGGCTACCTTTGGAGATAGTAAAAAAAAATCAGTGGTTTCCAAGGGGTTGGGGAAGGAAAGGACATATTAACAGGTAGAACACAGGAGATTTTTAGGGTAATGAAACAGTTCTAGATGATATTATAATGGTGGACACATGTCATTATATATATTTGTCAAAACTTAGAAAATTTATACTATAAAAAGCTAACTCTAACATAAACAATAAACCTTAGGTAATAATATTGTTTCAGTATTAATTATCAATAGTAACAAGCATATCCTACAATTTCAAGATGTTAATAAGGGAAAATAAGAGAAACTTGGGGAGTATATAGAAACTCTGTACTTCATAGTCAACTTCGCTTTACAACTAAAACTGCTCAAATACTAGTCTATATTTTAAAATTACATAAGTAATTGACTTATTTTTCCTCAGCACACATATTTATTGTGTGTGCTGAAAGTATTGTGTGTAAGAAAAACGATCAAGTTTTTCTAGATAAATTTTTAAAATGTCATAAAGGCTAATTTGATAAAATATAATAGCATATATAATATAAAAGTAAAAAGCGACATCAAAAAACAAGAGAAAATTAGATTTATATGACTTAAAAATGACTTTCATACTTATTTTAAAAAATACTATATAATTCTGAAATGTACAACCAAGAGAATATATTACTCGTGTATACACAGGTGTATTAATAATTTATTAATAGTATGCATAATACTATGTGCAAAATGTATTACACACATCACCTGTTTATTTACTTAATTTTTACTTCATTAAACACAAGTTTATTATAGTTCCAATGCTGATTATACATGGCAACATATTAACCACTCCACCAACTGGCCTCCATATAAGAATGAGTCTTTTACCAAAATTAGTATGATTTTTAAAAATCAAATTAAATAAATTCAAACATTTTTCTTACAGATATAAGCAGATCCAGAAAAAAATGGTCCCATCCCTATTAAAAAGTTCTAAATAACTACCCATTAAAGACTATGTAAACATAAAATGTCAACTATTGCCTCTTCTATGAACTGTATGACTCAACACTGCAGGCTTCCCCTAACCATGTCAATTTCTCCAGCACAAAATAAGGTAGTTGCTTCTATCTCTGCATTTTTATTGCATGAGTATGTATTTTTTGTATCATTTCTCAGTGTTTTTAAAATAGATTTAAAAAGCACAAACAACAAAAAAAAATAAGCACCCTCTTATTTCCTTATCAACTGATGACATACACTGTGCAGGCGAAGGCATATCAGTCAATTTTTAAGAATCTTTTCAACTAGCAGTGAAAACAACTGTTTAGTGTTTCTGAAAGAATGTACAGTGTATCAAATTAAGAACAAGTATCTGGTCACATTCAATTCACATCAAATTGAATATTGTGAACTTAATGTCTTTAAAGAATTCTGATGCCTTATCTTTCTTCTTCCATACCTGGTTATCCCAATATATGAAACTTCCTGTTTGTTTTCATTGTCAACCAGTGAAAGCCCAAGACTGTGGAGAGAAAACGTGATTTCATGATCTGCCTGCTCCATTTCTTCTGCCTGCAGTGCTTTGGACACCAAGGCAACATCATCAGTGAAAAGCAAAACTCTTTGGCGCCCATCTAGGAATGATACCCAGTGTATCTGGATGTTTGCATCATATGGAAACTGTCCACATTCATCCTGGAGAAAATAGAGGCTTTATATTAAAACCACATGCAATAAGTTCTTATTACATAAAATTGAACTACAGTAACTAAAACAGGTAAGAGAAGTTTTAAAAAGAAGTTTTAAAAAGCTAGACTGTGAGTCTAGCTTCCTTTCCTGTCAGGTTACTCATATAGCACTGATTAACATCAAATGATACCTTTAACAGATTATGCTCTCCAGTATTTGCTGCATATGTCCATGTAACTTTTCTGGTGCCAGTAGGATCTGCCCAGGCAAAAAGTCGAGCTTGTCTTGGCAGCAATACCACTTCTTCCTGTGATCCACTAAAACACAACAGAGCAAAGATTAAAATATCTTGGCCTTGAAAAACACAGGCCTCTGGCTTATTTAAGAGGGGATTAACACAACAATCTTACAAAATTGGCTTTGTTAATACAGCACAACTCTGCCTAAAAATAAGTAGCCTTAAAGTAAAAAAAAAAAAAGAGAGAGAGAGAGAGAGAAATGGTTTAGAAGCTTGAGGTAAAAGAATAGTGACCCTTCTGAAGTTGTTTTTACCCAGAGTTGATCCAGGCATGATCACACCAATGCATTTCATTAAGATAAATAAATACTCCTGTATATGAGAAAGCACCTGCAGAAAAGGCTGTCAACAGTAAATTGTCTAGTAGAAGAACTTCATTCAGTGCTTAAATTTAGCTTTTTAATCAACTGCAATATGTATGAAATAGGAATGAAAAAAAAAAAAACTGGGCCCATACTGTTGCTCAATGTGTGGTCCGTGGATTAGCAGCATCAGCATTACTGGGGCCCTGCTCAAATGCAAAGTCCTAGGCCCCATTTAATAGGATTGTAAGAAGATCTTAACACTGAGCATTAAAGTATAAGAAGCATTAACCCATATGTACAAAAATCTTCCCAATAGAAGTAAAAGAACAGCACAATTAGATTTCAACCCCAATCTGTGCTTTCTTTAGCAGTAAACTTAATGTAGTCTATATACCTGCTGATTTTTAATGATGTACACTTGAAACTCCTATTATTAAAATGCAGTGTAATTTCAATAAAAAATATAAACAAAATATCAGTAGATTCAAGCCAGGAGAGTTAATGAATGTGTTTGCATATATGTCCTTCCATACAGAATTTATATGTGCAAAGTAATTCTATGAAGATTTAAAATAATTCTTTGCAGGGTCTCCCTGGTGGCGCAGCGGTTGAGCGCTGGGTTGCGAAGCTGCCCGCGGCCTATGCGGCGCTGGTTCCATCCCCGGCTGCCTCCCGGCCACCGGAGGAGGGTCCCACATGGCGCGCAGACCTCTCCTGCCGCCCGCTGCTCCCCTCAGCAGTGTACTTCGGTCCTTCTGCCTGCTCTGCTCCCCGCTCTGGCTCTGGTGAATTCTCTCACCCTCCCGCGCTTCTGACTGTACCCAGTGCTTGTATAAATAAATAAAAATAAATCTTTAAAAAAATAATAAAATAAAATAATTCTTTGCAAATATATTTTATAAAGATTTAAAATTTGTTATGTCATTTAATAATGGCATGACCCAAATCAAATGACAGCACTAACAAGATCAACAAAACTCCTATCATCCTGTTCTACACATTCACCACCATTATCTATTCATTGTCCTCTCATTTAATCTTCTACTATCCCTACCAAAAACAAAACTAGATAAAGATTTATAGAAAGAGGTTCACTGAGCATTACCAGATTACAAAAGAATAATTATGCTTAAACAGACTCACAGTTCCTTACACCCAATTCTGAAATTTAAGAGATTCCAAAGCCCAAAGATTTTTCTCTAAGTCTGGTGTCATAAGACATTTGGCAGCAAAACCTGATCTGTACTGATGTGATTTTATTAACAGTTCTTATTTATTTCACTTGGCACAAATATTCTTAAGTTTTGCTGCAGATTATTAATGAGTTTGATTCAAAGTGTATTATAGTCTCAAAATCTAGTAAATGTTATTAGTAAGAAACAGTATGTTTTTCATATTATCTTCCCAAATTCTGGGAATTTGGAACACATACAGAATGTATAACATATAACACCAAGTGTTTCCTAAGTGTTTCCACAAGTTCCCAAGTGGACATGTAAAAACAAATCAGATTTTCTATGAACCTTTTTTCCATACCTCTGTTTATATGTGAGGACGTCCAACTGGGTGTGGTTTATTATTAGGGCAGGTGCACATCCCTCATGGTAATCAGAAAAGGTTATGACAGTTGAATGTTCAGCAGTGTTTACATCCACCAAGATACCCCCATTCTATTGTAGAAAAAAAAATGAATGTTTGACGTGTTTACATTTGGAATTTCAAACAGTTATACAGGCAAAAAAAATCATGAAGTTCTTACTGAAAAGCTAACTGGCTCTGATCCACAAATATGTATGTATATACAGCATTGTATATTAATATGGAAGCACACTGAAAAGATCACCAATGGATTCTGTAACATGTTTTCATAAAATATTTCAAATTTTAAAATTGACAGAAATTTTATTTATAAACATGTAAACTTACCAAATCTTCTAGGCTCAATAAAGTGCCATTATCCTGTTGGTTATAAAAGAATGGCTTGGAGGATCCTTCATAGCCCACAACTCTCACACAAAGTTTGCCTGACAAATTTTCAGGCCAAAATGGAAGGCACTATAAATATAAAAGTTAATATCAGTCTTAAAACAATACTGTGGTATAAACAAGTTAGTGACTAAGTTTTCAGTTCTAAATCGGACTGTAATACGATTATTGCTAAATTTCTTAAAATATTACCTCCACATCTCATATTAAAATTACTGACAAAATAACTATTTTTTAAACCAAAGAAACCCTAGTGGTATAACACCCTGAATGTACTTACAGAATAAACATAGTAAAAGAAATCGAAGACCCTATTAAGAATACTTAAATATCTTGAGTATTTAAAAACTATAATCTTTTTTTTTTAAAGATTTATTTATACAAGCACTGGGTACAGTCAGAAGCGTGGGAGGGTGAGAGAATTCACGAGAGCCAGAGCGGGGAGCAGAGCAGGCAGAAGGACCGAAGTACGCTGCTGAGGGGAGCAGCGGGCGGCAGGAGAGGTCTGCGCACCATGTGGGACCCTCCGCCAATGGCCGGGGAGCAGCCGGGGATCGAACCAGTGCCGCAGAGGCTGCGGGCAGCTTCGCAACCCAGTGCTCAACCGCTGCGCCACCGGGGAGGCCCCTAAAAACTATAATCTTAATGACATTTGTTTCTGTGCATATCCCATTTTAATTTCTTGATGCACTATAAATTCTTTCACAGAGAATACTATGTGAGATAAACAAAAATGTCAATTAAAGGCAAGGAGAGAACATCACAGACTTTGCTGGAAGTTCTGACACTATCTTCCTAGCTGTTTAATCTTAATCAAACCAACTCTTTGAGCCTCACTTTTCTTATGTGTAAAACCAAGGTTTTGATTCATAATGTAACCCAAAATGGTCCTTTGTTAAAGAATACTTGATAAATTCTATTTCTGAATAAAATAATATTGTTATGAAACCCACATCAAAGTTAAAAATATAATGAGCATTTATTTGCTGCTAAGTCTATGAAGTCTATGCCTCTCATGATTCTCAATTTGTTTGTGTTATAACCAGAATCCTTCCCATTAAGCTTTTTTGCTAGCATTTTTAAAAATAATTTTAGAACTTTTTAAGAATGGTTCTATCCTCAAGGCCAGAGAGTCTGGTTGAAAACTCAGATAAATTCAAGCACTAATGCTTATCTCTGCACCTGTCCTCTTTCCCACTCTTTTTCTCATTCTCTTCACTTTCTCAAATTTAATTGAACTTAGAAAGTTTAATTCAAATCCTACATCTTCTATGAAACTTTAAATTTTGCTATAGATAATGATCTCAACTTCTAACAATTTCAATGACCTTAGAGAAATATGAGATTCAATTTATTTCTCTGTAATGTGAGGGGTTGAATTTTCAGAAATTTTCAAGGAAATTTCTAGCTCATCTATTCAGAAATTCTACAACCACTATAACTTAGCATATAGTACCTTTTTTCTCCATGTGCTAAGTTAATGACTCTCAAGCTCACCAACAAGATTATATGTTTGAATACAGAGATATTATATTGACTAATACTTAGACAATATATAGTACATTATCTTTATGTACGTTTCATGGTATATAAACTACGTTCTATGCATACAGGAAGAAATTGAGAATGGGTGTTCATTTCCTAGTCTGGCTAGGATAAATAATAACAACAAAGTTCTTTTTTAAATATATGCTTACAGCATTAAAAAAAGCCTGCGAGCTGGCTATCACATTTTAAAACACAAATACAGTAACAACATAGTATATCAAAGAGGTAATACAAAGCTTAGTTACATATCTGTATTTATTGTACTTTTAGGAGCCAGTTACATTAGAGAACAATTTTACCTCTGCAGAAGCAATATAGTTCCACTTATTCGTTGGCATTGAGCCATCAGATGCAATTTCACCAACTTCAAGTTCTAATGATGACTTGTTTGCAATGGTACAAAAAGGTGTCAGAGTAACTATTCGTGTAAGATTAAAGCTGCTCATTTTGATGCTAACACCAACCTATGGATAGCAAATAAACAAGTTTATCATTCCTGGAACTTTATGCAACTTCTTTGATATATATACACACACACCATTCACACACAGGTTTCTTAAAATATTATAAAGTAATATTTTTTTTAATTACAACATTCCACCACTGAGAATCTTCACACAAAGAAGAAAAATTTTGGTACTTTAATGTGGCTCCATCAGAAATCACTTCAAGAAATGTCAATCAGGAATTTAACTAATGATGACTAATAATAATATTTTTTGTACTCTTTATACTTTTTAACATTTCAAATATAAATTATTTTATAATAAACATAGAAATTCAAGTTTTGCTGTTTTACTATGCCTGATATTAATAAGACAAAAACATCAAAGCATATATAACACCTGAAAACTGGCAACAGAATGTTTAAATTTTTATAGTCAAATTTAAGTTTTAAAAAATGTTTGGGAGGAAGCGGTATAAAATGAGGATTCTAGTAGTTCTGAATATTTACCAAGTGGCTTATTTGGATGGACTCTGTTTTAAACTTGGATAAATTTCAGGTTTTGCTTTGATACTAGTGGCCATAGAAATGTGTAGATAATAGACCTTCACTTTGGATTCAAATTTCTGTATCCTTTGGAGTGAGCTGGTTTACTCCAAATGTAGTGAATGTAGTCAAAGATAAATAAACAAGGACAATCTTACCAGGTATTCCATATTGTTGGCAGGACACTTCACACACCCATAACTTCCCACTGTATCCAATGAAAAACTATTGGACCAGGCACTTGTTGAAATTTTCAACTGTACCTATACCAGAGAACACATACCATCATATAAAAAATCTGGAAGGCTGTATTAACTTACCTAGTGAAAAGCTGTTAGATCACTAGAAATTTGTTTAGCATCATGGAACAAAAAATAATAATGAAAACCAAATTGCGTGGGTAGCAGAAGCACAAAAAACTGGAGGAGCCAATATAGTAAAAGTAGGGCTCTGACCTTCCCATTCACGTATGCAATGAGTATGGTAAATTTAAAGATGTATATCAATGAGATACTCTGTTTTTTTTTTAAAGAATCATAATATAAAATTATATTTTCTAGTATTAGACTTGATATAGAGCTAACAAATTCTTAAAAGTTTTAGCATATAGGGGCCTCCCCAGTGGTGCAGTGGTTGAGCACTGGCTGCGAAGCTGCCCGCAGCCTCTGCAGCGCCGGTTCGATCCCCGGCCACCAGCGAGGGTCCTACATGGCGCGCAGACCTCTCCTGCAGCACCTGCTGCTCCTCTCAGCAGTGGTCAGTCTGCCTGTTCTGCTCCCCGCTCTGGCTCTGGTGAATTCTCTCACCCTCCCGTGCTTCTGACTGTACCCAGTGCTTGTATAAATAAATAAATCTTAAAAAAAAAAAAGTTTTAGCATATAAAGAATCTTTGTCTTTAGTATTATTCAGCGAGTGCTAAATGAAAGGCATTGTTATAAACACAATGGAAGATAATAGGACAGTTCCTGACTTCAGTGAGCTTCCAACTAGATAGAGCAATAGGAAAAACACTAATAATTATGATGCAAGACTTAATGTGTTAAGAGCCATACAAGAGGTACTAAATGTTATTGAGGTGAGAAGGTAAAGCATTTCTTTCTGGCTATGAGATGGAGATAGAGGGTTACAGAAAAGCCCTTCTGTATTCTCGCATTAACTTCCATCTACACAAGTAGATTATAAAAGGCCTGAGAATAACCAGAGGTCATACACATAAACAGGTAATTACCATACCTTGTATTAATCAGTAATTAACACTGACACAATGGTTCTCAAGACATGGTTCCCAGAACAGCACCATCAGCATTACCTAGGAATCCTTTAGAAATGAAAGTTCTGTGACCTGACCCAAACATTTTGAATTGCACCATGGGGAGAGAACCCAGAAATCTGTTTATTAAAACCTAAGATTATTCTAAGTATGCTGAAATTTGAGAACCACTGCTCTAAGAGGATATCTAGCCCTTCTTTAGACAGAAAATCCTACACACAGGGCTGGCCTGAGCAGAATGCCAAAAGATGAACAGCAGATTATCAGAAGAGATAAGACCAACAGGACATTCCCCCTGACTGATGGGGGTGGGGGGGGGAGGAGGGGTCCGGGGGGTGGACATTTTAGGTAAAGGGTGTTGTATAGTTTTCTCTTTCAAAAACTTGGCTTAGCACTTCTTACATAGGAGGACTCAGTTCATATAAGAGAAATTCAACTGTCTTTTCTTTTGAAATGTTATTTCATCACTGGAAAACTACATAAAATCAAGTTCATAACTGATGTTACTTCAAAAACAAAAGATTTCTAGGACCACTGGAAAAAAAGAGAAACTCAGCTTCAAGAATTGGTTTTTGTTAATTCCTGATAACACAGTTGATTATGTAGTCCTTTAAAGTCTCTTTGGATCTAATTCCTAACAGGACTTAGTAAATAAGTAAGCATGGTTTTATGGAGGCTAATGACTCCCAAGTTTCCAGGTTAGAGATTTATCTGTTTAAATTTTTATATAAATATACCTTGTTTTTACTAAAAATGTTCTTCTTCTTGAAAGAGAATAAAATAATATCCCTTAAATCTGCTGGATGTTTCACATGAATATCTTCTGAACGATACTGAAGAACCCGAGAGGTCTTGTTGATGAGCCAATAAGGACTAAAAACAGACAGCACCATACGGCTGCCAATTCGCCTCACATGGATTGACACATCCAGTGTCATCATTTCTGTAGAGTCAGAAGTAAAACACACAAGAAAGAATTCGGGAAGTGTATCACATATACGGAAATGTCCATTCCAGTTTTTACCCTGATATTTCACCAGGACTAATTCCATTATTTCTCCACTGATTCTTGAATGTAAAACATCGGCAGTACTGCCTTCTGCTAGCTCATGAACTTCTGCTGTTCCCTAAAAGCAGACAAAAATTAAATTTGCTTAGCAAATTTTTAAAAATCTCTGCAGTAGCAACATCCATATTTTATGCAAATGATAAATAACCTACCAGATTCAGATGAACTACCAAGTCTTTAGTGAAGACATTTTTACTTATTAGGAGTGCCAATAACCACTGAGAACTTGAAAAAAAAAATAGCCTGCAATATCAGAGCTCTTTTGGTCATTAGTAGGCTAACAGCCTTAAGTTTTAAGAGAAAAATCAAGAGCTTTGCCATAAATCAATGACTGGATTCAAAAACTATGTCTGCTGTTCATTAATTACCACTACTTCGGCTCTATCCTCTATTCACATGTTCTACCTAATGGTTCCCACTTAAAAAGAAAATGGAAATGATATCAAACTATTCTGACAAGCTACCTAAATAATGTACAATTATTTGAAAAATTAATGATAGTAACATAATAAATTAGGATTCCTTGCTGAAAGTGTCTCTTGTATAAATACTACTTAGTTCATTTAACTAATTTAGTCTCTACAATTGAGCGATGGGTCATTGTAACACAAAGACAATTTCGGTTCCAAACACCTCCCAGATTCTTGTATTGTAAAATGTTGTGGCAAGTAGAAATTTCAAAATATTTATTATACTTCATTGTTAGAAATTTTTCTCTATTGTTTCTTAAGACAAAAAGTAATTAAGTTCAATACAAATTTGGGCCAAATAATCATAATATTAACTTTAAGATTAAAAACCTAAAAATTAACCTTATAATAAATTAAGATAGAATATTTTATCACTATCTTTTTCCTTTCTTTCAGTTATAAAAATTCTGCTTTATTAAAGAGATGATTATGGTTCACATGTTATGGCAGATGCAGCAGAGTTTGATGGCAAGGAGTTTGATGCTTAGGTTCATTTTCTAGCCCTACCACTTGGGTCTGTCCCATTTCCCTCAGTAACTCAGTTTCCTCATCTGTAAGATAGGCCTAATAACAGTACCTATTCGGAAGGGTTATTGTAAGGATTATCTATGTTATTATATGTAAATCACATGATATAATGGTTGGCATATAACAGACAATGTACAAGCTTTTGTTGTTGTTGTTATCTAAGTATTTCAAAGATGCTGTGAAAAACACTGATCTCAACAAAAAACACTACACTTCAAAAAAAAAATCAGAATTCACCACGCAACACTAAATGTCAAATAAAATATAAGAGACATACCTCAAGTAAGAATCTTAAAGAATATGGGAGAAGATTCCTCAAGGTAAGGGAAGGATAAAGATGAATAATGTAAGCTGGATCCCAATCTTCCCCATGTGTACATATATAACTTAATTCATCAGGCAGAGCAACTGTATTCACTATTAGAGGTAAGAAGCTGACTTCTACTGATGGACACTGCAGCATGCACCTGACTTCTGTGCTCCTGTGAAGTTCTTCTTTCCAGGAAATGTAAGTGGTGGATTCTTTGTACTGCTTCTCTAAGATACCAGCTGGCTGAATAAATAATTGACATCTACAAAAAGAAAACAGATTAGTGAAAAAAGGTTTTGGTTGAGAACTTAAGACAAAGAACTTCAAAAGTTTTCTGTTAATTTTACAAGGCAAGTATTATTCTTTCTATTTTTATAGATGAGGAACCAAGATAAGAAAGGTTAAAAAACTTGACCTAAATCACATAGCTAATTCATGGTGGCACTTTTGGAAAATACATTCAGTAAACAACAAATTGAAAAAATTCCTCATTACAAATGAAAAAAAGAATCTAATAAAAAAAGGTCTCAATATTTTTAAATGTCACATGTACAAGAAATTTGTATCTGGTACATTCAATGAAAATAAAATGCATTTCTCTAAAATTATATGTCTTAAAATCTTTTACAAATCTTCAGAAAATAAAAGAGGTAAATTATTCTAAAATATATTCACCAATTCAAAGAATTAAAAATATATATTATGAACTTTATACAGCTTAGTATATTCAAAGAAGTACCTACCTATATGAGTCTAAAGGAACATGGAACTCTTCTTCTGGTCTGGCAACTCCAATGCGCTCCAATAGCTTAACATTTTTAACAGATTTATAAATGATAAATGCAACAGAAAAATGGTTTTTAATCTGTTGGACAAAGAAGACACATGAATTGTTAAAGATACAAAAGTTCAAATGAAAACTGTGAGTTACAAACAATTACTTTCAGATGTACAAAACTTCAAGCTTAACAAACTGAAGGATATTTTTATATTAAAAATTTTGAGGATATTTAAGTGCTACATGTATGTTTAAACTTGATGTTTAAGAGGCAATAGAAAATTATTAGAATATTTACAAGTTCTATATATTATTTGATGACATTTAATGTTTGTATATAATATCTTTCAAATATGCATTAATTGTTGAAGATTTCAGTCATATAGTTCTTCATTACAACAATTATTCAATGTACCATGTGATGAAAACACAAAACAATAGCAAGAGAGGTATTTTAAAGAGTACTATCGGGCCTCCCTGGTGGCGCAGTGGTTGAGCACTGGGTTGCGAAGCTGCCCGCAGCCTCTGCAGCACTGGTTTGATCCCCGGCCACCGGGTGAGGGTCCCACATGGCGCACAGACCTCTCCTGCTGCCCACCGGCTGCTCCCCTCAGCAGTGTACTTCATCACTCGTCTGTTCTACTCTCCGCTCTGGCTCTGGTGAATTCTCTCACCCTCCCACGCCTCTGACTGTACCCAGCGCTTGTATAAATAAAAAAATGAATAAATCTTAAAAAAAAAAGAGTACTATGACTCTTTTTTTGACTACAATGTGATATATGCCAGAGCTAGTACTAAAGAAGAGATAAATGACCAAAAATTGAAATATTTTCATTTTTATCTGATATATAGGAAGAAACAGTTATGCTGACCATAAACTGAAGCCTGTAATAATGCACAGAGAAAGAAAATGGATAAAGCCTTAAAAGTAGAAAATAAAACAATTACACAGATCGAAATGCTGCAATATTTTTCCAGAGGCATCATTTCAATATTCCTTCACATATACTTGAAAACATATTCCCAAGTGATGCACAAAGAAAAGGGAATGCTATCCTATTTGAGAACTAACTCTAATTCAGTACTTCTCAATTCTGAATCATTAAAGGAATACACAAAAAGATAAATTAATTTTAAACCCAGGAGACATCATAAATAGGCTTTAAATGAACAAGTTTGTTTTATCAGACATTTAAAGTGTTACAAAAGCAAGTTAGATATGGAATGTCAACCATTTCAATCTACTATTTATTTCTAAATAAATTGCATTAGCCTAATGAAGTTTTATTCTAATCCTATCTTCAATTAAAATGATTTACTATCTATTGATATATTTAAAGGAACACAATTCACTTTAATGTATTACCTGCAGAGGAGAGCGAAGGGTAATCACTTTATTCCCTTCAGTTGCATCAATCTGTACCAACAATGAGTCAGAATGACTGGCATTGGGATTCCGTACATTATATAATCGCCGTCCAGGCCTGGACACAGGGATTTTTGCAACTTCTGTATATCCATGAGGTACTAGAGCAGACCACAGGTGGGAAGCATCCCAAATATTAATTTAATTATGTTTTTCTATAACAGAATAATTATCAGTAACTCTAAATAATGACTAAACTATTCCTCCTCATGAATAGAGATAATGAGTATACAAAATGTTATTCTAAGACACAGGAACTAACAAAGAAAGAAAATCAGTTATTTAATAAAAATTTTTACCCCAAACAATTTTTCTTGAGGTTTTAAATGCATTAAAATAGACAAAATCCAACTTGTTCCCTATTTTCTCAATTACACAGCAATAATCTCCTATTCTTTTAATGGTAATAGTTACTGTCAGTATCTTAGGATTTTTGAATATAGTTATTTCCTCTCTTCACTGAACTCCCATCTGTTTCAAAGCATTTTACATATTGCATTATATAAGGGGGTAGAAATAATCTAGTTTTCTTTTTTTAAAGAATTATTTATTTATTTATACAAGAACCAGGGTACAGGCCAGATGCGCAGGAGGTGAGAGGATTCCTCAGAGACAGAGCAGGAAATAGAATAGGCAGACTGACGAAATACACTGCTGAGGGGAGCAGCGGGCGAGACAGGAGAGGTCTGCTTCGCCATGTGGGACCCTCGCCAGTGGGCCAGGATTGAACCAGCGCTGTAGAGGCTGCAGACAGTTTCACAGCGCTGTGCTCAAGGCCTGCACCACCGGAGCGGGGGGTGGGGGGGGGGCGGCGGCGGCAATAATCTAGTTTTCTAAGATGCTTCTTAATCAAGTAAAATTTTCTCAAGTTTAAAAGAAAACAAGAGACAAGAGTTTACCAGCTACTTGATCAAGTCTTTAGAAATGTCACACCGCAAGATATCTGTAGCAAAATATTTTTCATAGTTTACAAAAATTAAGACCACACCTATAATTCCAAAGTTGCCCTTAAAATAAGTATAGCATACCAAAGGTCAAAGTGAAAAAGGAGCTTTCTTGACGGCTCAATATAGATCGCTTCCCATGATGTGAAGGTTCCATGCTGGCATAGTCCAATTCCAAATTCTGGCCAGCATCAACATCATAAATATCACTTTTCTCAGGAGAACCCATCACTTTGAGGTTATGATTGGGCTGTACCTTAATGGGTACACCTACAGCATTTTTTACTGTAAAAGGTGCTCTGTCTTTTAAAGAGTAATCAAAAGTAGAGGCAGTGCCTTCTGAAAAACCCTGAAAAGGAACACAACATGGCAACAAAATTTTTACAAAATGCATTTCTTTCAAAAATTAAACCATGACTACATATTTTAAAGAAAATTGTTTTGATCACAATAAACTAAATACATTTCAAAATTCTATTTGAAGTATTCCAAATAAATGCCAAACATACTTTTGCTAAGTTGTTGAAAACACTAAGACAACTTTTAGATATTGTTATATTCATTGTATCTCCTGAAGATATATGAATTGCTGTTTGTGGCTCAGGAAGAAAAATAAAATCATCCCCAGGCATCAAACTTTTATCCTGGACTGGATTCTTCTTTACCTATGAGGATAAATGATACATTTAAGTTATTAGCCAATTAATAATAAAATTAACATACTCTCCATAGAGTTAAATTCTCCTAAACCAATCACTTTACCTTAAGGATTCTCAGAGTCTCACTTTGAAAAACATACAGTGCTTCAACAATCCAGTCAAAAATGGGCAGAACAGCGAAAATGACACTTCTCCAAAGAGGACATGCAAATGACCAACAGGTATATAAAAAAATGTTCAGCATTGCTTATCATCAGGAAAATGCAAATTAAAACCACAATGAGATACCACCTCACACCAGTGAGAATGGCTCATATTTTTAAAAAACAGCAACAACAAATGCTAGGGAGGATGTGGAGAAAAAGGAACCCTCTTTCACTGCTGGTGAGAATGCAAAATGGTCCAACCACTATGGAGAGCTGAGTGGAGGACCCTCAAATTACTAAAAATGGAGTAGCAGTTTCACTACTAGGGATCTACCCAAAGGACACAAAAAAATATTCATTCAAAAGGATACCTGCACCCCTATGTTCACTGCGACACTATTTACAATAGCTAAGATATGGAAACAGTCTAAATGCCCTAAAACACATGACTGGATCAAAAGATGTGGTATATATACACAATGGAATACTATTCAGCAGTCAAAAAGATAAACTCATGCCATTTGCAACAACATGGATGGAGTTGGAAAGGATTATACTAAGTGAAATAATCAGAAGAAAGAAGAAAAATATCAGATAGTTTCACTTATAGGAGAAATACAAGAATACAGAGGTGAGAAAAAAAGACAAAAGTAGCAGACAAACTATAAATCTAAGACACACAGCAGGGGAGAAGGAGGGAGACGGGGTCAAAATGGGAAGGAAGGGAACAAGAAACTATGATGACTTTTCATGGGTGATGTGGTGGTGAGATTTTATGGGGATTACACCTGAGGGGAGAAAGCAAACATAGTACCAAAATGAACGATGTAAAAAAATAAATAAATATATTTTAAAAGAATATTCAGTGCTTCACTTTGATTTAGCACACATCAGCATTCTTTTTTTTAGTGTGTAGTCAAAGCATGGAGAAATGTTTAGAATTGCATCATGAATGCACTCAAAACCAGTGACAATATTTGTCTCTTGTGCATTCCCTAGAACAAGCAATTTACTCAGTGTTGCCTTACTAATGGGTCATTATGTGTTGATGAGCAATCTAAGATAACCCTGAAGTGTACATTAATCCTTACTGGAAGTAACATCTGGAAACAAGTTTCTTTCTTTCAACATTTTACCAGTAACACCTATATAAAATATAAGCTTTCAATCAGTCATCGGAGTTTTTATTCTAAGAATATTTCAAAAATCTTGTAAAATATTTTTGTTAGCTTCCCACTGCCACAGAGATGTAGGTCAGAAATATTATAACTAATGGAGAAGAAATTAGAACAGCGAATAAGTGACTTCTTCCCTTTAAAATAAGAATCTACTCAAATTCAGAGCTCTGCATGTTAGTTACATTGTCCCAGAGAGGGATGCTATGATAATTTAAGGGTATATAACTCACGTTCCTGTTAATTTAGAAAAATGTGCTTTAGTATCTAGGACCCTCAAGTGTTCTTAAGAAGTACCATTAAAAATATAAAACAAAAGAGTTCATAAAATAGCAGTTCTCAAATCTTTTGGTCTCACACTTATATTCACTGAGGATTCCAGTTTCATGTATATGGATTATATCTACCCACATATACTCTAATATAAACTAAGGTTGAGAAAATGGTAATTCATTTAAAATAACAACTACATGTTAACATAAATTATATTTTTAAGAAAAAAGTTGTTAAAAATAGAGTATATTTACAAATATCTTTCATGCATGCTCTAAAAAGGGACGGATTCTTATTTCTGCTTCTATATTCATTCTTTTTTAGTATTATAGAATTGTTGGAAAATTCCATTATATTTTTATGAAAGAAGTAAAGTAAAAATGCTATAACATCTATTATGAAGAGTTTTGACCTCATGGACCTCCTGAAAGGTCCTCAAGGATCCTGCACCACATCTTGAGAATAACAAAACAAAAAAATATAGATGAACATGTTTAGTGTGCTTCTACAAAGATACTTTAAGTCTTCCTTACATGAAGCCTTAAATTCCATTGTCTCTTTCCTGCCACTCTCTCAATCAGTGGCTCCCAAACAGCATGGATCTCATTATAATAGTGAACCTGGAAAGGCACAAAATTATGAGAGACAACTTTATATATTTCTATAACTAGCAAGAGGAAATAATTTTTGTCAATAGCCATTAAAAAAACAAACCTAAAGACACAAGGAATATACATAAAGAATATATACAGGGCCTCCCTGGTAGTGCAAGAGGTTAAACCTCAGCACAATGAAGCTATTGGCAGCCACTGCAGCACGAGTTCAATCCTCCCCTCTCTGTCTCTGGTGAATCCTCTCACCCCCAAACACCTCTGGCCTATATTCCAGTTCTTAGATGCATAAATAAAATAAATCTTTTAAAAAAAAGACAGGTATAAAGAATATCTATAAATATGTATATATTTTTTCTTACTTTATTGCCATAAACAAATTCTTTAGCAAAAGCATCTTTAAAAAGTAGTGACTAAATAAATAATACTATTGCTATATATCAACAATTAAATGTTAGATGTATTATCTACATCATGCACAAACAAGAAAAGCTCATATCTTAAATCTGCAATTGTACTTTTGAGAAGTCAGTTCTGACAGTACTATATGTCATACCTCTAATGTCATGTCAGCAGCAGCAGTCATTAAGGAAGTCCAATTTTTGATATTTCCCGAAATTTTAGACTCTGCCAATAATAAAGGTACAGTTCGATGCCCAAGGCCACATTCTAAGGTAACCTGAATGGATTCCACAGTAACAGCACAATTTTCCTCTATCAATGTATGTTGACTATCTTTGAAATTTTCTGTTATTTCTGTTGCCGTGTCAACACCAAGAAACCAAGAGTTAAAATCACTAATAGACTTGATACCCCAAAGATTTTCTATTTCCTTAGATGTATGTTTAGATTCATCTTCTTTTGTTTTCGGAGACATAGCAGCCATAATTGTCATCACAGTATTAAGAATTATGGGTGAAATCTTTGAAAAGAAAAGGAGAAAAATTTTAGAATAAATTCTTCCTCAGATGAAAAGAATTAATATATAATGCAAAAACTAATTAAAAATTTAAAAATATTAAACTTCTAACTAAAGAAAACACATATAATCATGTCAAGTCAAGTAACCTCAAAACATTGATTTCTGCTCCAGATTACTCTGGAATTAAGTAATTTATCTTAAATGTTAATTGTCAAGAACCTAAATCAAAACTGTTCAATAAAGAATCAAGAGTATGATGTGAACAGAAAAAATGTAAATTTGCAATGAATTTTTTCATTTTCCTCCAGCTGCAATGAACTAAATCAAAGTGTGTGATGTCATTAAAATACACCCACTTGGCTTTCATGTCTTTGCTCAACTCCTCCCTCCTCTCACTAGGCCATAGTAGGACAGGATGATGTTCTCCATGCCCAGCTAGCACACTTGCAACCCAACCCTCACACTGCCAGTGGACTGATTTTTCTAAAATGTGACCTGAGCATGTCAATCATTAGTTTCAGTCTCCAATTTCTCACAATTTTCAGAACAAAACTCAAATGCTCTTCAGCTTGAGACACAAAGCTCTTCTTGACTCCATGCCTAATCAATTAACAAGCAGGGTTTTCCAAAGTTTAAGTCGTACATTAAATAAGTTAAATAGATTTCTTTATTGTTCCTTTCTCAAAGCCTTTACTTAATATGATAAAAAAGTATTTAGTATGTATTTCTTCTCAAAGTTTCCTGTCAACTGAACCTGCTTTTCTTTTGCCTTATTAATGACACCTAAAATTAGTGCTCTTAATCCTACAACTCTGCCATACCCTTCAGTCAGCCACAGGGAACCACTACTCTAAGTCCTTTAAGGAATTTTCACATCTCTGCCTTTGCGCATACTGTTAGTTATATCTATATAGCCCTTCCCCTTCCTCTCCATCTAACATGTTTCAGATTGTAAAATCTCAGTTCAGGTAACTCACTTCCAGAGAGATGATGATCTGGTGTGAGTAAATGGTCCCATGTCTTTTTGCATGCCTCTAGCATTGGGCATTGAAAGCTAAAATCAATGATTTACTTCTCTCATATATGTTGTTACATTTTTTGAAGGCAGGGACAATGTACTGCTAAAGCCCTGTATAGGACTTTTTTCATTCGTAGTAAGAGATTTTTTCAAATGTTGAATAAATAAATTGACGTACAAAGATAGAAAGAGGCGGGGGATGGGAACCCTAGCACCTTCACCTAGTGTCTTTGAAAAAGTACATGCAAGTTCAAGGAATTTCCCTCTCCTTTAATTCTTTAAAAAAAACTGTATCTGTTAAAACACAACCTAAGACTATCTACTATCTTTAAACGCTGGGAGAACACTACATTGTTATTTACATGGTAATTCAAATGACATTAGTTTGAACCTGAGTCTAACCACTATTGTTCATTAACCTATATAGGTAAAGGTATTATTAGAATTAGCATTAACCACCTCATTTTTCTATCCTTGAGAGAGAGAGAGAAATAGATTTTGCTAAGTATTCTATATCTTCCATTTGTAGGTGGTAACAAAATAATATTTAAAGAATCTGAATTTCTCTGGAAAACAAAGATTCTCTTTCAACATTTCAAACAAAAGAAATTTTAAAAAGTAAATTCTAATAATTAATTTCTACCATAAATCATTACAAATGACATAAGTTATATAAAACATTTAATCAGTTATTAAATTCAGTCAAATTATGTCTCAAATAAAAAACTAAAAATGACATGCAACAAAAAACAGCAACCTCATTTTTCTAACCTTTCTTCAGGTCTCTTCCCACTCAATTAACACTCCCCCCCACCAAATTCAACACACCAATGTAATCGGATAACCTATTTTGATCATTGGTAGGGAGTTATAAGTACTCCTTTAATTAAAAATAAGTATTTGCATTAAAAATATATGTTAATGTCAGAGATATTTATTAATTACTGAATACATGGCTATAGAATGCTATACATACATGAGCGGTATCAAAAAATACTGTCTCATAACTGCAAGTATACAATATTATTTGAAAATTAAGAATTCATTTTCACCTAATAATATGAGAGGCACTTACTTTAATTATAAATTCTTCAACCTTAATATTTATATTTTGTTTCCCTGAAGCCCATGTACATTTTTCCATAAATAAAGAGCATGGCTGTAAGACCTAGAAGCAAATGAAGTTCACATTTACACAGTTATTTCCTTAGTATATATGTAATACACACAAGAGCATTTCTTACTTAATTTGACATCTTTAACTACAAAGTCTACAGCTAAAAGCAAAAAGGCAAGTTAACTTCACTGAGAATCTCTTGTCAGGGCTTCTTTGAACACAAGTCTGTGAACATTTTTAAAGATTTTGAGAAGCTGTGATCAATTCCTTTATGTCAAATTCTTAAGTAACAATGCACAGTTACTACTAAAAGTTTAAAATGCTTCCTTTTGCAAAGATACATTTTAAGTGATGAGCTCCATAAAATCTATTCTTAAGATATCTATAAAAACAAATGAGAGACTGTGGGAAGGTAGGTAAATGACAGTTTCAAAATGATTAACTAAATGGATCAGTCTTGAATATCATACAAGATAATTATTAGAATAAATTGCATATAGTCAAACTAAATGCTTTACTGAAATTATGAAATCAATATTCTGACAGTTAAAAGAAATAATCTTATGCCAAAGCTGGAGAATTTGTAGTGGATAACTTTCATTTCAAAAAATTAGATGAACTTTTAGTGGAATAATTAATACAAGCTTTCTATGATATATCCAAAGAAAATGATCCTACAAAGACTGTTTCATGATCAAGTATAGACTAAACTAGCACTACTTTTCTTCATGCAAGTCACTTGGCTCACAAATATTATAATTTTAAAACAAAACTGTAAATGAGTCACATAATAATCCTCTTTAACATAAAATTATCAATTTAACATAAAAATTTACATGGTAATTTAACTTCTTAACAAAAATCATATTTTTCAACAATCATGAAAACAATTGGAACAATGAGCTTTTAACAATAAAACATAATCTCTTTTGGTCACATGACTTCAATTGAATTTTTTCACCCTTAACTCAAAGATTTAATAGTCATTTCCTCAGTGGGCACACCGTGGTGAACAACAACAACAACAAAAAACACCTTAAAACAAGTGTTGATTTGCATTAAAATTCAAACACTGTTCAACAAAAGATGACAGAATGTAAAGAAAACCAGTCTGGAAATAGTCCCCAATTCAGTTACTAGCAGTCATGGCTAAATCATTTAACATCTTTGGAACTCAACATTCTTATCTATAAAATCTCAAGCTTATAAATAGTAAATAATCTCTAACATCCTACAGAGTTTTCAAATTCTAGAATTCTATGAATCAACCATTTCTGACATTCTTCAAACTAAGGATATAAGGTAATTCTTACTGTAGTAATGTTTTTTCTTCTCTTTTCTCGGAGAAAAGGGCAAGCAAGTACTTTAAGATCTCTCACAGAAGCTTCCATCATCTGTTCAAGTTTTGATGTTGACAAAGAAAGATTACACTCGCATGAGGCTGTCAGAGCGGGAGCATCAGCCTTTGTCAGGTTGGCAACAAACACCACTTCTGGATCTGTGATTTTGGCCTTTAAGGTCATATTCGGCCTTACAGAGTCATCTGAAGAAACAAAAATAGGAACCAAAAAGTTGTAAACTAAATCTTGTCACCTGAGTACATTTTACCTACAAATCTCTAAGTTGTTTCTAATATCCAATTCTAACAAAAATGGTAAAATTAATGCTAATAATCAACCCAATATCACTGATAAATGATTATTAATGGATGCTGATTGTATAAGATAATGCAATTTAATCCCCGTCATAAAAGGATTATTCCCACTTCAACCTACCAGGGATTATCTTGCCTAAAGTTCTTTGTATCCAAATTAAAGTATAAACAGGTATACACACATGAGTGTGTACTGTGATATGTTGGAGGGGAAAAGAGAGGAATATAGGAAATAGGAAAAGAAACGCTGATAAAATGTAAACATTAGGGCCTCCCTGGTGGCGCAAGGGGTTAAGTACCACATTATGAAGCAATCCACAGCCTCTGTCTGCAGCATGAGCTAGATCCCCAGCCGGCCAGAAAGCTAACCCACATGGTGCGGCAGACCTCTCCTGTCTCGCCCGTTGCTCCCCTCAGCAGTGTGTTTCGGTCAGTCTGCCTGTTCTGTTCCCTGCTCTGTCTCTGGTGGATCCTCCCAGCCCCATCTCCCCGCTGCCACATCGCTGGCCTGTACCCCAGCTCTTGTATGCATAAATTTTTTTTTAAAATGTAAACATTAAATTGTTTACTTTGGTTTCACCCTGAAGTCTAGTCAGTGTCAGTGTCAGTGTCAGTGTCTAGTCAGTGTCTAGTCATACAATAGCATAAATACACTAAATAAGAGAAATCAAAGATGATTACTGTTTAACAAACATTAAAGGTAAATGAAAAAAATGAAAGTCTGACCTTACCAATAAATGATAATTTTCCAATTTTACTGAGTTATACATTAGGGAGAAAAAACCCTGACCCCAAACAATTAAAACGTAACAACAAAGAAAATCACTGGTCTACTTGGTAATGTTGGAATAAAAGGCTTATAGAGCAGGGAAGTGGCTTTCATAGAAAGAAACCAGACTATTACATACTGGTCTACAGAATTGAAGGCATCTAAGTTTATGCCCAAGGATGTTATGCTGGCTCCACCAAGATTCCCATCTTATGATTTTTATCTGTTCAATTGTTCTTCAATATGCTAGATTTCTTCCAAATATTTTACTTAAAAGATTTTTTCTATAACAGGCTGCCAACTACAAAACCAGATTAACTCCCATTCTTTCTGGATGAGTAAAGAAATGTTAATGGCAGAGTTGGAACCAGATAAGAAATTTTCTGATCCCTAATAAAGTATAAATCTACTCTTTCTCTTAAAAATGTACACTAAAATTTTTATATAGAAAATACTTAAATTTTAAATAATTTTATGTTCTTAAAATCTTCAATTCTCTTTCTTCTGTTTGTAATTTTTGCTAAAATACATAGCAGGTTGTTATCTATGACAGGTAAATTCTGCTAACCTTTCTCTATCTTGCTTTTTGCTGTGGCAGTCTGTCGTAGTGGAACCTGTGCTTCTTTGGCCATATTTTCAGGACTTTGAGGCATAGCTTTGACAAAGAAATCTGCCACGGTCATCAGAAATTCCACACTGGCACATACATACAGCTTGTCAAGAACGGCATCCATATGACTTCCATTGCTGTCTTGTTGGTAACTTATATCAATCATAGAACTGTTGCTATCTTGATGATCCTTCTTGTCAATCATTCTGAAAAATATATAATCATATTTTAATCCTACCAAAATAACTAAAAATATGAACATTTTCCCATACACTTTAATAATCTTTCTGTCACCTTTCAGTTTTTAATCTGATTAGGAAATAGGTCAGTATCAGCAGTGCCTAGGAGCAATGCCAGGTGGAATGTCAATGTTAAATAATGTACAGAAAATTCAGAGATGACAAACCTTGATGTTGCTCTCTCAATACCTTCCCTGAGATCATCAAGGGTGCATGTCTTAAGTTTAATGCTGACATTCATTGAGCCATCCTTAAACATCTTTCCCGTGGAAGACATAAGATGAAGTCTGAGTTCACCAAGTCGGAAACTGTCATTATGAAATGAAAGTTTGGATTCCTGTGGCACATTTTGCAAGTAAAAGAATCAATTATCTCTAAACAATGTATAATTACTTTTAAATATATTTCTTAATTTAGATACAAAAGGCAAATGGATCTCACAAATTTTAAAAGCATGAATTGTTAAAACACAAATGAAACAGAAAGAAAATGCACTGTGACAGTATACATACAAGCAACTACTTTTATGTGTGCAATATTTAACATTAATATACAAAATTATCTCATTTATAGTTCAAAGCAAATAAAAAGAAACAGGAATTTTTATTAATTAATCTAATTAATATTTAATGAACTCTTCTGTATAAAACAGCGATAGAAATATGATGTTTATAAATAAGGATAAGGCATAGTAGGTGACCTAAGTAAGCTTTTATTCTAATGGAGAAAATAAAATAGAAATACATTACAAGGAATTTCATAAGGTAATGCTGTAAGTTGCAAATGATCAAAAAATGACATATAGTCATTTATTTATTCATATTCATTCATGTGTATGCGCTCATATTCCACAAAAAACAGTACATGATTTAGTAAAGAATATAAACAGGAAAAATCCAAAGGATCAAAGATCACTGTGCACTGCTAAAAACTGATGAAGGAGGTAAGAATTAACTTGATGCTTGCATTTTGAGTAGGACCAGATAGGTTAAGAGGAGGCAAGTAGAAGACATTCTGGACAAAGAAAAATCACAAGCAAACAATTCAAGTGTCTCTGAGGGTACAAGGTATTGATTGCTTAGGCTTGAATATTTCAATTAAAGAATGGGAGGGAATTAGGCTGGAAAGAAAAAGAGAGGTAGAATCAAGGTATCAAATCCTGAAGTAAGGTTAGAAACACTAATAAAATAAAGACAGAGAGCAAGACCAATGTATATTCTACAAGCCAAACAGAATTTAATAGACACAATTTTTAGATAAAAAATACCAATATTCTAAAATTTAATATCAAGAGTTAGGATTCGTTTGTAACTAGAGAAATTTACTACATACCTGATTGATATTGTTGTAAAGGATAATGGAAAGAGATTCAAAGTGAAACTCAAATTGGAGAGAGACATTCTGGTCCACAGAAATCTTTGAGTCTGTCAAATCTTGTTCTGATGGTTCAAATATAAAAATGAAATTTAAAGAGCTTTTAATAGATATATGATTTTATAAATATCTTAAAAACTGGTATAATTTATTATTCTAAATTTCTATCACACTTTTTAGGAATAATTAAATTATATTACATGAGACAATAAAAATGAAAATTATTTATTCTATATACATTTAGTACATGGCCAAATGCAGAGGTAGTCCACAATAAGAGGTGGAGGTGAACTTGCAAAAATACCAAAAAAATTTTTAAAAAGACCCTTCAGGGAATGGCTAACTTATTACAGAGAAGTTTAAATTATCAAAACATTTCACAAACTGGTTATATAATTCCAAAAAGAGATGAAAATGAAGGCAGAGAAAAGTAAAATACTTTGTCCCAGAATACACAGCTAGTCAGTAACAGATCCTCCACTAGCCAAGGACTCTTCTTACTTTCTCTAATAACCTACATCACCCTACTCATTACCTTTACAAAAACAGAATGTAATTCATCAGCAGAGTCAAACAGAGCTCAAATATAATGTGGGGAAGTGAATCTGAGATTTTTAGGTGAATGAGATTTTGAGGTGAATGAGACAGAAGTAATTCTGTCTTTTCCCTTATTTTTAGGCAGAAACTTTATCGATAAATAAGAATAGATACTAATTTCAACCACACTTACAAAATAATTCTATAATCCCTTTTGAAGACTGATTGTATTCTTTGGTCATTTAGAGGAAAAAGTGTTCTTACAAGTGACTGGAAAGGCCTTTAACCATATAAAGGTATCTCCGATTTGGAGAAATTTGGGGTTTTTTTCTTCACTCTTCCCAAGAATAATTCATACTTTCATCATTCATCATCTTCACAGCTTTCATCTGAGCTTACAAGTTTTCCAAGTACTATATTAACCATATAGCTAGATGCATAAACATAAACTATTTCTGAACATAATGAGATCATTAACCACATAAAGCTTGCTACTAATGTACTCAACATGGGGTTATAGACACTGGCATTACTAAGCACATGGAGCATGCATAACTATGCACTTGAACCAAAAACCTTATTTTGCACACTACTCTAGCCATTTGTGTGTTTGCAAAACACATGAGGTCTAACTGTAGGATAAAGAGTGTTGGTATGGTATTATTAAGTGGCAGTTTTTCAACTGCTATCAGAATTAACAGCTGATAATTTGAGGATTATAAAAATATAGTAGCCTGGGGTCATCAATTATAAGGACAAGTAGCACTTCATCTTTTTTTTAAGCCATGGAAAATTGACCTATTACCAATCTTAAAACATAATGATATTCACATTAATATCTTTAATCAATGAAAATAAAGTGAAATTACACTGTATACGATTTTAAGAAAACAAAAAGGAACCTTAAATTTTAGAAAAATTGCCTTTCAAAAATGCCTAATTTAAGAAGTTCAATGCCTTTTTTTTTTAAAGATTTATTTATTTATTTATACAAGCACTGGGTACAGTCAGAAGCGCGGGAGGGTGAGAGAATTCACCAGGGCCAGAGCCGGGAACAGAATAAGCAGACTGACGAAATACACTGCTGAGGGGAGCAGCGGGAGGCAGGAGAGAGGTCTGCGCACCATGTGGGATCCTTGCCTGGTGGTCGGGGATCGAACCAGAGCTGTGGAGGCTGCGGGCAGCTTTGCAACCCAGCGCTCAACCGCTGTGCCACCGTGGAGGCCCAAAGTTCAATGCTTTTTAAAAATTCTATTTTAATAATCTGGAAAACTCCCTTACATATACCTCACTACGTCATTCTCCAATAAAACCAGAGATGTAAAATTGTTACTATGTAAGAATACCTTCCTAAAAGCAAAAAAAGACTACCTTTCTCTCTCAGAGGCCAGTTTCTAAGTATGAAATCCAGGTCCTTTTCTCTCAATTATTTTGGGACCTTACTATGTTACATGCCAAGCTTGCTTTTTTTCACTCCAGGGATACTACTTCAATGCCTCATGAAATTCAACATATGCAGCTTTCACATGCTAGAAATAACAGGTGGTCCCTCTCTTTAGATAGACAATGAGTTTATCCCCTTTCCCTGGATTTGTAAGAGGAAGTCCCAGCATATTTTTCACAGTAACACATTATAAAATCTTCTCATACTATATTATACTGCTGGACAATTTAAAAAAACATCACTTATCATAAAGATGATATTAAAACTAATTTTTTTCCATCCATCAAAGCAAAAAAAATATGTTATCAATTTTACCTTTGAGGTGATCAGATCTAATTAGAACATCTTTTCTTACTCTTACAGCATCCTGGGTAGATTGTGTAGGGCTTGACTGCGAAGAAGCCTCTCCCAGATTTTCCAGTAAAATTTTCATTAAAACTGTTAAGTCATCTTCACTGAGTGCAACCTAGAAACCAACAATAAATTTTTATTAATAAAAAGTAACAACAAGTACAGAACATCACGTTTATGTCTCAATTAGGGGTTCTGTAAATTAACTAACAGTTCTTCTACTAAGAGAGATAAAGAGTTGGGATCATAAATACCAGGAGAGAAGTACTTCATCTTGTACACTGTGAGATTCCTGTGTATAAACCCAGTTCTGCTGACCAGATACAAACCTTGACTTCTGGCACTTCATCACTCTCCCTGCTTATCTGTACCTACCTTGTTCTATTCCTGGACATGTGACTCTCTTCCCTCTCCCTATTTCCCCATCTCCATTTTGCCTCTCTTTCTTCTCACCCAGTACCAACCCCTTCCTCCACATTATTTGCTCCACTCCAAACTCAATACAGGAAGAGGGCTGCTCAATTTTTTGTCTCACCAAGAAGTGAAAAATGGTGTTCTCCTGCAATTTAGCAATGACCAGGAAGGGAGGAGCTTGTTCATTGCCTACATATACAAAAGGGGATGTGTGGCCGAAATATAAGCAAGATTTTTTGAGTCAGTGAGATCTGCTGGATCAATTCTAACTTTTAAGGTATGTTGGACAAATTTCTTAGCCTCCTTAAGTCAGGTTTCTTAATCTTTTAAATAGGAATAATATCACTTTCTTCATAAGTAGCTAAAGAATGAAGAAGCTAAAACAAAAAAAAGGCAGCTACTGGCAGCAAAGAGCCACTGAAACTTTTCATTATACTTTTGTACATTTTCATCATACATACAATGGTCTAAAATGCCTATTTCAAGTAGTTCAACACAAATTCACAAAGGCATGAAAGGATTCACAGCACCTTCTCCTAGAATATCACAATACCCCTTGTTACCAAGGAAATTGCCTGACTCCCAGCCTAAATGAAAAGAGTGATATATTTTGGCATGAGATAATGACAGGGATTTCCGTTGTCCCAAATCCCATTCCTTAGAATACAAATGTCACTTTAACCTCCTAGAAATTCCTTGTGTTCATCTGTGATAGCAACCAAAATATCACAACCAGAAATGCAACTTACTTCATTACCACTTTTGGTTTGCTGTTGGTAAAATAAACAATTGCATCATATACTTAAACTGGTCTTCAGTCAATCTGAAGGACAATTTTGAGAGATTACCCACTATCATCTCCTTGATACCATTTCATAGCTGCACTGCAGACACAGGAGAACTCTACAGATTATCACCAAAGAAGGAATGTCTAGAAAGAACGAGATCACAAATGAGGCAACAGAGACTACCCTGGATGGGTGGATGAATGCCTGACTTAACAGGGAATTTTTAGTTAAAGTGATGATCATACTTTCATGGTAAACTTTGGTCTTCTTGGTTTTTACTTGTTTCTTCTCAAATACTTCCAGCATAAAAGAAAAGCGTAAAGAATACAATAATCCTCCCCAGTGAACCAACCATCTAGCTGTACCTTAACAAGTTGCTATATTTCCTTCAGATCATTTTTTCCCATTATAGGTAAGGTTGAAACCTCAAATTTACTTCTCTGAGTTCCCATTCCCTTCTCTCCACCCCAAAGTATTACGAAACTATTCTTCCCATGAATTCTTTCTTATATTTTCCACTATTGTGTTTCTCTATAAATAACATATAGCATTGTTCACTGTCTCACCTATTGCACTATAATTTTGCAACATTTTTTTTTGTTTGTTTAAGATATACCCATTTCATTTCACATAGTTCTGATTCATTCACTCTATCTGGCCTATAATGCCCAAAATTTGAATATAGTGTAATTTGAGCCACATTTTCCTATTGATAGAGATTTAGGTTTCACTTTTTCTTTCAGCAACCTATAATTATACGATCTCTGAAAGAAAGGAAAAAGGATCAAATAGTAATCTGTTAAAAGTAAGGAAGATTTAAAGACCCACAACTTTGGAAGAGAGAAGTCTACAAGAATATCACAAACAGACACTTTTCTTCATATAAGTGAGCCATTCATGCATATACACAGACACCTACAATGGACTTCAATTTTAATTTCTTCCCTAGTAGAACTCTGGTCCTTTGAGCTTTAATGTTTCATCTTAGAACTACCTCTGGAATAATCACAGATATCAAAAACAGTAAACTACTAAATTTTGATTTTTCACATACTGTTTAGTCACTTCCCTAACCTCCCCCTTACTGTTTAGCTTCAACAGTTTCCTCACACATAGGCATACAAAAATCAAAAGATTCCTATATCCCAGGACCATCTTCAACTATTCCTGCCTCTTCTTGTAAAGCCTACACATGCTCTAACTAGTGCAGTACTGGGTCTCCTTGGTGGCGCAAGGGATTAAGTCTCAGCACTATAAAGCTATAGCCAGCTACTGCAGGATGAGTTAATCCCAGTCAGGGAGCTAACCCACATGGCACAGCAGACCTCTCCTGTCTTCTCCCGCTGCTCCCCTCAGCAATGTATTTCAGTCGATCCACTTGTTCTGCTCCCTATTCTGTCCCTGGTGAATCCTCTCACCCTACCTCCAGCACCTCTAGCTTACATCCCAGCTCTTGTATACATAAATAAACAAAATACATCTTTACAAAAATAAAATAGTGCTGTATTTAAATGCCTACCAAATAAACATATTCACTTACTTAAAACCATACCTACTTTACTAATTAAATGAGTTTTCTACACAAGAAAAATATTACTAAGGTTTTTTGAATGTGGTATCCAATGTTACTTTACAGTGTCTTACAATTAAACTGCCTTAAAACCTTAATAGAATATTCCAAATTTACAAATAATTTTTCTTACAAGTGTTGTTGGCTTTATCAAATATCTGACTAACATGAAATAAAGTGTGTGAAACTTGGATGACCTCAATTTCAGTTAACAAAGCATATTCTTTTAATGTGTTGTCACTTCTGATGTACACTAGAACTGCATGATGATAAAAGCAATATTCATATATTTTAGATATAGACTTACTTGCATAGGTTTTAGTTTTCCTTCGATCTCCATCCCTGGAATTTGCACATACCATGCTGCTGCCAAATTTCGTTGTATGGACAAAAGCATGTTTACTGGTTTTAAAATTTCAATGTCTTGCTGTGGCAAGCTAGTCTGCAAAATAGTTCTGAAAGATAAATAGAATTCATTTCATATTCAGAAATATTTTGAAAATTACATTTGAAAATGAAGACTGGCATATTGTGTACCATTTTTCACACAGGAAAATGCTGATTTCAATGACACAAATTTCATAAAGTATAATTTTGCACTTACTATCTTTCACAAAGACTAGCAGCTAGTACAAATGTTATACAAATGTTACATACTCCAAAAATTGGAGGACAAAGTGTACTTAGTTTTATGTTACTAGTACTTTTTTCAAACTCAAAGGGAAAACTCCACTCAACCTAGAAGTTAAACAAACATATGGTAATCGTTCTAGCTTACTTGCCAATAACCATCTGTACAACCAAATAAGTATTCATGTCATTCAATATGGGCAACACTTTCACATCTGTATAGGATAATTCTTTATATAACTCAATGAAAATGCCCAAATGTGTCAATGTTTGGAAATGGAAATAAAACTTAAATTTTATTATATTTTTGGACAATTTCTCCCATCTACAAAAAACAGGTATGTGCAAAGTAAATTAAATATAATGTATAAATATAAATATTATAGTAGTACTTTTTTTTTCCCAGTAAAAAAAATCATATTCCAAATTTGGTAAGACAAAGCACAGGTGCCCTACTATTAACCATTAACCAAAACCAACAGTCAATGTTTCATAATTAGAAGAATGAAAAATACAAATCACTAGAGCATTTTACCCCCAGAAAACATTCTATAAAAATTCTATTTCTAGTAAGTAATACAAAATTACATATTTATACCTGGACAGCTTCAACTGAGTAAGTTGGATGTTCATTTTGTCAATGACTGGGGGAAGAGTGTAATGTTCCTTAGAAACTAAGCTAAATTTGTTTTCAACTCTGATTAAGCCCAAATCTGCTATAACAGCATTAGGTGATACTGAAGACTGAGGTATGATAATAACTGGTGCTTTCAAATTGATATCCATCAAAAGGCGGAAACTCTTCTGAGCCAAGTCTTTCATGCTTGAAGCAGCTCTTTCTGCAGCCTGGGCAGTGGCTGTGCTCAAAGCTTCTTTAGCAGTCTGGAAATTGTTGAGGAAGTTCTGTTGGAAGAAACTGTATTTAGAGAGTATCAAAAAAAAAAAAAAAAAAAAAAAAAAAAACACCCAGGATTTATTTTTGAAAAGCAAAATTTTGAAAAGCTTTACTTTAAAGAATAAAGCCCAGAAAAACACATTCTAGGATGTTAATAACGTTACCTCCAGGAAGGAAGAATAGTTTAACTTTCATAGTATCTATTTCAGAATTACTTGGCTTTTATGAAAAATTTTGGTAACAATTCTTTAAAATATCACTTTTATGGGCCTCCCCGGTGGCGCAGCGGTTGAGCACTGGGTTGCGAAGCTGCCCGCGGCCTCTGCGGCGCCAGTTCGATCCCCAGCTGCTGCCCGGCCACCGGAGGAGGGTCCCGCATGGCGCGCAGACCTCTCCTGCCCCCTGCTGCTCCCCTCAGCAGTGTACTTCAGTCCTTCTGCCTTCTCTGCCTCCCACTCTGGCTCTGGTGAATTCTCTCACCCTCCCGCGCTTCTGACTGTACTCAGTGCATGTATAAACAAACAAACAAATAAATAAAAACATGCCTCTAAAAAAAATAAAATAAAATATCACTTTTATGATTAAATGTCTGCCATTGCCAATTCAAATATAAATGAATTTACTTTTCCCAAATTAGATTTAATTCTGTACCTAAGTCACAGGAATAAAGTATATTTTTTGAAACTAATGTTTTGCCAGTTTATTTCTCAAGGTTTACTTAATTATATTGAAGCATAAACAAAGATGATTAAATGTCTATGGGTTTGTTTTCATTAATAAGTCAAATTTCTCAATTTCAATTAAAAAAACAGAAAAATCTTTCCAAATGAAGAAAAGATCATTCTTGGAAGCAGTATTCTCAATGCGCATCCTGTATTAGTCCTTCAAACATCTAAGGGGCTTAAAATAATTCTTAAGGATATTTCATAAAACAATCACCAATGAAGTTTAAATGTAGAACATCAAAGTGTATTATAAGAACATGTAACTATGGAAATGTTAAAGATTTTTAGTTTATATGTTCAAGACAATGAAACAAAAGTTCATTTGGTCATTCATCATGTAAAGGATTTCCTTTAATGTAGTGTTGCCTTCAGTATTAGGGTATTTACTAGACAGCCTTATTTTTGACTATCTAGGTTCAGATGTATTTATAAGCAAAGACAGACCTCAGTGAGAAATAAATATATTTAAAAAGTAAACTTACCAAAAGAGACATGAAGAATTTATGAACGTAAACAATTTGAATACAACCCACTTTGAGACTAAGTTTGCCATCTACTTTAGACATATCAGTATAGGCCTTTCCTTCTGTGGCATCTGGATAAAGACTCATTTGGAACCTAAAGACTTCATCTCCCAAAATAGAGACAGCCTAAAAGCATTAAATTAAGTGGTTATTAAACCAAAAGAACTATATAGCCTTTATCACCATGTTAAAAATAAGTTTCCTTATTACAGAATGCTTTATATATAAAGCACCATTTAAATACAACCTAGAATAAATTTAAAGCATTTTACTGGACAGTAACTTTTTACTATTTCTATAAAAATAGTTTCATCAACAGAAATATCAATCACTTAATTGGTCAGAAATAACTTTTACACATCATCTAGTCTATAAACAATCTGAAAACAAACTGTGACCATATTGGTGCCCAGTCCCTAACAAAGTGCTAAACATATAGCACAGTATCTATTCATATAAGGAATATTATATTATATTAATGAATATATAATGAATATTATATGAATGACCATATTCATATATTATGTATTAGATTGTATTATAATAGATAATATAATTAAAATTAAATATAATTAAAATTATATTATATACAGCTAATGTATAATTTTATTTATCTATTATAATACAATCTAATATATAATTATAATACATACAATCTAAATTATTATAATACAATCTAATATATAATTTTGATTATAATACAATCTAATATATAATTTTAATTATATTATCTATTATAATACAATCTAATATATAAATAGATACTGAATAAGTGAATAAAGGTATGCTAAACCCAAAGAATTAAAATAAATTTCTATATAGAAATCATTTTTAAAATTACCTTTTTGTGAATGGAATGTGAATCAACATTGTTAACTATGATATCCTTAAGTCTGGCAAACATATCGGTCTGCTTTGGCTTTACAAAAACAGAAGCATCCATTCCTGTGGAAAACAGGAAACTTAACCAAATTCAGGTGAACCAATTCAGTGGTATTTAAGTTCAATTCTATACTACCAAGATATGAAGCAAACAGAAAATATTTACTATCGGTGGTACTATAGGCATCAACTTACATGTATGAGATACGTAATAAAGTTTATAGTATTTTCAAATAATGTAGGCATCTCATACATAAAAGTTGTAGAAATTTTAAAACAAAAGAAACCGAACTTCAAAGAAAATTAGTCACAGGTATCTAGACACAAATATTCTATACATTGGCAAAATTAAAAAGTCATCATTTAGGAAGACACAATATTTGTAAAAGTCATCTCACCTTTATTTTATTGTAAAAACTACTGCTTCGATAACTAAGCATAAATGAATATAATATGATAAGTAAGTCTATTCTTTCTACAGTAAGCTATACCTGAAATATAATCATCTAAGATTTCTCTCTAAAAAATATTTGTTATTCTCAGAATTTCTATGGCAAAATGATTTCAAAAGTTGCTGTAGCTGAGCTTAGAAATGAGTTCAAAACATTCCATAAAATAAGTACTTAGTAATATTTGTTGAATGGAAGTGACATTTTACCTTTTTTAACTGCTTACCGTGTAGCAGGCACTTTCCTAAATACATGTAAATGTATAACTTAATCCTTAAAACAACCATATGAATAAAATTATGACATTTTCTATTTTATAGAAGAAGGTTAATTAACTTGCTCAAGGTCAGTCACTAATACGTATTATAGCTAAAATTTGAACCTTGCCAGGTTGGTTCTAAAATCATAGCATATTCTGAGCCATTATATAATACTGCCTCATCCTTTTATCAACCAGATGATGGGTAAAGCTTACAAAATTTCTTTTAGAAACTTTTCCTGATGCTATATATGCACAAAAGACAAGGGAAATAAGGATAATGACATTTTCTTTCCTCAGTGAGATGTTAGTATGATATTCATTTTTCAATTTCAGCTAAAATTATATTATTCTGGAAAAGCAAACAGAACAATAAGCGAGTAAGTTTTAGATGTATGTATATTGACTTTTTTAAAAAACAAGGAATGTCTCATGTCAGTCATGAATCATAATTAACTTTTTTTTTTTTTTTTTTTTATAGAGGCATGCTTTATTTATTTATTTATTTGTTTGTTTGTTTTGTTTATACATGCACTGGGTACAGTCAGAAGCGCGGGAGGGTGAGAGAATTCACCAGAGCCAGAGCGGGGAGCAGAGCAGGCAGAAGGACCGAAGTACACTGCTGAGGGGAGCAGCGGGCGGCAGGAGAGGTCTGCGCACCATGTGGGACCCTCCTCCAGTGGCCGGGGAGCAGCCGGGGATCGAACCGGCGCCACAGAGGCTGCGGGCAGCTTCGCAACCCAGTGCTCAACCGCTGCGCCACCGGGGAGGCCCACATAATTAACTTTTTTCTAACATTTTAAAGTACACCTTTGAAAAGTTTACACAAGTCTAAGGTAAATAAACTAAAATATGGCTCATGAGAAATTTACCATGCATAAGCTCATTCTTCCCAGAGGTTTACATAAAGAACAGAAATATTTATACCAAGGAATAATTACTTACCGTGTATCCTAATATCTGCAATGCTACACTTCTGATCACAGATAAAGATATTAAATGCATTTAATTCAGCTATGATCTTTAAATCAAACAGATCATCTTGCGAATTACTGCTGGATACTGAAAAGTAATAGAAGACATGTGATTAGCAAAGTGCAAAGATGATATCAAACAAAATAATCTCAAACTCACTAGAATAAAAGTACATCAGGAACTATAGAACCAAAACGGCCTCCACTGAGATTATAAATAACTAATCAGGACTGTGAATAACTTTTCCAATGCCAATAAAGATAAAAACTAGCATGAACCCACCAAATTAAGAATAAAGGCAACCGTTAATAGCACCTCAAAAGAATAATGTGAGAGAGAAATTTTACTATAGTGTTTCTTCCAGGGGAAAAACAAACTCTCTATATTAAGATTGCAGGCTTCTATTAGTGTCAAATTTTTATTCCAAACTCTTTTTCATATCATGTATTATATCAAAGAAAAATAATTCACAAAAAACTAAAATAGTTATAACTAATAAAATATATATTAACTATGTCACTAATGTGTTATTAACAATAGAACAAATTTGTCTAGATAACATCCTGTTACTCCATGAAGAATCCCAAAATACATATTAAGATAAAAGAACATAAAGGGTTAATGTTAAAAATATATATATTGTACAAAGTGTTTGTTATGTGTACATGTACTTAAAAGCACAGTCAAATGGATACCTTTAATCTACTTTAGTCCAACTCCTAGTTGAAAAATTTAGGTTACAATTTCTTAGAGATTTGTCTTGACTGAGGAAAAAGAACTTTTTTTATATAACACTGCAAAAGCATGGGACATCAAGACAAAGAGTAATTCATATGATTCCAGTTATAGTGGAATCTAAAGAACAAAACAAATGAACAAACACATAGACACAAATTGGTGGTTACCACAGGGGAGGACTGAGGAGTGAGCAAAATGGGCGAAAATAATCAAGAGCTAGAAACTTAACAGTGACAAAATAATTACAAGGATGTAATACACAGCATGAGGACTATAGTTAATAATATAATAAATAAATAAATAAATAAATACATAGGTATATACATGGAAAATTTTGCATAGTGGTGATGATTGTACAATAAATTAATATGCTTTATATCACCAAATTATACATTCAAAAGTGGCTAAAATGGAAAATTATGTATTATGTACATTTTACCACAATTAAACAACAAAAAAATGAATATATCAATCCTTACATAATCAAGATGCTAACAGCAGCTTTTCCCCTCTTAAGATTTAAAGCAATATAATCAAACCAAAAAACCAACAATATTGCATAACTGGAACACTATTTTTTGTATTAATATTTTTTGTAGTTTATAATATGTTTGAACACTGACTTTTCACTTACTCAGCCGCAAGTGTGTATACTGTACATATATATAAAGAAGTATTTCTGCAAGATTAACATTACAAGTGCAAAAAGAAAAATAATTTAAAACCCTTTTACTCCAGTTGATAGCAAAAATATTTCTCTGCTCTCTAGTTTAAAAAAAAAAATCTGATTCTTATATCAGATACAATATTACTGATGGTTTTATACTTTAAAGATGCCAGTAATATAGATATAACTCAAACTGACAAAGGTATGGAAATAAAATTATTAGATGTCAGAAAATACACATAATATGATACTGAAGAAAAACTAATTAATTAAAATGATATTTGGCTTAAAAATAGATGCACGTTCATGCAGGATAATTACATCTAATATTTCACATACAAGTCACATATCTGAAGATAATGCACCCAGACCTGTAAGTGATTTAAAGATAGCGATTAGAAATCGAAATGAGTATCTCTTCCATGAGATTCCTCTTTGTGTGTCTTGCAAAGCATTTAAAATTGTTGAACACCAGATAGATTTACTTGACTGACTGAAGTGGGCCTTTGTTACTATGCCTAACTGTATTCATATTTTAATCTTTTTCCTTTCTCACTTTCATTGGAGAAAAGACTGCAAAGAGATCAGTACAAAGTATACTTAACTTCAAGCAAAAGTTAGGCAGTGAAATCAAATATAAATACATGACTAATATTAAACATTTATTTAAAATCCCCCACTAAATTACCCTATAACAATATAGGGATAAAATTTGCTTTCTTTTGAAACAAATCCAATCTGCCAGAACAGCTATTAACTTATTTAAGGGGCTAAATACTTAACTTGCATACGAAAACTATTATTTGATTATTAAACTTCAGATAGAGTATTAGACCATGGCTCAAAATTTAATATCACCTTGGATGACACTTCTGGACTCCCCCACAATTGATTTCAGCTCAGATTCCTTCTCAGAAGAGGACAGTTCAGAGGATGGAACAGAGGATGATAAAATATCCATCAAGGACAATAAAGCTTCCAAATGAAGTACTAAGTCTAAGGATGAAAATGAAACCTACAATAATGAACAAATAGAGAGGCAGATTTCAGATATGGTAACATTTTCATGTTAAATTTCAACATACACAAGTAACAAAATAACAGTTCAATCCAGGGTCTTAGAAAAAAATTTAAAGAAACAAATCACTATAACAACTTTAATACTTTCCATATAATAAACTAACATTCTGTCCAATCCCACACTGGTCCATAATTCTAACAGAAGTTGCTAGGTTATAAGCAAAGATTAGAAGTATTATCAAGCCTTAAGTCAATCACATTTCAGATGGTTCTAAGACAATGTTATATATGCTCAAAAGGACTGTGAGCAATGTCTGTACTAAGATATGTTTTAGCCTTGTCCTTAATTTTATTCTAATCCTATAACCAACATATAATTCATACACTTAACACATTTATCAACACTAGCTCAAATAATCATAGTGAAAAAAAAACCCTTAAAAAAGTGTATTAGAAAAAAAAAAAAAAAAGGAACCCAACCACTGTTGGTGAGAATGCAATTTGGTACAGCCTCTATGGAAAGCAGTATGGAGGTACCTTAACAAAATAAACATGGAAATATCATATGATGCAGTGATACCACTAGTATGTATGTCTTTACCAAAGGAAAATTAAAGCTCTAATACAAAAAAATTTAAGCACGTCTATGTTTATAACAGCATTATTCAGAATAGTCAAGTCATGGAAACTAAGTATCCAACAACATAAGACTGAATGAATTGTGGATTATATATTCAATGAAATACTACTCAGTTATTAAAAAACATGAAACAGTGCTTTTCAGGACAAAATTAGATGGATCTTGAGGTGATCATGCCAGATGAAATAATCCAGAAGGGGACAGGACACAGGCGATTTGACAGAGGGTCAGTGAAGTATGTGTACATATACTAGTATTAAAATGCACCCTGAAAAATGACAGCTATGTAAACAACTAACAAAATAATAAAACTTGAGGAGAAAACGTTTATTACTGTATATATGACAGCAGTCATTAATTCAAATCTGGGAAACAATCATTTAGGAAATCAAACATTCTGTAAATTTAATTTCATCTCCATATCCATTTCTTTTCTTTACAAGATCAAGTTTACTATTATTTCCACCCTCATTCTAATTTTAGAACTCACAATCTCAGAAGTGAAGATGGCTATGAAATTAGATATAAACATTAATGTAACATATTCTTATTGTGAATTAGATTTACCTTCAGTCTCTGCTTGGTACTGTCATGAATAGTTTTAAATTCTGGTCCATCACTGTTCGCCTACAAATAGTGAAGGATTAGACTTCACACAATGAAAATACATTTATTCTTTACCTTTTTTTTTTTAAGATTTATTTATTTATGCATACAAGATCTGGGGTACAGGCCAGAGACGCGGTGGGTGAGAGGATTCACCAGAGACAGAGTGGGGAGCAGAACAAGCAGACTGACTGAAATACACTGCTGAGGGGAGCAGCAGGCGAGTTCAGGAGAGGTCTGCCGTGCCATGTGGGTAGCTCCCTGGCTGAGGATCAAACTCGTGCTGCAGTGGCTGCGGACAGCTTCATAGGTTGCGTCCTAACCCCTTGCACCACCAGGGAGGCCCCTATTCTTTACTTTTCAAAGAATGCTATGAAAACACTATAAATGTAGTTCTTTTTTTTCTACCTCATTTTATTTTATTTATTTTTAATTATTTTTTTATTTTAACATTTACCATTTTTTACATTTTTTAGACAATATTTGTTTCCCCCCACCCCCTCAAATTGAGTCCCCATAGAATTTCCTTCCCCAAGGCACCCATGCACCATCACCACAGTCCCCTGCGCTCCTCTCTAGTGTACAATTCATTGTACACTCTCTCTCTCCCCTCTCCCTTCTCCTCCCCTGCAGTATATCTCTGGCTTATAATTGTCTGTTTTTGCTTTGTTGTGTTTTGTACTGTTATTGTTATTTTCTTTTTACACTGATTTCTTATTTGGTTCCCCTTATAAATGTTCTTAATGGCAAAGAAGAATATGGAAAAAAATGGCCACATGCATTTCTCACATTTGTAAAAGCAAAAACTCAAATTCTTTATCTGGGAGGAAATGCTAAAAGTAGGGGAAATGATAGTAAATCTAGATTACCACAAAATTGCTTCCAGTTATAATGGAACTTTGTATATTCCCACTCATTCAACAAAATAGAATAACTCAAAGGTTACCGAAATTATTCAGCATTGTTAGATACTTATATAATTCACTATAATTAACCATTTTTTGAAAAAAAAGTTGTAGGAATAAAAAGTGAAATATTAAATATGGGGGGTTATATAACTATATATTAAAATATTAGAAAATTCTAGAAATGAAACCAGATACCTTTGTCAATAACATTTTCAGAAGGGGTTCATCAGTTACATTAGAAGAGTTAATAATGTGCAGAGGCTCTCCTTTAGAATCTAAAAGAGAAAAAGAGAGAGTTGATCCATTGAGTCTCTTAAACGTTTCTAATATGTTTTAAAACAAACTAATCAGTTACACAAATTTATGTTTGTCAAAATTCAATGAATTGTACACTAAGAAGAATGAATTTTATTGTATATAAATTATACCTTAATGAAATTTGCTGTGGGGAAAAAAAAAGACTCCATAAAACAATATCCTGCAAGAGTCAATTGCACTCCTGTAATACATGGTACTATTGGTATTACTTATTTGAACAAATTACATAATGTAGTAAAGAACAAAGCTATAAAATAACTAAACTAGGAATTATTCTTCATACAAGTTTACTTAAAAATACCCCATGAAGTTCCTGCAAACTTTTAACATCCACAGCAACTTTAAAAATTGGTTTGGTAAAATTTAGAAAGTGAATTTGAAAGGGCAAGCATACTCACTCAACAATACCTTAGTATTTATTTGAGAGAAAATGATTGAGAACACAACACAAAATAATGTTGAATTTTTCCTCTCTACATTTTTGTATTGTTAAATTTTTATTTTCACAGTTATGTATTAATAACAAGTAAAAAACACTGATGTAACTAAACAATTAATTTTTAAAAAGCAAAATGTCATACTTCCTAGTAAATTAACTCACCTTTTCAAAAAGGGCATCTGGACTCTACACCTGGGTATTGTACTTGGATCCTGAGTGTGTAACATGTATCAGTTCTCGTGGCAGAGTTATAATAAAATGGAAATGTTTTACAAGTACTAAAGGTTTATGTATACATACTGATGGCATATACTTTACTTTTGTGATGTTATTCTATTTTGTGCTAAATTAATACATTTAAATATATTCTTACTTTATGATAAATAACTCATAAGATAAATTTAAATGTCAGATTTTTTTTTGCATAAGTGTACTAAATTTCAACTCAAAAACTAATCATAGTGACACCAACAAATATACTTAATGGTGACAAAATGGTAGGAATCACATGTCTATTACATGAATAATTTACACATACTATATAGTTGTACTTACCAGTGAACTCAAAGCATCGCATACTAATTTTTTTTAGGTAAGCTTCAGCAGTCAGATCGTAGGTTTTAACTCTAGCTTCCATTCCAAGCTGCAGGATATTTAATTCATGTAAAGGTCGTCCTCTCTTTTCTGCTTTTTTCATCAAAGTAATCACAACCTAGAAAAATGTAGCAGTATGACTACAAGCTATTTCACTAATAGACAATGAAGTCATGCCAATAATTTAACAATCATACAGCACAAAATAACAAAAAAAATTCTCACAATCTATAAAGATGCTTATTCTGTCTATTCCTGGAAATTGCCAAGTGTTACTTATTTTAAAAAGCACACTTTTGTTCAGACTTTTGAAGTACAGACACTATATATTAGTGGTTTTCAAGGTAAAATTTTAAAAAATAAAAAAAAAAATAAGATTCTTCCTTCTTCCCAGAAGTCCTAATCTGATGTATGGTCTTTCATCTAAAAGTCTTTAAGATCAATGTTCAACTCTATGATACTAAGGCAAGGCTTCTCAATACAGGCACCACTGATATTTTGGACTGGGTATCTCTTTATAGTAGGGAGCAGCCCTGTGCACTGTAGGAACTGTAGTAGCATCTCTGGCTTTCACCCTGTTTATCAGCAGTTTCCTCTTACCAGACAGTGATCACCAAAAATGTGGTCAAACAAAGTCAATGAAAGCCTGAGGAGATAATGCAAATTGCTTCCCCCATCCCAATCACTGTCCTAAGGGAAGGGAACTATAATAACATGCGTGGGCCTCCCCGATGGCGCAGCGGTTGAGCGCTGGGTTGCGAAGCTGCCCGCGGCCTCTGCGGCGCCGGTTCCATCCCCGGCTGCCTCCCGGCCACCGGAGGAGGGTCCCACATGGCGCGCAGACCTCTCCTGCCGCCCGCTGCTCCCCTCAGCAGTGTACTTCGGTCCTTCTGCCTGCTCTGCTCCCCGCTCTGGCTCTGGTGAATTCTCTCACCCTCCCGCGCTTCTGACTGTACCCAGTGCATGAAGAAAGAAAGAAAAGAAAGACAAGAAAGACAGAAAGACAGAAAGACAGAAAGACAGAAAGACAGAAAGACAGAAAGACAGAAAGACAGAAAGACAGAAAGACAGAAAGACAGAAAGACAGAAAGACAGAAAGACAGAAAGACAGAAAGACAGAAAGAAAACATGCCTCTATAAAAAAAAATAAATAAATAAAAAAAAATAAAATAAAATATAATAACATGCATGACAAATGGCACTGAAAAGGACTAATGGGTTTTCTATGTAATGGGTTAATGATGTCTATTTGCAAAATATTATTCATCAAATAGCTTTCAATTATCAAAACTTAAAAATCTTTAATAACTCTGATATTAAACCAGAAAAACACTGGAGGCTTAGCATGAAAGAAATTAGTTTCAAAGTATTTATTTCAGATGAAAAAACAAAACTGATTGTTTAAGTTTATTATTTTTAACTCAGAAAAAGCTTATAATAACCTCATACAAGGACTTAACGATGATAGGATTTTGTAGACAGAGCTTGCAAGTCCCTGTATCAAAATAAGCTCTCTCACAGATTCAGACCGCTTTACCTATTTCTCTTTTTAACCTGCCCCAGCCCCTTTTGCTTCCTCCAGGAAATCTTTCCTGACCCTCTCAGGCTATATAAGTACCTCTTCCCTACCATTATTGTCAGAACTTCCAGTTGTACCCTAGGGGCATACTTTAATGAGAACACTTAAAAATTTTTTAATTATTTTCTTATTTGAGTTCAGATTCTATGCCTTTTACCTCTGGATCCTTAGCACCTAGTACATGCAATGAATGAATATTTGCTCAATGTATGACTATAGAAAAGAAAAATCTACATACTCTCTTCTCAAGAATTAGCAACAGAAACAGATAGTGGTAAAAAATATTTTTAATAGACATACTGTGTTTTATTCTATAAAAAATTTATCAAGTTTGCAAAGGATTCCTTCATCATTGTTTCCTTTCCTGCCTTTCCTATATGAGATCCAAAGCAAGTCATATTCCATCTGTCCTGCAATCATTTGAAAAGCATGTTACAGGCCATGCTACAATGGAATATTATATCCCCCAAATATAACTCATCTTAGATAAACTCTCAAATTTTATATTACTGCTAGATGTAAGTAGTCTATATAATCTTTTTTAAAATCCATATCAATAATCTATAAATTTATTTTTATACAGTAATTCGAAATATCCATTATGTACTCACTTTATTTTACAAAAACAGATAAAAATTACATACCTCTTTGATTTCAAAATTCAGCAGAATATTAATGATATCTACAGATCTAATTTCTTCCACTCCAGCTGTTAAAGTACCTTGTGAATCAAGTATGTCTTGTGATGTAGAGACTTCCAGTAACTCTTTAATTTCACCTAAAGATGTTGAAAAGAAAAACATTCACTTCTATTTACATATTTCTTCCACAAATATTCACTTATCTTGCTAACTATTAGGTTCCTACCATGTCTATGGATTTTGAGCAACCCACAAAGCAAGGCAGCCACAGTTCCTATCCCGAAAAACCTGAAGTAGCCATCGGTGTCATCGGCATATTACAATCCCCACTGGGGAGGAACTGAACTGCCATTTCCTGAATTTATGATGTATGTATGTGTAATCATGTTCTATCCTCAGCACCTGCACAGATGCCCAATGCTACGCAGTGCTCCATCATCCAATTACCTAAGACTTCATTGCTCTACTTTTGCTCTTTCCCCTTTCTGATCTTCTACCAGGTAAGTATTCTTCGGACATCTACTTCCATGCCTTCATATGTCACAGGTAATTAAACTACTCTTTCTTCAACAAACTTGGGTCTGATCTATTGCTTAACACATCCAAATCTTAACCCCTTGAGTCTGGTAACAATTAGAAACCTTTATTTATGGCTCCTAACTTAAGCACTTTAGAAAAAAATCTATTCCTGTAACTGACTTTGGCTTAAAGGAAATCATTTCAACCTAAGTTTTTATTCAAAACCATCTTTTTTGTTTTCTTAATAACAAGTAACAATTTATAAATATGCATTTGTTTACTTCATTTTTATTAGTTGTCATCCTACTACCTTGTGAAACAGATACATGTCTAATTCCACCGAGTGTCAGTTCCTTACCTGTTGTTTGTTGTTTTGGTTTTACTTTACTCAAGTCTTCAGTAACTTCACCAAGATTTTCTGTCAGTATTTTAAATAGAAGATTAAGATCTTCTTGATTTAGACTAACCTGTGAAATATTAAGTTAAAAGAAAAGATACATATTTCACCTTAAAATGAAACAACTTTAATACAGAAAATAAATTTCTGGTAACAAAACAAGGAAGAAAAAAATCCTATCATTAACTGAAAAATTATATAATCACTGCCCACTCAAGTACTTCACTAATTATTTTTTTAAAGATTTATTTATTTATACAAGAACTGGGGTACAGGCCAGAGATGCACGAGGGTGAGAGAATTCACCAGACACAGAGCAGGGAGCAGAACAGGCAGAACCAAAAACACTGCTGAGGGGAGCAGCAGGCAAGGCAGGAGAGGTTTGCCATACCATGTGGCTATCTCCCTGACGGGCCAGGAATCGAAACCATGCTGCCAGGCTTCACAGTGCGGCACTCAACCCCACTGCACCACCAGGGAGGCCCTTACTAATAATTTGATGTTAAAACTTTCATTCTCAAAAATAAGAAAATGTTCAGAGGAAAAAAATGTAATTCATGATTCAACATTAGTTGTATTTACTCAATTACATTATCCTCACTAAAAGTCAGGAATGCTTAAAGAAATGTAATGTTTTTTTAAAGTGACAAATTCGGAAAACATAAATTTCACTTTTTAAACAATAAATATCAATGAAATAAGACTGTCTTCAATATAAAAAAATGGGTATTTCCCTCAATACTATAATTATCTTAGGAGTAATGAGCTAACTTAAAAGTAAGTGTGTATACAACATACAGGATGAGTCATATGACATGTTAATAATTTACATACAGATCTCTGCTAACATGTATGTATATAGCAAAATTAAAACTTAAATAACATTTTACTGAAGATCAAATTCTACTTAAATAATACCACATTATTTGAACTCAAACTGTGAATGTCTTCATTCTAAAATTTCAATAACAAAACTTTCTTTACTCATATACTTACATTCATTGACTCAAGATGTCCTTTAATTTCTACAACAGGCACCTTATGGTACCAAGATGCAGCCAGATTGCGATCTACAGAAAACTCCAAATTAATTGGGTGCAACAGTTGAATATCAGGATGGGAGATACCTGGCTGGATCACTGTCCTAGTGAAAAACATAATTGAGACATATATGCATAAACAACGGAGGGGAATGCAACATATTCAAAAAACACTGCTTTAAAGTTACTGCTTGAAGTGATTTGATTTAAAAAAATACCATGTGAGTGTCTTCTAATGTCAATCTATAATTAACTTAGTCTACAATTTGCTCTCAGGGACAGATTATACTAAGTGATATACAAATCAGCCATTAGGAAAATTTTTTCCTTCAATAGTAAATAGGTGACAATGGAATATTCAATTAAAATATTTCAAAATAAAAAATAAATTCAAAATAAATGTTGAATAAATATTAAAAAGAAATTCATGTTGTTGAAGACATAGAGGAAAGCATCACTGTTGTTCAAGGACTGATATGTCCTTGATACAGAGACTAAAGAAAAAAATGGCAAAATGGACAATTAGCATTTTCTTTTCTTTTTAAAAGATTTATTTATTTATGCATACAGGACTGAGGTACAGGCCAGAAGTGTAAGGGGTGAGAGGATTCACCAGAGATAGAGTGGGGAGCAGAACAGGCAGACTGACTGAAATATACGGCTGAGGGGAGCAGTGGGCGAGTCAGGAGAGGTCTGCTGTGCCATGTGGGTAGCTCCCTGGCCAGGGATCGAACTCATGTTGTAATGGCTGCAGATACCTTCATAGGTTGTGTCTTAACCCCTTGCGCCACCAGGGAGGCCCCACAATTAGCATTTTCTAATGAGTTTCATAAAGTTCTTTTTCTAGGAGTATTACTTTATAATCATTCCTTTTTAATTAAGGATAATGAAGTCCCTTTGAATGGTATTAAGTTACTTTAAAATGAATCATACATGCTTTCATTTGTAATCTAGAGCCTTATGAACACATCATTATTACACAGTATTTCTTCCCAAAATATGTAAGCTCAGTTAAATCATGAGGAATCACTGAGACAAAACCAAATTGGAAAATTACTAGACTACTCTTCAGAACTATCAGCATGATAAAAGCAAAGAAAAGCTGGAGAACTATCAGTACAGAATACACTCCCCCTTCCCTTAGCAGTATAGTATACAATTAAATGCCATTTGTGATCCTGGATCAAGGAAAAAATTACTATGATGGACATTCCTAGAACAACTGGCAAAATCTGAAATATTAACTGCATATTAGATCAATGTAAAATTTCCAGAATTCAACAATGGCATTGTACTTATGTAAGAGGACAAATATCCTTGTTCTTAAGAGATAATATGCTGAACAATTTAGGGGCAAAGGGTTAAGATGTCTGTTCTCAAAAGGTTTAGCAAAAATGTTTTAACTTCCAGCTATAAAATAAGTCCTGGGATATAATGTACAGCATGGTGAGTTGTAGAGATACTAGATGAGATCTTAAAAGTTCTCATTACAAGAAAAAAAAACATTTTTGTAAGTATGTACAGTGATGGATATTAACTACATTTACTGTAGTGATAATTTCAGATCATATACAAATATCCAACCACTTCCTTGTTACATGAAGCCTATACAATGTTACATGTAGCTTATATCACAATAAGAAATAAATTTAAAAGTTTTAAATGATAATACATATACAGACTTAAAGCAAATATAAACAATGGTGAATCAAGGAAAGCAACATAGGCACATTGATGGTACTATTTTTTCAATTTTCTAGAGGTTTGAAATTTTTTAAATAAAAAGTTCATCAAAAAAAGAATCTCACCCTCCTGCGCTTCTGACTATACCCAGTGCTTGTATAAATAAATAAATAAATAAATCTTAAAAAAGAAAAAAGAATCCTTAGTTATTTTTTAAAAAATAAAAATAAAAAAATAAACTGCTCTGATAAGAGGTTCAATGATAATAAAATTTCATGGAAAATATTAAATACATCAATAATTACTGAAAGACATACCTAGAAAGTTTAAGTGTTGTGAGCTGTACATCCATTCTATCAATTACTGGAGGGTTTAAGAAGTTTTCACCAGACACCAGGCTGAACTGATTTTGAACTCTGATTAACCCAAGATCTACCACTACCGCATTTGTGGAAACAGAAGACTGTGGTATAACTATTACTGGTGCTTTCAAATCAATATTGACAGAAACACGAAAACTCCTCTGAGCAAGATCTTTCACACTTGTGGCAGCTTTTTCTGCAGCCTGGGCAGTGGCAGTACTGAGAGCCTCTTTGGCTACCTGGAAATTGTTCAGGAAGCTCTGTGGACACAAAGTATAAAAGGAGAAAATCATACGGAAATCAGGTACTATATTAACAACATGATCTTTTTATGTATTATTTTTTTTCCTAATAGTTAACTTTCAGTTGAAGTCTATTTTTTCTAGAGTTAGGAAAGAATTATTAATTATCTACCTATACTTATTGATTACCCATCTATATTTATGAGTCAACGGACCAATGTTAATGTTATATGCTGAGGAAAAGAGAAAAAAAAATATTTTAACAGCCTTTGTACTTGAAAAGTTAGGTTTCATTATGTGATAGCAAAAATAATTCCAGATGTAACAGAAAGCATTAAAGAATTCATATTTCAACTGTTGAAGAGAGGTTTTGACTTCTACATTAATACATAAATTCAACCTATAATCAAGGCAACACACACTCTAAAATCCAAAGTTTATTAAGTATTAAATTCAAAGTTATTTAAGTATTTCTAGGTTGAAAATATGTAAACAGCAATTTTACCAGAAGTGACATGAGGAATTTATGAAGATAGACAATCTGAATACAGCCAACATTCAGTGACACCACACCATCCACTTTGGACATGTCAGTATAGGAATCCCCCTCGGTAGCATCTGGATACAAATCCAAGTTAAAACGAAAAACTTCATTTCCCATTATTGACACAGCCTGAAAAGCAGAGATTTGAATGTACTCTATCCAAGAAGATGGCAACAAGTAAAATCCCATTTAAAAAGGGTTTATATTTATAATTATTATAGAAATAAACATTTCTCTATCAAAATGTATTTAATTAATATTTTAAAAATAAACATATTTAAATGCAAAATCTCATATTTAATTTAAAAAAACTAAGTATTTACTACCACCTACCTTTTTATGAATTGTCTTAGGATCAACATCTGTGACAATAATGTTTTCCAGTCTAGCAAACAGTGACTGCTTTCTTGACTGAAGAGAAAGAGAGGAATCAAGGCCTGAAAAAAAATTTTATTACTATTATTTTTACAAATTTATTATAATAAGATCTTAATATATTTCTTTCCACTCATAATTTTCTTGTGTTTTTTTTAATTTATCAATGAACTTCTAATTAATAAATAAGTTGTGATATTAGGTACTTTTAGTTTTATAAACAATGACACCTATAAATTCATTAAAAAAAATTATGTGGACACATCTCCAAAGAACACATACAGGTAGCCAAAAAGCACATGAAAAGATGCTCATCATCTCTTATTATCAGAGAAATGCAAATTAAAACATACACACACACACAAGGGAATACTCAACTATAAAAAACAATGACATCTCGCCATCTGCAACAAATGGATGGATCTAGAGGATATTATGCTTAGTGAAATAAGTTAGAGAAAGAGCACCATGATTTTACTCATGTGGTTATACAAAGAAACAAATGGATGAACTAAATAAAATAAAAATAAACTTTTAGACTCTGAGACTAATTAGCGATTATCAGAAGGGAATGGGTAGGGAGGTTAGTAAATTGGGTAATGTGGTCAATTGTATGGTGATAGGCTAGGATCAGACCTTTAATAATGAACTTAATGTAGTGTATATGGGTATTAACTTTTAATGGTAAAACACCTGAAGCTTATATAATGTTACAATGCAGTGTTACTTCCACGAAAAATGAGATTTTCCTGAGGGAGAATGGGGGAGGGGGGAAGAAAGCATGCAAGGAGATTGCTTCCATGATGTTGTGGGAAGTAGTCTGTTCAGAAATGATTTCTTGAGTATCTTCAACATTTATGAATTAACACCATGTTTCAAATAAAGTATAAATTGCTTATAGAAAAAAAAATAATTATTTTAATTTTCAAACTTCCAAAAAAACTAAATCCAATGTAAATAAATTATCTTGGGAATTTAGTAAACCCTTCATACCTTATATCTAGCCATTGATATGGAAGCTATAAAAGTGTCATGAAGCAATTTCAGACTTAGTGATGCACTGCCAGTTGAGAAGAAACCAAGGGAAAAAAACTAGTGTCTTGTTTTTAAGTGCTTCAAGAATTTTATTAAACATAATCCTTATCTTTACCAGCTCACAATATGTTGGTAAAGAGTCAGCGAAAAAGCTAGATTTGTTTTGCTAGCTTTTGCATAAAAGAATAGGTTCATAGGTTTCATTATTTATTATAATATTGCTTTACATTTGTACCAAAATAAAGCTTAGTCATAGATCTTAATCTGAATTTTGGATTGACACTTATCCTAGCCCATCAGTAGCATCCCTTCGTTGATATTAGTATCCCTTTTTATCACCAAGACAACTCTTAGAGAGGTCCAAAACACTAGTATGTGTGGTTCAATTTGTTGGTCAGCTCCTGACCAACATCTACATTCCAAGGAGTTGAAAGAACATACTGTCCTATACCATGATAAAATAAAATGAACCAGTTTTCACAGTTCACAGTTTTTCACAGTTTTCTATTTGCATATTCTCTAGCACTGAAAAAAAAGACAGCACTTATCTTTTTAACATTTTTTAATACCATGAGAACTTTTACCTTGAATCTTGATTTCAGCAATATTGTTCTTCTCATCACAAACAATGATACAGAAAGCATTCAACTTGGCAAACAGCCTGAAGTCAATAATGTCACTATCTTTAGAGGATACAATCACTAAAAATAAAACAAGACAGCCCATCACAGTGAGATCCTGGTACTCTAAACTCTATTAAGATTTTTACCCTATATTAACTAACCCACAGTTTTGTTTTAAAATATTATAAAATCCTCAAATTCTTAAAGATTTCAAAAACTTTCTTGTTTTATATGTTCTATAGAGTTTGCACTTTTAATAGTGAGCTGTTTAATAATTTAAAAACAAGAAAAACAGCAAAAATAAATAAGGACACTGAAATAAGAATTCAAATGATAGCCTGTAGTCACATAGTTTAAATAGCAGCATCAGGATACGAACAAAATTCTTTCTGTTCCAAACTCTAGGCTCTTGACCAACTATTCCAGCATCCATACCCTCCTGTCTCAGGTCTTGATTTCTTTATAAGTAAAATGGAAAGGAAGACTAAACCTCTATGGGGCCCCTTCAGATGCCCAAAAAGAAGCAAACAGAGAGGTGAGGAACAGTTCAGTGTTAATAGAGGTCTTCTTCCCCTATTTCCCACAAAAGGCATCCACCACCACCACCACAAAGGTTAAGAATAAAAACAAGACATTTTTAAAAGAATATAAATTATATTTGCATTATATCAGTCACCTGATTATCATTTGGTTTGGTGAGAAGTATGGAAAATGGAATGTAATGACAGAACCACATGAGCTCTCTGATTCCCCAGATAGCTCTAGAATTCCGAAACCCTTCCTAACAAAAACCAAAAAAAAAAGTATTTTTCATACCTTTCTGCAGAGCTGAACTTTTTTGTTGCCTTTCAGTTGAAATTTGTATATCTTTGGTATCACTCATGTTTTGGTCACCTGATTGAATAATGGTCATCAGGAAATTAATAGAAGAGAGAAGAGCTTGGGTTTGTAGCAACAGATTTAAAGACGAAAAAGCCACCTAGAAATGGTTAAAGAAGAAAATGAGTTTCCTAGGTCAATTACACCAATAATCTCCACAATGGACCCAAAAGGCTTCCAGCTAGGCTTGCTTCACTGCCTTCCACAGCTTAGAAGGAAGGTAGAGAAGATTTGCAATCCAGACTCCTTAAATTGGCAACATATGGAGAGGAAATAAAACTTACACACTTCAGAAGCTCATTTGAGTATCAAAGTAACTTAACTGCCCCATTTCCCAAGCATAATTATCATGGAGCCTATAACCTGCTTGCCATGGCCATCACAATATTCAACATGCATATGATATTTTTTGGCTCTTTAATGGACTATTTATTATAATATAAAACACACAAGTTAGAACATGAAACTCCAGAATCAACATGTTATTACTATGTCAGAAATGATTTTATATGTGACATTCATAAGAATAAAATATTTTATTTTTTTAAAGATTTATTTATTTATGCATATTATAACTGGGGTACAGAGATGTGAGGGGTGAGAGGACCCACCAGAGACAGAGTGGGGAACAGAACAGGCAGACTGTGAAATACACTGCTGAAGGGAGGAGCAGGTGAGTCAGGAGAGGTCTGCTACACCATGTGGGCAGCTCTCTGGCTGGGGATCGAACTTGTGCTGCAGAGGCTGCAGATAGCTTCATAGGTTGCGTCTTAACCCCTTGCGCCACCAGGGAGGCCCTTTAAATATTTTATAGTACAATTATGACTGAGTTCTTAGTCATTAAAGAATTTTCCAAAACCATAATGGCCTTATCTTTTTTATTTTTTTAAATTAATTTGTGAGCTGTTTACATATCAATATAACTTTGGGGCTACATGTGTACATCTCCATACATGCACATGCTTCACACATCCTCCACCAAAACTCCCATGTCAATCCCCTATCCTTTCTCTTTCCCCTATCCTTTCCACTCTCCCTCCTAGTTCTATCATTTAAAAAGAAACAAAAATACATAACTTATTGGGGAAAAAAAGTACTACATTTTAAACATTGAATTCAGCAAGCTAAGATAACAATATAAATTACTTTCAAGAATATGTGGCTTTCTAATAGCAAATTAATTTTTAATATTTATTTAAAGAAAAGCATCTCTTACCTCAAAACACTAAGTAAACATTAAAATTACAGAAAGTTCAGAATATTCAACAGCTTCTCCTATGTCTGAAAAGTGTAATCTAAAACTCATCTCTCATTTTCTTTTTAATGTAACCTACAGCTACATTTTGCCTCTTCATCCTCTACATGACTATCTTGGCCCAGAAGTATTCAATATCTCTCCTTTTATTTCACATACTTTCTCAGTCCTGCATTAAATGATAGAACCGAGCTTGGGGTTTTTTTACAATTTTTTTAATTATGGTGTTATTGGTTTACAATAATACCTAGTGGTTTATTCAGAACCCAGTTGGCTCCTCTATAGCATTCCCTACTTTAGAAATAATTACAGTGTGATACAGTAAGTTAAAACAACAGAGCTAATATCTATGAGCTTAATTTAGGACTTATTCATCAAATAATCCATTCAATACTCCTCAATTGATACTGGAGACTTCCAAAGTAGGTTATTTTCAATATGACATGATTCTCTTAGAACTTCTTACCTTAAGTGTTTGTTCAGTTTTTTCAAAAGTAGTTTGAAAACTTGGTCCATTCTTATCAGCCTGAAAATAAAAAAAAGGAAAATAAAGAAGGAATTAATAAATCACTTAAGTTCTCTAGTTAATTCATATTATTATAACTGTATTTTTATACATTCTGTAACATTATTTTGAAGTTATATTCATATAACTTGCATAGTTATTGTAATAGTGCAATTATTCTCCTCTTAAAAGATGGGAAAGCATACAACATTCTGTTCTAGGATACTGCAGCTAGAAATCGTGATAACTCTTAAGTTTGGAAGGTTTAGAGGTCATTCAGTCCATACATAACCTAATTGCCTGAATTCCTTTATATAGTCTTTGGCAAATTTATTTCAGGATATCGCCAGGGAAAGAAAGCTCATTTTCTTACAAATTCAATTTTTAGAAAAACTTGATTTAATGAGATATTCCTATTGAACCAAAAATATACCTCCCCATTGTACCTACCCATTAGTTCAAGTTCTGTACCTAAAGAACTTACATAGTGAATTTAGTGTTTTATCTCTTATCAGAAGCTTCTGGCAAGGCCTGCTCCCCTGCCTCCCTGCTCCCACATTACTCTGTCACCTTCTTTATTAGAGAATCAATAAAATTATATTTCAACTTTTGTTCACTTGTCTATCTTCTTCCCAGTATAAAATGTCCTTGAGAATAGGGAATTTTTTTTTTAATCTCTGTATCCCAAGTGCCTAACAGAACATGACACATAAAAACACTAAATAAAAAGCTGTTCAATTATGTCAATTAACCAAAAAAAATAATTAATATTTCTGGGTTTTTGTTCTACTTTTTTTTATAACATTATATAAGTTACATGTGTACATCACTGAAAATCAACATATGTATATACTACATTGTTTACCACCAAAAATCCAATTCTGTCCTTCACCATAAAATCATCCTCTTTTTTCCAACTTACCTGTATCTCCTTTTGTCTCCCCTTTCTCCCTTCCTTTCTGGTAACCACTAATTAGTCTTATGGTCCAAAAGTTTAAAAATCAATTAATCTTGAGTGAAGCTAAATACCACAGATTCCTTCAGTGTTTCTCATATGATAAGTTTTTGAGTCCCTTCCTAATCCTGGCAGTTCTCTTCTGAACCTAATTCAATTTGTCTTTATACCTTTTGATGTAAGATACTCAGCCAAATGTCACTATTCAACGTAGGTAGTTGAATATGTCCCAGAAGACAGAAGTAGGATCTACTTTACCCCAGGTTTTGGGAAGCTTGGTGGCTTTGTAATAGTCCTAATCCTATACTTAAGTGAAATAGGAAAAAGATGTGAGTGGGAAGAGAAACAGCAAATATCCCTATGATTCAAACCTATAACATACACACATACAGAATCTTTAGTAATCTACCATCATCCTTTTTCTTCCCAGAGGTTACTTTGGAATATACAGTAAAAATATAAAGTCTATTGTCCTTACCTTAATAAACTCCACTTTTAAAAGATCTAATCCAGGTTTGTCAGAAGAGCTAATTAAGTAAAGAGGCTTCTTTTTGGATCCTACATTGAAGAAAAAGAAAAAAAGTACTCCAAATAAATTGCTCTTTTTTTAAGATTGGAATTTCCTAGATGTCACCTTCTTTAAAAAAAAAAAAATATATTAACTAGGCTTTAAAAGATTACCTGCATATATTTTCAATGTTACTAAATACTGAACACTATTAAAGAAATAAACCAATCCAAAATGTTAACTTACCTTTGGCATTCAACTTACTTAAAAGCATGCCTACTTATTTTTATTTGATTTTACATCTGTGTTCAAAATAATGAAAACTTCTCTATATATACACTTAAGGACACATATGCATTTGTAAGGCAGTAGAAAGACGACAGGTTCGAGAATCAGAATATATTAATTCTAGTTCATTTCGACCCTTACAAAAAGTTATTTAACTTCCACTTTCTCAGCTGTGTAACAAGGAAACTGAACTACAAAAATATTTTTTTTTTAAAGATTTATTTATTTATTTGTACAAGCGGAGAGCAGAACAGGTAGACTGATGAAGTACACTGCTGAGGGGAGCAGTGGGCGGCAGGAGAGGTCTGCGCGCCATGTGGGACCCTCATCTGGTGGCCGGAGATCGAACCTGTGCTGCAGAGGCTGCGGGCAGCTTCGCAACCCAGCGCTCAACCACTGCGCCACCGGGGAGGCCCCACAAAAATATTTATTAACAATTTGTTAAGCTCTAATATTCTATGAAAAAATATTTCATATATTACATATTTTTAACTCATTTCCCTCTGTTTAGACTAAGAAAAAAGGATTACATAGAAAATATTTTTTTCGGGCCTCCCCTGGTGGCGCAGCAGTTGAACACTGGGTTGTGAGGCTGCCCGCAGCCTCTGTCTGCAGAGCCAGTTCAATCCCTGGCCACTGGCGAGGGTCCCCCAACCCAAAAAAAAAAAAAAGAAAAAAAATTTTTTTCAAGGGAGGAGAAATGTTAATTTTTTTTTTCATTCAAAACAACAAGTATTACCAGATGTCCTCCATATCCTCAAGTGAATGTGCAAAGAAATTGTCTCCATAGGAGGAAGTGATTTATCCACCATTCTATTTTTTTGTATTTGCAGTTCTTTAATTCCGGCTTCTGAGATCTCAGAAGCAGTCCCAGTCCTAACATTCCCTATAGGTGAAAACCTAGCAAATCTGTTACATATATTCGTCCCCTCAAGTGTAAATTTCATCTTAACACAGTACTTATAAAAACAAAGACACAAAAAAATTGTTCTAAATTGAAGTTTATCTTAGTTTCAACAATTAACAAAAAACAGGCCTTCATACATGACTAAAACATTAGGCAAATATTAAGTTATTTTAATTACTATAGACTTATCCATTCCTTCATTTCTCAAAAATCTAATTACACACAACATGTATATTGAAATTAATAAAATATTAAAGCTTACACAAGAATGAATTTACCACCATTCTAATTTCTATAATTTGAGTCTGTGTCTGATATATGTACACTACTCAATAGAACAAACCTTTCTTTTATTTGTAAAACAGGAATAATATTTCTTGTATAAAGGAGATTTATATGAACTCTCCAAAGCAGTAGATCATAGTAGTTAAGTGTACAGTGAAGGGCCAAGGTTGCAGGATTTCAATCATGGTTCAGTCTACATACTAAAAGTATGATAAATTATATGACCAATTTATCTCTTAGTCTTCTCATATGTAAAACTGGAGATAAAAACACTGCTTACTTCATAGTACTGCTATAAAAATCAAATGAGTATTATTTGTATAATGCCTGAAATGGTGCCAGTTATTATTCATTATAAATATTATTATGTAAGTGAAAGCTATTACCTTGAATTTCATGGTAAGCCAAGCTGATTTTCTTTAAATACGACACTGCAATTAAATCATATGTTCTTACTGTGGCCTCTGTTCCTAGCTGAGTAACATTAAATACCAGAATTGTATCTTCTTCTTTCTGTTGTTTGGTAAATTCTAAAAGCACCTAAAAAAAATTAAGACAGAAAAAAGAAAAGGTGATAAATAGTTTGAATCATATTTAAAATAAAAAAACAATCCTTCTTCATATATATCATTGTGAGGATAATAGAAACTTGGCTCATACGTAGTTCTACTACCATAAATTTATTTACTATGAATGGAAATTATCATCTTAAATTCTATTACTAAGAATAAATTTGATCTACATAAAAATCATGATGAAACTTTATATTGACTATTGATTTACTTTCTAATTTAGTAAAAATAGGAACATATGCAATCTTTCTTAATATGGTTTAAATAAACCTGTATTTCAAAACAAAAATCATGACTGATGATATAAGAAACATTGCCATTTAAGTAAAAAGTAAACAAAAATGTTATTTTTATACTGCCAGTATTTAAATTTATTTTGGAAATGACAGCTAGTATATTTAGTCAATAAAAAATAAAAAAAACTTGTTAATTTTTATTTATTTATTTTTAAGATGTATTTATTTATTTATACAAGCACTGGGTACAGTCAGAAGCACAGGAGGTTGAGAGAATTTACCAGAGCCAGAACGGGGAAAGGAACAGGCAGACTGACGAAATACATTGCTGAGGGGAGCAGTGGGCGCGGCAGGAGAGGTCTGTCGCGCCATGTGGGACCCTTGCCGGTGTCCGGGGATCATACCAGCGTTGCAGAGGCTGCAGACAGTTCGCAGCCCAGCGCTCAACCACTGCACCACCAAAGAAGGCCCACTTGTTAATTTTTAAACATGCAAGTTCTTTGATATTCCATCTATTCCTCCCTTTAAATTTGAGAAGACTGGCAATTCTCCTGCCCACCTGTGACTATGCAGGTGCCTCTATTTTTCTTTCTCCTTTTCCTAATAAACCTGGTCTTTTAAAAAAATAAATAATAAATAATAAATAATAAATAAAAACTAACTGTTCAACACAAGTGATACTACGTCATCACTTCAGAGGAAATGATACTATAATGACTTCCAAAGTCAAAGAAAGCCATGAAACTTCCTCTTGAGAATGTTCACAATGGGACAAGCTAACTTCCATGTAAAAAGTTCAGGTATCCTAACATTGCCACGTTCTAGAGGTATTTCAGACAACAGGGTCATATGCGATCCCTGCCAACAGTCGGTATCAACTGCACACCAATAACTGAGTCCCTTGACATCCAGACCCTCTGAGACTTCAGGTCACCGTAGCTCCACTCACCACCTAACTGCCACCACCAAACTATGTGAGAGACCATATACAAAAAATGCCAATCTCAGCACTTCTAGAATTCCAAACCTACAAAATTATGAACAAAATAAATAGATGTTTTAAGCTACTACATTTTTGGGTAACTTGTTAGAAAGCAACAGTAAGACAACATTAGCAATGATATAATTATATATTTGAGAAAAAGGAGTGTCAATTGAAAAACAAAAGGAAACAAAGTAAGATATTCAATACAGAATGTATATACAAAATACATTTTAGATAAATCAATTACTCAAATGAAGTCATAAAATAAAATATAAAATCATGGATAAATATTTCCATAATGAAGAATTTTCTCAACATACACCAAAACTAAAAAATGAGGTAAATTTCACCACAGAACTATTTTAAACATCATCACAATGACCCAAAAAAGTCAAAATGGGAAAAGTATTTTAAACAGAATTTTTACCTGAGATGATTCTAATAGTTTATAACTTTTATAAGTGTGCTCTGCATTCAATGTTCAATAAAACATTTATTGGGCATTATTTACCATATATCAGGCCATGCCAGTCACTAAGGACAACAAAGTGACCAAGACAAGCAAAAAACTTGTCCTGACAAACTTCATGTGAGAGGGAGGACAGCATTTGAGCAAATATCTGAAGAAAATAAAGAATCAAGTCATGTAGGAAGAGAGAGTCCCAGAGTTTTTTTTTTAGCTTAACAGTAAAGATTTATTTATTTATGCATATAAGAACTGGGGTATAGGCCAGAGGTGCGGCAGGTGAGAGGATTCACCAGAGATAGAGGAGGGAACAGAACAGGCAGACTGACTGAAACAAACTGCTGAGGGGAGCAGTGGGTGAGACAGGAGAGGTTTGCCGTGCCATGTGGGTTAGCTCCCTGGCTGGGGATTGAACTTGTGCTGCAGTGGCTGCTGATAGCTTCATTGTGCTGTGACTTAACCCCTTGTACCACTAGGAGGCCCCTGAAAACAGGTTTCTAACCCTGAAAATAGGTTTCTAATTAAGAGTCTTAAACTCTTCCAGATTAGGTTGGCTATCATATCGATCATTAAGACCAATTTTCACAAAACAACACTTCATATTTTGGATGTGTTTGTGCATGTGAGACAGAGTATCACATTTTTCATATACTTAATGTTTGGGTCTAGTAACAAAATTGTATTTATTTATAGACAAAATAAATACATACCTCTTTAATTTCAAACTTCAGTAGAAGATTAATAAGCTCCTCATTTGGAGCCTCTACAACTTTTTTTGGTTCTGATCCCTTCATTGTTTTACCACTTTGTGTTTCTCCATCGTCTGCATCAAAATACTCATCATCAGACTCTAAAGGAAGAAAACATTCTTTGACTAGGAATAATGTCCACTAAAAACAGCAAAAAATACTGAAGATTAAATCCCTCAAAAGTAAAATTCATTTACTAGATATAATCTTCGTATTTAGAACCAGAATAAAATTTCAGTGTGTATTAAGTCCCACGGATAATCATACATAAAAATCATACTACCCTATTACTTTTTCCTTCAATAGCTCAAATTGTTTCTCACTTAGTTCTTTCACTCAATATTCAATAAAATATTTATGTCATGTATCAATCTGTACCAGCCACTAATTGCTATCACAACAGGACAGACATCATCTTTGTCATCATGAAGTTTACACTCTTCTTCAAAATTAAAAGACATCAATGATGTTAGAACTAGAGAAAAGGATCAGTTAGACAATAAATCTGAATAAGAAGAAATCAAAAAAACCATCCCTTTTATTATTGAAACAAAAAAAATCAAATATTTGGGAATAAATCTAACAAAAGAGGTAAAGGACCTATACAAAGAAAACTATAAAACACTGTTAAAAGAAATAGAAGAAGACACAAAGAAATGGAAAGACATCCCCTGCTCATGGATTGGAAGAATAAACATTATTAAAATGGCTATCCTACCAAAAGCAATATACAGATTCAATGCTATTCCAATCAAAATTTCAATGTCATTCTTCAAAGAAATAGAACAATTATTGATGAAATTCATATGGAATCACAAAAAACCCCGAATAGCCAAAGCTCTCCTGAAAAAAAAAGAAGGGAATGGAAGCATCACACTCCTAGACTTCAAACTGTACTACAAAGCCATAATCATCAAAACTGCATGGTATTGGAACAAGAACAGACATACAGACCAATGGAATCGAATAGAAAATCCAGAAATAAACCCACAGATTTATGGTCAACTAATCTTTGACAAAGGAGCAAAGGCTATGCATTGGAGCAAAGAAAGTTTGTTCAATAAATGGTGCTGGGAAAACTGGGTCGCTACATGCAAAGAATGAAGCTTGACCACTACCTCACACCATACACAAAAATCAACTCAAAATGGATTAAAGAACTAGACATAAGACCTGAAACCATAAAATATATAGAAGGAAATATAGGCGAAACACTACGTGATTTGCACATCAAAGACATCTTTACAGACACATCACCCAAAGCAGTGATAGTGAAGGCAAAGATAAACAGCTGGGACTACATCAAATTAAAGAGCTTCTGCACAGCAAAAGAGACAATAACAAAAACAAAGAAAAACCCTACCAACTGGGAGAACATTTTTGCACCCAACACTAATGATAAAGGACTGATCACAAAAATCTGCAAAGAGCTGATGAGACTCAGCAACAACAAAGAAAATAATCCAGTCCAAAAATGGGCAGAAGAGCTAAAAAGAAACTTCTCTGAAGAGGAAATGCAAATGGCCAACAGGCATATGAAAAAATGTTCAACATCACTTGTAATCAGGGAAATGCAAATCAAAACTACCATGAGATACCATCTTACACCAGTGAGAATGGCACATATTAAAAAAACTAGCAACAACAAATGTTGGCGAGGGTGTGGAGAAAAAGGAACTCTTCTGCACTGTTGGTGGGAGTGCAAACTGGTCCAGCCACTATGGAGAGCTGTGTGGAGATTTCTGGACCTACTAAACATAGAGCTTCCATATGATCCAGCAATTCCACTCCTAGGTATTTACCCAAAGGACACAGAAACATCAATTCCAAAGAACACCTGCACCCATATGTTTATAGCAGCACTATTTACAATAGCTAAGCTTTGGAAACAGCCCAAATGCCCAAAAATAGATGACTGGATCAAGAAGATGTGGTACATATACACCATGGAATATTACTCAGCATTCAAAAAAGATAAACACATGCAATTTGCAGCAACATGGATGGCGCTGGAAGGGATCATGCTCAGTGAAATAAGCCAGAAAGAAAAAGAAAAATACCGGATGGTCTCACTCATAGCAGGAATCTAGAAAACTTAAATAAGGGACCAGGAAAATGAATAACTATAAGAAAGTGAAAATCAAAATCAACAAAAAACTATGAAACAGAGACACTTTTGAGGGGTGGGGGGCGGGAGGGGAGGGATTGGGATCAGAATGGGGGGGTTGCAATTGTATGGGGAATATAAAAATAAAATTTATTATAAAAAAAAAAAGAAAGAAAAGGATCAGTTAGAGATTGGGAATGAGGAGGAGGGAAGTACATTATTTAGTATCCTAAACACAGTCAATCATAAAATCCTTTCATTCAAATGAAGAAATTTAGACTAAAAATAAAATAAGTGCTTCTAAATCTCACCGTTGGCTAGTAGTACAAATGGAACTAAAATTAGTAAATTACTATAATACTTTCAAAATTCCCTTGTTTTTTAAAAATTTTATTTCTATATACTAATTTACAGACTTGGAATAGTAAAGATCTTACTGTCCTTACCTGATTCTATTCCATTCAGCAACAGTGATGTACTAAGCAGACCTTTTGTCCTATCTGAAATAACAGGAATTGAAGACACCTAGCAAAGAATATGAGTGTTAGATACCAATTTAACAAAATTAAATGAATATAAATGAGGGAACTATTAGACAGGTAATAGAGAATAGATAGAAATGGAAAAACATATACATAATAAACAAATATGCCCCAAAAGTACATAATCAACTAACTAATGACTGGCTAGAGTTTACTAATTATTAAGATTACCACCCGCATTTGCAAGGGCATAACTACATTCTCAAGCAGGTAATCTATCATTGTTTGCCAATTAGTTACTGTCTACCACAATACTAACTGAGCATCTTTATTACGGGTTCCTGGAATATTGTTTCAATATTAACTGGCTCTCTCAAATTTCATTTGAAAATAAGTGGAAATCCATCATTTATTTTATGTTGTAAAGATCGATTCCAATTAAAGTGACCTAAACTTTTTAAGTCTAACATGTAAGAAAATTTTACACAAATAATTTTGTTTTATAACATTTTAAAGATTTTCATATCTAATTTTATTTAAAACACATTTCATAAATTTGAAAGACATTTTTTCCTTTATGTATTTTTAATCCCTTTGTTGCCCCAAACTGACTTTCAAACACCATTCTAAAACTGTAGTGAAAACAGGATATGATGCTTATTTATTCAATGCCATGTGCACTTCTGCACAGAATCAACAAAAACCTCAAAAATATTTAAGTAAGTGAAACTGGCCCTAAATAATACTGTAAAATAAAATAGTTCACAGAAAGATGAAAATAATTCACCATATATACAAATATAAAGAGATTTAATATTCTTAATTATATCTATTTACCGGTCTCTCTGGAGACTGTGCTGATTTCTGTGGCAATGGTACACTGTTAATCAAACATAGCACATCTTTCATCTTCTGGTCAGAAATTCTCACATGCATCAAAGGCAGCCCTCCTGATGCTTTAAATCTAAAAATTAAATAATTAACTGTAAGATTTAGAGTTTAGCTTCTTTGTAATGTGGAGAGGGGGACTATAGAAAAAACTACAATGTGATTTAATCCAATTAGATTAATTCCTCCTTTCCTAAGCATTGTTAGAGAATGGGAAGTTCTATGTAAATCAAGTTTCCAGATAATTTAAATGTATCCATCTTTAAAATGGAAGCATTTTAAGTGAACTAATTTACTTTTCAGCATAAGTGATTTAGTAGAGGTTTGCAGACATTTTTGTAATTTTTGTTTCTTAATTACTGACATATTATTTTACATCCTTGTTTGTTTTTTAACAATATAAGATTTCTCCCCTCAGGTGTGGTCACCATAATTCTCCCACCACCAACATGTGCATAGTCCAAACTTTCAAACAGTCTACTTTTTAAAGCCAAAAACACTATATACACATTAACTATTTCCTGGCATCAAAAATTTCTCGGTATAAATATCAAAGAGTACCTACTCCACACATTCTCTATTCCCTCACCTTGCTTAGCACCTGACATATTATATGTATACTTGTTTATTTTAACTCTGCTCTGATTAAAATATAAGCTCCATGAAGACAAATGCTTTACTCACTGCTAACTCACTTTTGTGCCTTCATTATTTGCTTACCTTTTGGCCAGCTTCTACTCTGCTTCCCTACTCAACATTAAACTCCCTAGTTTTGTCTCAAAAGCTTTGTGGCAGCTATTTGTTATTCATTGAGCTCTTTTGGGTTGCTAGTTATCTTTGGCTTCCTAAGTTGTGAACAACTTAAGTACATAGACAACTAGCCACTAAAGAATAATTTTCTACATAATACACAAATCCCTAATGTTCAAATGAGGCTATTTGACTGTTCCTACCTCAAAAGAGTGAAATTTCTAAAAAAGTACTCTATAAACTGAAATGCACCATAAAAATGTAAGATGCTTATAGATTATTTCTGAAACATTACATAAAACCAAAAGTATCACCATTAGAAGCACTTGTTTAACCTTTCCACACAAAATAACTAAAAACTGGACAAAATATGTGAAACAATGGTCTCCTTGACATCAGTCAACAAACGACAGTTGTAAGATGGGAAACAAATAAAGTCTTAGAAGTAGCCCAGCTTACTGACAGACAAGTTTCAAAATGTGCAGGTTGGAGCAAAGCACTATTTCAAGGGAAATTTAAAGCATAATGTGTATTAAAGGAGTCAAATCAATGGGCTAAGTTTACAACTCAAAAAGAAAGGAAAGAAAAGAAAATGAAACCCAAGTAATAAGCAGAAGAAAGTAGGTGATGATAAATATGGGAGTGGAAATCAAGGAAATAAAAAAGAAACATAACAGAGATAATCATTGATACCAAAAATGAGTCCTTTTTTATCTTTTTCTAACACTTATTTTCAAATAAGTGTATATAAATACAGAACAAAATACTTTCTGAACAAAAATTTTTAGCAAATACTACAGTACTTTAAAATAATAATAAATCGTTACCAAATGAAGTTATTCAGTAATGCAAGGTTGGTTTAACATCCATTTGCTAGTGTACCAATGAATTACAGATACATACAACATGACTGACTGACCACTCTCAAATTAATTATGTTGAGTGAAAGTAACCCAACAAAAAATGTATAATTCTATCTATATAAAATTCTAGAAAATCCTTACAAATCTATAGAGTCAGAAAACAAATCAATGTTGTCTAAGGATTGATAACATAGGATTTAACAGGCAGTGATGAAAGACAATACAAAGGAATACAAGATGTTTTAAGGATGATGAATATATTCATTATCTTGACTTTGGTGATTGTTTTGTGTGTGTGTCAAATTTATCAGGTAGTTTACTTTAAATAGATATTATGTATGAATGTCAATAATTCTTCAATAAGGCATTTTTTAAGAAGCATAAATGTATCACTTAAATTATCCACTTAAATTCAAAATTCAGTTTCTACTTTTCATTCCCTTAAATTATTCTCAAGGTTTTACACAGTTTAGAAATCTAAATAAATTGGTTTTTAAAGATTTCGTTAACACTGAATCTTGGATTTGATCCACTCAAAAATATATTTAACCAACTTTCATAGGAATTAAAAATACCAATTCTTCTGAAAGAAGAAAAGTGACATATATAATTCAAATATTTTCTTTAAAATGCCCTTCTGTCATATGGTATCATTTCTTTCTGTCCATCAGAAATCTAGCTTTGCTTTTTTAAAATCTGGTAAAGACAGAGATACAATGTTGATTTTATAGTATAAAGGAAATGCATACATTACCTGGCCATTCTAATGTCTTTTTCTACCATTGCCTTGGCCAACTCAACATGAATATCCATGGGTTGCAATATATGCATAGTTGATGGATGCTGAAATCGACACTTTTTCCAGTTTTCCTCTTAAAAAATAATGTTCAGTATTACATGACTCATTTTTATTTATTAAATGATTATTTTTAGATTATCAGGTATTATGTAGAAAGCTACTTTAACTTATTAGAAATAGTTAACAAACATGTTCAATGAATAAACAATTTTTACTTTTTTCAACATACAAGTGAAATAGCCTATTTGATTTTCAATATAGATTGACACAAGTCAAAGATCATAAAATTGAAAAATTACAAATATTTAGAGAATGTTTACAAAGGTAACATCTTGTATTTTAAAGCAAACGGCAAACATCCAGGAATTTATCGCCCTGATTTCAGAATTAGTGATGAAGGTCAGGAGTTGCAGTGGTAAAAGGGAGAAAATATAAATGACAGAGGAAAAAAAGAGCTTTGGAGTTCCCAAGTACAAATAGGAAATTAACACATAATTCCAAGCAAAATTACTTTTATGAAGAAAAACGTGTAATAAGGCCTTTTCTTCAAATATGAAGGTCTCTAACACACACTTTCCAATAACTAAAAGAATGCTACAAAGATCTTAACTGATGGCAATCACTGAACATATTTTATCATTTATAATTCAAATAATTATTATTAAGTATATATAAAAGAAAATTCCTATGGTATGCTTTCATGGTCCATGGTAGCTTTTCTCTTCAAAGAATTAACATGTTCCTAATATATAAAAACTAATTAAATATTAGTATGCAATATATAAAAACTAAGAGCATTATATATTTTAATAAATCTCATCATTCCAAGCAGAGTATACATTCTGTCTTTTCCAACAATGTCCTACCATGAAGTGGTACACTCCTGAGTATTTAGCAAAGACTGCTTTATAAACTAAAGAAATACAGAGAACAAGCAATCTTTACTTAAGTAGTGAAAAATACTAAAGTTTCTGGAAAGCAGTTAATTATCTTTAGAGTTTTAGGACTCTATAGTCCTCAGATATCTACAAAAGTAGATTTAATACTACTGGAATAAAGACTAGGCTAAAATAGCAAAATATTTCAAAATAAAGCAGCAAGATAAAAAAAAATTGAAATATCCTAAAAGCAATGGGACAAAGGAACTTGAACAAACTGTTCATTCTATTTTGTGTCCTAGGAAGTTTCATAGTCACATTATAAAAAAATAGGCAGTGACTAGACTTTTAGATTCAAATGGGGCTACATACCTAACAGTGAGATATTTACCTATATTTGTATCTATAACAATGATTTGCCACGAGGCTCCTATTGGGTTTTCTTAAGTAATACGTTTAATATGTTTAAAATGGTTGTCAACATGCAAACATATTCATGTATTTACCAAATATACTCAACACATTTTGAAATCCTAAAAATTGAGCAACAGTTTACCTGCTCTTGCAAAGAGTAGCTGCACACTTTTTATTTCAACATCAAACTTGTCATATGCCTTATCCATTATTTCTTCTAGAGATGAATTACTAGTCTTCTGCAAACCTTGATTTTTACTGTTAAGCTAAAATGGAGGGAAAGTTTCAATTTTTTTAACAGAAAAGTACATACATCTACATACTTAAGTTGTACTTTCTTAAACCTAACTATATAACTATTTTATATAATTTTCTGATAACTATTTGTAGATATTTTATTGGAAATATAATATTTTAGCATATATTTTTATTATATCTGGGTAAAGGAGTTCAGCACATTTGTATTTATTAGATCAGTTATACATTCATCCTCCTCAAATAAGCTGTCTAGACTTGCAATTCTTTCTGATCTCAAAAGTTACCGCCCTCTATGATTCCGCTCCCTTGCTACCTAGCCTACAATCCACCATGAAATATCATCTTCTGTTCCTTCTTTACCATAATAATCAGGTTCCTAGAGTTCAGATCCAATCAATCCAATCTCTACTTTCTTTTCCCTCTTGCTGAAAGAGCAAGAATCAATTCGGGACTGCATTTTTTTAAACCTTTACTTTTTCTCAGAGGTTTGTATTTCTAAGAGGTTTCACACCTAAAACCTTAGAGTTCTTTCACTCTATTAAATTGCTAACTGCGTATTAACAAACATATATTCACATGTGTATAATTTCCTATTGTCAAAATATATAAATTACAATTTATACTCCTGGAAACTCAGGAGTACTTGATAAGTACTTGTGCTTCTCTCCAATGAGAAAAAGATAGCAGTAATTCAGTCCTCAATGTAAAATCATCTACCATTACAGAAATTTTGAGGATTTTTATTTTGTTTACTTTTTTAATAGTCAAATTATTTATCTAAAAAGCTTAATCTAAGCTAGGTTTGACAAAATGTTAACAGGATATAAATTTTGGTCTAGTTTAAGAGAACTCTGGGTGAAAAACAGCAAACTATCAGTTAGCTACCAAACTGAGCAAAAATGGCTGCAGACACTAGTAATTCAAATATACCTACCCGAAATGTACCAAAATCCAAAATGAGAAGATCTGACTTTTCATGGTAGAAACCTGTCTTTGGGACTATTAAATAAGAAGGCTTTAGATTTATCCTTAAATCAAGGACTTTTCGAGTTTCAATAATATGTGTAAGTCCTAAAAGAAAAAACAGATTACATGGTCAGTTAAAATATATAATCCTATTATTAAAAACAAGAGTAAGAAATTCACTTAGAAAGTATTATAGAAGAGCATCATTTCTTCTCACAGGTTAGATTCTCATTTCAGTGTGTAAGGTGAAAATGCATATGGTCAATGACAATCATATCACATAGTACAGTAATCCCAATATAGCTAGTATTTTATCCAGAAATAAAGTAATTCATTATTTGTTACTTAAGCAACCACATAAAATAGTTTACATGAGTTCAGAAACCATACTGCAACAAAAGTATGTCTCTTTAAACACTATGTACAGACACAGTATAGCGAACCATTTAAAAACAGAGATGGAATGATGTTTTCCATGTCAAGTTCACTGGTAGGCAGATGTTCTTAAAGATAATGGCAGGCAGGTAATGAGGATGCCATTTTACTCTTTCTCACTTCGTTGAACAGGTAATTTGACTTAGAGTAAGCCATGTACACGCAAATACAATTCCACTGCTTATTATAGCCTCAATTGAAACCAAAAAAAAAAAATGCATTTGCACTATTTTAAACACAATATTTATATTAGAATAAATAAAATTTGAGAGTTTAGTTATTCTTACATAATATTTTTTTTTTACCTGTAGCTGTTTTCTCTTTAATTTCTTCCAGCTTCATCAATGTAGCTGATGTTATTTGCTCAAGATCTAACCCCTTATTAGATTGAAAGAATTCAACTACTGCATTGATGGTTTTCTGTAAAATGAGCAAGTTATAAAATATGAGCAAGTTATATATAGTACTTCCTATATTATAAATTTAAAGTTTCAACTAAAGTTTAAACAACTATAGCTATAAACTCAGCAAGTACTTCCAAAGATATTCTGCCTTACAACCCAAGTAAGTTTATGGTGAGATCACAAATGTGTGCAATTAAGGTGACCTTAAGTATGTTCTATGGTGGCATGTTGATTTAGTAACACACATTACTTGTAATTTTACTCCTGAATTAGCCAGAAGATGAAACTCCACTTTTCTATGCTAGATTGGATTCTCTTACATTTTGAAGTATAGCAAGATTATATAAAAATCTGTCTAGCCCTTATCTATACAAAAAATTGAAACTTAGAAATCAGTTTTGCAAGGTGAAATAAGTTCTGGAGACAATGTGAATGTATAATTTTAACACTAGTAAACTGTAACTTAAAAATCACTAATATAGTAAATTATATGTATTTTATTACAATTTAATTTCTTTTTAAATCAGAGAATACAATAAGTACTGCAATCTTTATATAATGTTTTCTACCCACACCATGAAGTCACTTCTATACTATGAAGTAAAAAGAAGTCCAGGATTTCAACAATAGGATGGGGGGGCCAAGAGCGATACAATGAGTAGAAGCCCATTCTACTGTCTAACTTGAAATAAGAGAACCTAAACAAAAAAATGGAGTCACAGATACAGAACTTGAGCCAACAATTTCACCAACATTTTTCATTTTTTCCTCACATGACAGTATTTGAAATTAATTCCAAAGTTCTCTGAATTGGTTCCAAATACAGAAGTATAAGGGAGAATAAATAAAAACAAACTGAAGTAGGAAGTCAGTATGTAACTATGGGGAGTAATTTGTACAGTAAGTACAGACTTTCTTATTAGTATATTTGATTTTTTTCATTTAACATAAGCATAGATAAGTGCACATCACAGTAGAAAAAAAATCTATACTATGTGAAAAATCAAAATTAACTGCTAAACACATACGCTTTTAAAACAAGAAAAAGGTGCTAGTAAATTTAGTTGTGAAATAAATGTTAAGAGTAAAATACAACAAATAAGAAAACACTATGTCAGAAGTATAGAGAGTTTAATAAAGATTAACTTTCCCCTTGTACTTACAGCATCATAGATAACTTCCACAGGCTGAGACTGAACAACCAGGGTCTGATCAGCAGTACTATTTTCTGGATTGGTTTCAAATTCAATTTTAAGCAAGGATGATGCAGTATCACCAATTGAAGCCACAAGTGATGGTACAATATCCTGCTGTCTCAGACCTGTTATATACCAGTGTTCTAATTTTGCTTCCACTCTACATTTGAGGAAAAAAGAAATTAACATAAATATGTTCCTTTGCAATGTATTGAGTTAAAATACAAACTTCTCTCTTACAAAACTCCTTTGAGAGTCAGAATAATGCTCACTACCCAGAGGTGAAGTCTAGACTCCGTGGTCTGGCATTCAGTTACCCAAATATCTGGATTTATTTGTTTTGTTTGTTCTTAACTCCTCCTCATCCACATGAAAAACCCACTTAGCCAACTCCAAAACACTGCAGAAGCTCTAATCACTGTTATATAAAAACAAGCTATACTAAACACTCCCCTACTTCATACATGCTTCTCTTACTCCTTTACATTCTGCAAGCCTAAGTCCTATCTCTCCTAGATCAAGTTATTTTTTTCCACAACTGAGCTTGCATAGCATTAAATATAAAATATTTAATTATACATTACCTTGTCACCATGAGCTCTCTAACATGTTATACAGTTCTTAAATTATTAACTTTTTATAAGTATTCTCTTATCAACTATAGCATAAACTTCTTGAAAACAGGAACTTATGTGTAGCTTTCAGAGTATCAAATCTATAAATTAAATAGTTATCTAATAAATATCTGTGAAGGAAAGAATGGAGGCTAGAACAAATGATGAGTTCCTTGTATAGCTCCCTAAATATACAGAATCAAGTAAGAAAAGACCATCCTAACATACAAAATGAAAAGTAACTAGAGAAGAACTATAATAAATCAAATTGTTTATACAAAATAATATTATATTTTCTGGTCTAAAGTAATACACAGAAATAAAAATTGAAATACTAAGTTTTAAAAAACTTACCTAAGTGCTTGTGCACCTGGTCGCTGAGATACTTGGGTGCCCAGGCCAATTATCTGAATTTTTAGTATTTCTGGAATATTTTTGTTTTCTCTTATTGTAACAGATGTGCTTACTAACTTCAATGTCATTATATGGGCAACATACTAAACAAACAAAAAAAATTAATGAAAATTATTAAAGTTTAAATGATTATTACTTTCCTCAGTAATTTCTTATTTAAATTTTTGAGTTATAAAGTGATCTAAAAGTATGGTAAATTTTGAAACAAAGGATGAGTAAAAAATAATAATGACTAAAAAAAAAATTAACAGGCAACTATAAGTCAGAGACATTCTACAGGGGATGGAGGGGAAAGGGGTCAAAACAAGGAAGAGAAGAGCACAAGCGGCTATGGTGATGGCGCAGGGGTAAACAGGTGCTGGAAATTTTACAGGGACTACTTCTGAGAAGAGAAAGCAAACATTGTACAAAAATAAACAATGATGTAAAATAAATAAATGAATACATTTTAAAAAATATATTTAAAAAGGTATGGTAAATTTTGGCACTATATGCTCACAATTAAAAAGTACATTAGAAAATTCAACAGAAAATTGCCAACTTACATAGGATATTTACAAAAAAAACTCAAAAATTCCTTTCTTTTTAGTTTTTGAGGTAATCTTGATAGTAGTTACACAGAAATTTCCTTTGTGAAGTGAAATAAGGAATACATTTTGGTTTTGCTCACTCTTTTATAAATGAGTTTTATTTAACAATAAAAAAAAAATTTTACAATAAAATTCTAACATTTAAGTCATTAATAAAGCAAGTACTTTTTATCAAATTATTCTTACATTCAATAAAGTAATTAAATCTAAACTTGGAAAGAATTTTAATTAGTAAGGCCATATTGGAAACATTTAAAAATATCAAAGTAGAAACAAATGATAGCATATTTTGATTATTTAAAAAATTAATGACCTGTTTAGCCTAACTCAAGACAAGACAGTAAAAAAAGACAAAATACCTCCTTGATCACCTAAATAACTACCTGCTTGGGTAAAGTTAGGTTGTAGGTGCTCTCACTATAACCAATAGCTGTAAAGAGCTTATCTTTTTCCTCTGAAGTCATAAGGTCATCAATAGCTACAAAGAAAAAAAAATGTTATATAAGAAATCAATGCTCCAGTTTTACAGATATAATCAAAATGTCAAATCAAACTAACAAGTGCTCTAAAATCAACATAAATAAATGGTAAGGCAAAATCAGCCAGATAATTTCCCCTGATGTATTACTTCCAATAGATTAAAAAAAAAGTATAATATACTTGTCTGCTTAGGTCAAAGAAAAGCAAAGAGATACTATTGAGGCAATTTAGCTCCTCAGCTAAGGATTTTAAAATTGCTTACTATTTTTAAATTGAATGAAATTTCATTAAATACATATGTGAAATATAATAACAAGGAATGCTAAGTATTGAGATTTCCAAATTTAAACTTTTTAAGTTCACACAATCTTTCTCAAATAAGTCAGTTTTATTTTACTTAGATAAACACAAAATGTTCCACGCTGATGTATTTGCTTATATGTCTAATAAAAACAGAGCTCCTTTTATCTCAAAATATTATGAAATAAAATTAGTGAACTGATTAAAACATTATAAAGTTTTTTTCTTAGCAGTATACAATAAATTGTCTGAGTTAGAACTTACTTTCAGGAATCAAAGATTCTTCATCTTTTTTCTTAGAGTCCTTCTTACCCCAAAACCCACTAAACCAGCCTCCACGTTTCTCGCCTGTATCAGTAGACTTTTTCCTTAATTTTTGACCAGACCGAATCACCTAAAAATTAAAAATTTAATTATAAGATACATACCCTCTTCCATTGCAGGTATAACCAGGTTAGAATATGGCAAAAAATATTTTCAGCACTATATAAGGTCAAAAAGTGAATAAAGCCAGTTCATTCTGTAAAGATGAATTTGGTTAGTGTAGTTCCACTATTACCTTAATTTACTTTCCATATCTACTCAGAGCATTTTGATGAGGCTACATTTCTTAAGGAATATAACAATATATATAACAAAGGTTTCAAGTGAAATTTTTCTGAGCAATGTATCCTTCAAATTTACAAGTTAAAGAGACACAAATTTTGTATATATAAAGAAAAGCTCTCTGAAAGAAATTGCTTCCACATTCTAAAGCATTAGTTTAAAATAGTATTTCACAATTCATATACATCACTGGCTTGCTAAATATGTATATAAAGGGAGAGAGGACAGAAAATAAATAAAAATACAAAATCCTTAAATCTCATTTCATCCTCTTTTTTCAATAAATCCTAACTATTTTCTCCTACTACTTGTCTTTGCCCATTTTTCAGTGAGATGTAGATAAATAACCAAAAACAGAGAAAACACCAGGCTAAAGAATAACAGTGGTTAAGTTATTCAGACTTTATATGCTCATTTCCTGAATAAGTAAACTTTAACAATTTTCCTACATAAAATTTAAAATATTTTAAAATGGTAGTAAAATTGGTAACATATCATAGGCCTCTGTACGTAACAAAAAATGAAATAATTCAAATGAGAAGTTAAAAGAAAAGAGTTGAATTCTAAAACAGAATCGGTTTAATTAATGACAGTTCAGTTTAAACCAAGTTAAATAAGTACTCTTTAGCAACTGGACATTAAATAATAGATGTTCATAATAAGGAATAGGTAGGTCTTCTTCTGCCCACAAAACTATCAAAGGTCTAAGTTACTCAGTCGCAACTATGTTTTGTCAAACTTACTTATCCATTTTCAGCAGTCAGAAATGTAATGGCTGAAATATGTGTCTATCCTAACTGCTTACATTCTATATGAGAAAACATTTAACTTATTCTCTTGGCATAAAAGATTAGTGTGCTATTTTAATTTTCATGAGTATAAGTTAGATAATTTATTTAACTTTTCTATGCCTGAATTCCCTAATCTAAATTGAAGATAAGAATAGTACCTCCCTCAAGTTAATGTTACACAGCAAATTACATCAAGAAAATGTTAGCTTAACTGTTTTCATTCACATCTAGTGATAGGATCCAGTTATACTTTCTATCACCATCACTAGATTACATATCTAGTGGTACTTTCTACTTTAAAATTTTTGTGAATACAAAGCTTCAGCAAAAGCACATCAATTTTTAGTCATCAATATTTTGCGTTCATTTCAGACTTAGTTAGGAACATTATTATTAATCTAAGTGCCTGCTATATGCCATTAGTTGTGTCCTATAATTACAGGACATTGTAAGGCTTGAAAGTTAAAAAGAAGAGACATTCAAAAAAAGAAACAAAATGAAAGTAAGAAAAATTTGAAAGTGGTTTCAAAAATGTCAAATGTAGCTTTCAGATACAGGCGACTAAGTTCAATAGAAGACATGAATCTTGAGGACAAAGAAATCATACAGCCTGTGAAAACGGCTCTACCATTCCAAAATAAGTGGTTATGAAAGAGCTAAATTTTATACATTATTGATTATTCAGGAGGCGACTTGGTTAGTGTTGGAGAATCTAAAAATTAAGCAAGGAGAAAACGTAAAACTTTTGTCATAGACATGGAACACACACACTCAGGCCTTGTTTAAATTTTCAAGTTAAAAATGAATGACAAATAAGCTGCAATGGACACCATCTACACAAGTCTCAAACTAACTCCTATATTATGCATAACAAAAATAGACCCAAACCAACATCCCAAATTTGAACTATTATCCACAAAAGGCAAGAAACAACTTAATATAAGAACTTAACCAGGTTATATACTAAGACAAAATACAGACATTTTCCAGAGCAGAACATGATCAAGAGTCTATAAAATATTCACAAGATCCAGGATAAAGCCAAAATTACTTGATGTGAAAAAAAAATTTAGAAAAATGTACCCAACATTCAAGGGAAAAAAATAATCAATAGATGCCAATGGTCACATAATCTAGATATGGAAACAGATAAGGAAAATACACTTAAAATTGCTTAAAAAGATCAGTATTTTTAGCACAGAAATGGAAACTATAAAAAGGAACTCTATAGGCATTTTGACCTGAAAATATAATTTATGATCTCAAAAGACTCCCCAGATGGGCTCAATACCAAAATGGAGATGACAGAGAAATAGTAAACTGGAAGATAGATGAATAGAAATAACCCAAACTGAAGAATAGAGAGAAAAAACACTAGAGAAAAAAATGAACAAAGCCTCAGGAAACCGTGGTATAAGAGCAAAAGGTCACATACAGTGCCTATGTATATATATACACTATGTAGATATTTGCTTTCTCTTTGAAAGTTTTCAAAGTTTTTGTTACAAAATTTAAAAAAAAATTTTTTTTAAAGATTTATTTTATTTATTTATACAAGCACTGGGCGCAGTCAGAAGCGCACGGGAGGGTGAGAGAATTCACCAGAGCCAGAGTGGGGAGCAGAACAGGCAGAAGGACCGAAGTACATGCTGAGGGGAGCAGTGGGCGGCAGGAGAGGTCTGCGCACCATGTGGGACCCTCGCCGGTGGCCGGGGAGCAGCTGGGGATCGAACCGGTGCTGCAGAGGCTGCGGACAGCTTCGCAGCCCAGCGCTCAACCACTGTGCCACCAGGGGAGGTCCAAAATTTAAAAATTTTTTTCAACTTTATGTTAAGTGTTTTTTCCCCAAATATTCTAATTTGTTTTCACCTAATACAAATTAACCTATGAAAATTCAACTTTTATTCTCACCTGAATAAATTTACCAATTTCACATGAAACTTAAATTTCTTGATCCTTGATTTAAAAGAGTGGTATTAAGATGTTTAGAACAAAAAAAATCAGTAAATAAAAATGATTACCTCAACTTGTGCTTGTTGCCTTGCTAAAATTATGTTGAAGACATCTAGAGCCTTCTCCAAGTCCTACAAAACAAAGAGAGGTTTGTAATGAAGGAAAATGGCGTTAGATTAAAAAACTATTTTTTTCCAATTTCTAGGCTTATCTACATAAACAGTACTTGTGGTCTAATAAAAGTATAAGTATAAATTAGAATGTCCATTTAGGTTTCACATTTTTTAAAAATGTTTGCAATAAAAGGAAATGTATTCCAAGAAAGTAAATCCTCATTAAATATAATATGAAAATAAGAATTTTAATAAGACCATTACAATATACAGTCATATATGCAAATGGAAACAAGAATATTTGTTTTAGACATTATCTTTGAGGTTGTCATTCTAACTCTCTCCATTCTAACTCTATTATTTTACAGCCATTGTACTAAAAATATCAATAAAAAACACAAATTTAAGAATATAAAATTCTGCAAATCAACAAGCTAGCTAAAGTAGACACTGATTTGGGGAATTTATAAATATAAAAATAAGAAGAGTGTAAGATGTACTGGGTGCCCTATGTGTCAGGTGGTCTATATACAATCTCATGCAATTGTCACAAATCTGTAAGACAGATACTGTTTCCATTTTATACATGAGAACACAAGACCTGAGACACTGAGAAACTTGATGCTTTTGATAATATATAATACAGTGATTTTCACTGACTTCAGAAAAAAAGGAATTTAATTAATCCTTCATATTACAAAACAGTGGCAGAAATAGTTACATAACCTATGTTCGTATTAAGCAAATTATGTATTCAATGTGTGTTTTGCTATATTTCAAAGAGGGTTTAAGAACTCTGATCTTAAAGAGGAATACCGCTTTTTATTACAAATAATACTTTGTGAACTCTTAAAAAAAGTCAAATAAGACAAAGCAAAAAAAATACATCTAGCTAATAATAAGCATGAATTTGTACAGTTCTGAGTGATTTCCTAAACATTATCGTAAGAACCAAACACCTCTCTCCAATGTACAGTAATTTTATTTTATATGATGCTAAGATAGGGGAAAAAGGTTTAAGAAGAGAAAAAATCTGAGAAAAATTACTCTGCAATTTCCTACATAATTCTCTCAAAAAAGAGATCATTCTGTTCTTTCTAAAAGCCTATTTTAATTCAAATCACATGTAGAAGAACCAACATTAAAGGATCATTTAACTAATAATAGCTTTCACTAATAATATGCAAACTGTACCTGAATTTGTTTCTGTAATTCTTCTGATACTTTAGCCTGGGTTAATTTGTTTTTGTAGGCATTTTTATAATTCTTAAGTAACTGCCGGTGCTTTCTTATATTGCTCCATGACCACATCTGTGTATATCGTCTTATATGAACTTCCAGAACAGAATCAATTGCATATTTCCACCTGCAAATCAAATTTTGTTAATGCACACTTATTTATTTATTTGTTTGTTTGTTTAAAACGTTTTGTGTGTGTAAAAGAACTGGGGTGTAGGCCACAGGTGCTGGGGTTGGGCGGATTCACCAGAGTAAAGAGCAGAACAGGCAGATTTACTGAAATACACTGCTAAGGGGAACAGGGGGCGAGACAGGAAATGTCTGTTGCATCACATATGGGTAAGCTCCCTGGCCTGCCTGGGGACAGAACTCAGGCCCAGTGGTGACAGTGCTGAAACTAAACCCCTAGGCCACCTGGGAGGGCCCTGTTAATACACATTTAAATTAAAAAGAAAACAGTTTTTTCTAATAACTTTTGGACATTTTTGGTCTTATTAGCAGTTTTCTTGTAACAGCTCAGCAGTAACATTTGAATTCCCCAATATAATTATCTGACTTAAGTATAATAGATTATGATGAAACCTTTTCATAATAGATTATGATGAAACCCCTTCAGGAAGAGAGTATGCCGAGGCAAAAACACAGAAGCACAAATGATGTTATATGAAATTAATAATACTCCAATATGATTAAAATACTGAGTTCAACTGAGTGTCCAAAGAGTAGTAAAACCAAAAAAAAAAAAAAAAACAAAAAAAAACTGTTGAAAGTCTTGAATGCTAAATTAAGAATTTGAGAATAATCTAGGAGCTTGAATACAAAAGAATGCGTTCATGAAAAATTAACAAGGACATTTAAAAGATATCCCTCTTTGGTGTGTTAAATGAAAAAGTGTCTTTATTATATAGCTTTAAATGTCTCTTAACTCTGAGAGTCCCCCCTAACTATAAGACATGTTTCTATTTTTAAAAAAATACTAACTTACCATTGTCGACTATTGGTATGAAGTGGTAAATAAGGCTTATATTTCCTGTAAGGGGCATTTCTAACCATATAATCCACTGATTCCAAAAGGTCAATCATACTTAAGTACTATCAAAACAAGAACAAACTGCATTTATTACACTGTACACATGAATAAACACCAAATTTTATTATATTTTCATTCTAGTAAGACTCCAAATTTCCCGACATTAAATAACATAGATGTATGGTAATGCAATACATTTCATCATTTAAAACATCAATTGTAAGTTGTGATATAATTTTTAGGTTTTACTACAAAAGAAAACAGTACTTCCAATTTAACTATCACACCACTAGTAATAATATACATCCTATTTTCAGATACATTAATATGTGAAATAAATGTACATTTTAGAAACAATGGAATATGCTACCAACTACTGACAGGTTACTAAAACTATGTATTTTGATTTGGAACATCTTTTCAGCAGTAGTTATCTCCAAACTACTCCAGAAATTATTACATACTAAAGCAAAACAGAGTTATTTAAAGACCCATCTAGTTACCATCACAGCAACTCTGTGTATCTGATAAATAGCTCAACTGGAAAGAAACATATACACACACAAATAACATGACTCTAGACAAAACAAAGAAGGGAAGTTGACTTCATCCACTATGCTTCTTAAAGTAATTCTATGTAAAGGTTCCATGTGGTTATTCAGCACTTAAAATGTGGATTGTCTGAACCTAAATATAAGTGTAAAATATATCTTAGATTTCAAATACTTAAGGAAAGAGAAATAATGTAAAATATCTTTCCATGTTGACTACATGTTAAAATGGTAACATTCTGGATATGTTAGATTAAATAAAACACATTATTTTAACAAGTTCATCTTTTCTTTTTCCTTTGCTAATGTAGCTACTGGAAAATTTAAAAATCACATACGATTTGCATTATATTTTTATTGGACTGCCCTAGACTAAAAGCCCAATTAGCTAAATCCCCTGTCCTCCTTTCGCTTTCAGTTCTCCAGGTCTAGTCTCCAAACTCTCTGGGCATACTACAGAGTTTGAGAAACAATTGAAGGGAAAGAGCTGTTAAAATAGTTTATATGAAAATTAAGTAAATAATAAGTGCATATCTACTATTAAACACTGAGGAAAGAAAAATACATTAAACCCCTCCATCAAAAAATGGGAATTAAATGGGAATATTATTCACTACAAAGTGACTCTCTACTAAGGAAATTTCTTAAATTTTAAATTTATTTTGTTAAAAATACATATTTTTAAATATACTTGAGCACTATTAAAACTATTTTTCTTTTTTTTTTTTTAATGAGTCAAATCTTAACATAACAAACCACAAAAACTATTAATACCAGAACACTGGAGAAGGAATAATCACAAAGGACAAAAGCAGTCAGGATTCAAAACTAATCAAAGTTAGAAATGTCCAAGAAAATCTTACCTGAGGTTTGGTCAGTTCAATGGCAATATTTTGTACTTCTATATTCCAGTCAAGCTTAGGTGTTTTGAGTTCTGTTTCTGCGTAAGGATTCATGTAGAGTTTTGCAGAGGCTGAAATTGGCTGGAAAACTTTTATCACATGGGAAAATATAAGTGATATGTTTACATACTCTTACATATGAACAATTGTAAGTAATTATGAGACTACTGTAACTCTGAAAGTAAAAAAATATAATTAAAAATATGTAGAAAAAATGTAAAAACCAAAATTCACTACCCAAAAAATATTTATCTATCTGGTAGTCTGCATTCAGCCAACTGTCAATCTCAATAAAGCAGAATCTCCAAGAAGGAAATTAGAATCTTATATTTCTAAATGAGAAATGCACAAAATATAGACAAATCTACCCTAAATTAGGTTTATCTTTCTTGCTATAAGACATTTAATGATTTTACTTTTCATTAAAAATAATCATACTAGAGAGAAAACAAAACTGTATTGATTTCTATCTTAATCACTGGCAGAATTCAGGAACAGAATCATAAATGAAATTCAAATTACCCAGAAAATAAACTGCTTACTAATACACAATTCTGAAAATGATCATTACATGTATAACTTAGAATCAACCAAAGAAAATATTCTTAAAGTTGACAGGTAGCATGAAAAGATGTATTAGGGAAATGATAAGGCAAAGTAACAAGATAAATTTTAACTTTGAATAGCATGAAAATTATATAAATTATGCCATCCTACAGTATGTATAATTTATATAAGATTATATGAAAATTTAACTTATTTAGAGGCTATTTATAAGTAGAAAATGCCTAAGAATGAAGTACATTTCCCCGAACTATTTCTTCCACCACCAAACTGAATGCTTAATTAAACTGAAATCAATGAAACTAAGTGCTTCCCAAGCTAGCAGTATCTGAAAAATGTCACCGTTAAATAGAGGGGTCTATGAATATAAAGAGAAAATGGCAACTTTCATATAAAGGCAATTAGCTAAAAAAGAATATGAGAAAGCAATGAACCAGAAGAATGTGGAATATGGAAGAACATGGGAATGAAATCTGAGAAAAAATACAGAGGGATATATTAAATAAAAACAAGCAAACAGCTTTTCAAGAAGGGAACAGAAATGGAGAAAACAGGTAAGATAAATAAATAAGCGGGCAATTTTGTCAGAGATCTACTTAAGAGTAAATAAAGGTGAGGCTGCCAAGAAATTGAAAAGTTTACTCATAAAGTCTCTAGTGCTCAGTTAAAGTTTCAACACTGCAATAGTGACTTGTGAGGGGTGACCTAAATAGCCAGATCTCAGCGGTTTATTTAAAAAAAAAAAAAAAAAAAAGAAATGATGAAAAACTAACTCCTAAAATAAAGAAGGGACCTCCCTGGTGGCACAAGGGGTTAAGATGCAACCTATGAAGCTATCCGCAGCCAATACAGCATGAGTTCGATCCCCAAGCAGGGAACCACACACATGGTGCAGCAGACCTCTCCTGACTTGCCAGCTGCTCCCCTCAGCAGTGTATTTCAATCTGCCTGTTCTGTTTCCCACTCTTTCTCTGGTGAATCCTCTCACCCCCCCACACTTCTAGCCTGTATTCCGGTTCCTGTATGCATAAATAAAACTTTAAAAAAAAAAAAGCATTAAATTAAATTAAATTAAATTAAAATAAAATAAAGAAGATGAAAATAAAGTAAAAAGGAAACATGGAGATCAAGGATGGTTAACTTTTGGGGTAACTACAATCACATAGCCCTTCTCTCATTACTCTCCAGCAGTGTACATGGTATAATCTATTCCTAATTAACTAGCTATAATCCAAATATGCTGTATCATAAAATAAAGTATAAAATTAGTATTTTCTTCAAAAAAGATAAACACATGCAATTTGCAGCAACATGGATGGCGCTGGAAGGGATCATGCTCAGCGAAATAAGCCAAAAAGAAAAAGAAAAATACCAGATGGTCTCACTCATAGCAGGAATCTAGAAAACTTAAATAAGGGACCAGGAAAATGAATATAAGAAAGTGAAAATCAAAATCAACAAAAAACTATGAACCAGAGACACTTTTTGGGGGGTGGGGGGCGGGAGGGGAAGGATTGGGGTCAGAATGGGGCGTTTGCAATTGTATGGGGGAATATAAAAATAAAATTTATTATTTAAAAAAAAAATTAGTATTTTCTCTTTGTCAGAATAACTTTATCTATAAAATATATTAAAGCATGTAATTCCTACGACAAATAAATATTTACCATTACTTACTATATTGATGGTCTAGAGATACATTGCTACTTTTAAGTATTTCACTTTTGAGCTGATCCTAAACAAGGAATAGGAATTACATAAGAATGAAAAAGAAAACACAAATATTCAGTCACACTACAAAATAAAACCTTGACTCTGAAACCAGTATCTTTAGTCCCTTCTTTGTAATAGTCCACAAGAACACACTCAGCATTTTTTGTAGGTATTATTTTTTTAGAATAAAATAAAGAAGTAAATAATTTTTCAGTTTTAAGTATCTAGAAACAGAATTATAAAATTGTGTTTCCCCTCTGATTTATACACAGATATGTGTGTAAATGTATTTATGTGTGTGTACATACACACACGGATTTCAAACACTTTATAGACAAAGGCAAATTATTTGTTCCCTTAGCTTTCTGTGAAATAAGACAATATTTTGGAATTAATCAGTTCAGAAAATTAATTATTCTTCCTTTATCTGAGTAAATATTATTAACACTAGCTGAGAACACAGAATTTTGAATTAATCTCTCACTATACAGGAAATCATCACAAATTCTTAAAACATTTGCTGAGGTTATATCCTTTGGATCTGAAAAGTATCATCTTTCTATAAAAAACTCTTCAAATAATCACTCTCCTATGAAATACCACAATGTAACACAATGACAACCATTCATATAAGAGTGTAAAAAAACTTAAGCATAGTTTTAATTTAATAGGCTAGGTTTCTCATCTCACTGTCAAGGGAATGATTGCACAAAGGTCTTCAAAAAAAAAGACACAGGACAGATTTCAAATACTGTGTTTCACAGTTCTGATTTAGTTACACACAACCTAAACAAATGTCTGACATCCTGTCCTCATTAAGGACCTCGTATGTTAAACAAATGTAGGGAGCATTGTCTTGCAGGTGGAAAGTGAAATTACCAAGATCTGTTCCCGTGATCCCTGGTAAGACATGCTGCAGTTTACATTCCAGTACGCGCTAAGACTATCAAGTCGTATAAGCTATAAAAGAAAAATGGAATAAGTGAGGCAATTAGCAGATTGAGATTATGAAACCATATGCTCACATTCACTCCTCCAAAATAATCCAACCACCATTTTGAGCTTTCAAAGAAAAGAAATAATGCAAAAATGGGGGGTGGGGGACTGGAGCGTAAATATATTCATGTTTTTCATAGACTTTATTATTAATTTAGCATTTGGTAAGTCATGCTTTCAGGAACACTATTTCCAGGGGATTTATTCACTCAATTATTAAATATTTATTGAGAATTTAGTACTGAACAAACACTGTAAATGTTTTGCTAAATAAGAAAGACATGACCAAATTGTATGAATGACCGTTTCCAGGGAGGAGTAAGGGGAAAGGAGTCTATATATAAATATAGCCTCTTGAAGGTTCACAATATTTATTAACATACTTAAATTACTGGGAAGTTCTACAGTTTAAAATATAATGAAACATACCTGTTTAACTGAGTAGAGCTTATTACTTTTATTTGACCTTATTATAAATAAGCTTAGTACCTTATTTATTTGACCTCTTATTTTACCTTACTTATTTATGTGAGCATAAGCATTACCTTATGCTCCATAAAATACAACATGGGAAATAATTTTATCCAGTTTCTTTACCTCCGTGGTGAAGATCCTAAACCTCAAAATAGGTAAGTGATTACAGAATATTACATAGTAAATAGCAGAGCAAAAACTACATTCTAGACTTTTAACTCATACTCCAATGGCATATTTTGCCTCATCAAAGTTTTTTCAAGAAAAAATATTAACAAGAATTTTTCAATCTAGTCTAATACCTTGTATATAATTTTCTCCGTTTCATTTAATATGCATGGTGTCCAGTGTTCATTTGTAGTCTAAAAGAAAAACAGGAAAACTGTGAAAAATATATATATACACATATATATGTATATATGTCACAAAACAATACTCTAATATCTGTTATCTGTACCAAAATAACTTAGGAAGAAAAGCCATTCAGCTAACATGAGCTACTGCAAATTTACTGAATGATGATGTGTCTGAGCTGTGAAAAGAACTGGATATGAATAAAAACTGAAAGTTAAGCTATGAACTATTGGAAAGGGTCATATTCCTTAAAAAAGAACAAATAAGTATTGAAAAGGAGGGAAAAAAACAGGAGCCATGTTACTATGAAGTCAAAATGGACAAAAATGCTAAATGCTACCCTGAGATAAACTGAATTTATAAGCAGCCAGAGTACTACTGATTAACTTGTTAAGAACAGTTTCATGGAATATTAGTCAGAGGACAGTGAGAAGGAAGCAGGGAAATAAAAATAGCAAAGGTAGAAAAATTCCTTCAGAAAGTTTAGTAAGAAAGAGCAAAGGAAAGCACTCTTTAAATGAGGCTTCAATGAGATGGGAGAAAGGAGAGGCTTTTAAATTTTTTGTAAAGAGAATTAAATGTCTTTAAATGCTTACAAGAACGGGGAAGTGGGAAGGAGGAGAGTTGAAGATTTAGGAAAGTCAGAAACAGGTGGAAAGAACAAAGAAAAAGATGGGCAGGATGGGGAGAAAATGCTCTTGAGGACACAGGGGAGAACAGGATCCAGATCAGAGGTATGAAGATTGCCATAGATGTAAAAGTCAGATTGTAATACCACCAACAGCATATGAGGGCTCCTTTATCTGCACATCCCTGCTAACATGTATTGTTTCTGGGCTTTTTGATATGGGCCATTCTCACAAGTGTCAGGTGGTATCTCACTGTAGTTTTGATTTACATTTCCCTGATGATGAGCATTTTTACACATGCTTGTGGGCCATCTCTATTGTAACTTGGACATCAGCCTTGTCAGATATGTGACAGACAAATATTTTCTCCCATTCAGTCAAGTGTATTTTTGTTTTAATGACAGTTTATTTTTGCTGTGCAAAAGCTTTTTAGTCTGGTGTGGTTCCATTTGTTTATATTCGCCTATTTTGCCACTAGAAACGAGTTCACAAAGACATCACTGAAACCAGTGTCATGGAGTATTTTGCCTATGTTTTCTTCAATGTACTTTATGGTCTGGGGGCTTATATCCATGACTTTAATTCATTTTGAGTTAATTTTTGTGTAAGGTGTTAGATAGTAATGTAGTTTCATTCTTTCGCAAAGGTTGTCCAGTTTTCCCAATACTACTTGTTGAAGAGATGCTCCTTACTCCATTGTATAGTCTTGACTCCTTTGTCATAGACTAACTGTCCAAATATGTGTGCATTTATTTCTGGACTATCAATTCTAATCAATTAGGCTGTGTGTCCCATTTAAATGCATAGCTTTTATAAATCTACCATGTGGTCAAGCAATTCTACTCATAAGTAACCCAAAAATGCAAAAGCACTAATTCTAAAAGATACATGCACTCTTATGTTCACTGCAGCACTATTTACAATAGACAAGTTATGGGAATAACCTTAGTGCCCAATGACATAAAACTGGATTAAGAAGATGTGGTGTATATACACAAGGAAATACTTGTGTATATACATGTATATACATAAGTGATAATAAAGTGAACTTGCCAATTGTGACAGTATAAATGGAACTGGAGGGGATAATGCTAAGCAAAATAAGTTAGACGGGAGAAGACAAATATTGCATGGTTTCACTGATACTTGGAATATAAATAAATAAAACAGAGGGCCAATCAAAACCTATCCAGTAACAAACATCAGGAATCTGTCTGTGTAATTAAGGTTACCAGAGCAGGAGAGGGAAGGTGAAGAGCTAAGTAGGGAAGGGGTCCAATGGACTGATGGAATATAGATACCTTAGTGGTAAACCGGTATGGTGACATGTACCTGAGGAAGTGTGATCCTATGCCTTTGGATCACACAGGGTGTTTTAAAACACAATCAATCAATCAATCAATCAAATGAAGTGATACATTTTTAAAAGATAGTAAAATAATTAAATTTATTTCCTGTACTCTGTATTTTTTAATTATCAGCATTATTGTGAGAGCGTCACAGAAAAAGCTGGTAAACAGATCAGGTCAACTTAGTCTTCCTTAGCTTAAATTTGTGTGAGTAAAATGTTGTTAATATAAATATGTTCAAAATTTTATGCTTTCTGAGAAGGCCCTGGAGATTTTTCAATACTCTTGTTTTCCTGGGGAGAAATAATAACTAAATTCTTTTTTATTATTATATATAGTTAACTTTATTTTCATTAATATTTTGTGTAATATAATTTCAAAGTGGGTCTCAGTTCTAAGACAAGCAAGAAAAAAAAAAAAAACCAGATATCACAAATCTCTTCAGAAACTGCTTTCACACTGTTCCCAACAGCAGAGCAGGAATTCAGGGTCCCCAATGCTGACATCCAACATTTTACCCTTGAGATTTTACCTCTAGATAAAGAAAGAATATCAGCATACAGGAACAAAACTGTACAAGTGGATCATAAGAACAAACTCTGAGCTATAAGGGTTGCAAGGATAATGAATGATTTCCTCTCCTACAATTGCAGTGTCATATTTCAGTTTTAGAGTTTTTACTTTTTAAGTAAAATGCCCGAGTATATGGGGGAAAAGTTAAGTTTCAACTGGAAAGATGGAAAAAGGAATGGTATGGATACAAAAAGAGGTAGATTAGCTATTATTGTCATAACAAGTCAATGCAGTCATAGAAGCAGAAAATAATTGAGGTCATATGCCAAATTCTTTACGCACACTTTCTCATTTAATCATCACAGAAACACTAAATTGTGAGTACTGTTCTATTAGTGAATGAATGAAGTTTAGATAGGAGACAAAACATGGCAACCAATACAATAATATGTAATAGGGGCTTTGATAAAATATAAAAATGGTGTGCATAAAAGAGGGAATGGTAAATTCTAAGAGGGAAATATAAAATGAATGAGAAAGACAAAGGTAATATCGCACACAAGAATTAAGATCTGAATAACACTGGCAGGGAGAAAAGGGAAGAGAATAATAAAGACAGAAAGCAAACAATACGAAGAGTCTGAGCAAAGATAAAGAGGATCAAACACACACATTAAGGAATCTAAGCACCATTCTTGTGCATTAGTTTACCTGTTATCAGACAATGAGGCACAAGACTATTTTACTTTTTTTGTTTGGTCTAACAGACACTTAAAGTTAACTGCTATGCTCACTTAAGACTAATAAATCTCCTTTTTTTTAAACAATTATCTCTCAAACTTTCAGAACGTAGATGCTGGTTTCTTACAGGGGCTAATGCATATTTCTTTGTTATCAAAAGCTACTTCAAATTTATTTTGAAAATAAGCAGAGGATAAAATGTGTATCACATAGTCACCCCCTTGATTATTTTCCATTGTTTTTCAGTTCTTTAACGTTTTGTTTCTACTTTGGTCTTTAACTCAATGTATAGCTCTATTTCTCTATAGACATCTATCATTCTAAGTCTCCTTGCAATCATGTCCTTTCTCTGTTTCTCTGGCAATCCACGCCAGTCATTTCTCTTGCCCTTCTCTTCCTACTTAGGTCCTCTCCATATAAATAATCATAAAGCAAATATGTATGTGATATGATTTATTGTTCACTTTCCTTAGCATTAAAATTTTTCCTACTAGTTAGTTGTCTATATATGGGGAAAGATTACCCAACCCAGACATACACATTCTCTATTTTTAAAATCCTTCAAAAGAAACCAAACAACACTATAAAATACTTAATCAAAATAAATTACCTTGCATATATCTCAATATAATAAAAACATAGGTACATATAAACATATACACATGTATAAGCTATTTGGAAATTCCATCTACCTATATACCAGAGTCAGAACATTACTATAAAAATGTATCTTCTCCTTTCCTACATATTTAAAACACAACTTGTAATTCATTCAAAACATTTGATAATGATATTTGTTAAACTCTAAAACAAAAACAGAGAATGTAGTAACAGTATCACTAAGAATTCTGAGATTTTGCAATAGTTAATTTTAGACAGCTCCCCCTTTAACTTGGGAATACTACTTCGCATATAAATTATGAATGAGGCCAACATTACCAAAAGACTAAGTTCTCCCAGCGTGACACCAAATGAAAGAGGTCGTATTGGATCTGTTACCTATCAAAGAAGAAAAGGTGACATTAAAATACACAGATGAGGGTGAATTATGTTCCACTGTTTACAGTAGCAACACAGCGCAATGAGTTTACAAGTAAGTCACACAACGGGATGGCTCTGTGAAAAAGAAAGGCAGTAACAAAACTGGGATTATTCAGATTTTGTAGGCACAACACTAATTATGATACTTTACCAGTGTGACTCTTCTTACTATAAGTGAGAAGACACTAACTACACCTAAACAGATTCAGTCTCTTTATGTATGGCATTAAAGATGTACTCTGTGAAAAATGAAACAGGGCATGACAGATAACCACAATATCACTCAACTATTTTTAGAACACTTAAGAGTTTTATTCTTAGAGGGTCTCCCTCATGGCGCAGGCGGATGAACACAGTGCTGTGAAACTGTCCCAATCTCCGCAGCACGGGTTCTATCCCAGCCAGAGGGGGAAATACCCACATGGCGTGGCAGACCTACATGGCGTGGCAGACCTCTCCTGTCTTGCCTGCTGCTCCCCTCAGCAGTGTATTTCAGTCAGCCTGCCCGTTCTGTTCCCCGCTCTGTCTCTGGTTAATCCTCTCACCCTCCCGCACATCTGGCCTGTTCTGGGTTCTTGTATAAATAAATAAATCTTTAAATAAGAAAAACAAAACAAAACAAAAAATGCTTTAAAAAAAATGAGTTTCACCCTTAGAAATACAAAGAGTCTCTTTAAACCTTAAATTTTCTGGACACTTCCAAAATATTTCATGAGGAAATAGCCAAGATTCAATTTCCTCAGTCCCTTGACGCAAAATCAGACAATATTAAACTTTTCCTCTACTTCTGATCTTTGATAAGTTATACACAGTGCTTCCACTGTACATTGATGTACACAATGTCATTATTTTAAACATCTTACAGATGTCCAGAAGTCATACAGAATTTTTGGTCATGTCAGAATCTAGGGAAACTAGATAAGAGAAAATAAAATAACATTTTAAGTCAGCCTACAAGGATGCCAGAGTCTAGTTACATATAGCCTTTCTCCATTATAAAAAAATCCAAGGTCTGGTATAGATGAAAAACAAAATTAGTTTTGTAAGCTTTGTTTTTAATATCAGATATATTACGATTTTTCCTTTCCTGATCTTTTTATACCTACAGATATCTAGTTCAAAATAACTTACATATTTTACAGAAGAAACAAATAAAACTACTCTGCTGCTAATGTATACTTATAAACTATTGCTATCTACCAATGACAATCTTTATAATAAATTATTTTACTTTCTAGTACCCACTTCTTACACTGTGTATTTTCCGTTATTCTTCTGGATACAATAATAATCACATTAAAAGGATGATGCAGGTAAGATTCCTTTCCCCTTTTTAAATTTTTTCCTTTTGTTTTATTTTAATATATGTTGTCACTGACATCAATTTAAACACAAATGATGCCACTTATTTCACTATATGCATTTCTGTATTTTTTATTTTATTTTTTTAAGATTTATTTATTATTTATACAAGCACTGGGTACAGTCAGAAGCGTGGGAGGGTGAGAGAATTCACCAGAGCCAGAGTGGGGAGCAGAGCAGGCAGAAGGACCGAGGTACACTGCTGAGGGGAGCAGCGGGCAGCAGGAGAGGTCTGCGCGCCATGTGGGACCCTCCTCCATGGCCGAGGAGCAGCCGGGGATCGAACTGGCTCTGCAGAGGCTGCGGGCAGCTTTGCAACCCAGCGCTCAACCGCTGCGCCACCGGGGAGGCCCTCTGTATATTTTATTTAGGAGAGAAATAATGTACCTTTCTAATTGTACTTGCTCAGTAAAAAAGCCTAGTTTCAAACTAATGTTCTTCATCAATATGCTGTTAGTCTTAGGAATAATTTTTTAACTTCCATGGTATGTTCAGTGTATTTTATTTTCTTAAATTTGTTTTAAACAAGATCAGTTATGAGTTAGTTTTTATAGACATTTATTTATTAACAAAGCTCAGTTTAATGAATACATAAAAAAGATAAAATCAATATAAGACAGAGATGACATATTTTTTAAAATTAAAAATATGTCTGAGTATGAAGATACATAAGGAAATTATCAGAAACAAGTTCTATATCTATCACTATTGCTTTAATTCAATCTAAACCAATGCAAATTAAAACCAATAAGAATGTGAACTCATTTTTGTAACAGATGGAATAATATTTCCAATTTCCTGGGTAAATGAAAAATTCAAGGTTTCTTATCAAAACTCCAAACTTTAAAACAATGTATATATTAAGTTTAAAATATGCTACACCTTAAAATGAATTAGTAAAAGTTCTTAACTAACATTAAGTATTATAAGTGGGGATTATAAGTTATAAGTGAAGATTGATTTCTAAACATATTGTTACAGGTATGCAAGTGGTTGTGGTTGTTCAAGTCCATGCAGTATAAAAAGAATTAAACAGTCAAATAACTTATGTTTTAATCACTCTGTACCAACTACCATTATAACTGAGTATTTCATCACCTCTTGGAACTAATTTTTTTTTAATTTTATATATTTTTCACATCATTTTTCATTTTTGCACAATGTTCGTATTTTCATCTTGGTTTTATTCCCCAAACAATTACCACCCCCCTTTTTTTTTACCCTAATCCCTCCTCCCCCCCCCACCCCCGGAACTAAATTTTTTTATCAGTGAAAGAAGAAAATTACTTCCTTAACATTATGATAGTATAAGTCTTCAGACATTAAACAAAAATCAAAATAAATAATAAAGGACAATCTAAAACTCTCTTACATAAACTTTAGAAAGGAGCATAAGGTAGTTTTATGACATGTTTATACAGATAAATGGCCAATGAAAAAAACCTAACACAGGGAAGAAGATATGATAGTGAATTAAGCAGAAAAAAATTAACCTTAGATTTAAAATTGGGTACAGATAAACCATATGTAGACAAATCAAGACTTAATTAAATACACAATCACTAAGTTAAAGCAAGTAGTTAAATTACTTACATCATCTTCATATTTAATGTGAATGTCTGTAATTTTTACTTGTACATTCTTAATTACTTGAGTTGCCAATTTTTCCAAAAATGTATCCTTTTTGGCTTCTTTTGGTTTATCTACAAAAAACAGAAAAATACAAGGTCAAGAGTTGAAATTCTCACATCCCTCATAATCAATGACCAAAAAGATAGCAAAGGTACTCATTGGAAATTACAGCCTATTCTAGTGTCCTTGTTTAATTTTAGATTTATTTTAGATTTTAATATGCATTTTAAACTTAAAACATTTTTGAATTCACATTATAATCTAACATTCATTTTACCTTTGAAGGCAGAAATCAAGTAGCAATGTGTATAAATAACACATGGCATAAAAACTACTTTACCTACCTTTTGAGCGATCAAGACCTTTAAAAGCTTTCTTAAAATGTTTTTTGTGCTTTTTACGTTTACGTCCTTCTCAGTGGAAGCATTTTAGTGAAAAAAGGATAAAATTCAAGTTAGGAGACGAGAGGACACAAAGGAAAACAAGAGAATTTTTCCTTACAGAAAATTTTGGTAATATTCACCTCACTCTGTTCTAAACTAAGCTATTAGTTCAATACAAACAGAAATTCACAAACCTTAAATTTAGAATAACTTTCTTTAGCCTAGAAAATAACTTGGTAGATACAATTACATAAAAAATTGGATAAAATATCCATACTCAAAGTCTTTCATAAATTTATAAGTTTTCACAAAACAATGTTTAATTTTAAGTTCAATGTTACCAAAATATTGGAAATGTAATAATGACAAAATATGAAACTTTCAGAGAAAAACTTTGATAGTTATGTGGTAAGAACACAGGAATACAAATGAAATAAATGGGTAGGTTGCCAACAGATGACTTCCTCTGAATGACACAACTTACAAGCAAAATTCTTTAATGACTTAATAATATAAAGAATACAAAAGAACATAAAAAATACATTTAACGATACATTAAAATTAGTGTAATAATTCCTTTAATAGCCTCACCCTCTTTTATTTAGCATTGCCTCAGTTTCACAATATGAATTAATACCCACCTTATCCAAGTTATAAACCTTTATATTCACCAGCCTACTAGGTATCAATTCTACTCTAAAACCTGAAGCAGTCTCAGAAGGGTCTGCCTGGCTCTAGTCTCCACTCTCACCTCCTATCGAACATCCTTCTGTTAGAGGGAAAGGATGTCCTGAGCTAATTCCATGCAGGCTTTGTGGACTCTATCCCCACTCCAGACCAAAGCCATCAAGACATTGGGAAAGACAAATCCCATCACCACCAAAGGGAAGGTGGCTGGGACCTGAGGGTGGAGTTAAGCAGCCAGGTTGGGTATAAAAACCAAACACTTGGGCCTTGGGGGGCTCGCTCTCTCACTTGCCTCCTGGCTTCACGGCTCCTGGCTTGCAGCCAGCTCTCAGAGTGCCATTCGGGATTCCAGATCTGTGGATCGGTTAGGACGCATTTAAAACTTTGTCTCCCACTTTTCTCCCTGAGTTGTACATTTCCTCGTTTGCCCTTCCCTTGTAAATAAACCTTTTATTAACCTTTCGTGTGTGCCTGCAGTAGAGTATTAATAAGTACTTTAAAGCGCGTGGGTGAGGACTCACAGTCAGGTAACCCGTTTTGTATCGGGGCTGCCCTGTAACACTTCTACCCTGCTACTGATATCAAGAATGGTAACTTTCTAAAATACTATTCACAATCTGTTAATCCCTGCTTAAGTCTTTGAAAACCTCTCTATGGTCTGCCAGATGGAAAAGATTTTGCGTAAAAGGAAGGTCCTTTCATGATCTGAGCCTGTTTTATCACCTACCATTCATCACTGCACTGACCATTACAGAAATACTACTTATGCTTCCAAAGCAAGTCATACCTTTCTAATGCCTCAAGTCATTTCCTGAACCTCAGTTTAATTCCCTCAAGTTTTTTTCATCTAGCAAACTCCTAAGAGGTTTCCAAATCTCAAGTCCAGCACTATCACCTCTGTGAAGCCCTCCCTCTTCAAGTCCTCCGAGCAGCTTCAGGGCTGTCTGTCACTGTACCTTATATACATAGACTTGCATTAAATAGTGAGTACCCTATACTTAAAGGGTATAAGGTATATCCCTGGTGTCACGCCAACAGGGAGGAACCTTCACTTTGACAGGAATTACCCTAATCCAAATGCCTGGGCACAAAGCATCTGAGCATGATACATACCTGTTCAAATGAATCCAAAAATATACATCTAAACATAATAATGAAGTATAGGAACTCAATTAATATTAGATATTTGAGAGAATGAGATTTAGCTTGTAATTTTAAATTTGTTTTTTCTTGATATTTTAAAGCAAATTGTCCTACCGCTATAAAAACTAAGAATCATATCCTAAATTACAAGAAAAAAAAAATCAAGGAAAAAAAACAGAATCTGGAAATTGTTATTATCAGTATATATTGTCATAGTGATGGTCTTTTTCACTCACAAATTAAACATTTCACTCACAAATTAAACATTTAGAAAAAAGACTGCATTCTCAAAAAAAAACACTATTTGAAAAGAAATTTTAGAAAATGGACTAGGCCAGAAAAGTATCCCATATGTCCCACAGACAGGTTTCAGCTGCCTGGGACTAAATTCTACAACAACTTGCTCTACGCACTAGACCTTCTACTATCTTTCTGGCTTGACATTTGTTGTAGTTCCTTGTTCTATCTTTGATATCAATGTTGGATGCAAGGTTTAAACCCTGTAGTTTAAACCTCCAAGTAGTTTCTAAATCTATAAATTCTTCAGAGAAAGTTTCTAATTAATCTTATGAATAATAAATGTATGATTCTCAATCACAATCTAAAGCAGTTCTCAAACATTTTGGTCTCAGGACCCCTTTTAACAAACTTAAAACTTGAGGACATTAAAGATAGCTTTTTATTTGTCAGGGTTATAACTATTGATATTTATCAAACTGGAAATCAAAACTGAGATTTTTTTTATTTTATTAACTCATTTCAAATTTATAATAAACCATATGTGATAACACAGATACAACATTTATTTAAAAAATAACTTTTCAAATAAAGTTACAGGGAGAAGAGTGGCATGGCTTTACAGTCTTACAAATCACTTTCATGTCTGGCTTAGCATAACATAGCAGGATTTGCGGATCTGCTTCTGCTTTCCATCTGTTGAGATAGGATGTTTTGTTTGAAGCATATGAAGAAAGTCTAATCTCAATACAGAGAAGAAATTGGAAAAAAAAGAGGAACATCTGTCCATCTTTTTTATGTAATTATAAACACTATACCAAAACTCAACAAGCAATAGTTCTTAAAGGGTATTGCATCTCAGAATCAGAAACTCTATTAAATGAATCTTTTATTTGAATTAAAACCAATTGGCCTGGAGAAGGCAGAATTAGATCTGCATAATGGCCACACCTTTGTTGGCTATCCTTTTCCCGGTAACCTCCCATGGGTGACCTTTCTCCCCTAACCCACAATGTCCTCTGTCTCAGCTGAGGTTATTAAAAGTGTTGACTGAGGTCATGTGGGGTAGTTACTCAATGTATACAGAAAGTATACACGTCATCATTAAAATTCCTTTTCATTTTTTTTTCTTAAAAAAATGTTGGGCTGCCTTGCACTTTAAAGGGACACTTCACACATGCATGATTTATCATCATGCACTGATAATATGGAAATATTGCTTCACTGAATTATGTAAACTTTCCAAATGTTAAGTCATTTCATTAATATAAATTTTAAAGATTCTATTTTTTCCTCAAAAGCTCAAATTTTATCATTGGCGACAAATACCGTACAGTGCTTTTTCTTGAAGTTGTTTTGCTGTAGTGTCCTCTAAACACACAAATCTGAAAAATAATCTGTCAGTCCCTTCTTCCAAGTAAAAATGGTTCTCCCTGAAAAAAACAATTAGTTCAGCCAACAAGTCAAACTACTGTACTTCTTTGAGACAAACGTCCTATCTCGGTCTGCAGAAATACCTTATGCCTACTTCCTTTTTGTCACAAGAAATAGTAAAAAGATACGTACTATCTTAAGAGCTAAAGTTTATTAAAATTAATTTTTTCCTATTCATGAAAGACATATTTAGGTAAACATGAACCTTTTTTTTGTTTAATTTTGGTTTTTACTATAAGGATGTGGTAATGGAAAATATAATCACTACTAGTCCACTGCCTTGACACAGGCTAAGGCAGCCAGCAATTTTATACACCACTGCTTTGCATATCAGTGAAAGTATCAATGCACAGAAAACTCAGAAAATGTCTTAGTATTATTTTGAAAAATATTTTGATTCTTTATAAATCACTCCTCTAGAAAAGTAACTTTTAAAAAGACATCAGATAAGGAAGGGATACAGACAGAAACTGAAAAGACCAAATTATCACAAAGTACACATTAGGATGCAACCAAGTGAATGAAAATGTTATCAAGGAAATTAACTATTCTCACTGCAGAATCATCAATATTCTGGGTCTGGTATTTTATCCAGGATAAGGCAACTTTTTTTAAGTAAATTCTGAATCAATTCAGTTTTTTTTTTTTTATTTGAGTTCTGTCTGTTATTGCTTTTTTTTAGCAATGCTATCTAATGATTTTGTTAGATATTTGAATGGGTCACTGGAATTTGTATCTTGGAAGCAGATTACTCATAACAGAATCAGAAAACACTGACTCTGGCTGACACAGAAAGCAGGTTCAATTACAACCTACAAAATGGGAGTTTACCACACATACCCCCATGCTATCTTTTACATTTAACAAAGCAACCATAAAACAAATTAACATAGTCAGACAGACATAATAAAGAGGCAGATTTGTTAAAAGGAAAATTTATTTCAGAGTAGTTTTACTCAATGCTGTGAAATTTACCATGCAAATTCTTCCAACTGCTATAATAAAACTAAATATTAAAGAAGTTTCTAGTTGCAGAATTCTATAATGCTTACTGCTTAAATATGAGATGCAGACACTGCTTATCATTCAATCAAAACAAATTTTAAGTGCCAGTAAATGAGTATAACAAACTTCTGAAAAGTTACAGAAAACAAGTTTAATAAATCAAATTATTATCTAAAATATTGGAAATTATCATTTTAATATATGTACTTGTTAGATTTCCTAGGACACAAAAAATGTAGAGCCTAACACTGTCAAACTTGAAATTTGACATTTGTGAAGCTGCAAATTTCACTATGCTATATTCAGGATAGTGGTCTAGAGTGCCTCCGGAGGTTATTATCGAAGTGAAGAAATCAGGAAAGACATGAGAAGAAAGCCAGAGGAGTACCTCCTATCAAAGCTGCTAAAAAAAAAAAAAAAAAAAAAAAAAAAAAAAAGTCCAGGATCTCTCTGACAGTGTAGGAGTTAAGTTTCAGCACTATTACCACTGCAGAATGAGTTTGGTCCCAGGGCAGGGAGTTAGCCTACATATGGCACAGCAGACCTCTTCTGTCTTGCCTGCTGCTCCCCTGAGCAGTGTAATTCACTACATCTACCTATTCTGCTCCCTACTCTGTCTCTGGTGAATCCTCTCACCCTCCCATACCTCTGACCTACACTCCAGTTCTTCTATGAATAATTAATTAATTAATTAGATCAATTTTAAGTCAATTTAATGTCTTTTAATAGCTTGAAAAACCACTGCAATATGAGAGTAATTGCTTGAGAAACTACTATACTACAGAATTAAAGTCAAAAAGGCAATCAGGATTAGAAAGTTATCTAAAGATCAAATTGTAAGCATCACAAGGGCATTGAATAGTTTTTGCTTTATCCCATGAGCACTCAACATCTGCACAGTGCTTGCCACAAGACACTAAATACATAGTGAATGAACCAGTGCCACAGAAGGTAGGGAAAAGGAAATGATGGTAAAGAGGAAAACATGAATTACATTTCCATATTTTCTCAAATGACAGCACATCATCAAATAGACTTAAAAGCACAAGCATGGATGAGAATATAATTTTCTATATAGCTTAATATAATTAACCATGCATACGCACCAGGCTTGATGTCCTTGTAAACAAAGTTTTCCAAGCCATATATGAACTCCCCTGAATGTGCGCCTGCATCCGCATGGCAGCAATAACCAAAATGCAAAGCATTTAAAAGATACCCTTAATTTCATATGTAAAATGTGTAAACTTAATTCAAAGAATTATAAGACAAATAATGGGACAATTAAAATTCAGTGACACCAAAACTATTTATTTCTAAGCAAATATTCACAGGGATACCATTTTCATTCTTTCATTATACAAACTTTATTTTCATAATATTAAACAAAAATCGTAAATAATTAAAACAACAATTTGAAACTAAGCAAGGCAGACAAATACAACTATAGCTAAGGTCTCACTGGATTACTTAACAAATTTTCAAACAGCAAAAGTCTGGCATTGGGTTCTCTTTTTTGCCTACCATCTTGCCATATTAGTCATTTTACTGATATATTTTCACTAATTTAAGAATTAGTTGAAGTGAACTGATCTCACTTTAATTTGATTTATTCCTTTCAGATATACTGTCTGAACGCATTCTATACACTAATAATAGCACAAACTTCCATTCCTCTCCCCAAAACCAGCCTAGCACCAGTGCAAATTTAACCTCTCTAAATCACAATTCTGATTGTGTCATTTCCTGCATTTTTGAAAAAGGAAAACTTAATGACTCCTCCACTGACTACAGATTAAAGTTCACAATTACACAGGGTTATGAGTATCGTACCTAGAGTCAGAATAGGTTGAAACTCTTATCATTTCCTAGCTATGTTACCTAGGATAACTACACTTCAGCTTTCCTAAATACAGCAAAGAGTAATGACTATTAAATGAGTTGATTCACATAAGCATTTTGAAGAACAACTGACAAGTAGCAAATGCTCAATAAATATTAGCTACTATCATCATCATCACCACCATTGTTATGGCAATACAATCTCTTAAAATTGACTTAAACTTTTCCCAATTTACACAGAACTACTTACTCTCAAGCTCCCAAAATTATTAGCTATTTCCATATATGTTCGATACTTTTCCACCTTCATCATCCCTCTATCTAGAATGTCCTCTCTCCTTTCTGCACACGCATTCTAAAGATACAGCTGAAATGTATACCTTCACAGTGTCTGCTTTGATTTCTGAGGCTAAACATGACATGCCCATTCTGAATTCCCTTAACACATGACTCAATTTTTCCTATTTATTATTAGTTGCATCTTATTTTTCCAACTAAAATATAAGGGCTTTGACAACGGGGTCCAGGAATTTTCTAACTTTTATATTTCCAACAATGGGCAGAGCAGCCTGGCATCAGATTTCTCAAAAGTATATGAAAGTTAGAAGACACTGCCTTTAAAATTCTAATTTTAAACCGAGCATTCTATCCCCAGTCACATCAAAGGTATGGAAAAAAATATAAGGACTTTCAGACTGAAAAAAATTTTTAAAATTATATGCAGCACATCCTTTCTAAAAAGGCTATTAGAGATGTTCTTGATATACAAAAGAAGTAAGCTAATAAAAATGTTTTTAAAAGACAAGGGGCCCAGAAAACAGTGAACTAAACACTGATAAGCAATGAAGACCAGTCCTAGAATGACAACCGGATAGCAGGACTGAAAAAATAACAACAGGAAGAAAGGAGAAAAAAAAAAAAAAAAACAGTTTAAAGGGATACTGCCAAGAGAAAACAGATATAGAGAAGAGAACCAATAGATGGGTTCCAGCAATTAGAAAATAACATTGATAGTAATATAACAGATAGCTTTCATGTGGTATCTGAGAAGCAGTGAAGGTATACTTGCAGAGAAGATGAAACAAATAAAGCCTTTATAAATTCAAGATAAACAAAAGGCTGCCTAAGGAAAAAAAATATAATCATTTGACCTATACCATTTTGTAAATTTTGAGTAGTAACTGGTCAAAATTTTCCATATAACTATATTATGAGAAGATAGGGGAATTTAGAGTAAAAGGAGATGTTAAGAGAGGTGAACTCTTTTAATACCATAACAAAAAATCTGTTATAATGCCTCACACTAATAAATTAGATGACAGAAGAATCTTAATATTTCAAAAATGATCATTCCTTCTAAAGAGTGGGTCTCAATGGTAGAGAAGGGTTAACAGGTAACTGCCACTTTTCTTGCCTTTTTGGCAAAATTACCTGATTGAAAGTATATGTATATTATTACTTTGATAAAATGAATATTTAAATACAGAGTCTAGAGCATTTGGGAATCTTTGCCCTCATTAGGAATTTAACCTTTCTCTTTCCTTTCTAACAGCATTTCCAGAAAAATTAGCTTACTACAATAAAGTAAAAGGAGAAAAACATCAAGGAGTTTATTTTTAAACTTAACCAGACTCTCTTGAGAAGTATGGAAAACTGGGGCCTCCCTGCTGGGCTAGGGGTTAAGTCTCAGAGCTATCACTGCTTTGGCCTGAGCTTGATCCCCAACCACGGAGATAACCCACATATGGCACAGCAGACCCCTCCTGTCTCACCTGCTGCTCCCCCTAGCAGTGTATTTCAGTGGATCCACCTGCTCTGCTCCCCATTCTATCTCTGGTGAATCCTCTCACCAACCCCCCACCCCCGACCTCTGGCCTACACTCCAGTTCTACACAACAACAAAAAAAGGAAAACTGAATATTTCCGTTTTTGTTTTTCCCCACATGGTAGTATGCAGCACTCTAATATATCAAATGCAACAACTTAAGTAAAAATACATTTACATAGCAGATAAACTTTGCTTTCATTCTCATCATCTGCTAATTAAGAGCTGAATCACTTGCTCTCCTGAGCTCTCTGAGACCCTACATATGTGTAATGGAGCTTTAAAAATCAAGAAATTAGTGGAAAACTAATAAGTCTGAAAAAATAAAGTATGGTAAGTAATAGCTATTAATAATAGTGAAATGCTAAGCATCTCAAAGCCAAGATTATCTTTTATGACAGGAATAATATCACATGAAAAAGTGACCCATATTCACAGAAACTAGAAAAAAATACTTATATGCAATATAAATCATATTATCAAGTGATATTGTATGCTTTTAGGGAAAAACAATCTCTATCAACATACTTTCCAATCCTTGAATTCATCTCTTTTATTTTCAGAACATCTTGCTAATAAATCTAACATGTTAGAACTGTTTCACTTTCTGAATTTCAATTCTACCCCAAAAACTTAAATTTTATCATCTAAAATGCTACAACATAATTATTATATATTATATAAGCCCAATAGTCCTATTTACACAAAACTAATACTAGAGATGTTCATCCCCGATAGACATATCAAATCATACTTAATAGTATCTCTGCCAAGCCCTTCTGATGATCCAGAGGACAAAGTTCCACAGGCACTCAATACAAAATATATAGTAGGTTATCACTTTCCCAATTAAATTACCAACTACTGAAACAGGAATATATCATGACTTTCCTAAAAATTCACAAGAAAGACCAAAATATTTTTTTAGCAATCCCAGTTAATTCCATCCAAAACGCACAAAAAGAAGAATTCGGGTTTTTTCCTCAAAAGGGAAAATATAACAACTATTTATTAATTATAAGTATATAATTACATGTTGTATTGCCATATCTAAGTGTGTCAATATACCTATGGATGAATAGAATTATTGAAGAAAATACTTTAAATCTGAATAGTTTCAAAAAGTAATGAAATTCCAGTGCTTTCTAAGGTTTCTCTTCATTTGTAGTTATTTCTACACATACTAATGAACCAAAAGTGAATAAAAAGAAATAATCACAATGAAGTCTCAGAAAATAAATCTGGCAACTCTTTTGACTTGTTGATGGAGCAAGAATAAAATTCCCATTTTGTTTTATTTCACACATTAAAGTAACAAAGAAAACCATTTTCACATAATACAGATTCTTAAATTCAGCAGCAAGACAAAACATGTTTCAGTATAAAAGAGAAAGGGAAAAACATTTAGGCTTTATTAAAATTTCCTTCATCTAAATAGAATCTGTACTTTAAGCATTTTAGTATATATTGTCAAAGACTCAAAATTTCTATATAAGACAAAATACTTGGCTGACAAAGTATAAAAATCATTAAGAACTTTAATAAGCAAGCTATTTTGAAGATAAATTTCTTATTCATGCAATTATATATCAGTAGCTTTAGTTTAGGAAAGAATTCTTAAAACTAAAATATAATTTCTATCACTTTTAACTAAAACCTTTTAAAAGAAAAATATCATAACATTTCTGAAGAAATAGAAGTATCTTCTTTCAACATAGAAATATCTACACAAGCCACCAAATGACACAAAAGTGATGTAAAATACTAGTAATTCTCATATCCAATCAGCAACTGAGATATGATTTGATTTGAAAGAAAACTCAGGATTTAGAAAAGTCCTTCAATTAATAACTTGATAGGCTACTTTTTTTCACCTTACGTTTATTCTTACTCCATAAACAAATCAGTCATCAGATTTATTTTTACACACACACACACACACACACACACACAAGTTAAAACTTGAGGCAAGCTGTTAAGAAGCTTAAAATTTGAAGAATAAAGTGTAAAGAATAAAGAATAAAAAAAATAGCCTAGGGCCTCCCCGGTGGCGCAGCTGTTGAGTGCTGGGTTGCGAAGCTGCCCGCAGCCTCTGCAGCGCCGGTTCGATCCCCAGCTGCTCCTCGGCCACCGGAGGAGGGTCCCACATGGTGCTCAGACCTCTCCTGCCACCCGCTGCTCCCTCAGCAGTATACTTCAGTCCTTTTGCCTGCTCTGCTCCCCGCTCTGGCTCTGGTGAATTCTCTCACCCTCCCGCGCTTCTGACTGTACCCAGTGCTTGTATAAATAAATAAATAAATAAATAAATAAATAAATAAATAAATAAATAAATAAATAAAATCTTAAAAAAAAAAAGCCTATACAATATAAAGAGATATAGTTAGGAAAGAATTATACTACATTTTCCTCTCAAAATTACTTCACCATATTAATATGCTGAACCTCATTATCTTTGAAGAACACAGGTAAAAATACAGGCAAAAAAACTATTAACCTATAGCAAAATCCAGCAGGCCTACAAAAACAAAGAATTGGAAAGTTTCCAAAAAGTAGCATGGTAAAAATGACTGGGTAAGAAGAGTAGAAAAATTAAATTGATGGAGATATGAGCAATAATTCTTTTATATGAGTCACTAAAATTTTCTAATGATAATAAAAAATTTAGAGATTTAAAAATAAGATTCTTTCTTTGGAACTTCAGCTATGAAGGTTTATGAAATCTTCCTCTTTGTAGTGCGTTTAATAAAAATAAAATATAGCTATATCTAAGTCTGTCTAAAACAGAAACTTATTGTACCTTTCTCTGCTGCTTTTTGAAGGGCTTCTTCAATTCGGGATAGTTCTCTTCGTTTAATATCTTGCAAGGATTTTTCTTCTTTTTCAGCATCATATTTAATACCTAAAAATAATTAATTCACACAAAAAGAAATACAATTATAAAAAATTCAGCTTCATGATTGTGTGTGTGTGTATGTGTGTGTGATGTGAGGCATTTTCTTTCGTAAGTCAAATAAACAGTTGTATTTTCTAGATTAGCTTTATAAAAAAATTTGTATGTAGGGCCTCGCTGCTGGCGCAAGGGGTTAAGCACAGCACTGTGAAGCTATCAGTAGCCTCTGCAGCACAAGTTCAATCCCTGGCTGGCCAGGGAGCTATTCACATGGCACAGCAGACCTCTCCTGTCTCGCCCGCTGCTCCCCTCAGCAGTATATTTCAGTCAGTCTGCCTATTCTGTTCCCCACTCTGTCTCTGGCGAACCCTCTCACATCCCCTCCCCCCATACCTTTGACCTGTACACCAGTTCTTATATGCATAAATAAATAAATCTTTTTTAAAAATTTTGTATATATATGATTTCTATTTATAAAACTTACACCAAAAAGAAAGGAGAAAAGGAAAGATAATAAAGGAAGAAAGGAATAGGGAAAAAGATACAAAGGGGGAAAGGTGAAGATAAAAAGGAAAAGGAAAGACAGAAAATACATCAGGATATTTCTAATATTACATCTGAGTGGTAAAATTTTGAGTAATTACAAAAAAAATGTAATATGCAATAATAGTTGGTATCAATGTAGATTGATAAGATTTTCATAAGGTAATTCAAGAATATATATCAACAATCATAATATATATATATACTATTTATCCAGTAATCTCATTTCTGATAATGTATCCCAAAGGAATAATACAAAAGAATGTTCAAAAGATATCTATGTGAAGGATATATTTATAATAATCACTATAAAAGTGAAATAGAAAAAAAAGTGAAATAGCCCACAACAGAATATCATACAGTCTTTCAAAAATGTCACTATCACCATGAAAATTGAAACATAACAAGTATATACAATCAAGTGAAAAAGTAGTCTCATTGTATATTTAATGTGGTAAAAGCTATATCAACTCAAGTATATATATGGTAAAGAGTGAAAAGTAAAATGTAAACATTAAAATTGTGTTTGTATTGTGGTAGAGATAGTATAACAATTTTTCCCTGAAATATGCAAACTTTTATTAATGTTTTTATAACTGAAAAAACATTAATAATGAAAAATATTAAATAAATATCATTACTTCAAAGTACTCATTAAAACTCAAAATACTGGGCCTCCCTGGTGGCACAAGGGGTTAAAACGCAACCAATGAAGCTATCTGCAGCCACTGCACCATGAGTTCAATCCCTGGCCAGGGAGCTACCCACATGATGCAGCAGACCTCTCTTGTCTTGCCTGCTGCTCCCCTCAGCAGTGTATTTCAGTCAGTCTGCTGTTCTGCTACCTGCTCTGTCTCTGGTGAATCCTCTCACCACCCCGCTACCTCTGGCCTATACCCCAGTTCTTGTATGGATAAATAAATAAATCTTTTTTAAAAAAACTGAAAATACTATAATCCTTAATGGAAAAAATTACATATTTTAGACAGTTTGAGAGAATATTCACTCACAATCAAAAACAACAAAATGGGGAAAAAATTCTAATCTTAAAATCTTTAGATTAACACATCACTACATATTTCAAAACTTACTTCACCGGAGTCCCCAAAAGTAAATCTGCCAAATGCATCTCAACTTATTAGGATGCCTTAGTCACAAAAGAACTTGTCACAAAGAATAGAATAAATTTAACAAATGATTAAATTTATTCATTTCAAAAAAAATAAAATTATTCATTTCAAAAAGTTTTTATCTACAATGTTTTATAAAAGTTTTATAAAAGTTTTTATCTATACTGTGGCAATATATGTGTATATATAAAATGTATGTGTACATGTGCATATGTCTATAATTAGTATATTTACATTAACTTCTCTCTTACTAAATACATATAAATACTTAACCTAGGTCCCAATTTAATTTCACCATAATGTTACTAAATGGTGATAACCTAAAATAACATACTTGCTCCAGGAACAATAAGCAGATATAATCCCTCCAGGGTTGCAACAACTGCTTCTCCATAAAGGTTCTTCCAAGGAATCTTCAAAGTTAATTTATCTAAAGAAAAATAATTTCAACCATAAATTCTTATTTGATTGTTCAAGAAGATAAGTATTTCTCAATTTCCATTAAGAGAAAAGTATAACAAAACCCTTCATGTATATAGTAAATATAATACTCAGGTTAAAAAAAAAACTTGAACACTGAAGATTAAAAATAACTTTTCCATATTGTATTACTATTAGAAATAAATATTCACGTCATGTTTTCTGTTTTTCAAACTTTTTGATAACTATTATTTAATACTGCCAAACCGTAAGAATGAGGTAGTTGTTTCAGTTTTGAAAAAAATAGGAAACTCAATCCCAGAGAGGTTAAATTCATTGCTTAAGTCCACTCTGGTTAAAGGAGAGGATGATGGAAACAGAACGTGGTACTCTTAGTTATCTCACATGGTATCCTACCCATACTTATAACTGTGTCTCTACACGCAACCATTAATTATTATCTGTATCAGATCCCAGGAATTGAAACAGCAATGTAGAGCTTGGTAGCAAAGGAATAGACTTTTGACAGTATGGCAAATTGCTACAATTGGAAGAGGTCCAGCCCTAAGGGAAGGTATATTATTTTTGACTACTATTATCAGTTACAGACAAATAAGACAAGTCATATTTCAAATACCTACCTATAAATCCCTTGAAAGGCAGAACACATTTTTTCCTTAGAAACAATAGTATTTGTGTCAAGTCCTTTAGAGATTAGCCTGCAAAAGCTTTTTTCTCATAAGACAAATGAACCAGGCCCCTAGTTATAACTAGTCCAAATTTATGGTTTTATGGGGAAAAAAACTACTCAGAGAAAGAGAGAGAAGACAAAAAGGACATACTTTCAGCTAGATTTTGAAATAGACAAAAATCTGTCATTAGTATCTTTCCACATTTCTTTTCTCATACTCTTCCCAATGTCTAACATCCATTCTCTCCAGGTCTCCAGGAAGTTCTGTCCTAATCTGCCCTTAACAATACTAGAGTAGGGCCTCCCCAGTGGTACAGCTGGTTGAGCTCAGCGCTGTGAAGCTGTCCACAGCCTCCACAGCACCGGTTAGATTCCTGCCCTGCCCGGGAGATTCCCACCTGGCCTGGGAGATTCCCACATGGCGAGACAGACCTCTCCTGTCTCGCCAACTGCTCCCCTCAGCAGTGTATTTCATTCCTTCTGTCTGTTCTGCTACCTGCTCTGTCTCTGGTGGATTCTCTCACCCTCCCGTACCTCTGGTCTGTACCCCAGTAAATAAATAAATCTTAAAAAAAAAAATACTAGAGTAAGTCTATTCAAAGCTCTTGTGCCCCCAAACTTCTCCATCTTCCAAAATGAAATACCTTCTCTCATCACAATTTAAAAAACATTAACCCTATAAAAGCTATAGTTCATCAATGTCACTGATCAAGACTTCTAAGAAAAAAGAATCTGACTCAACTAAATCACTGTGATATGTGAATATGACTAAGAATCCCTGGCATTTTTAAATAAAAATGCTCAAAGTCATAGAATTTTTAGACAATTTAATAAGTTGAAGAGGAAATAAAATCTTGCAATGTAAGGGAAGACATTTTGATTCACCTGATGGCTATACAGGCAAGCCAGTTTTACCTGGAAATCTATTCCCAGGTTAAAATCTCTAATTACTTCTCCATTTAAATTTTCACTTTTATTCAGCTTATAAACCTACTGAGTTTCTTAAATGGCTCCTAAGGGAGTCTAGAGATCACACCAGGATATTTTTGGGTCATTTCTATGATGATTTTAGAGTGAGTACAGATACTGCTACATTTGTAATTATCTCTTAAACAAAAAGCTGATTCATCTCTTTAGTGAGCAAAAGACTAAAATAGGAAATGCATCTTTAACTAGCATACCAGTAAAAACTGTCTGTTCTCCAACCTTGTTTTCTTTATGTTCATTCTAACCCAATATCCTTCCACCCTTCAAAAAGGTTCTGGAATTCAGTTAGTTGTGTTACTGCCTCCTTTTTTTAGATCAAAAAAATTTTTTAAATAATTTTTAAGTAATAGGCTAATCCAGGAGTCCAACAAGTATGTATAGTTCTTAGAACACCAAAACATTCTTGAGCTTACTTAGCCACACTGATTTTTTGGTTGAGTGCAAATTCAAATATAAAGAGAAATCTACTAATTTACATAAATCCATGAAAGAGGAATAAACACAGACTATACTTTGCATCCTTACATGTAACATCTTTCATAATTCAATGAGCAAAGCTGAAGAAAGTCATTAAATTATTATAACACGTTAAAGCAAAAAGAAATTCTGAATCATTAGGAAACTTCCATTAAAATATAAATCTAGTTGTAACAATATAACAAATAATGTAAAATTTATTTTGTGAAAACTCATTCAGTACTATGGAAATGTGATTTCAATAATTACTTAATTTTAGACCTCCATAACTTCTTCGAGGACAAAGAAATCATATTCATCCCTGCCTCTCCCACAGATACCCACATAGTCTTGTGTATAGCATGAATGCATAAAAGATTAAATGAGTGACCATAACATCACCCTAGGATTTCAATTAAGCAAGGAGGGCCACAATACTCTAATACCACTATCATTACCAATCTCAGTATAGCAGACAAACAAAAGTAAATAGTACATGTCTCAGGGATGATTTCAGTCTAAGGAATGTCTCCTGCTTTGAGGGACAAAAACATGAAAATGTTACTCTATATTAAATGGAATACATATACATGATATAAACTGGACCCAAACAGCAGTATTCAAGTAACTGCTTTAAGATGCTAGAGTTGTGGAAGACAAAGTCTTTCCTGAATACAAAATAAGGAAGAAGGAAGGTGATGTGGTAAATCAACAGGGTAATGAAGATGGGAAGAAGGATTCTGTCAAGTGAAAATTCTAAAGTGACATCATGTCATTGAGAGTATTAATTTATATATAGTTTTTGAAAAGGTAAAAAATCAGGCAGTAGGAAGATTTTGTGGATTAAATTTCCTACCGAAAAATTTCTTCAACAAAGATGCATGCTGAGGTATGGATGATCTTAGTATTAAAGTTTATTTACTTAGAAAGACTTCCTACTTAACCAAAACATATCCTCCATATCACACTGTTGCATAATATAGCAAGTGGAAGTGGTTGAACAAAACATGAGAGAAATAAGCTACATTTAAATTTCACTTACTAGAATTTAAAAGTATACATACTAGTTTCATTTATCTAAAAAAACTACAAATTTTAACATCAATTTTGAAAATGAAAATAATTTTGTGAGCTGGACCAATGCCTAAAAGTATAATTGCAGATCAAATGCCCTTACATATTAGAGCTAATGTTCAACACTCTAGTCAAAAATTTTAAAGTATATATGTATTATATATAATTACTTTGCACTCAAAATGCTAAAGACTCTAATCAACATAAGCCAAAAACCTCTCACATTTTGCTTCAAGCTAAAAAAAGTTATCTCTTCAACAAATGATTTTGGGAAAACTGGACCGCTACCTGCAAAAAAAGGAAACCAGACCACGATCTCACACCATACACAAAAATAAATGTGAAATGAATCAAAGACTCAGATGTGAACCTGAAACCATAATACAAAGAAGAAAACACAGGCAAAACATTCCACAACACTGGTTACAGAGATGAAGACTCGACTACAAAGGCAATGGAAACAAAAGCAAAATTAACAAACAGGACTACATTAGACTAAAAAGCCCAGTGAAAGAAACTTCAATAAAACAAAAAGACAGCCTACTGAACGACAGAAAAATATTCACATGCCATACTTTCAACTTGCGGCTAATATATAAAGAACTCATGCAATTCAACAACAAGAAAACAACCCAACCCAAAAAATGAGCAGAATAGGAATAAACATTCCTCCAAAGAAGACATACAGAAGGCCAACAGGCAATGAAAAAATGTACATCATCACTTATTATCAGTGGAATACAAACCATATCCACAATGAGATATCACCTCACACCTGTGGCCCACATGAAAAAGACCAGAAACAACAAGTGTTGGTAAGGGTGTGGAGAAAGAGGAACCCTCTTTCACAGCTGCTGGAAATGTAAACTGATCCAGGCTCTAAGGAAAAGAATACGGAGGTTTCTCAAAATGTTAGAAACAGATCTACCATATAATTCAGCATTGCAACTCTTAGGTATCTATCCAAAGAATATAAAAACACTAATTTAAGATATATCCACTTTTATATTCATTATACCACTATTTATAATAGCCAAGATATGGAAACAACCTAAATGTTCAATGACAAATGAGAGGATAAAGAAGATGTGGTATAGATATACACAATTGAATACTACTCAGCTAGAAAGAAAGATGAAATTTTGCCATTTGCAGCAATATGGATGGAACTGGAGGGGATTATGTGAAGAAAAATCAGTCAGGAGGAGAAAGACAAATACCAGATGATTTTACTCATATGGAATACAAAGAAACAAAGCAAAGGAAGAGAAAAAAAAACAAGCCACACAAAACCCTTGGAATCCAATTACAGAACTAATGTTACCAGAAGGTATAGTGAGCAAAGGGTAGAGAGGGTCCAGTGGACTGTGGTGAAGGGCTATTGGTATTTTGGTGGATGTGATGTGGCAAAATTCATTTAAAGAGGTGTGAACCTCTACTCCTAAAACATATTGTGCTGTAAACCAAAGTTGCCTCAAAAAAAAGTTTTAGATTAAACAACATAAGACAAATAAAAAAAAATCTAAATTCTAAAAGGACTTAGAATAACTCAAATGAAGAATGAAGTACTTACCAATTTGGCCAGCCTTGACTTTAAAAGGAACATCCAATTCACTCTTCAGAAGGAAGGAAAAATTTAAAAGACATCTTAAATTATTAAGCTTCCCAAAAGTCATTTTTCTATCATTTAAATACACAATCATCTCTAAGAAAAAAATGAAACATATTTCCTATATTTGGGTAGCTCATAAAAGACACGTTTTATAGCTAGCAGGAAAATGTTTTTGCTAACTTAAACTTTGACTCTGAATAAAGAATAATACTTAAGAGATAAAGAAGTCTTAAGAGAAGCAAAATTGGACTTCCCTGTTGGCCTAGGGTTTGAGCCTCAGTGCTATCACCATTATGGCCTGAATTTGATCCCTGGCCAGGGAGCTGGCCCACATGTGGTGCAGTAGACATCTCCTGTCTTGCCCGCTGCCCCTAAGCAATGTATTTCAGTAAATCAGCTTGTTTTGCTCCTAACTCTGTACCTGGAGGATCCTCTCAACCCCTGCATCCTTGTCCTATACCCCAGTTCTAATAAAATAAAATTTTTTAAAAATTAAATTAAAAAAAGAGGAGCAAAATTATAAATAGAAACAATGGAGAAAGTTTGTAGTTAAAGTAAGTAATTGAGTAAACTGGATACTTGTTTTAATAAACTAAGCCAAATTTCTGGATGGAAATAGCATGAACTTTTAAAGGAATGTGTAGCCACAGCTTATATGAAATACTAGAAAAAGAAGAGTCTTCATGTAAATAAATTGAAAACAATAATTGAACAATTATCTCTCAAATAAAATATTTAGTCAGTGAATACACAAAACAATCTCAAACAGCAGATGATTCCCAAGTTATTTAGCACATCAGCATTACTTTAGATGTTACTGACAAGAATAAATCACTTATCTAGATTCCAAACCACTAGGATCTTCAAGTAATTTTCTAGTCACAGAGTACTAAACAATAACTGACATCATAATGAAAATTTCAGTCTTTAGAATTACTGAAAATTAAGCCAGCAGCATTAGCCTTTCTGCTAGGTGTACCTCCATATGTACTAATACTGCAGATATCTGGCAACTAAAATACCATAGTTTAGACAACAATTAACTAAAATATTCAATTTATCTAATCATCTGATTACTCAAGCATTCTAAAAGTGAACAGGATGAAACAAAATACTAATTAGCAGCTTTGGTTAGAAAGCTTTTTTAGGTCAAACAAAAGACAGCCTCACTAGTGATCACAGTGCAGCTCTTCCCTCATAGTTGTGTGGGAAGGAGGGTAAATCTGAGGATCTTTATATAGGATACAAAGTATAAACTATATACTTCACACAGAGGGTAGAAAGTAGAGCCAGCACTCAAACACCAGTATTGGCCAGACTCCAAAGGTCATGATGTTTCCCACAATGCCAAGTATGCCATTACACCTTGTGACAAAGTCCTACTCCTAGGATCTTCAGTATCTAAAACTGTCTCCCCTGAGTGGAGTCATGGGAGCACTGTGTGTATAGAGCTCTCCCTAAGTATATGGTTCATAATGCAGGATTTCAATCAAAGGTCAATAAAACATACTGCAGATTTTAACTAGAAACCTGAACTGTTAGAGAATAAACTCATTCATAAGTGACTTCATAAGCTAACATTAAGTACAATGGGCTGTACACAAGCATAAGGGAAGGTGGGGAGAACATTGTTTTGTTGGAATTTATTATTACTTTCTAGGACTATAGCCCAGAAAAATCTATTTTATACTTAACATTACCAGGACATTATAAGACTAGACTGTCAATGTAATTCCAAAACACAATTACTTCTTAGATAAATTGTTAAAGTCAAAGGCTTATTTACCTGAAAAAAACATAAAGCTATGTCTGCATAAAACTACTTCAGTAAGAAAATGTCTACTACAAAGCTTTATGGTCAATCAGATCAGAGAAAAACATTCCATCTTCTAAGAGATACTAGTTTGTACATTAGAGGGAAAAATTTCTAATACTTTAATCTTAATTTTTCTTAAGGCAAACAGTTAAACATGTAATACACTTTTTTGAATGACTCAGCCACTTTATCTGGCACCTGGTGTCAGATACCTAGTAACCAAGGGTTTCTAAGAGCTTACCAAATGAACTGAGTTATGGCAACAGTTTAAAAACTTACCAGAGCATTTTCTTTTATCTGTAGATTATCTAAAGCCACATTACCTTTAAAAAAAGAAAAATGAAAAACACAAAATTAATATACCAATTAGTATAATCTGTCATAATACTAAACACTATGATCTGTGCTAAGTGCTGAGAAGACAATGAGCAAAATAGATTTCAAGATTTTAAGAAGTTACTGGCACAAGACTTGCTGTATTAGGTGAGAATTAAGATCGTAGTTTACTTTAGGTTAGCTCAATGAGAATAAAATATTTAAAGTGGCCAACACTTAAGTAAACAATGACAAAGAATTCGGAGACTTTTAGTCTAAAGACTGAGGAACTTCAGAACCATAGAAAGTACTCAACATTTTGAATGATTAAGCCAAAATCTAAAAAGAAGGACATACAGAGATGACTCCTAGGCCAGATCTATTATCCAGTAACCCAGGATTCTTTCCTTAATTATGTTGTCAATCAACATTGTCTTCATCAATAACGTGCTAGTCTTTTAAAACTCCAAACTTTCTACGTTCCCAATGATTATCATTTGTTGTTCTATTATTCTTTAATTAATAGCTTTTTATAAATCTATTCAAATGATGTTATAAAAACGAAAGCCATGAAAATACTATTACAAGACTCAAATTTTATTTTATTTTTTTTAATTATTTATTTATTTGTTTGTTTGTTTATACATGCACTGGGTAAAGTCAGAAGCGCGGGAGGGTGAGAGAATTCACCAGAGCCAGAGCGGGGAGCAGAGCAGGCAGAAGGACCGAAGTACACTGCTGAGGGGAGCAGCGGGCGGCAGGAGAGGTCTGCGCGCCATGTGGGACCCTCCTCTGGTGGCCGGGGAGCAGCCGGGGATCGAACCGGCGCTGCAGAGGCCGCGAGCAGCTTCGCAACCCAGCGCTCAACCGCTGCGCCACCGGGGAGGCCCAAGACTCAAATTTTAAACTGTACCTACACTATTGATACTGAATACAAAAAAGTATTCTTGCTTACACAAAAAAGGCAAAGTTTTAGTTTACGCTCTTAAATTCTCTAAAACTTAATAAAACTGTACTTTCCACATTAAATGTAAGCATATTATTAGTCATTCATGACACATTTGTTTTTAAAAAAAACTAAGGTTCTTATACTCTCCACGGATATTTTTCAGTAAAGTAACTTTTTCTTCATATTTTAGAGTAAAATTAAAAAGCACATTTAATACTATCATGCCACTTTTAGATATTTGCTTTTCTCCAGATCTCAGATTTATTCAAATACATATTAAGCACCTACTAGAATTAGGTGCTAGAAAGAGATGGTGACTACAACAACATCCCTACTACTGAGTAGCTCAAAGTCCAGCAGGCGACTAAGTTTCTAAAATTTTGGAACTATTCTAATGACATTCCAACAGAAGCATACACAAGATGCAAAGAAGGAACCACCTAGCTTTGCCTAGGCAAATCAAGAACTTCATATGAAAGTTTAAGCCAGAAGGTCAAAGAATTATTTACAAGGTGGGTAAGAAAAGAAGGTAAACAGATGCATGAGTAAGAGACATTTTAGGGGGCCCCCCGGGTGGTGCAGCGGTAGAGCGCTGGGTTGCAAGGTGCCCGCAGCCTCTGCGGCGCCGGTTCAATCCCCGGATGCTCCCCGCCCACCGGAGGAGGGTCCCACATGGCGCGCAGACCTCTCCTGCCACCCGCTGCTCCCCTCAGCAGTGTACTTCGGTCCTTCTGCCTGCTCTGCTCCCCGCTCTGGCTCTGGTGAAATCTCTCACCCTCCCGCGCTTCTGACTGTACCCAATGCATGTATAAACAAACAAACAAACAAACAAATAAATAAATAAAACATGCCTCTAAAAAAAAAAAAAAGAGAGAGACATTTTAGGAGCCACAATGGTTTGATGTAGCTGATGGGTATGAGAAAAGGAAAGGTGACAAGGTCAGAAATGTTGGTAGAGGCAAGATCAATAGTTTTTTAGGATAAAAAGGTTCAGACAGGTCATAACAGAAATGAAATATGTGTGACAGGAATGATATAAAAAGAGCTATATTTTAGAACCATTACTCTACTAGTCTAAGGAATAACCATGGATCTATCCAACAATTTAGCTACAAGGATGTTGCAATATTGGTTATGGTAGGAAGGAAGAAGGACCAACCTAAAGAACTAAACCATCCAGTAAGAAGCATAAATTATAATACATTCATAATATTATTTTTTTAAAGATTTATTTATTTATTTATACAAGCACTGGGTAAAGTCAGAAGCGCGAGAGGGTGAGAGAATTCACCAGAGCCAGAGCTGGGTACAGAACAGGCAGAAGGACCGAAGTACACTGCTGAGGGGAGCAGTGGGTGGCAGGAGAGATCTGCACGCCATGTGGGACCTTCGCTGGTGGCCGGGGATCAAACCGGCGCTGCGGAGGCTGCATGAAGCTTTGCAGTCCAGCACTCAACCGCTGCGCCACCAGGGGAGGCCCTCATAATATTAATAAAGAAGCAAAAATTAGATATTTGTGGAAAAAGGTTCACAAAATGTTGTTTCATCAAAGATTAAAGAATACCCAGATGGATCCAATTTAAAAATTATACACACACAAAAAAAAACCTGTAAGATTAAATATCATAAAGATATTGATTCTTTCTATACAGCAAAGCTCATTTTCTACATATACATTTTATTAATTTCATAAAATAAATTGTTGAAAACTGGAACAAAGAGGATGTACGAAACCAAACAAATGGGAAGAAAACCCTACAACATTATAATAGGAAAAGGGAAAGGGTACAGGCAGTCCAACAGCTTCTATTACACACTGAATAGAAAGTAAAACCTGAATGAGGCAGTACTAACTTCAGGATTGAAGAGGTGGAATCAGAGTAAAAGTTATTTTGGAGGTAGAAGTGACAAGGTGTCATCACTGACAAAAATGTAAGGATAATAAAGTAATCACAGGGCCTCCCTGGTGGCACAAGGGTTAAGACGCAACCTATGAAGCAATCCGCAGCCACTGCAGCACGAGTTCGAATGCTGGCCAGCCAGGGAGTGAGCCACATGGCGCAGCAGACCTCTCCTGACTTGCCCGAGGCTTCCTTCAGCAGTGTACTGGCTGCTCTCCTCAGCAGTGTACTTCGGTCAATCTGCCTGTTCTGTTCCCCACTCTGTCTCTGGTGAATCCTCTCACCCTCCCTCAATACACACCTCTGGCCTGTACCCCAGCTCTTGTATGCATAAATAAATAAATCTTTTAAATAAAGTAATCGTGGAAAGCAAGTTAGGCAATTGGAAAAAATCCTTACGAATGTATAAAAAATTGTATGAAGTGGAAAAAACATTCCTGGATTTAATTTTCATATGACTTGCAAACCTGCTCATGAATTCTACCTAGCAATTCGCTTCTAGAGGGTCAAGTGTCACCATGAGTGCTCACAAGTAATCAGTTTTACTGTTAAGGCACTAACATAATGTGTGTAAAAATATAAATGTCCTTATAAAAAGAGGGCTGTTTCTACTGCAGTGCCACTTTGGTTCCTTAGTAAAGTACTATATATGATTTTTGAAGATGTGAAATGCTGAAAACTACCAATATGGCTAACAGAGTATGTAAAGACTGTCAAACAAAAACGGTAATAGTGATTACTGCTGGGCGGTAGAATTAAGAAATGTTTTTTTAAATTAGTATTCTTCGGGTATTTTATAACAATAAAACAATACTTTTATGTTAAAATTGTTAAACTAATTTTACTAAGAAAGGGAAACATGAAAGGCAAATTCTAATGTCAGTATGACCTCCATATGTTTATGTAAATTACTCCTATATCTAATATCTACCTTACCTACAGGAACATTTTAAAGAAAATCAATTTCTACTATTCAGAGTCTAGCACACAAATGCATACTTCCTCTCTGAAAACGGTGAATGTTATCTAGCAAACAGTAAATATAACAAGGAAACAGAATATATTATTTGCACTGAAGGAGGAGCGGCTATTCTTAACACAAAGAAAAAGGAAGTAATAGTAGCATATTTCAGATTAACTCTAGGGTAAAAGTGCATTCATTCATTCATTCAGGTAGTACATGAGTACCTTATCTAGGTAAGGCACTGTGCTAACAGGTATACTTCTACTAAACTGCATGCTTTTCTGACAAATATATACGCAAGAGTTGCACTATCTATCCTATGAATGCTAGAGAGTCTGCTTAAATAAAAATAATTTAAAAGACTAAGACTAAAGCAGATCTCCTCCAAATCAGCCATTTCATTTTTAACTGAATACTGAGGGAAAAGTTGAGATTTAGTTTTCCTTGTCTACTCCAATGATAAAAGTAATTCCTTATACATGCCAACAACTTTACTGCTATAGCTAACTACCTAGGCTAAGAACTCATACAGGCCATACGAAGTTCCTAAAAAAACTGAAGGAAGGGCCTCCCCGGTGGCTCAGCAGTTGAGCGCTGGGTTGCGAAGCTGCCCGCAGCCTCTGCAGCACTGGTTCGATCCCCAGCTGCTCCCAGGCCACCGGAGGAGGGTCCCACATGGCGCGCAGACCTCTCTTGCCACCCGCTGCTCCCCTCAGCAGTGTACTTCAGTCCTTCTGCCTGCTCTGCTCCCGGCTCTAGCTCTGGTGAATTCTCTCACCCTCCCACGCTCCTGACTGTACCCAGTGCTTGTATAAATAAATAAATAAAATTTAAAAAAAAAAAACAGAAGGAAGATAAATATGTCTAATCAAAAAAAAAAAAAAGCAAAGAAATTAATGACTAATAATGGAGATAAACAAACTTGCTACACAAACTCTCTCTAATCCCATGAAGTTCTAAAGACACCAAGGTAACACATAAGTAAAGTAGTTCAAAATCTCTATAATCCCATGAAGTTCCAAAGACACCAAGGTAACACATAAATAAAGCAGTTCTAATAAGTGATAATGATATTCTTCTGTGGTGGACAAACAGGCCAAAAGGGTGAGAGTAAGCAGTAAGCGTGTTCTGTACTTTCAAAGAGAAGGCTTCTGATTTTTGACCCTATGTCAACCTGGTAAATGGTAGAGCCAAGGTTCAAATTATCAGATGTCTAGAACATCATACTAGCAGAACATCATACTAGCTCCCAAAAAGCAGAGAAGAATGGGCAGAGGATTTCAATTCAGAAAATAATTCTATCACTGGGAGAGAGAGGGAGAGTAATAGAATTACTCAGACCTGCAGTCTGTGTATAAGAGGATCCACTTTCAGTCCTTGCGCTGAAGAGTGCGAAGAAGTCCAAAAACAAGGGTAACTAAAATCAGTACAACTAACAAAGATATAACCAGAAAGGTAGAATACAGTCAAGGTTTGTTAGGAGGATTAACAGGAGACAGAACAGTTACACAGAGGAAAACATAGCAAAGAGGGCATTGGGAAATGGTTGTTTTAGTACTTTGTAAAAAATCACCATTTCTCTAAAAACAGCAATTCATAAGCTATCATTTAGAACAATTAAGGACCATAAAGATCTTTCTACCTAATCCCCTTCGAACATAAATAAATTGAAGACTAAAGAGATTAGATGGTTTATCCAAGGTTCTATCATTAATTTACAGCAGTGCTAAGAATATAATATATGTCTCCTTACTCCCTGGTCCATGTTCTTAACATAAAACAGAGATTAACCCAAAATTAATTAAAAATGAAAAACCAACAACAAAAATGTCATGCTGTAACACATGAAACTAGATTTGCATATTGTAAAGTAGTGAAAAAATAATATATAGTGCTATGTACTTTTAAAATTTCCCTGTGTATCTATAATATAAACACTCATTATTTAAAATTATATGAAAATATTTAGATACATTCATTCTCCAAGGAAGTGGGCCAAAGTAAATGACTAAACTGTTTTTAAAAGCACAAATCAAATTATTATAATAACTAATGTTTTAGTAAATACTACAGAAAATATTATAGTGACTCATGTCAATCGATTCTACCCAACCCAAATTAACCAACCATGCTCTTTTGAACAGGAGTTCACAGTGACTTTGTTTTGGGAGGGGAAGGTGAGAGACCGAGAGGAAACAATTGGCTTTTTTTCCACTTCCCTATTAAAACAGAAGTGTTGGCAGAGAAAGATGGAAAGCTGCCATGGTACCTATGAACTTTTTCCCTTTCAAGTATACTTCAGGGATCTCATTAAATAGTGGGTAGTGTAGCAGAGCTTCCTAGCAGAATGGTTACCAAAGTAACAACTTCTAGTTCTATTTCTAGGAAAAGGGTGCATTTTTAAATTCATAATGTTATTAAAATATGTGGAAAAGTATTTTCACTTCAAATTATAAGCTCTGCTTTAATAAATGAGCCTAACTATATTACATTACAATGAACTTTTTGTTTATTTTACAGGCAATAGGGCAAGTTGAGAAATGAAGCCTTCACAACACCAAGTGTTGACAACAGCAAAGGACTAAAAAAATCCTCTACCGGTTTAAAGATACCTAGACAGGCCTGGCTATGTTTTATGTGGCAAGTCAAAAGGAACAAAGAGGCCTGCTGTTTCTTGCATTCTCAAGCTTTCTTACAGCTATTAACATAATCTAATGTATTAGATTTGGAGCAACAAATATCAGCATGAGGCTGGAATATCTTGTCATATTTCATGACTGGCTCTTTGTTCCCTAGGCTTGAGTGAAAAAGAAGTAAAGATATATTATTTGACTACCATTTCTCACCATGAAGGAGGTATACTGCACTGGCTTTGTTCAAATCATAGACGGTAAAAGTCAAAAGAGATGACCTTGTCTACCCCTCTCATTTACAGATAAGAAACTAGTGGTCACTGGTCAATGACTTGCCAAAGGCCATACAACTAGGCCATACAACTAGGCAGAATGGGAGACGGAATTAAATCCCAGGATTCTTCCTTCCTGCTGCTGCTCTGCTCCAACAATTATCTGGCAGCTGATGGAGATGGGGCAGGGTGAGGTGAAGGATGGTATCTAGCTATAAGCCCAGCCTAGTTTACAGAGCTATAGCCTCTGAGGGCATCCCAACTAGCTCCTACTTCTTCCTGGGCAAGTAGCCACCCTTGCACCCAGCTTCTACGTATATTTCACCTGTCAAACGGAAGAGTGAACAACAGAAATGTGAATGGAGGATTTTCCTGACAAAGGCTCTACAATTGCAACAATACTGCGTAAATCCAGTGGTGAAACCATTTTCAAATATGCATTACTCTTGAAACAATTACATCCTGGTCACACCTCAAATAGCTAAGGGCTGTATGTTTTATTTCTGGATACCAGTTTGTAGGGAACAAAACCCCAGGCAAACCTTCCTACTTGCATAAGCAACAACATGCCCACAAAGCACTTTTCTGAATCTATGAAAATCTGACTTACAAACTAGCTGGCAGGCAATACAACTACAGTGAGTGTAAATTCAAATGCAAACAGGTTTTTTTTTTCTTTTAATAAATTTGTTTGAAAAATAATGTTCAGACATGTGGTATTAGCTCTACACAAAATTATCTCACTGTTCAATATGAGAACCCTGAAGTTTGAAGAACAGAAGAAACATACTTTAAAAAAAAGTAGGCCGTTTTCCATCACTCAGGTTTATCATCACTGTTACTACCCTATTAATTACCAGTTTAACTCTTATCATTACAAAGGACTTTCATTTACCTCACAGTGTTATTTCTCCATTTTCCAGATAAGGAAACTGAAGCTTAAAAAGTTAAAAAGCTGGGGATTCCCCTGGTGGCGCAGCAGTTGAGCGCTGGACTGCGAAGCTGCCCCCAGCCTCTGCAGTGCCAGTTCGATCCCTGGCCACTGGGCAAGGGTCCCACATGGAGCTCAGACCTCTCCTGCCGCCCGCTGCTCCCCTCAGCAGTGTATTTCATCGTTCTGTCTGTTCTGTTCCCTGCTCTGGCTCTGGTGAATTCTCTCACCCTCCCGCGCTTCTAACTGTACCCAGTGCTTGTATAAAATAAATAAATAAATCTTTAAAAAAAAAAAAAAAGTTAAAAAGCTTAGCCCTGAGTCCCAAAGCTAATAAATAAACAGGCCTCATTTTTCTACAATAGCAAGAACTTTTTAAAGACCATTCTGCTTCAATCACTTTTTAAATTACATAGAATTACATAGAGACTGCTTGGCATTTAAAAAAAAAAAAAAAACAAACACAGAAAATGGAAGTTTTTTTTTTTTACTTCTCAAATTCAAAGGCAATATTCATAGCACACTTTCTGATTCTAGACATTGCACTAACAGTCCCCTTCCTTCTCACTCTACATTTTGCTTCTTGTCTATTTCACTGTGAATGCATACAAAGTATGAATGTATGCACAACACAACCATTTTCAAATTATGGCTAACACATTTTGATTCTTAAAACTACTTCTGATATCCTCCAAAGAAAATGCATTTTTACTGACAGGTGACCCTTTAGTCACTTGTAAGACATGTTTCTCTCTTAAGCTATAAATTTCATGGGGCACACACGTCTGTGAGTTTTTGCTCCTTGCTACAACTTATTTAGTACTCAAAAGGTCTACTAGAAATGCAGGAAACAATTGCAATTTCCTTAGAGAAGGATTTTTTCCCACATTTTGGGCTGGATAACTCTTTGTTAGGGAGCTATCCCATGCACTGTAGGCTGTTACAGTAGTTCTGGGGTCCATTAAACAAACAGCACACCTCTACCCTTCAATGTGAATTCCAAAAATCATCTGGGACATTGTCAAATATCCCCTTAAGAGGAAAATTATCCCCAGTTGAAAACCACTGCCTTAGACTAGTCAAGTACTCTAATTAAGAAGTATCAATTAAGTTTACCAATGATTCCCAAATTATAAGATCAATTGCGAAAATTTTTTACAAGTTGAATTCTTTCCTTTCTGAAGATGTGGAATTTGAATATGAAAAAAATCAAACTCAATGATATATAAACCTTAGTTGCTATATAGTTTTCAAGTAAGATTATATAGAATGCTCTTCATAAATATATGCTACTTTAATAAATTAACTGAATATTCCTACTTGTTTGGCATCAAAAGCTTAAGATAAATTTCTTCAGGAATATTTTCAAAGAATAGGAATAGACAACTCACATATTTTCTCATTCCATTGTAATGGGGGAAGTAAGTGTAAAGCTCATGACTTCTGGTTCCCTTTACCACAAAAATGAAAGGCAGCAAAACTTTCATTTTTGAAAGTTTGAAACAGAGATGTGGGTTGATAAACCCAAGGGATTTCCTGATTGGACTTCCACTAGATAACATTTCTAAAAGAAATGAGTTTATTTGTGTAAGCCTATTATAAAGTTGATGTTGGCAACTGGAACAATACCTTATACGTTAAAAAAAAAAATGTACAAAAATGTGATACCCTGTACTTCACCAAATATAGGGGGAGAAATGACATAAAATTATGGCATTTTAATTTCAAATATAAAAAGTTTCAAAATCCTCAGGCAGTGTATTTCATAATTTCACAGTAAAAACATTTACAATTAGAATCACAGAGTATTGGTGCTGGAAGGATCTTTAGATGTTACCTAGTCCAGCTCCTAATTTTAACAAACAAGAAGAAACAAAATAAGGTTTGGTAGGGAAGGAAGAGTCAAAAGTATCCATGAACTTAACATCTTTAAAAAAAAAAAAAAAAAAAAAAACCTGAGATTTAAATAGGACACAATAATATGAATGATTTTAAGTAGTGATTACCCGGGGAATTACTACCTGCCATGATTCTTTTCCATTAAATTTAAATTAAAATGAAGATTAAGGTACAGTAAGGTAAATGGCTTGTCCAATCAACCATCTATCTATAGCGCAGGTCTCCTAAATGCTAGCCCAGTGTCTTTCAGGCTTCAAATACTGCTTACAAACTAAAAGGAATAATGTATAGTATTGGGAGTATCCTGAAGAAACATTTGACCCCTGCAGAAGGCCCTTAACATTTCCATCTTTATTCTCTATCTTGCATTATACTTCAGTGTGGAGCAAGGGCACATAAACAAAATATGTATTACAGGGCAAAGCACACTGAACCAGTCAAATAACTATAACCTATTAAAAGCAGGCTCCTCCACAACTTAGGGTCACATTCCCAGTTTCATAACATCATCTAATATAAACACATGGTCCGCATCTATAATTATAAATTTTAGCAGTCAGATTTTATTTTTGAAACGTAAAAAGAAACGGGAAATTAATTTTAACTTTGCATTTTATTTAACCCAAATATTCAAATATTACTTCCACATGAAATCAACATAAAAATTATTTGGTTATTACTCTTTCTCCTACTAAGTATATTCAAAACTCAGTCTGCATTTTTGTCTCAATTCGTACTAACTACATTTCAAGTGTTCAATAGCCACAGTGGCTAGAGGCTATCCTATGGGGCACCGCAGGTCTACAACTATTTGTTAAGTGAATTAAAACTAAACCAATGTGACCTCAATTGAAATAAAGAAGCAGCTCCATCCATTTGGGTTGTTCTTTGGATTTTTCTCTCCAAAAAATGACAATATTTTCCATAAGTCTTTTGTAAAATAAGTATCCACAATGACCTAAGAGCGTAACAAGCAATCAGTGCAAAAAAAAACATTAAGCTTTGTGAAGAGTGTGCAAGCATACCATTTACTGTCTACTTTTATATTATCTCTAGGATAGAAAAGTTGGCGTCAAATTCGGGCTTGCAACCAAGCAGATACCTAACTAGAGATGATGCTGGTTGTGGCTTGAATTTCTTTCTCTTGCTCCAAAATAAAACTGAAAGTCTTAATGAGGGAGGGCACTTTTAATTAAGGAAAGAAAACACCTTCTCAGAAGTTGAAAGTGGGAAGAGTAAGAATCCCTACTTGACAGGCCTTTCATAATCATCTTCTCCTGCAGCGCCCTCACCAAACCCTCCCAGTCAGCTATGATAAGCCAAAAAAGATAACTGCGAAACCCAATTTCGTTTTTCTTTTCCTCGTTGCCACTTTATTTGATCGTGTGCGACCACGCATAGATCCTCACTCCAAGTAGAGCGGCAGCAAAAGGGCTTTTGAGGGGTTTTGTTTGTTTGTTTGGGGGGTTTGTTTGTTTGTTTTGATGCTGTGGAGCAAAAAGGGTGACGCTGAGAGCAGAGAGGACCCCAAGGCGGGCAGCGGGGGGCACGGCTAGGGACCTGACCTCAGGGGCGGAAGGCGGCAACTCGGGCAGCACCGGGGTGAGCCTGCGGCATCTCCCCACCCTGGGCCGGCACCCCGGGCCCCAAAGGCGGAGGAGGCGGGCACGGCCCAGCCGACGCCCTACACCTGCCACCCAAGGAGGGGGCCCACCGGGCGCCCGCCCCGGAGGCGGAGTCTCGGGAGGCGAAGGAAGCAGGGCCCGGGCAGGAGCCGCGGCGGGAAGAGCCGGCGACGCGGGCCCCTCAGCCCGCGTCCGCAGCCCGCCGGCCGCGCCCTCTAGCTTACCGCCCCAGATCCCCAGCTTGAGCTGGGACTTGTTCAGGTTCTCCACATAGTCCCCCAGGAAGCGGTTCAGCAGGTCCGCGACCACCGACTCCAGCACCATGGTTGGGGCTGAGGCGGCGGGAGAGGGAGGAGCCGGAACCGCCGGGCGCAGCTGAGGGCGGCGACCCGCGCCGCGAATGACAGCCCCCCGGGCGCCGGCCCGCCCCCGCGCCGCGCGCGTGACCGGCCTGTGCGCAGGCGCGCCGCCGCCGCCAGGGGCCCGGACGTGCGCGGTCCGCGCCGCAGCCGCGCGGGCCTGTGGCTTCCCGGTTGTGGGCCTCCGCAGCCCTACGCTCGGCCCGCCTGAGGCGAGGCGAGACGAGTGAAAAGGAGAAAGGGAAGGCAGGGGTTAGAGCGCAGGGACGTCTCTGCGGCCACTCGGGGCCGCAGAGCTCGGTGGTCCTGAGCGAAGCAGCCCGGAGGCGCCGGGTCCTGCCCCACCCGCTGGGAGTCAGGCACTTTCTAGGCTTTGAGTCCAACATGGGCGCCCCCCAAGCGGTCACCCCTTCACCTGTGGGTCAGGTGAGGAAAAAGAGACCCTGCGTCCTTGTTCTGCGTTATTTCAACTCCGCCAGGGGCCAGTTGCTTATTAAAACATACTTGAATAATTTTAAAGTGGGAGGAGGGAGAATAGAACCTCATCATAAGAGGGCAGGTAGAATGAGACCTGAATGTGCATTTTGTTGTGAACTCGTTCTTTTTCTCTCCTATGTGCTTGATTTGCTTAGTTCTGAGGAGGACTTCAGTATGAAAATAACGTATAATGTAAGGACTCTGTCTTAGTGAAACTTAACCACACATTGACAAGCCAATTTTCTTTAGAGAACTGGACTTTTTTTTTTTCAATATAGTTCAAAAAGCAGTGAAATGTAGTAAGTAAAAATAAAAGTGAAAATGCTGAGATTATATGCATATATAATGCATATATGGTCTGAAAAAGTATACATGAGTTGCTATTAAACAACTGCTATGGACCTAATGTTTGTGACACCCGACCTCACTCCCCCACTACTGTGTTGAAATCCTAATCCCCAGTATGGCGGTATTCCGAGCATTCATAAAAGCAATTGGCACACTTGTAGAAGAGACCACACAGCGCTGCTTCCTTACCCCTTCTGCCATGTGGGAATGTAGCATGATGGCCATTGATGAGCTAAGAATTGATGCCTTATCAGACACTGCATCTTCTTGCACTTTGATCTTTTGATATCCCAGGCTACACAACTGTGAGAAAGAAAGTTGTTTTGTTAGGGGGAAAAGGATGTCCTAAAGCTAATTCCATACAGTCTTTGTGGACTCCACCCCCACTCCAGACCAAAGCCATCAGGACATTGGGAAATACAAATCCCATCACCACCAAAGGGAAGGTTGCTGGAACCTGAGGGTGGGGTTAAGCAGCCAGGTTTGGTATAAAACCAGATACGTGGGCTTTGGGGGGCCCCCTTCGGCTCCTCTCTGCCAGCTCCTAGCGCCCGCCAGCTCTCAGAGTGCCATTGGGTTTCCAGGTCGGCAGATCGGGTAGGACGCATTTAAGACTTTATTTCTCTATTTTCTCCCTGAGTTGTACGTTTCCTCATTTCCCTTTCCCTTGTAAATAAACCTTTTATTAACCTTTTGTGTGTGCTTGCAGTGGAGTATTAATAAGTCCCTTTTAAGCGCACAGGCGAGGACCCACAGCTAGGCAACCCATTTTGTATTGGGGCTGCTCCGTAACAGTTTTAAAACCATTCCTGTGATGGTTTGTTATTGTGGTCTGAACAGACTAAGAAGACCATCTGCCTTACACAGAATCAAAAAAAAAAATCATTTTTTAAAATTTTAATTCCATTGGAGAAAGAAAAAAGTCTAGAACTGGTGTGTAAACTGGATATAAAAGAAAGATAAAATTATTATTGACAAATAATGTAGGCTCCCATCCGCCACTCCTGTACCAAGAAAATAAAACCTCAGCCATATGTTTTTCCAGGCTCAGTTACCCGACAAAATGCCTAGGAGGCCCTTTGGACTTCTTTCATCATCCACAACCAATTAACAGCCATACTTTTCTAGTCTACTGTTTCCATATTTCCTAAATTCTCCTTACATCTCACCAGGGCCAAGCAATCACCTTCTAACCAGTCTCCTGGACTCATATTTTTCCCCTCACCATAGCTACACACTGCCACAGGGATCTAGCTTTCCAATGCACAGGTGAGCTCAGGTTATCCACCTGCTGAAAAACACCCAATAACTCCAGTGTTCAAAAACTCTCAGTCTACCCCAAATTGCTTCTCGTGCTTCCAACAATCCCCCTTGTATACTCACATCATTGATACATGGAGGAAAATGCAAATATATATAATATATATATATATATATATATAAAATGCATGTTGTGGTTGGACTATGTACCATAAAAAGTTAAGGGTATATAATAACAGTGCAAGAAGATATGAAAGATGCCACAGAGTAGTGTGGTAAAACAAAGGGAACAGAGATAGTAACCTAGTGAGTAATATGGACAATGCCAAACTTTGTGTAATAATAATTCCTTGCGCTTCTACAGTAGTTTACAGTTTTTGAAGAATAATGCATATGTCAGGGCCTCCCTCATGGCCCAGGGATTAAAGTCTCAGCACTATCAAGCCATTGAAAGCCACTGCAGCATGAGATTGATCCCCCACTGGGGAGCTAACCCACATGGTACAGCAGACCTCTCCTGTCTTGCCCACTGCTCCCTCAACAGTGTATTTCAGTGAATCTGCTTGTTCTGCTCTCCAATCTGTCTCTGGTGAATCCTCTCACAGCAACCCACACCTCTGGCCTACACCCCAGTTCTTATATGTGTAAGTAAATAAAGATAAATCTTTTTTAAAAAAGAATAATGCCTATGCATGCTTTTACATTGTACAATTAAGTACAATGAGAAGGACAACAAAGACAACTGCAGAACTACAGAGGGATTGAGCAATAAAAACAGATGAGCAAAATATTTCTGTTAAAAATCAAAATGAGGCACAGCTAAAAAATGGTCAACTGTTGCTTAAAAATTGAAAACTAATTAATTATAATTTCACACATCACATTCTCCACCCTTGGTGTTTGTTGAGAAAAGCAAAAGAGATATGGGTGTGGGGGTGGAAGGAAGGAAATGAAAGAGCAAGCGAGAAAATAAGCATGGCACCATAGACTCTCAGGAAAGTTAACTGGGAGAAAGCATGGAAGTGGATTGCAAGATGTTAGAGTCAGAAGGAAAATATCAGGTAAACCCAGCCTCCTCATTTGACAGATGGAGACACTGAATGCAGAGAGAATTAAAGGCTATGTCAAAGTCTCACAAGTTTAGTAACTATCGGCAATAAAACCCAAGTGTCTTGATTCCCTAGTCTGTGCTTTTTCCATGATTCCATACTCTAGTTGTAGTCAATGAGATGGATGAGCCAGACTGCCCATATTATATTTGCTTGCCAACTCTTATTTTTCCTTGACATCCAACCTCCTGTAGGCAGGCATGCAGTGCATAAGAACATCTTGGTCAAAGAAGGAACACATATGCAACAGTGGTCCTTGTGTATAGTCTAGGTGTGTAGTAGGCTAAACCATCTGGACTCGTGTAGTTATACTCTGTGACATTCACACAATAACAAAATCACCTAATGACATGTTTCTCAGACTATTCCCACATCATTAAACAGTGCATGACTATTAGTTAAGTCTGCTTCAAGTTGTTCAGTTTCCTTCTCCTTCCAGAGCATGTCTGGCCATGATGGTGTGTGATCTTCTGATGCTTACTTCATAGAATTGTTTTCCAGCTCCATTACTGGTCCTGTTACACCATCCTCCTAAATAGTGCATGACTCATACTTCCGACGTAAGTAAAACATAAGGTTTAATATGGTCACGGGGGACCAGCTGTGCCAGGCTAAGTCTCTCCTGTTTTCAAGAAATCTTATACAGGAAATGCTTAAGTGTTATTGGAGAAGATGAATTGTTAATAAAAACAAAGCAAATCTGCTTTGATTGGCCAAGAAGAGAAATGTTTTTAAAGAGGTCAATGTATGAATCAGCTAATCCTTGGCTAGGAAGAACTGTGTAATAAGAAACAGGTAGCAGTTAGTCAGCATTTATTGTGTACCAGGCATTTTATACATTTTTAATTCTCACACCAATCTCATATGATAGATATTATTAGCTGCATATTATATCTTGGGCTCAAAGAAGTTAATTAACTTGCCCACAGCTCCATATCTAAAATGTTACAGATCAGATTTGAAACTGGGACAGATTCAGTCTAAAGTCTGTATTTCTTCACCCCTAAATAATTTCTCATGCCCTAGTCCTTTTTTTCCTTTCTCTACCACACAGACCTTGTTAACAACTTCTCAGCTAATTTCTCAGATTGTGAGACTCACCATTTTAACCAAGGAATCTCTAGACTTTGACTTGCAGAGCTAAATGCATCTTGTTTCCTGAGAAAAGCTGAGTCAAAATACATGCACATGACCACCAAGTATATAATCTGGCAATCATTCTCCCATAGCACTGGCCCAAGAATTTTGTATAGGATCAGAGATGATATAAAGACAAAACAGTAGGTAATCAAGGATATGGTAAACCCAGGGACCCAACAACCCTACCCTTCCCCCCAAGGATGTAGACAGATAGATAGATAGAGATAGAGATAGATAAAGTGTCTAGCAGTCTTTTCTCACTCCTGCCTCAGCCAGATGGAATATTCTATCCACATTATTTCATTCCTCATATAATAGATGTGCAGTTTATATGCTCTTGTACAGCCTAGACCCACCCACCTAGCATTGTGGCTGAAACCCAGGAAACATTCAGTCAATATTACTTTGAATGAATAAATGAACTAATGTACACTTTTTTCTATAATGACTATAAATATAATATCTGACATTATGACAGGGTCTGTGCTAAGATCTTCATAGCATTATCTTATTATACACTAAGGAAAAGTTAGAAGTAGATACTATTATTATCAGAAGAGGAACACCAGCTCTCCACAATCTCCCAAATCTCCTGGTTCAAGAATCCCATTACTTCTCAAAGTTGCAACCCCCTAAATTTTACATTTGATACTGTGCTTTAAAAACATTAAGGAGGGTCTCCCCTGGTGGTGCAGCAGTTGAGCGCTGGGTTGCGAAGCTGCCTGCAGCCTCTGTAGCGCCGGTTCGATCCCCGGCTGCTCCCCGGCCACCAGAGGAGGGTCCCACATGGCGCGCAGACCTCTCCTGCCGCCCGCTGCTCCCCTCAGCAGTGTGCTTCGGTCCTTCTGCCTGCTCTGCTCCCTGCTCTGGCTCTGGTGAATTCTCTCACCCTCCTGCGCTTCTGACTGTACCCAGTGCTTGTATAAATAAATAAACAAACAAATAAATAAATCTTTAAAAAAAAAAATTAAGGAAACTTGCTTAAGGTCATATAGCAATCTGACATCCTGAAATCAAGACTGAGCCTGATTTCAGATTATTTTAACCATTACATTATACAACCTCCTTTCTATAATATATAGCATTATTTTATGTTATATAATTATAACAAATTATAACATTTATGTTATATACATATAACACTGTTATATAAAACACATTATATTTGTATTAATAATATATTTGTATTAATCACTTTCTATGCTTTTGGCACATACGTCAAGCACAGTACTAAGTATTTTACATTATTAGATTCATTTAATCCCCCAAACAACTCATTTATGTCCACTAATATGTATTATTTCCTCCATTTTCCATCACTAGGTGAACTTGGATAAGTTACTAGGAGTAATAGTTTGCAGGATTTATGTAACAATTCTAGACTATATTAAGTCATCAAGCACAGTGTTTGTGTATTTATATCTTGAAAAGGAAATGCACATCTCCTCCCCACCACCCCCCATCACCTTTGCATGAAATCAATTTAATTTGTTAAACAGTATCTGGAGAGGAAATTAATTTACAAGGCAGTGTCTTAGGCAGAAACAGCAGGTTTCCAAAAGCTGAACAAAAATGCCTCATCTCCTTCCACCTAGCTGGATGCAGCTCTTACAGAATGAATGCAAATCAGTTTTCAAAAGGAAAGTATAGGATCTCTCAGGTAAGTACCATCTAGGAAGGACAGATGTGGTCAGGGTGCCCCCAATCAATGGTTCCAAAAACCCAAGTTGTATGCAGCAGTCTATTTCCCCTGATGAAAAATCAAGACTTACGACTTAAGAAGCTGGTTGTTATTTCTTTTTGTGAGACATTAGATACACACAAATTTAAATGCAATTCTTAAATGTATGCTAGATGATAGTTTTTACATAAGATATGCTCCTGTAACCCTGCCAAGATCAAGAAATGGAATATTACCAGCACTCCATAAGCCGCTCCCTACCCAGAGGAGTTTAAAAACAGCAAAGAAAAAAACTTCAAAATTAAAACTGAAAACCAGAAAGCGGGCAAGGAACTTCAAAAAGGTAGGCAACCAAGCCTAGATTTGCTAGAGGCTACTAGGTAAGAATAAAACAAATCCGACTCTTCCTCTTTTTTTAATGGTGGGTGAAGAAGCCAGGAGCTTCTGTGCATTCACGTTCATTCTGTCCGTCAATCCTCACAAGGACTCCTCACAAGGACTCTGCTCTATAGTCCTGACTCCTTTGCACGTGAGGAAACTGAAACATGTTCAGAATTTCCGGAGATAACGTCCCCCGCCCAAAGGAGAGAAATAACTGGATCTCTTAAGTTTGCTTTGCTATCCAGCCACGTGGCAAGGGGGAAGGCCCGGCATCAGGTTACCAAGCAGCACAGCTGACACTCCACCATTGGCCAACTTTGCAGACCGCAGGTATAAAAGCTCCCGCTGCTGTATTTGTGCTGAACCCAGCGCGTTCGCTTTGAACTTCCCAGAGCCTTCGCCCTTCTCCCAATGGGTACCCCAAGCGTAATGGCACTGAGACCCATCTGACTCCGGATCCAGGTACCACAGGAGGGACCCACAACCTTGTTTAATACCCGCGGGGAGTCGCCTGAGGATATTTGTGCCTAAAAGAGAAGAGCAAGCTGGAGTGTTCAGGAGGGAATAATATTGAATAGTTATTACAGAATGTTAATTTTCTCTGAGGACTAGAGTGCATTCATCCAGGTTTCAAGTATTCAAGAAACGATTGTACAAGCAAAGCGCCGTTGGGCACCAAGGACCAAAGTTGGAGAGCAACATTTTGAGAATCTCAGCCATAGGCCAACCAGGACGGATCTAGATGAAAGTAATAAGCCCCACAATGTACATGTAAGAGGCTACACAAGAAAAGATTGTTTTCCGATCACTGAAACATACTTTGCAATGGCAGAGTGAGGGGCAGTCCCGGAGGAAGAAGTACCTCGAAAGAAGAACACAGACAGGAATTGCTGCGCCCTGCAGGGCTCACTCTGACCATCGGTGTGCACTTGTGTATTGCCACCCCATCAGCTCCAGCGGAGGGTCAGCCAGAACAGACATCTACCACCTGATGTGGTTCCTGGAGCGGCTCCGTTTGGATCCCGAGCGCCTCCTGCGGGGCGGAAACGGGCTTTTCCAAGGTCGGGGCAGCAGAACCACGGCGGTCACACCCGCCACTTGCACAAACGTGCTCACCCCGGACCGCATCCCGGAGTTCTGCATTCCCCCACGACTCGCGCCCTGCTCGGCCCCGGCTGCACTCCCGGACTCTTGGGGCGAAGAAGCAGGGACCGACCACGGCGCCGGGAGCACCGACTGGGACCCGCGCTCGCAGGCCGCGCTCTCGCTGCCGCACCTGCCCCGCGCGCGCACCGCCTACGGCTTCTGCGCGCTGCTCGAGAGCCCGCACACCCGCCGCAAGGAGTCGCTCTTCCTCGGCAGCCCCGGCGCCGCCGCCCTCCTGCGCGCGCCCGCCGCCCCGGCCGCGCCGCGCCCCCGCGCCCACACCTACAGCGGCGGCGACGCCCCGGGCCGGCCCCCGAGCGGGGCCCCCGCCGCCCCCGCCGGCGGCCCCCGCCCGCTCCGGGACCCGCTCGCGCCTGCGCCCCGCGGCCGCCGCCTCCTGCGCGCCCCCGAGGGGCTGCTGAGCCGCGCGCGGCGGGCCCGGAGGAGCCTCGGCCTGGCTCGCGCGCGCTCCGTCTCCAGCGGAGACGAGGACGAGGCGCCCCCGGCCCCTCCGCGTGCCCGCCGCCGGCCCCCGCCGCGCTGCCCGAGCTCCTGGAGGCCGAGGGCACCGTGCCTCTGGGCCGCGCCGGGGGAGCCCTGCGCCTGGCCCTGCAGTACAGTCCGGCCGGCGGCCGCCTGCGCGTCCGGCTGCTCGGCGCGGAGGGCCCGGCCGGAGGCAGCGCCGAGCCCCGCGCCGCCGGCTGCCGCGTCAGCTTCGTCCTGCAGCCGCCGGGCAAGACGCGCCGGCAGCGCGGCGCCGTGGTCCTGCGGAGCCGCAAGGCCGTCCTGGACCAGGACTTGTGCTTGGACGGGCTCTCGGAGGACGAAGTGCGCCGCCTGGCCGTGCGCGTCAAAGCGGAGCACGCGGGCCGCGGCCTGGAGCGGGGCGAGCTGCACTTGGGCTCCCTCCTGCTCCCCTGAGGACCCGGGTGCTGCCCTCGGGGCGCTCCCGTCGGGGCGCGTTCTGCCCGCTGGCCACTCGCCCAACTACAGCTGCTATGTACAAAATAAACGTGTATTTATTCTTCTTTTTGGCCTCTCTTTCAGTTCGTTAGCAGAGATCGTCCTGAATTAATATCACAGTAAACGATGTAATATTTTGTGTGGATTCTTTTAACTTTCCCCCCCAACAAATGGCATGGTGTTCTGCAGTAGTGTTTCCTGTATAGTAGCCCATTACATTTCATATGTTCCCCCGAAGTTCCTATTGGGCAATAAGGACTCACAGAAGCGTAAAAAGTGGAGGGTGTCTTGGAATTGTGTTTGATCCAATCTCCTTATTTAGAAGTTTATTCAGCCCACAACATTCATCCAGACCATCTTAGAGCACACATAATTTTGATGCATGTTTAACACTTTGGATAAGAAAAAGAGACTAGAAGAGATGAAGTGTCTTGTCCAAGTGAATTATTAGCAACTTCACTCTGATACTCTTGGCTACATCTTGCTGGGAAAGTACTGAAGAAATAGAATGTGAACGTTCTAAGCTAAAATTATCATAATTTTACAGACACTACTTTGTTAAATTCTCAAAACAAGACTTCAAAGTGGGTCCAGCCATTGTTTTACACATGAGAAGACGGAGGCACCCAATAAAGAGCAGTCAGGACTTGCGCCCAGGCAGTCAGTACCTCAGTCACTCTAATTAACGCCAGTGTCTGAAGCACTCCTCTCATTAATGTCGTGAGACTGCACCTTGTATCTGAAGTGGTTGACTCTGGGGATGGGGTCTTCTCTCATTTCTTCACCTTCCAGTGGGAAAGCAAATTGGTTGAAACCAAGTAATTTGTTGTGGATATTGATAACTTCAAGACCTGAGATGAACTAGGCTCGAAGTTCTGTTTTAAAAAGAAGCTAAGTAGTTTCAGAGTCCCAGAAAAGGCACCAGCTGAGCTAGCACACCAGGGCAGGGACCCAAGAGTGTACTGAGACATTGTTCTACCTCTGGCTTCTGATGGTAATAACATGAGTATTCTGTTTTAAAGAATAATTTTCCTTTACCCCTCACATTCACTGTCTGCCAGCTACAAGTCTTCCTTTCTGTGCACATAGAAGAAATATGTGTCCTAAATGAGGGCTGAAAAACATGTAAATATGTAGTATGGTGTCAAATAAGACTGTATTATCAGTCTGGATTCAGAAGTGGTTTCTGTTTTCATTAAACGGTTGACAATTTTATCCATTGGTGTTCATGAAAAATGCTATTTAGAAAAGAGTTTGTTTCAGTAACAACTTAACCATAAACTGAGAATGGGTTATTGCAGTGGGTATTTACAATGACAACCATTGAACAAATGTGAAGAATAACTGAATTCATTCACTGTCAATATCAACCATATCAAGAAGCTCCAAGTGGCTGACCAAATGAAGGATGACATAACAGTAGCTGAGATCTATCACCTCCTCTTCCACCCACTCAAGGCACCATTTCCTTAGTTTTCAAGTCAACCATTTTTTTAAACTATAAACTTCTTCATGATTTTAGAATTTGATAGTATAACCAATATTGAATTTCATATATAGTACTTTAATATAGTATTGAGCACATATATAGAAATTTAAATGGAGAGTGAAAATTTGGCTATATATGAAATATCAGTGTGGAGTTTTCTTCTTTTTTTTTTTTTTAAGATTTATTTATTTATTTATACAAGCACCGTGTACAGTCAGAAGCACAGGAGGGTGAGAGAATCCACCAGAGCCAAAGGGGAGAGCAGAGCAGGCAGACTGATGGAAGTACACTGCTGAGGGGAGCAGCGGGCGGCAGGAGAGGTCTGCTTGCCATGTGGGACCCTCACCGGTGGCCGGGGATCGAACAGGCGCTGCAGAGGCTGCAGGCCGCTTAGCAACCCAGCGCTCAACAGCTGCGCCACCGGGGAGGCCCGGTTTTCTATTTTTTAATGAAAACCAATCACATTGATAGTTTAAATAATAAAAACTCTTACAGAAAATATTGTAATCACCACTGTTACTAGATTACAAATGAGCAATAAGCGAAAGTGTCATTTTATTAAGTAGATTTTTCCAAGAAGGGAAACTAATGAATTTCATGGCCTAATTTTCTATGAATTACCTGTATTTCCAAACGGAATCTTCATTAGTGTCAAGTCACACATGATTAAATAGATCAATCTGATCAAGAAGATTTTTTTAACAAGACTTTTAGCTGACTGAAAGAATCTTAAATCATAAAATCATGGAATTTTAGAGTTAAAAATAAATTTAAGAATCATTTTGTGCAAATCCATGTATTACAGAAGAAGGTCAGAGAAGTAAATTGTAGCTTGTCCCAAACCACAATTAGTGAAAGAGCTGGGACTAGGACCAGTTCTATTCTCACTTTGCTGCTAAAGCTAATGAGCATTTGGACCACTACTTCCAAGAAAGGTGAAATATTTTGTGCATGATTATTTTACATCATTGAGCGAATTCTAATTTTTGGCACTTGAGAAAACTTATTTGCAAAACAAAATTTTTGTGCTCTAACATCAGCCTTTCAGGGGGCAAATTTAAATTTGATTTGCACTTTGCTGCCCTCTAGTGGACCCTTCGTGTGATTTGTCAGTGCATTTATATTTTTAGCTGTGGACCGTCTTGGCTATTTAAAAACCAATCCAAGGCTAGAATCCAATCATCTTCAGTATGTTCTTATCAGATGATATAGTGTACACTCACATCACAAAAATAACTCACTACAGTTATGTGTGTGTAGAAAATGCCAAAAAGTGTTTTGCATTTAAAAAAGGAAAAGAAAAATATTTCCCAGTAATAGTGAAGCTAGGGTATGTGGCAATGGCTTGTTGGTTGCAGAAAATTGCTTTTAAAACCCTCATGTTTCTCACTGGGCTTTAAGCATTCACATATTTTCCACAAATGACATGTCATGACCTTGCCTCTTTCTGGTTAAAATATCTGAACGCATTCAAAGAAAAGCCTTACATAACACACAGACACTATGCCAGTTTAAACAATGTTAAGTACAAATCGAAAAAATGAAGTTATGTCACTTGGTTTTATAAAGACAGTGCATTTTACACCTAATATACTTTAGATAATTTCTTTAGCATTTAATTTTCTTTTACACACAATTTCACAATTCACAAATGTTTCCCCATTTCCATTCCCAGTACTTAAGCCAAAATACTAGATTTGGTCAAAGATATTTGAAAGAAAGAGCAAAAAATGGGTACTATGATATCAAATCATTAAGTGTACACACACACACACACACGGATAAAAAAGCACTCAAAAAGTTCACTTAGAATATCTGTTTTGGGGCAAATGCTATCATTAATTTTCAGTCCAGCTTTTTTCTGTTTGTAAGAATGAAGTGACAACTTCCAAGCTCTTTACATATTGCAGCTCATTCCAAGATAAGAGAAATTCACCACATTCAGGAGGTCAGACATCCAGCATCAGTATTCAAGCACCTGTTTATAGGTGTTTAGACTCAAGGTTTTTTTTATGACTGAAACTGCTGTGAGTATTCCTATATAAGACTTTATGTAGGCATAAGCTTTCATTACTCCTGGGTAAGTACCTGGAGATAACATTGTATTTAACTTTTAAGGAAACTGACAAACTATTTTCCAAAACGGTGATATCATTTTAATTTCCCCCGATAACACATTAGAGTTGTTTGCTCTACATCCTGGCTGACACTTGTACACGTAAAGACCTCTTGAAAGAAGCATATATTCAGATTTTCTATTGTTTCTTACCTACATGTTATTAAAACCATGTACCGGGCCTCCCCGGTGGCACAGCGGTTGAGCGCTGGGTTGCGAAGTTACCCGCGGCCTCTATGGTGCCGGTTCGATCCCCGGTTGCTCCCCGGCTACTGGAGGAGGGTCCCACATGGCACGCAGACCTCTCCTGCTGCCCGCTGCTCCCCTCAGCAGTGTACTTCGGTCCTTCTGCCTGCTCTGCTCCCCGCTCTGGCTCTGGTGAATTCTCTCACCCTCCCGCGCTTCTAACTGTACCCAGTGCATGTATAAACAAACAAACAAACAAATAAATAAATAAAATAAAACCATGTACCTAAGAATTCTGATGATAAAGCAGCAAAAGCAATTAGGCAAAGGCCACATTTAAGACAGAATTTCAAAGCAATATAATCAGTATTATCTTGGTATAAGATGGCTGTAAAATATCTGGGTCCTTTTTAAGAATTCTAGAACATCAGAATTTTAAATTACCCAATGCCAATTCAGTAGCTTTGAAGTTCAATAAGAATTACTGAGTTAATTTTTCTAAAGTCATTCATTTAGCTATTTAAAACCAACCCAGATAAAAGAGATCTTTCATAGACTAGGATTGAATTTTATGAGAGTGAATTAAAGGAAATAACAATTATATTATTAGAAAAAAGTCTGAATAGAAATGGGTTTAGAGACACTCTTTTCTTCTAGGTAGGTTAATAGAAGTCGCCTTTGTCAAGGAGTTGACAATCCCTCCTTTCCTTTCTGTATCACCCTACAGCTGCTGGAGCAGAAATACGAGCTATATAGTGACATCAGAGCCAGAACACTGTCATAGAGTCAATTTCTAGCATTTATTAGTCAAAGCCACCACCCTATCAATCTGGGATTGAATGATGGGCTATGGCTACTCTGCAGCTGCTATACAAGTGTTGATTGTTGCCAGTAAATTCATTTGTTAAAGAAAGTTTAAACTCAAAATCAGGTAGATGTGGTTTCTAGATCTCAGCTGTCATTTATTATTGTGTCTCTTAGTCATGTCATTTAGCCTTTCTAAATGTCATTTCTACATTAATAGTGAAGCAGTAAATTTACCTACCATGCAGGATCTCTGCAAGGATTAAAGGAGATAATGTATTCAAACTCCTCAGCACAGTGCCTGGTTTATAGAACCACTCAACAAATATTAGGCCTATTTTTAGCTTTTTCATAATGGATGATATTACTGGACTTTCCTCCTGGCTTCTAGCTGTACAATAGGAGCTCATTCTGTAGCAGGGACCCTATATCTAGAAGATTTTATCAATAAAATATACTTGCATGAGTCATAGGAGAAACTGTACAAGATGCCAGTTAAGTATTATAAACAATCATGCTATAGACAAGTATTCTTAAAAGAGGGATTCAGGAAATGAGAATAGACATGACATTTATTTAATATTCACCATGTTCCAAACAATATACTACAGACACTAATACAGTCAGTGTTAGGTCCCTTTGTGCTACAGTGTATGTGTAAAGACATTATAAGTAGATCTGGAAGCTCAGAGAAGAAACATGGTCCTATAGTTGGTGAAGAGGGAAAAATGGTTTGAAACTATGTGCATGTGACCACAGAGTCTCTGCTAGATTTTGGGTACCCAGGAGGTGAGCAGGATTTTGGTCCAAAAGAGGAAAAAAAAAAAAAAAACAGAAGGACAGCTTTAGAAAAAGAAGTAAGTTTTGGGTGCAAGATTAGTACAATGAGTTGAGAAAACACTCCTTCCTAGGTTTCCAACAGTCCCTGGGCACTCCTTTGGTGATCGTGTTGCCACCTGCTGACCAATTTGACTTGTTGACTTCTGTAGTGGCAGGAAGACACAGTGTAGGATCTCTATGATCCGAGCAGACTGGTGAAAGAGTCCTGGAAACCTCGGTGGCTTTTTCAGGTTTTATTGAGATTTTACCAGGTATACAGCAGGCAGAGGTGCCAGGGGGCCAGGAGGCTGGCAGGCCTCCTAGCTCCCAGCAAGTCTCCACTCTTCCTAGGCTCTCCAGCGTTCTCTTGTGGCCTCTGCTTCTCTGCTGGTTCTCTTCCTGGTAGTTCTGCTTCGCAATGTCACACTTATTAGCCCTGTCTCAGCCCAGGTGAATCCCACCTACGTATGCCCATACCCTACTTCAGGTGCCCGCCATTGGGCATGCATTCAGGACCGCAGGGATCCATCATCAATCCTAATGGCGGGAAGGCAGAAAAGCCTCACAATCATTTACCTTACCCTACAACTTCTTAGCACCTAAAACTAAAATACAGGTATCACTGAGAGAGCCTAATGAAAGAAATTGTGAGCAGGTAGGATGAGGTGCCCCACATCCTGTTTGAAGAGGTGGACTGTATCATGGACTGGTGAGTTGTGTCTACTACACTCAGGCCAGCACATTGACCATGAGGCATCATGCTAAAGAAAAAGCCTTAGATCCCAACTGATGATTCTCTCACAATTTCCTGGAAGGAGAAGGTTGAGAGGCAGCAGGAACACTGGAGGGTAAGCTGTCTGCCCATTCCCAGATGTAGCCCAGCCCAGAACAAGCTATGATGCTGCTCTCCTCCTCCTGGATCTGCCCTTTCAATATCTCCTCCTAACTGCCCTCACGAAGCCAGGCTCAATTCTTTCCAGCACTGGTTCCTACATGCATGAGTGAGTCTCTCTCATAAGGCCTTGCCTGGTTCAACTTCACCTAGCTCTCTTTGATGAATTACACAGGCTAGGAAGGACTGTGGCAGCAAAAAAAAAGGATGGTGAGGAAACCCAGGGATTAGAAAATCTCAATCAGGTACAATTGTTTTCACTATTGGGTAAAGACAAATGTCTACTTGATTACAGCAAGCCTTCCAGGCACTGGGTGACAGCCAGGAACAGGGCAGTCCGGTCCCAGCTCTCATGGGGTCTACTTTCCAATTAGGGTGGGAGGTAGACAATGAACGAGTTTTTTAAAAAAGTAAATGCACAAGGAGGGTAACATGAAAATGACATAACACAGAGGTGTGGTAGATTTGGGACGATGGTGATAACACTGTGGCAGCTCAGGCAACCAAACCAGACCCAGGAAAGAGCATCCCTGCCCAGGGAACAGCCTTGCAAATGTCATCCTGGTCACAGCCTGTGACCTACCATCCTGGAAGGAGTGTTACCATTACGATGCTCTGTCACCAGCACTGTAATGTGTGGGTTCTCTGTGTCAAATTGTTCATTCCTAAGTTACCAAGATCTCACTGAGATAAGCATAAGTTACACCTTTGTGGAATTCTTTTTCTTTTTCACTTAAACTTAGAAATAAGACAAACTCCATAAAGCATGTCTATGATAGCCTGGACGATTGGCCAACAGTTTCCACCCTGAGGTACCAGAAAGGAATTAAAAAAGGGGGGTAGGGTGGGAGGGAGAAACCTGGAGAGAAAAACAAAACAGATGGTGATGTTTACCACTTCACTCACCTTTGCATTTGTGAGAAATGCTTGCGAAATTTCTAGGAACTGGGCGTTGCCAGAGGAAAAAAAAAATGATATAAAAGCTAATGACTAGAAAAAGCAGCATCAATAACCCAATCATACTGGGAGGTCAGGCTGGAAATAGAAAACCCAGCTTATCACACACTTACAAGCCTGTCAATTGTGGTAATCAGAGCTTTGCAGAGAGGGGTTTTTCAAAACCCAGTTCCTGTGACTCTTTATTAGCAGTGAATCTCTTGATTAGATTAATTGTGAGCTGCTGTTTCTTGAAAAGTAGGCATAAAGATGGAAGGCAGGAGCACGGAAGACATCTGGGTGGGATTGATGATTGTGAAACCGACCAAGGAAGGCTTGAGATTACAAGTCAGGGGAGAGGGCTGGTCTTCTTGATGTGTGTCCCCTAGGCCCAGTGCAAGAGGGGAGTGTGGGGGCATTGTATAGAAGGAGGATGGGCCAGAGTGGTGGTCTCCAAATGGATTTTTAAGCTGCTGAAACTTTTCAAACAGAACCTTATGCAGAAGCCTAACATCAAAGGTAATTTTAAAGAAGTTGCTCTGGTTGATGAAGAGGGGGTGGGCCCAGAAACCCATTCATTTGTTCATTCATTCATTCACACATTGATTTAACAAATCTTTGTGTCATTGTGTCTTAGAAAGTGACTAAGCATCATCAGTGAATAAAATAGATAAATATCCCTGTCCTTAGGGAATTTCAGCCAGGGAAAAGGAAACGCAGAAAAACGGTAAACGTAGTAAATCAACAAATCATGTGTTATGTTAGAATGTTACATATAACAGAAAAAAGAAAAAGAAACTAGAGGAAGGGGATTCAGGGTGCCCCTGTGGGTGTAGGGGAAGCTGTGATAAGGAAGGGAGCAGGAAAGGCCTCACAAGAAAGTGAGATTTGTCAGAAGATTTGAAAAGGCAGTGAGGACACCACTAACGGATACCTGAGGAGGAAGCACCCTGGGCAGAGAGCAGCCTAGACCTACTTGGAAAAGTATCTGCTTGTGGGAGGAGCAGTGCAGACGCTAGGGTGGCAGCAGTGCATTGGTGCAGAGGAGACTGGAGAAGTAGTGAGGCTAGATTGTGCAAGGTCTTGAGTCTTGCCAGGAATTTGTGTTTTGAGCTGGGTTTTGAGCCAAGAAGTAGCCTGACAGAGTTTGTTTTAATAGACCTACTCATGAGGCTGCAGTGAGAAGAAACTAGATGGCCATGGGGTGAAAGCAAAGAGACCAGTTAGCAAAATTACAAAGGATCACAAAGTTTGATGGATTTGTCCTTCTGTCCTTTGAGGTCAAACCTTATAGAGAACTGCGTGTAATCTGCTCTTGGGCATATACAGCCCATTGCCTAAATTATCTCTCCCCATAGACATCTATTATTTCTGTAATTATCCAAATTTAAGCCACGATGACAAATAGGATTTATCTCAAATACCATGTGATTTAAAGTGTGATCAATTAGTAAAGGTTATCGGAAGCAACGTGTTGAGAAGAATAGAGAAGCCACATCCAGGTGGCAGGTAAAGTTTCTAAAGCCAGTTCTGCAAATCTCCTGTGCTTTGCTCTTTTTCTCTTCTTAAGAATTTGGAGTTGACCATTTGAGTTCATGCAAGGCCTCTTGCCTGAGAGAAATTATCTACTAAATAGATGTCACCAGCTCACAAATGACAAAACTGTTCATCTCAAAAATGACTATACTAGCTTAAGCCTGGTGATCTTTGTGATTTCACTAAGTCGAGTCCTGAGGGCAATTAACACTGACTCAATACAGACTAAAGCTCTTACCGAATCATTTGTTTGCATCTCTTCAATAAATGGAAATGTCAGCTGGACATGACGCGTTTTACTCTGCTGGTGATATTTTGAAAGAGTTGACTGTTTTCTCAGAGCACACATTTCCCGTCCCCTGTTGTCCCCGCTCCACCCCCAAGCTGCCTCCTATTGGAGCAGTTGCTGGGAAGAATGTCAGCTTTCCCAATGTTGATCCAGGACTGGGAAGTTTCCAGGTCTCCAACTCTAATCTTTGTAGGGCAGAAATGTTTACTTGTGGGTTTCTACTGACATAAATAATAGGAATCTAGGGCACAAAAAGCACAATTTCAAATGCGCGTTTTTATGCATCTTTAATGCTTGAGAAGGGACACTGAGTTAAAACTTAGCAGGCTTTACCAACAAATATTTAACCCACCAATGCCTACTGTGTGCTCCCTACCACATCAGCCTCTTTAGAGGATGCAGGGGGAAACACCCTGCTTCACAGACCTTAAGCTCTAGCTGGAGAGGCAACATTTGGAGAACACCAGGATGAGAACAGCTAACACTAGTTAGCAAGATTCACATGGAAGATCCTGCTCTAATTTCCTTACATATATTAACATTTTAAAACTTGTAACGATAATAAGCAGGTATTATTTTTTTGAGTCATCATCCATTTATGACAAAACACCCCAAACTAGGGAAAAAATAGAACACTCAGTAACATAATAAAGGTTTCTATGACAAGCCACAGCAAACATCACAATAAATTGTGAAAGACTGAAAGTTTTTCGTCTGAGCCCTGGTACAAGGCAAGGATGTCCAATTTCATCCCTACTGTTCAATATAATATTGGAAGTCCTAGCCAGAGCAGTTAAAGCTATAAAAGAGCAGAAAGCTATAAAAGGAATCCAAATTGCAAAATAAGCAACACTTCACAATTTGCACATGATGTAATAATATACATCGAAAACCCTAAAGCTTAGGAGTTATTTTTACCCCCATTTACAAACAAGGAAACTAAGATTGAAGTCGCTCTGCTAGGTGGAGGCCAAAGCTGAGCAGACTCCAACCATAACCCTGTGATGGTAAATAAAGCTGACACACCAGGAGCTCAGTGAAGCCTGATCCTGCAGGGAGGCTTCAAGGAGGAGGTGTGAACTCTGTGTCTGCCTCTCTCTTGCATTGGAAGCCTCCAAACTTGGGGTCTGACTTCCTCAGCTTGAGTCCTACTTCAACCTCTGAGTAACTTGCTGACCTTGGATACATTTCTTAAATTCTTTGTGTTTTTTCCTCAGCAATAAACTGGGGCTAGTAACTGAGGCTACAAAATTTCTGGGGAAAAATTCTGGTGTGATTGTGAGAATGTATGATAACAAGAGTAAAAGGTTTAGCATAGCCTAATACATCATAAACAAGCTGACTGAGTATTCACTGTTATTGCTCTTACTATTATTGTGTACATGGGTACAGTGTGCATAACTGGCAAGGAGAGTGCTCAAGGGTATTGTCAACCAGGATAGAGATTGAACAAGAACAGAAATCTTCAAAAGATGCTTAACCAGGAGCCTCCCTGGTGGCACAAGGAGTTAAGATGCAACCTATGAGCACTGTTAACAATAGCTAAGCTTTGGAAACAACCCAAATGCCCAAAAATAGATGACTGGATCAAGAAGATGTGGTACATATACACCATGGAATATTACTCAGCAATCAAAAAAGATAAACTCATGCAGTTTGTAGCAACATGGATGGCACTGGAAGGGATCATGCTCAGCGAAATAAGCCAGAAAGAAAAAGAAAAATACCGGATGGTCTCACTCATAGCAGGAATCTAGAAAACTTAAATAAGGGACCAGGAAAATGAATAACTATAAGAAAGTGAAAATCAAAATCAACAAAAAACTATGAACCAGAGACACTCTATAGGGGGTAGGGGGCGGGGCGGGGAGGGATTGGGGGTCAAAATAAGGGGATTGCAATTGTATGGGGAATATAAAAATAAAATTTATTTAAAAAAAATAAATTTTAAAAAAATAAATAAACTGCCAATAAATAAATGTAACCGTCTTCCAATCTTTAAAAAAAAAAAAAAGATGCAACCTATGAAGCTATCAGCAGCCACTGCAGCACAAGTTCCATCCCTGGCCAAGGAGCAACCCAGATGGCGCAGCAGACCTCTCCTGACTTGCCCACTGCTCCCCTCAGCAGTGCATTTCAGTCAGTCTGCCTGTTCTATTCCCCACTCTGTCTCTGGTGACTCCTCTCACCCCCTGCACTTCTGGCCTATACCCCAGTTCTTATATGCATAAATAAATAAATCTTAAAATAAAAAAAGATGTTTAACCAGAGCAACCATAGTCTTAGATTCGCTCTCACTCTCTCCATCGCCTTCTTTCTTGCTGTGCTCACACTTCTTTCATAAAGCAGAGTGGATGGGGTGGAGGCCATGGCTGCCAGCATTTCCAGCATATATCAAACTAGCCTAGTGCTGCCTGAGGAAAGAAGAGCTAGGGAAGTCTCTAGCTGACCCAGCTTAGTTATGTGACCCTCCCTGGGCCACTCATTGTGACCAAGAGAACCGTACTTGGTGTTTGTATGAAGAACCTCATGGAGAAGTGGAGGTCTCTGAGGAGGGGGGTACTTTCCCAGAAGAGAGAGCTCAGAGACGTAAGACAAAAACAACAGATGTCAGTCCCCTAACACCCACCCTTACTACATAAAAATAAGCTTACTTAACTGCCAGAGGGAACACGTTATTAATAACCAAAAAAAAAATACTCTTTATGATGATAGAAAAGTTACTATGTAAATTGACTAGGAAACAAAAACCAAAACAACAAAAAAGCAAAGAGAATATTCTGTCAACATTAAACAGAATTTAAAATGTTAATCAGATCATTGTGAACCTTATAAACTCCTTTTTTTCAAAGGTCTAAGTTTTTATTCCACGTTTTGGTCACTTGTTAAATTTTATTGCCCTACATAGTTCTTAAATAGTTCTTATCTGAGAAGAGAGAAGCATTCTGTTAACTATATAGTGATACAAGTTGTCAAAAAATTTTTTAAAGAACATACTTTATGTAAAGCATATTTACAGATTATTTCAATTTCTTTTTTTGATGATTGGAGGTAAAGTGGTAGTGGACTCAATAATGTGTGGGTGATTCAAAAATATCTGTTGGACTTTATGCCAACTCTTAAACTTATTGATTTAATAAATATTTCTTGAGGTTGTGTTTTGTTATTTTCACCAATTTGAATGAAATCTGTTGAACGCTCAAATGCTAACAAGTACAGCCTGAACTCTTAGGATTTGAAACACTACCAGATATCTGACAGATGTCAGACTGGCTTTAAACATATTGATAAGCCAAAGCAGGCAATATCAGCTATTTAAAATATCAGTGAATAAGGGCTGTACTCTTCAGGAACAGAAGGGTAGTTATTGGGAGGGGTAGCCAAGAGGGCATCTGGGGCGAAACCATGTTCCATTTCTTTTCTCTTAATTTTAAAATTGTCTTACAATAAAATTGCATTTGTAAAAAACTTTTGGTGGCCTCCCCTGGTGTTGCAGGCGGCTGAGCACAGCGCTGTGAAGCTGTCCACAGCCTCTGCAGCTCTGGTTCATTTCCAGCCGGCGGGCAAGAATCCCACATGGCGCAGCAGACCTCTCCTGTCTCACTGGCTGCTCCCATCAGCAGTGTATTTCGGTAGATCTGCCTGTTCTGCTCCCCACTCTGTCTCTGGTGAATCCTCTCACCCTCCCGCACATCTGACCTGTATCCCGGTTCTTGTATGCATTAATAAATAAATCTTAAAAAAAAAAAAAAAACAACTTTTGGTGTACAGTTGGATGAATTTTAACACATTTGTAGATTTGTGTAACTACCATAACAAACAGAATTTTGGGGTTCTATCACCCCAAATGTCCCTCATGCTAACTTTTTATAGTCCCCTTTACCCCTGGTCTATTTTCCATCATCATAATTTTGTCTTTTTTTTTAATTTATTTTTTATTTATACAATAGCTGGGGTACAGGTCAGAGGCACGGGAGGGTGAGAGGATTCACCAGAGACAGCAGGGAGCAGAACTGGCAGACTGACTGAAATACACTGCTGAGAGGAGCAGCGAGCAAGACAGGAGAGGTCTGCCATGCAATATGGGAATCTCCCTGGCTGACCAGGAATCGAACCTACGCTGCAGAGGCTGAGAACAGATTCACAGCCCTGCGCTAAACCTGCTGTGCCACTGGGGAGGCCCCCCATAATTTTGTCTTTTTGAGAACATCATATAAATGGGATCACACAATATGTAACCTTTGACACTGGCTTCTTTCACTTCCTATAATGCCTTTGAGTTCATCCAAGTTGTTGCATGTTATAATAATTAGTTGTTTTAATGTATGGACATGCAGTGTTTATCATTCATTGAAGGACATTTGTGTTGTTTCCAGTTGGGGGTGATTATAAAAAGAGCTGCTACAATAGCTGTCTGCAGGTTTACATATAAACACATTCTGCTTTGTGATGGACACACAAGCATTTGCTTTGTGATGTTCTTGAGCTGGACCTTTTTATTCTCATGTTTGTTTCTCTGTGATGCAATGAAAGGAGCTTTAAAATAGCATTGACTCTGACAAGGTTCAGAGAAAGAAAATTTTTTGTTAGAGGAGATGATTGAAAACTAAATTTCCATTTGGCCTTAGAACACTGCAAATAAATTTCCATTTGACCATATTTTTTTTTTCAAAGTATAGTTTTTTTTAAAAAAAAGATTTATTTATTTATGCATACAAGAACTGGGGTATAAGCCACAGATGCGGGGTAGGGGTTGAGAGGATTCACCAGAGAGAGTGGGGAGCAGAAGAGGCAAATCCACTGAAACACACTGCTGAGGGGAGCAGCCAGGAGAGGTCTACTGTGCCATGTGGGTCAGGTACCTTGCAGGTTGGGAATCTAACTCATGCTGCAGTGGCTGGTGAGAGCTTGATAGCACTGTCTTTAACCCCTGCGCCACCAGGGAGGCCCTGACCTGTATATTTATAATGTTTTTTGATTCTAACAAACACCTCCACATTCTGGCTTGTCCTCCTGGTAGTTCCATGGCTTGTCCTCATGGAACTATATAAATAAAAACTCATGGACAAAAATTAAAAATAAGTGAATAAATAAATATATAAAGAGGTCAGGCATCAAAGGCCTATTAGTCATTGTGACAGTTCTTTATCTCTGCTGATTGTGACAAAAGCTTCTGAGGCCTCTGCTTAAAACACTGACAAAGATCAAAGCCCTTCCTTAGAGGCTCTGAACTTACTGGTGAAATAGATATATGATTGCTTTGAGCATTATAATAACTCAGATGTGCTCTACTCTATTCCAACAACCCAAGAAATAGGTTAAAAAAGTGGGGGCTGCCTTTGGGAGAAGTAGGAAATATGAATTATATGAAATAATACAGTTGCCCAGCACTATTAGCTTTATAATTAGTACTACATAATCTGTTCTTACAATTGTTGAGTCATTTAAGAATTGGGAAGGGAGCAGTTTGGTTCTCACGCCAGCTGGCTCACTGCCTGCAAGCCATTAGAGGAGGACATGGTTGTCCTCTTTAGCACAGATGCCCTTTAGCAGCTATGGTATTTCCTCCGCTGTTGTCATGCAAGAGCAAAGCCAAAGCAAAATGTGTGCAACAGGGGGCCTCCTGGCGGTCCAAGGGTTAAAGTTTCAGCACTAGCTTCATAGTGCTTCACCAGCCACTGCAGCATGAGTTTGATCCCCAGCCAGGGAACTAACCCACATGGCGCAGTAGACGTCTCCTGTCTCACCCACTGCTCCCCTCCACAGCGTGTTTCAGTTGATCCGCTTGTTCTGCTCCCCACTCTGTCTCTGGTGAATCCTCTCACCACAGAGGATTGGCCTATACCCCAGTTCTTGTATGCATAAATAAATAAAAAATAGATCTTAAAAAAAATGTGTGCAATGAGGCCATAAAGCTATGGCCAAAAAATATCTAGCCCAAGTTAGTATCTCTTGAGGTACGATTTTATTTCAGAGCTAATATAATTAATTCCATACTTATTTTTAAAGACAATAACCGGGCCTCCCCTGGTGGCGCAGCCGTTGAGCACTGGGCTGCAAAGCCGCAGGCGAGGGTCTCACATGGCGCGTCGGACCTCTCCTGACTCCCCCGCTGCTCCCCTCAGCAGTGTGTTACGTCAGTCTGCCTGTTCTGTTCCCCGCTCTGGCTCTGGTGAGTTCTCTCACCCTCCTGCGCTTCTGACTGTACCCAGTGCTTGTATAAATAAATAAATAATTTTTAAAAAATGCAATAACCCACTTAGTGGCTGTGATTTAACCTGAAACATTCAGATCCCATTTTAACCTGGGGGCCCACAGGTTGAAGTTCACACATTTGTTTCATTCCCTTTGTGGCTGTCTTTCCCTTGATGATGCAGAGGAAAGCTGTCAGAGTTCCACACGCTCTACAGCATGTGTTTAACGGGACAAGAATTTGATATACTGCTTGACCAGTTTTCATTCACTTGAGGCAGAGGAACCTATTGGGACTGGGTGCTCCCTGCAAAGACATGGGAGTGGCTGGGACTCACTGTTGGTGGACAACAGGGCATTACATTCAGTCTTGACCGGGGCAATGAAATAATGAAAGGCATGGTGACTTGAGTGCTGTTTTGTTTTAGTTTTTGGTTTTTTTTGAGGTACAATTGACTCATGACACTGTTTTAGTTTTAGGCATACAACATAATGATACATGTACATATTGTGAAATGATAACTGCCACGTTTAGTTATTTTGCAATACCACAGTTACAAATTTTTTTTCTTGTGATGGGAACTTTTAAGATCTTCTTTCTTAGTAATGCTGCACATTGTATCTCCAGGACTTACTTATCTTATAACTGGAAGTTTATACCTTTTGCCCACTTCCTATCCCTACCACTAGTGACCACTAAACTGTTCTCTGTATCCATGAGTATAAATATCCTCATGCAAGTGAGATCATGCAATATTTGACTTTCTCTGTCAGATTTACTTCACTTCGTATAATGGCCTCAAATGCCATCCATGGCATTTCTTTTTTATGACTGAATTATATTCCATTATGTCCATTATGTATGTATATCTATGTATATAAGTGATGTGTGTGTAGAAATATTTCTTTATCCATTCAATGGACACTCAGTTTGCTTCTATATCTTGGCTACAAATAAAATTGTAATAGGGCCTCCCCTGGTGGTGCAGGCAGTTGAGCGCTGTGCTGTGAAGCTGTCCACAGCCTTCTGCAGCATGGGTTCTATCCCAGCCGGCCAGCGAGGGTCACTCCCGCTGCTCCCCTCAGCAGTGTATTTCATCAGTCTGCCCCACTCTGTTCTGTTCCCCACTCTGTCTCTGGTGAATCCTCTCACCCTACCACACATCTGGCCTGTACCCCGGTTCTTGTGTAAATGAATAAATAAGATCTTTAAAAAAAAATTGCAATAGACATAAGGGTGTAGATATCTCTTTGAGATAGTGGTTTCATTTCCTTTGGATATATATCCCAAAGTGTAATTGTTGGCTTACATAGTGGTTCTACTTTTAATTTCTTGAGGAACCTTCACAATATTTTCAGTAGCGCTTGCCTCAATTTGCATTCCCAGGTCTTAGCATCTTAAGCTAGGAATATGCATTATTTTCCTAAACATAAGTTCTTGGAGCAACATTGCCAAAGCTACACTTGGACTTTTTTTTTTCATTTTTTTAGAAAAGGAGGAATACGTATCTAAAAAGTGATGAAGTTTATCAGTTGAGTAAGATAAAACACATCTACATCCCGATTACTGCCCTTATTCATCCCATAAAAGAAACAAATATTTGCTTGTCTTTAATGGACTATCATCTAAATTTTCTTCCTGTGGTTCAGAATTCACTCAAGATTGAGCAGAGTTGAACTGTCCCCACAGAAGCTGAAAAGGCCAGATTCATTTTTTCAGTCTTCCTTGTAACTGCAAAAGGATCCCATGACCTAGTGTGCACAATCAGACACCCCAGATATGGACTCAGACAAGCAGAGCTGAGGATGACTGTGCACTGCTCTCTGTGGCAGGGTGGCCAGCAGTGAACCAGTGTTCAGGCTGTGGTAGTTGCGTCAGCATCTTTATGGACATGATTGAGTGGGGGGGGGGTATGCTGGGGGCTCTTGTTTTGATTACATGGAATCTCTTTGTTTACCTCACTTTCCAAGCCTGGTTCTGTAGACTCCCTAAAGACCCCACAAAAAGCCAATATCCTGTCAATAAATTCTTTTCAATTGTTTGCAAATGAGAGTCTTGACTAGCTCAATGAAGGATCACATGTCAATTTCCTAAGGATTTCTACATGGTTTGTATGTCTTTCTATGATGAGGACAACTTTATTAACACAGTTAAATCATAAGTGCAGTGCTGAAGAGCTCCTAAAGTAAAATATAGATGTTGCATTTATGTCAGAGGACTAATTGAAATCATCAATTTTTTCCTTATTACAAGTTTCATAGCTTTCCTTGAGAAGGGCACATCCCACGTGCATTATTGACTGAAAATATAAGGAACTCACCAGGAAACCATTTGGAAGGAAAAGCTCAGTGGACACACTGAAAAATAGTATATCTCCCAACTGGCCTCAAGACAAAACTCAGTCTATAAGCAAGAGTTACAATGCCCCAGCAAGGCTCAGATTCCAAAGCAGTTATGTTGATGTAGAAAGAAATCATATTAGCACCTATTTTCAAATTGTTTAAGTTGCCTACATGTTTCTCCAAACCCTCACATCTCACACAATTACTCTAATATTGGTAGGACGGTGGTTGAGGATTTTTAAAACCATCTGCAATACAGCTAAACAAATTATCTAACCCCAAGTGACTGATCAAAAGCAACAGCCAGGACAATATATTTCTCACTTCCTTTCACAAACTGAAATGCTGTTTCCCAAGGAACCGCTTCTTGATCCCTTTTATATTTTTCTTCAGTGCTGAACACAGAATCTTACATAGAGAGAGATCAATAACTGCTTATTCATGTAATAAACATAGAGAGAGATCAATAGCTGCTTATTCATGTAATACACAGTCGGAATGATTACAACTAGCAGTGACCAGGAGGTAGGAGTAGCCTGAATCCTATAGACAGAAAAGACCAGGACTCCTTCCAAGATTGGGCAGATTTGACTGTGGGGTGGGAGAGGGCAAAGTTCACACTTCATGCAGTACGGATCTGTGGATTTATTATGCCACAATCAGGATATTATGGCATTTTCCTACAAAAGAGTTTACAGGGTGCCTCTTAGTAATTAGTAGAAAGACACCATCACCACTACCGTATAGGGTAGCAGCAACATAAGGGAGGTCCATAGGGGAACTGGGTAATAGGCATTCAACCTGAAAGAGGTTTCCAACCCTTAAATTACTGAACAGGTGAGGGGCTGCAAAAAGAGTCCTGCTGAATAAATGGTTGCTGTATTCATGATAAAAAGTTTAGGAGTCAATGCATTACATCATCTCAGTGTATTGCATCATCTCAATGTATTACATTATCTCAGTACATGTCAGGCATCTCTGCTCCCACTCTCTCTAGCTCATAGTCATGGACCCCATATCACATGTTGCAAGAGGAAGAGTAGGTGAGAAAGATGTGCAAATCCACAGCAGCTGATCACATCCTGGGAAAGCCATGTCAGCCTGGCACAGGTCAGCAGTTAGCAGCTCAGTTCTGGGGAGGGGAGCTGAGCTGCATGGGAGAACTGAGGGGTGACAGGCTCTTTGTGGAACAGCTAAGGAACAGGCAGGTTAGATCATTTCATGGATTAAAATAGTGATTCTCAATGAGTTAGTACCATATCTCAGAAGGCATTTTGATCACTCAAGGAGTTCACTGGTTTGTACAATGATTGTAGGAACGTTGTTTACATTGAGGGTTCTGAAATGACATGCAATGGGCAGGACAGTCTTATACAATAAAGGATTTTCCCTAGTCTAATACAACTTGAATGTTCCAGTGGGTGTTCACATAATGGGAAAACCTTTTTATGATTATCTGTGCCTAGAACCTACCTGTGTTTTAGATATAACATGGAGCCATTTTTACAATGATTTAATCTTCACACTGGTTTTCTAAGAATATAACTGCTATGCAAATCAGGGAAAGTTTGTACTTTGTTTTATTTGGAAATATACCAAGAGCCCTTGATCGTTGTGGCAACTCATGCCAGGTGCTTTCTCTGCTGCACACACCTGTGCTGGTCTGTTCTATGTAAAAATGAACAAAAGAGATTAGAGACTCTACTTAGCAGATTTAGATCTAAATCTTGTTAAAATGTGAATATACATTATATGTAAGAATCTCATGGCACTTTTTTATATCTGCAACTTTACCGGCACTTATTTGGAATTATTTATATAGGATAATGGCTTTTTGAAATTTAATATTGAAATTATGTTTTTATTTGGATGTTGTCTGTTTTTTTTTTTCCTTCCTACTTTGATAACAGCCCTCATTCTATTCCTGAATGATTGTTCTTTTTCCAGCCCATCCTTTATTCCCTATCACCTACTGAGGTATATGACCCACAAAGTCTTTTTAATATACTATAGCTAGATTTGTTTTAAATGACACGTGGCAGTATTATAACATAGAAAGTTATTCTCCATGAAACTGATCCAACCACTATAGAAAGTTGTGTGGAGTTTCCTCAATCTGCTAAAAATGGAGCTTCCATGTGATCCAGCAATTCCACTTCTAGGTAGCTACCCAAAAGACACAAAAACATTAATTCAAAAGGACACCTGCACCCCTACGTTTATTGCAGCACTATACACAATAGGTAAGCTATGAAAGCAACCCAAATGCCCAAAAATAGATGACTGGATCAAGAAGATGGGGTATATATACACAATGGAATATTACTCAGCAATAAAAAAAGATAAACTCATGCAATTTGCAGCAACATGGATGGAGCTGGAAGGGATCATGCTCAGTGAAATAAACCAGAAAGAAAAAGAAAAATACCGGATGGTCTCACTCACAGTTGGTGCTGGAAATGCCCCTTAAGTTATCAAGGGAAAGAAATACTCTGGCTTTTCTCTTCTACCTGCTAATCTTGTTTCACTATTGTCTCCTACTAATAGCAGCCAGTTGAGGCAGGAACCTGAGAAACAGCCTGCAAGAGTCAGCTTCTCTTCTCTCCCCTTCTCTACTCCTTATGTCCCTCCCCCTCAATGACAGAGAACTAAGAAGGGGATGGGAACATGGAAGCTTCCTAAAATCAAATAAGCCCAGGATAGGCAAACCCACCCTCGTATCTCCTAAGCATTAGGAGAAGAAGTTCTGGGAGGAGTAGGATGAAAGTAAATTAGATTTAGAGATCAACCCTCTAAATTAAAGAGTGTATGAACCAGGGAGGAGGCTTCTGCTAGGATTTTCCCATGACATAGAGCTACTTTCTCAGAAAACAGAGTTGTATAATTGATCCTCAGTCAGTATATGACCGAAATTCCTCTAAGTCTGCAATACAGAGGACACTTTTCTAGTTTCGGAGTCTATACAGATGTTCTACTTTTATCTTCCCTAGAATTTAGAGTCATTTCTAGGAGGCACGGGCAGTTGTACTTCCATTCTTTGGTCTCCATCTTTCCAAAAGATCCAGACCTTCGTGTGCGCAGACCAAACTCCCAAATAATCACATCCATAGGCCTCAAATATCTTGCAAGTCCAAATGAACAGATCTAAGAGCACTTTTATTATTGTTTCATTAGAATGTTGTGCTGTATTATATTTTTTATTAAGCTGCTATGCATAGGAAAAGAGGATGGGGCTTTGATTGAGATATCTGTAAGGGGCATGATGTTGGACATGTGAAGGGATGGTTTTAAACCTTCAATTTGACAATACTAAGATAGGCATAGTAAAGCTTGACTTGAAAATAAGTTATGTGAAATGTTTTCCACCCTGTTAGGGTTAATAGGTATCTAACAAACAATAGTACCAAAATGAACTGTGATAGTACTTTCAATGAAGTATTTGTGGCAATTAATGAAGACAAACATTTGGTGAATGACCTTGAAAGTAAAAGAATCCTTCAACCCAGTCTTTTTTTTCACCATGACCCATAGCAAACAACACATTTATGTCATAATACCTTTCATATATGAACCTAAAATGAGTGTTGCAGGGAACATCTCTTATTATTACTATATGTGATACATGCTGATGTTTTCTGTTCTATGCCATTCCATTCCATTTACTTAAAAAAAAAAATTCTGGTCATGACCCAATATGTTTCATAATAGTGGAAAATTCCAACTCAGATTTTTTTTTCAGTGTGTTCAGAAGGAAGTCTGCCTAATTCATTGACGTCAGAGGAAGTCAGGCACCCATGAACAGCTCAAAAGTAAGTGATTATTCTCCAGTAGCTTAACATGAATGTAAACCCCAATCTTAGCTACACTCATTGGGTTTTACCACCCAAATAGGAGTTCTAAATCTTGCTTTATAACTGCTTGTCATGTTACATTTGGGCAACCTCAGAGAAGTCCCAGTGATCTGGCCTTGTCTCTGGCTGAGTCATTAAAAATGACATATGTCCCAACATCTGTATTTGCGTCCTTCAAGAGAGCATTAGTGATTTTTCTATTTTAAGCAATGAAGGATGTGTGGTTGCCTTCTGAGATGATTTCTGAGTCCTCTAATTGCCAATGGGTTCTGTGCAATAGGTAGGCACTTAGTGAAGTCACATTATAAAATGAGTTGCTCAAATATTTAATCAGTTGTGGATAGAACTCAGCCACGTGGTTCCTCCTATATAACGTTCTATCCGCCACAGCTAGAAGTTGCTATGGGTTACAGCTCTCCTGCCAAACATGAAGCTGGATTTGAGAGATGAGTTCCAGAAATGGTTCCTTCTGACTGAAGAAGGATTGGCATATAAGACTCTTGTGCCAAGACTCCAAAAGTAATGGTTTCTTGTCACAACTGTTTTTAATAGCTTGCTGGGAAATTATCCACCTTTTCCTCAGCTTCATTCATTTAAGGAGAAGAGAATATAGTCAGCATTAGTGTGTGCTAAGAACTTTCACAAAGCTTAAAATAATTTGTCCATGAATAGCTAGTTAGCCAGTGAAAGAACAGTAAGTTTCCAAACTTATCTACCTTATTTTGAGTTTTCATTACATGTCAAGAATGCAATATAAACTAGATCTATTGAAAGAACTTGTAGTCTACTGGGGAAAATATATACACAAAAGTATACTGATATATATAATTGGAATATACGATGTATGGAGGGAATTCATAAGGTTGAATGGCTAATGCATCTTGAGTTTCCATGGTCTCTCTGTATAGATGGCTATTCCTAGTGGCATGAGGGGTTTGAGAAGCAAGATTATGTCATATGTCAGATTCCCAATTGAATATAAAGTTTATTTTTTAGTAATAAATTTCTAGTATTTCCAATTTTTTTAAAGATTTTAGTATTTTCCACATTTTTAAAAAGATTTTAGTATTTTTTTTTTAAGAAGAGCCCTCTCAATTCAAACATTTCATGAATAAAATGTGGCTTGAAATAGATGAGCCTTTGGTTAATGTTTATAAAACTTTTTGTTATTGGGGAAATCAGGGTGTTTTGCCCTTGACTGTGTCCTTCGTTTACTCTTAGAGATCAAGAAGTTGGATGTCTTCCCATTTCTAAGAGAATCAAATTCAGTTTTGTATCCATAATCTTCAATTCCCTTTTTGGTGTCTCCTTTCTTTTGGCAGTGACCTTGATGTCTGTCAACCTAACAAAGGAACATGAACTCCTTTTCCCCAAATACAAAGAAGGCTAAATTTAGCCCAGGTTTTTTTTTTTTCTTCCTTTCTCCAAGCCAGCTCACACAGTCCTGAAATCCCTCAGGCAATTTTTATACTTGATCAGACCTTGCACCTTCTCATGAGAGAGCAAATGACTTATCCCTAAAAGCTTCAGCAAATGATCAGTTGAATATCTGACTGAGTCTCATGCCCATCCCAGAGCAAACTGTGGTGGCCAAGAGGAATACAATGTATTGCTGGTCTTTGGTATAGGACATGTGCTCCAAGCTGGAGTTTTAGGGGTGGGTCCCAGTCAACTAACTACATGGACTAATAATGAGGAGGGTGAGGAACAATAAAAAATACTGTCAGTAGAACTAGGGTGACTAGATGTTGGGATATCCCACAATAATTTCCAGAAACCTCAGAGACAGCATTTTACTTTTTAAACAGCCTGGAACAGCAATTTATGCAAAGTGCAATATAGATCTTAAGAGGCTGGGAGGCATCATCTAATATGTTGTTTATATCAGGGAAAGAAATGAGATAAGAGATTTACCATGAAGATAATGGAGCTTCAGCTTACTCAATTTGACAGCAATCCTAAAAATATAACATGACATTATCAATAATAAGCTATGATGTGGTGTACTCCTACGTTTATTACAGCACTATTTATAATAGGTAAGACTTGGAAACAACCCAAATGCCCAAAAATAGATGACTGGATCAAGGAGATATGGTATATATACACAATGGAATACTATTCAGCAATCAAAAAAGAAAAACTAATGCCATTCACAGCAACATGGATGGAGCTAGAAGGGATTATGCTCAGTGAAATAAGTCAGAATGAAAAAGAAAAATATTGGATGGTTTCACTTATAAGAGGAATATAGGAGAACCAGATAAGGCATTAGGGAAAAATAATATCAATAAAAAACAAAACAAAACAAAAATAAACAGGGAAGAGCACAAGGGACTATGGAGATGGTGCACGGGTGAACTGGCGGTAGAAATTCTATGGGGACTACACCCCAGAAAATAAAGCAAACATTGTAAAAAAAAATGAATAATGATGTAAAATATATAAAAATAAAATAATAAGCTATGAGGTTGAAATAAACTTTTCTAAAGTATCAATAAAACCTATTTTAATCATCCATTCTAGGGGCCTCCTAGTGGCACAAGGGGTTAAGCACCGCACCATGCAGAAATCCAAGCCTCTGCAGCACAAGTTCAATCCCTGGCCTGCCAGGGAGCAACCCACATGGCGAGGCAGACCTCTCCTGTCTTGCCCGCCGCTCCCCTCAACAGTGTATTGCAGTCAGTCTGCCTGTTCTGTTCCTCACTCTCTCTCTGGTGAATCCTCTCACCCCCTGCATCTCTGGCCTGTACCCCAGCTCTTGTATGCATAAATAAATAAATCTTTAAAAAAATCATCCATACTAAAGGAAAAACTATCTTTTTTTTTATTTTCTCTATAAAAATGTTATTACTAAATCATTATATATATACTTTATATATATCTATATATATATATAGATATATATATATATGAGTTCATATATATCCTCTGTGAAATCTTATGAAAAATCTACCTACTCTCAGGCTATCAGAACCTTGTGCTTAGAAAGATCCTCAGGTATTGGTGAAGGGGAGAAAGGGATCTATACTTCTGATCATGTGTATGATTAGAAAGCTAGTATTTCATAAATAAGAGCCATAGATAACTATTAGAAGGAACAAGTAACTCATAGGTTATCCAAACACATCATTTAAAATAACAGTTGCTATTTCAGGGATGTATTTCATAATCCCTGAAATTGCCAATAAGAGACCTTTGTCAGCTCTGTGACATTGGGTGAGTCACCTGGACACTTTAACCTTTTGGGTGCTCAGGCTCCCCGAGTATGAGTTGAGGGGTGGGAACTGAGCAATAATCTCGAGGTCCTTTCCAGTTCTGTCATACTAGAAATCCAACAGAGAGGGGTCATTTCCCTTCCTTTCCTTCCCAAATCAAGGTAGGCACCCCCAACAGCAAGGTGATCAATGTCAGGGCAGAAAACCTATTTATACTGGCAAGTGGGACTTAAGTCTAAAATAATCTTGATCTTAATTTTTGAAAAAATATGTCACTCAGTATTAACATTTGGGTTTTCTGAGAAGATGATGCTGAGATAGATATGCAAGAGATTTATTGGAGGAAACACCTGTGAAAGAGGAGGAGGTGGAGCCAGAATGTCAAGAATGCCTGCAGATCCCAATGCAGGTCTACCCTAGTGAAAGGGGAGGTAGAAGGAGAGGTACTGGGGAGGAAGAATCTCAGACTGTCGCACAGTTCTAAGAACGTTTAAGTTAGGCTGAAATTAGTCTACTAGGGTTTCCATACAAAGGACCATAGACTGGGTGGCTTAAACAACAGAAACTTCCCTACAGTCTGGGACTGAGATCAGGATGTTGGTAGGATTGACTTCATTCTGAGTCCTTTGTCCTTGACTTATAGGCAGCCAACTTCTCCGTGTGTCCGTCTCTCCTCTCTGTATAGATCTATGCCTCGAGGTGGCAGACCTCTTCTGATAAGAACACTAGTCGTACTGCACTAAGGCCCACTATAACTATTTGTTGTAACTTCATCCCTCTTTGAAGAACCTGTCTCTGAATGTAGTCACATTCTGAGTCAGAATTCTGCAGTGCTGGGGATTAGCTCTTTGACACATAAATTTTGGGGTACACAATTCAGCCTACAAGTGGCAGGCAGCGTGTCCTCAAGCCAAAGTCACACAATCAGAGGAGGCCTGCATCTCACAGCAGTGGGAATCCACAAGTGACCCTCCCCCCATGTTATGTCTTTGGCTGGAAGCAGCCTACAGGAAACATGGCCTTGTGCGAACATGGTGATGGATCCAAAGGGTCTGTGGGTTAGTTTCCTCCGACCACCAGGAGAGCTACAATAAGTGGCACATTTCCATGGTCATTGCGACATTCAATTTCCACTTACTAAATTACTCAAGACAAAGACATTGGCCACCTAGTAGGTACTAGGTGAAGGAGTTGCAACCCTGATTACAAAAAAATCACCAATAGAGATTTTGTCTTCTGGTGCACTTTTCTTGGTCCCATCTCTGCAGGGAGCAGCTGTGTATGAAAGCTGTCATGCCTGGTATTGGGGTGGGGGGAGGCAGGGCACTGAATGGGCAATCTCTGCCCCAGGAGCTCCAGGTCAGGGGATGGAAATCAAAAGTTTTCAAAAGACTCTTGCACAGAATATAACATTGCCACACCTTGGCTAAATCAGAAACTGGAATCATCTGGGTGCTGACTCCAGGCAAAGAGCTGTGACTATTATCAATCAGAAACAAAGTTCCACAGCAATAGGAGAGCAACTCAGAGTCATCCAGCTTCTCCCTCGGCTCTTCCCTGCCAGTTGCTTAATCAACACTTCCACAGGCTAAAACCAAGAGATGAGACTCAACTGAGACCACAGTGTGACTCCTTAGGAAGGACAACCTCACTGCTAACAAGTTCAGGGCCTGTTGCCCTCCACCGTCAACTGTCTTGGCTGTGAGCACAAACCTCAAGTAGCAAACTTGGCCTCCTAGTTATAGCAAAAGAAAGAGAGGCTATAAGCTCTGTCCTCCCCCAAAAGTGCAATTTGAAGACACCACCACACCTTCAATGCCAATTTGCCAGACAGATCACTTAGAGCAAATTATTTAACCTCTCAATGTCTTAATTTCCTCATCTGTAATTTGGAAACAATAGTAAGTAACTTGCTGAGTTGTGATGATTCAGAGATGGCACATGTGAGAGTGTGGTTGGTAGTCTATAAATGCCGACCTCCCACTTCACCCCCTAATCATTAGAAAATTATTTTCCCCAGAGTTCAAACAAAAATTCTGCTACCAAAACCATGGAGGAAATGAAAAAGCTCCAGTTGCCACTAATCTTGAAAATCCCCGTTTCTACCCTATTTATGTACCCAGAGTCACTGGAGCAGCCAAAACCTACTTTCTGTGAAGGTTCTAATTTCAATCTTTTCCACTTCATATGAATTTCTAATTCTCTAGACATTTCTTCCAGAAATATGGCTTGGTAACTATTCAGCCTCATCATGGAAAAGATATATTTTAAAATAAGGAAAACCATATCAATAGTAAGGACTCTCTGATGGCCTAAATCACACCAAATAGGGGTCCCCTTCTTAAAATGGTGGTCCCAGTTTGAAAGGCAGTGTAGGTAGGGTTATCCTCTAAAGGGAATGCAAGCATTTTTAAGAGGAGACATCTCTTTCCTTTCAAACTGAATCTTACCTTGGATCCTGATATTTATTTTATAAATATAAATTTTAGTTCAAATTTATAATCTGTGCTCATTATAAGCTGAAAAATATCAACAAGAGTCTATTTTGAAATTAGGACATCAAAATGTAGACAGTAAGATTTTCTATTATTTTTAGTAACTTATTTTGTTGTAGGATTAGTTGTTCAGTGTTCAAAAAACCCTGCCACACAGATAATTGTTAATGGTTCCAGTCTTCTAACAGCTCTTCTGTCAGTCTCAGGAGACATTTAGATAAAACCTTCATTAAATCTTAAAAGACTGGGCCTCTCCTGGTGGTGCAGGCGGTTGAGCGCAATGCTGTGAAGCTGTCCACAGCCTTTGCAGCCGGCCAACGAGGGTCCCACATGGCGCAGCAGACCTCTCCTGTCTCGCCCACTGCTCCCCTCAGCGGTGTATTTCGTCAGTCTGCCTGTTCTGTTCCCTGCTCTGTCTCTGGTGAATCCTCTGACCCTCCTGCACATCTGGTCTATACCCCAGTTCTTGTATAAATAAATAAATCTTTAAAAAAAAAAATCTTAAAAGACTTTTCTCTGTCTCACCTCTCCCCTCTCCCCCAAACCGCCATATATATATATACACACACACATATATGGCAATAAGCCCCAAGAAATCACAATAACTGCTTAAATGATAAATGATTTGTAATATATTTTTGTATTGCCTCAAGTATTGTATTATTGTTATAACACAAGTTATTGACAAATGGAATTAATCTGTAATGAGGTTGTTGCCAAACACACATTTTTGAGCTAAGCTAATGCACACTGCAGCCCCTATTGAAAGATAAGACTAGTGAGAAGTGGCAATCTTACAGGTCAATAGTCATCTACAAGATATTTACAAACATGCAGACGTTCAGGTGAGACCTTTTCCAAGGCCACAGGATAGCTTCACACAGAAATACAAATCAATGCACTCATGCATCGTTATGGTGAGAATTAGAAAATCATCTATTTGGTTATTCTCACTATCTTTTAATACTGTTTGAAGACACTATCATTTTTTAATGAAATTTGACTCAAGAGTTTGCAGAACCCCAGAAGCATCTTTGCAGGATGGCTTTCAGGCCTCTGATCTTAATCCCAGTCCAATGCCAATGAAGAAACCAGGCCCAGAGAAGTAAGGTGACTTACCCATTCACATAGCCCACTAATGGCAGAACTATAATGAGAATTTTAAACTTCAGGCTCCTAGATCAGTGTGCTCACCTCTACCCCAAAGTGCCTGGAGGCTCCCACACCCCAAACTTGAGGGCAGTGGCAGGCCTCAACAAGGAGTCAACATGAAATCCTTTCTCCACATGGGGGAGAAGCATCCTGAAATGACCCATGGCCTTTGTGACTCAACCTGTGGTGTGGAGCATGGATAAATAAAGATTGCTTTGGCTTTTGAGAAAGAGAGAAGCCACTTTATATCATACTGCAGTGTGGGTCCACACTGGGGAAGCCCCTCAATGAATGTGGGGAAAGGAGGGTGCCTTACTCATGGTAGGTTGAGAGCCTGGCTTGAGTCTGGGCCAACAGAGGAGGGGCCAGTCCAGGAGGCCTGCAATCCTTCCATCTGCTAGACAGTTGTAGCAGCTATTCTGAGCATTGGCCTGAGGCCAGCCTTTATTGATTTCAGCAATAAAATTACATGTTCCAAAGCTCATCTGTTTTGGATCATAAATGACAAAGACAGCTATTAGAGAATGTCATATTTGTCCCTCTGTTTGGGACAATATACTCTGTATTAATACTTATTTGGCCTCTACAAATGATTTATTTGAGGCAGCAGAATTATTGAGTCACTGCCAGAGTAATTCACTCCCATTTCTCTCATCACTAGTATATGTTTTTCTCTGTTAGAGTTAACTACTATTCATGTTTCCCTCTGTACATGTTAATATTAATGTCATGGACAGACTGTGTTTTCTCTCTCCTGAGCTAAGACATGGTAAATAGGAGGATAAAATGCAGAGAATTCCCAATGAGGTCGTGAAGCCCTGTTTTTAAAGGGTTAGTACACATTTCCCAAGCGTGGAACGAAAGAATGACTGTCCAACTTTGGGCGAACACATTCCACCCCTATCCCTATGGAGCCAATGTTACCTTCCCACTCACAGGCACCTTCTTCCTACATGAAACCTCCTCAAACCACATAAAAAAAAAAAAAACACAGGAACTGTACTGGAAGGAAACAGGGTTGATTCTCAGGAAACTGAACCCTTGAGGAGACAGGACATCCCTTGGGGAGCAAAGGAAGTGGCCACCACCTTGGGTTCTTACAAAGAGAAGCATTTCCTTATGTTTAAGGAGACGTGTTGGAAGGTTAGAAAAGTATGATACAGGGGTCACAGACGCTAACAACTGAAACCCAGTGGTCAAAGTTGTGATGTGTAAGACAACAAACAGTGGCACAGTGCCCACGGATCCACCCCCAGCACCTCAAGTCCCACCCACAGCCCAGCCCCACCCTCACCATTGGGTACTTGGGCTCTGGCTCACCTGTGTCTATGCTCCCCAGGATTTGACTCTCACAACATTTGTCTCAGCCTTGTTCATCTGAGAGCGCCAGTGACACGAAACTTATCACCTTTCTCCAATTTCAGACAGCTCTGTCAGGACCTCAATGCCTTTCTCACTCACCTCTAGTCCTGCCTTCTTCTTCAGATATATGAAAATGTCTTTCATTTTCCCATAAGTCTTCCTTTTAGATGCTAGACATCCTCAGGACATTCAACAACATCTTACAGAGTGTCTTAGGGCCCCAGGTCCTCCTAGCATCTATCTCTGGGACATCCTCCAGTGTATTAAAGTCCCGTTCAACTTGTAGCATCAAAAACTGAACCCAGTGCTCCAGATAGTGTCTTCCCTGCAAAATAAAGGCACCATACTTTTACTTTTTTAAAAGTAAAAGGCACCATACTTTTACTTTTTTAACCTCCTTAATTATTACCTGGTTATTGGATATAATACTTCCAACAAGGTTCTGAAATTTAAATTCAGTTTAATTTTCTGGTGACCAGAGCACAGGGTTGGCTCTCACAGAGCTCGTTATCAATGAAGCTCTGCTTGACTACACACAGGATGCCCTCAGTTCCTGTGTCTATCATCCTCCACTTAGGCTGTTAATGTTTAAAGCCAAAATGCAAGACTTTACATTTATACCCATGACATTCCACCTCATTGAAATCAAGCTACTGTTCCACTTTACTGAAATTATTTGTGTCCAATTTCGACCATCAAATTCACTGTCCTGCATCTTTATATAAACCTCAAATTTGATAAAAGGTAGTGTGCATCCAAGTCATGAATATGAACATTGAACATGACTGCTCAACATCAAAACTCCTGTCTGTCATCCATTCTTTACTCAATAATATTTCAGTTTCCATCTTTCAAAAAGTTGCAGATAATCTCTTTCATGATTTAATCAGCATTTCTTCATCTTATCCTCAAGTTATTATGAGTCTGTTTAATGCTTTGTTACAATCCAGATTCACTATTTCTGTTGTATGTTCCTGACCTGACATGGGAGACTTATGTATTTTTTAAAGATTTATTTATTTATGTATCCAAGAGCTGGGGTACAGGCCAGAGATGCAGGGGATGAGAAGATTCACCAGAGGCAGAATGGGGAACAGAACAGGCAGACTGAGTGAAATACACTGCTGAGGGGAGCAGCAGGTGAGTCAGGAGAGGTCCGCTGTGCCATGTGGGTTGTTCCCTGGCTGGCTGGGTATCGAATTTGTGCTGTAGAGGCTGCGGATTGCGTCAAAGTGTTGTGCTTAACCCCTTGCACCACCAGGGAGGCCCTAAATCTCCCATTTAAAAAGTAAATCAAGTTCATTGGGCACAACTGACAGTGACCCACTGCTTTCTCTTGGTGAATTTCTGCTCCTTAGATTGAGTTCCCAAAATGTTCTCTTAACAATTCCAGTTAGAGCTCTAGAAGACACCTTCTTTCCTCTTTTTTACAATCAGGGCAGTGCTTTCTTATCTCCCATCTTTTAGCACATTTCAAAGTTTCTGACCAATGGCTGATAAGCATTCCATTTGCATATCTATTTACATAAAAATTTCATGAAACAGGATATGAATTTATCCATTTTTGAATAAGTGTTTTTTCCATTCATTTCTCCTGTCTTGGACTTCCACTTTCTAGTCCCTGTGTTTTCATTCTGCAGCTCATTAACCTTGATGGAATGGCAAGGTTAAAAAAGCAGTTGTGCTTTTTCTTTTCCCCCGTAAACACTATATCATCTATTCCAAACAATAGACTCATGTCTTTGAAGTTCCTCCAGCTCTGAACCAAACAGAAACAGTCATTATCATGGTTTTTCAAGCCTAAGGTCATCCTGCTCTATAGTCAGCCTGATTCGATCTTTACAAATGCATTTGTTCTTTTATCCACTGAACAAACACTAGGAAATCTACAATGACCCAGTTTCTCCACTAGAGATACAGAGCTGGAAAAATTACAGTCCTGCTCTCAAAGAGGAAACACCTTTATAGGCAGGAATGTAGATTCTCATGTCTCTCTCTCTCACAATGTTATTAGCATTTCTCATTTTGTCCCCAATTAAGTAAGATAATTCCATCCTCATTATGCATAGTCCTTTTGCCAAATTTGGGGATTTGTATATTTGCTTTTATCCTCTAGCAACCAGAGAATCACAAGTCACTTCTTTGGATATAATTAGGGGGGAATGGGTTGCTGGAGAGAAAAAAGTAAGGACGCCCATATGGGGAGCAGGAGGAAGAGCTAGAATTAAGGTATTTCCAAAGCATCCTGAGGAGATATTAAAAATGACAAGAAAAAGCACACTCTGGCATTTTGGCTGCATTTTCCCCATTCGTGAGAAAGAAGAGAATTAAGGCATGTGGTTAAGGGGGACTTGGGACAATGTAGGAGTTGATGACAAGAGTCACCAGCTTTAAGTCATAAAACCAGAAAAGGAAAACAAACTAACCCTAGCATGCTTATAAAGTAACTGTACTTATAAGTTTATCATTGAAGCTATACTAGAGACATATTCTGAAACATTTTTAATGAGTTATTACTTAATATACAGAAAGTACTGATGGTTTAGTAATGGTCCTTACTATTTTATCTTAATTACACATAAAAGTAAGGGTGTTCTGTGGAACGGTGTCCAGCAGCTCCAAGTAGTGGAGCTGGGCAATATCAAGGGCTCACTGTCACAGCAGGTGGCCTCAACTTCCTCCTGAAAGTCCAGGGAAACAAATCCACGATGTGTGAACAGGCTAGTATGTCATGAACTGACTTGTGATTTCAAAATACAAGGCAGAAGATGGTTTATATGGTGGGTCCTTTGGGCAATGGCTCTGGGAAGCTCTATCCTCTTTCATGCTTCTGTGAAACCCTTGTGTATATTATCTTTTTTTTTTAAAGATTGATTTATTTGTTTGTTTGTTTGTTTATACAAGCACTGGGTACAGTCAGAAGCAAGGGAGGGTGAGAGGATTCACCAGAGCTAGAGCAGGGAGCAGAATAGGCAGACTGATGAAGTACACTGCTGAGGGGAGCAGCAGGCGCAGCAGGAGAGGTCTGTTGTACCATGTGGGACCCTCTCCCTGCGGCAGGTGATTGAACTGGCGCTGCAGAGGCTGCGGGCAGCTTCGCAGCCCAGGGCTCAACTGCTGCGCCATTGGGGAGGCCCTGTGTGTATTATCTTTAGGATAATATACAATATCTTTAGGACTGCATTGGCAACCTATGGGGTAGGCCATAAAACAGGAATTCATTCAGTTACATCTGAAATCATAAATCTCTTTTTTTGACTGCTGCTTCTCTATCTGCTGAAGCAGGGACGTAGGTCTCCCCTAGCTATCTCATTGCCAAGAGCCCCTGTATTTTTTGATCTCTAACCCTGTGCAGGCCATGCACACATGCAGTCTTTCATTTAATCCTCATCACAACCTTACCAGAAATGAACTATTAATATCCCCATTATATGAATGAGGAAACTGAGCTTCAGAAAAGGGATATGATGTCCCTTAGGCCTTATAAGTCTAAGTGGAGTAATCAGGGAATTCCTTTATGAGGTCATTCCAGGGGTGATCATTGTAAGCTCCACAGCTGCATTGGATTCTAGGAATTGAACTGTGCTTTCAGGAAGCAGTGGAAAGTCCCTTTCATCCTCCCAATAAAAGTTTACCTTCTTGGGCCTCCCCTGGTGGCGCAGCAGTTGAGCACTGGGCTGTGAAGCTGCCTGCAACCTCTGTGACGCCGGTTCGATCCCTGGCCACCGGTGAGGGTCCCACATGGCGTGCAGGCAGACCTCTCCTATCTCACCCGCTACTCCTCTTAGCAGTGTATTTCGGTCCATCTGCCTGTTCTGTTCCCTGCTCTGGCTCTGGTGAATTCTCTCACCCTCCCGCGCTTCTGACCGTACCCAGTGCTTGTATAAATAAATAAATAAATCTTAAAAAAAAAGTTTACCTTCTTTCCCTTCATGCTGGTACTGTCATTTGTATTTAGAATATGGAGTTATTGACTTTAATCACCTCGCAGGCCCCTCCAGAATTCAACAGTTTGGGAAATGTAATTTGTTCTCATTTCCATAAGTACTGTGTCACATCTGTGATTCAGAAACTTGTCTTCTTTCTGCTCACTTGTCGCACTGATGATTCAGAAACGTGTTGTTCTTTTGGTAGTTCACGATTGTGCTATTGTGTCCGTACAATATTGTGTCAGGGTGTTGACCCTGACTTCCTGTTAGTACAATGCTTATTTTTATCTGAACTGGGATGAAAGGTGCCTGGAAACCCTAGGACAGAGCTAGTCAAATGGTTTTTTAATTTATGGTGTTTTCTTTAGATGGTAGATAAAGTAACATAATTAAGAAGTGTTTGTGGTGTAATGGGAAGAACATAAAGCTAAAGTCAGAAGACCAAATCTCTCCTTGCCCTCTTTTTGCTGAACTTGTTGAGATATAAATAATCTATGATAACATTGTGAAAGTGTGCCCTTCAATGGTTTTCGGTATATTCACAAAGGTGTGCAACCACCACCACTCTCTAATTGCAGAAAACTTTCAGCACCATAAAAAGTAATTCCGTACCCATTAGCCTGTGGAGTTACATAAACAGCAGATGACAGACAGGAAGAGGATATTCAAATATAGCCACTTCCCATGGTCCTTTACTGAGCTGCCAATACCATCTAGACTTGTTTACTCCCCTTTTTTCCCTCCCTCTCCCCTCCCCCTCAGCCACCCACTCCTTGCTGCCAGGTCATCAGAGATGAAGTTCCCTAGGCTGAGCACAAAACCAGGATCGTTGTCACTTCACTCACTACAAGGATGATTCTGCCATCCCACCACCCTGCTAAACTGATATCCAGATGAAAGGTCAGTAAGCAACCAGAGACAAACAGGAAGCCCTGAGTGTGGGCTGCTCTCACCTCACTCTGTCCCACCAGAACCATTCTCTGTGACCCAACAAGGCTCAAAAATGGGCTCTCTGGGATAAGGAAGGTCAGCATGAGGGATCAGGGACCCAGGATGGCAGTGTTACCTTCTGATGTCCATACACTTCCCCACTCCTGAGCTGCTCCCATTGAAGGGACATTTATTCTAGCCCAAGTTTTCGTGGAGAGGAGAGAATTCACACTCTAAGTCCAAAGACACACAGTGTCCAAGGAGACATGAATCTTTGGCCCCTCAATCCCTCCTCCCCAAGGCAGGAGAGACTCAGCACCACCTTAAAAATGTGTGTGTGCACATGCATCTATCTGTCTGTCTGTCAATATCTAATGTATACTTGTGTCTTTATTGGTTAGTGCCAATCTATTCACTAGAACATACTGTCCAAGAGAGCAAAGAGATGGTTTATCCTCTTCACTGTCTCACCTTCAACACCTAGAACTGTGCTCTATAAATATGTGTTGAATAAATGAAGGACAGGGGGTCAGGAAAGCAGAAAAGTGGCATGAAGTCAATGACCCAAATTTAACATGGAAAAAAAAACTGTCACTGGTGTGAGAATGCCCATGCTCACGTTTTAATTTTTAATTATTTATTTTGAGTAGAAGAACTGGAGTGTATGCCAGAGGTGTGGGGATGAGGGAGAGGATTCCCCAGAGACAGAGAAGGGAGAAGAACAAGCAGATTTACTGAAATACACTCCTAAGGGGAGCAGCAGGAGAGACAGGAGAGGTCTGCTGCACCATACGTGGGTAAACTCCCTGCCCGGGGGTGATAGCACTGAGATTCAACCCCTAGGCCACCAGGGAGGCCACCAGGATCATTTTTAAAACAAATTATATTTTTATCACATTTAAAATTTTTGTACCTCAAGGGCACTTAGCACAGCAAGGCCATAGTTTATCGAGCCGAGGCCTGCAGCCTCCCTTGTATGACTCAGCTTTTCAATCCTGTCCACCATGCATGGAGCCTGCAGAGACCCTCCTCTCTGGTGGCTGAGCCAGCATGCAGGCCTGGAGCAGAGATCCTGGCTTCCTTCCCTGGCATGACTGGTTCTCCCAACCCATCAGGGATTGGCCAAGGCAGCCCTCTTTAAGGGGCACTAACATCACCACCGGCTTATCCTCCCAAATGCAACGATGTGGAGAAAATCTTAGTTACTGGAGCTCATGTCTGTACTGTGTGTAATTATCAGCTGCTTGACACGGGGTATAAAACCCCAAAGGGTGTGCTCTGGTAACAACAGACAATAAATACCTTGGCTACCATTGGAGTTGTGCCTTGAGGGGGGTCTGCAAGGTTGGAACCAGAGCTGCATGGCCTGCCCCAGAAAGGAGAGGCTCTCAGCGATGACAGATCAGCTTCGCCACTCTTCCCCTGGCCGACTGCTCTTCTAAGTGGATGTTTGACAGCTCTTTGGAAAGGGGCTCTAAACTGTTTTCCTACTCAGGGTACCCAGCACTCAGCCCACTCCTGTCCCCCGTTCCATACCGGATGCCACTATGTGCCATTCCTACTAATCCATCTTAACTTCCAGTTTTGCCCCCAACCCCACAGTGATCTCAGGCAGTAACAGCCATCCCTAGGTAAAAATGATACTTGTTTTAGCCAAATTTCCGTAAAATAGAAGAGTTCAAACTGTGTCTGATATTATTTAAGGTCATCTAAGGCTCAGACTCACATTTAATTTCTGCGGTTCTTAGTGGAGTAATTGGGCAATTAACCCTAAGTCTTTTACCCATGGAGTCTTTTTGTTTCTTATAGGCAGCAACCTAGGCAACCCCAAATGCAGGCCAAGCAGAAATTGGGTCAGCATCCCTTCATGGTATTGATTCAGCACAGAATCTAGGTCAACGACATTTACCATGGCCCATACTGGGATACAGCCTTTCATTAGCCATGGAGCTATAGGCAAGATTGATTTCCTTGATCTCCCTAAGTGTAAGATTTTCCTCGCATCCCTGCCAAAGAGAGTGGAAAAGCACTTTTATAAGCTAGTCCACCAGCTCTAGCCTTAACAGGTTGGACGACCTACTTGGCTCTGGGTTTCATTGGCCACCAATTGCCCAAGGGCTGGTTTACGGTCAGCCTGGATTTTTTTATAACATGGGGGTTTCAGGATAGAGGCTCTTTATCTTTCCCCTTTACCTAAACAGCAGAACAATAACCAGAGTGTGTTCAACAACAAAAGAATGAAGCAAGCAAATCTGATTTTAAGGCCATGACATCAAACAGGGTAAAACACTGGTTTGGCATTGCAGATGGTTTCATGCAGGTTTGGGTCATCTGTGGTTCACCAGTGTCAGACTGAACCCCTTGACATCAGCCTTACAGACACACAAGGAGAGCCTGTTAGACAAGGAAGTATGCTAACTCCTCAGGCAAATACGCAAAATAATCTAATCCTGAAAATGTGATTGGAGCAAACGCTGCTTTGTGCTATGAGTCTTGTTAGAGATACCAACATTTATTATGCTTTCCCTTAATGATTCCATATGGACTATTATGAGCAGGTTTTAATGAAGCAAACTCAAGTCCACAAATATTTCATCACCAAAAATATATAATTTCTGGCTTATCAGTAGTGGTTACTCACATTTTTAAAGAATTTCTTAATGATGAGTTAACTATGCAAGAGGAAACTGTATTTTTATCCAAGTTTTGACTCTAATCAACCATGTTGCATTAGAAATTTTACTTCCTCTCCATTTACTTCCTCTCCTGTTGAATATAACTATGGGGGGGGCATATGGGTTTCATTTCAAGGTTCACCTCCAATCAATTAGTGATCACATAAAACACCATATTGAGGATTCTGAACTCCTGAGTTCAGTGAAAAAGAATCTGGAATTGATTAGAGATGTGTGTCATGGGAGCTGATGGGGAAAAATGATGGACAATAGGTTAGATTTATCATCCTGGTATAAATGATTGCCAGCATCCCTTTCAAGTTCTAAACTTCTGGTTTATTTTTCAATAGTTCATGGATTACCTAGCATCTTTTAATGCTAGTTTACAATATGAAAGTTATGTGGGGCCAGGATGCATTCAGTGTTGACTCAATCCTGGCACTATGCAAAGTATGTTGCATAGATTGTTTTATTTCATCCCCACAACAGAACCCATACTATGTGCAGCCCACACTATTATTATTCATATTATACAGTATGAGCAAACAGATGCAAAGAAGTTGAACTTCTTGCCAGATCACCTGACTGCAAGTGAAATTAGTATTCATACTCTGAGATTTCTTCCTCAGGAACTGTTTGTAATCACTGTGTTCAGGAGGATGTTCACTTTGGCTTCCTTCTTGACAAAAAAACTATGATGAAGTCTCCAATAAAAAAAGTAAGCATATTCAGGGATTAGAAAACTATATGTGTTTTACTGATAATGATTTACAACCTCAAGTAACGTAGGGCCGATCAAATATTGACTGTTCCTCAGTTGTTGATATTATAGACAAGCAATTTGATATGCAGCATCCCTGGGAAAATTCAGACACAATTATTTTTTAGTATTACTAATGAATTAAAGAAGTTATGACATTGTAGGCAAAATGAAACAGGAAATCATTTCTTTATCTTTTTTTTTTTTTTTACATATGAGGAGAATAGTTAAGAATCTCAATTGGGATTAAGAACTACAAAGAGGCAAATCTTTCAGGTAGTTGGTCGGTAACTTTTCCCATTACATACAATTCTCCACCCTCTCTGTTCCACACTTCCTGACTCACCAAATGATCTCCTTTCTAATTTGTCTGCTCTTTTCTTAGTGCTTCAAGCTAAGTAGCATCACCTGTGCTTTATATCGATGCAGTTCGTGAAGACAGGACTAACATGCTAGCAGCATTTCTATGCTCAGATCAGAAGAGGTTTCACAGAATTCAGTCTACTGAGTTATTAGAGATTGCTGCTTAGGACCAGTTCCCCAAATTTAAGTGATCAATAGATGGGGCCTGGGACCTTTCCGTGATACCTGAGAAGTACTCTCACCACACTTGCAAAGGTTAGAAAAAGGCCATCCCACTGATGCAGAAGATGAAAGGATGTGCCTATTACTATGATTATATTGGGCACATTAATTTTCTTATATCTTTGCGCATACCACTCCACTCATCTCTATCCAATACTAACTTTTGTGACACCTATGCTCTGGATTCCGTCCTTTAAAAGAATTGCTTCCCTCCAAATGTAGGAATAGGGGGGTTAAATTTATTTCTAATTGCTCATTAAATACACTAGTGAGCTCTCTGTTAAGAAATTAAAATGTTACAGATAAGGCTAAAATTAGATCGATAGTTAGAAATGTGGATCTCAAAAGAGAAGTCTAGGAAGAGTAACATAAATGGTAATTGAAATTACCATGGTAAGTTGGTCCTTACCATGCTCAGCTGGTCTGAGTAGAATTGCAATTACTACCAGAAGTGCCTAGCAAGCTCACTGTTACTGCATCCCAATCAACCAATCATATTATGTGTTCACTTTTACGTCATTATGTAAATATAATAAAACTGTTTATCTTTTTAAGCCTAAGATCCTCTAATCTAATCTGTTCCCTCTAAAAGTTCGCAATATATGAAAAGATATTAAGTGAATAAATCCCTGGACAAGAGGTAAGGCCCCACATTTCCTATGATTATATCATCATATATGCACACAAACCAATTAAGGATAAATTCATTTTATAAAAAGCATACTGAGTTGTCTTGTAAAATTTAATAAATGTTATTAATTTGTTGATTTCCCAAATTTTTAAAATATCACCTTTATTATAAAATTTATTTTCAAATATGCAGGGTCCTGTTTTTGTTGTTTCTTTTCAGATTCTTCAATCTCTAATTCTAGTACAATGTCAATACCACATCATTTTACTTGCTACAATTTTTCATTTCATTTTTATATTTGGTAGGATAAGTCTCCCTTTCTTGTTACTTTTAACAAAAATATTTTGGAGGGAGAAACTACACATTTTCTCCTTGTTAATCAACTTGTTAATTTCTAGTAAATTTCTTTGGAATTAGTACGGGGCATATCACATCAGTGAAGATGAGCTGGACTTTTTAATATTCCAGTGTTGGAAATAATGTCATGGAAAACAGATTAAATAGTATCTATTTTTCTGTTTATCAGGATACTTCCAAAGGGGATTGGACATTTAATTTACTGTAAAAATAAAAGGATGCAGACGCTGCCTTCAAGCCATGGAAGGAAATGGACATCAATGTGTAGGTCGCAGCAATTGTAGAACTTTGAGGATGTATTGACTCTACTGGGAGCACAGAGAAGGCTTCATGGCTATGCCAAGCAGGAATAATGATATAAACATTTAAAAGGGCACTTGCAGAGAGTGACATGGTGAAGGGCATGTGGCTGGTGATATGATGTGGAGGTCAGCTAGTTCACATGGGGCTTTGAACCTGGACTAGGCAGCAGGTCAGCAAGAGGGATACAGAGTTTGTGTCTATGAACTCACCTTTGATGCCTTGGGACAAAGAGAAACCATTACCTGGTCCCTGAATAGCCATCACTGGTAGTTTGTTGCAGACCAGAGAGAGGAATGGGCCTCATGCCTGACACTCTCAAGGCCCCCAGCCCCTTCACCCCTATACTCCCACAAGTTTTATGTTAGCCAAAGCCCAACAGAAGTGACAGGGCCTCTGCAGCATCCCTGTGACTTCCTCACGTGGGAAATGGCCTGGCCTTCGTGTTTGTTCCCTCTGCAGACTTTAGCACTATAGCGATAATCAGGAGACTTCAGGGATTTTCCTCTGTGGTAAAAACACTTCAGCTTCGCTTAGTGCCAGTGCTTTCCAGGTCTCAAAGTCTGGAGCCATCCACAAATAAAGTTCATTCTGATAACTGCCACGAGCCCTTTGCTTCCCTTAAACTAACAAAAACACTTTTATCTCCTAGCCAAAAAAGAAAAAAAATCCCCGTCATCATCCAAAGGCACCGACTTCCTATTTTTCCCTGACCTGCTGTCCCTTTTTCTTCATTGCCTCCTCTTGGTTTCCCAGCAGCCACCAACACCCCCAGCAACTTGAGCCCCAGGGCCAGGCAGTTCTCCCCAGGTGAGTGCAGGTCACAAGGCACAGGAAGAGCGCTGTGGCTGTGGGCATAGCAGGGCTCCTCTGGGTTCTCCAAGAGGCCGAGGCATTTACAAGGCTGGTAGGAGAGGGACCCTGCAGCCTAGTCTAAACAAACACATAGAACCTAGGTTGCAGTCATAGCAAGTCACATGTATTCAACACTTCAGAGTTTACAGAGCTATTTTAATATATATCTACCTCCCTTCATACTCACAACAACCCTATGGGGCCCATTCTGATCTTTCTTTCAGAGATGAGGAAACCAAAGTTCAGAGAATTGAAATGGCTTTCCCCAGATCCGTCTGCAGATCCTGGAAATGACTTTACAACTCTGAGTAAATCCTTTGGAATTGGGACTACTTTTACCTATTCTACCTTAAGGAATTCATATTCAATGAACTAAAGCACTTAGCATAGTGCCTGACACCACACAATACCTCACCTATGAAAAAGATCACCTTAAAGTCACCAATAATTTTTTTATATATGTATTTTTTACATTGTTGTTCCTCTCAGATGTAATCCCCATAGAATTCCCGCCACCAAGTCACCCATGAACCATCACCATAGTCTCTTTTGCTTTCCCTTCCCCTGTTCTGATCCCTCTCACTCCCTCTTCCTTGCTGAGTGCCTCTGATTTATCTTTGTCTGCTAGTTTTGTTTTTGTTTTTTTTTTCCCTGATCCCTTGTTTGGTTCTCCTATATCCCTCCTATAAGTTAAGCCATCTGATATTTTTCTTTTTCCTTCTGACTTATTTCACTGAGCATAATCCCTTCCAGTTCCATCCATGTTGCTGCAAATGGCATGAGTTTATCTTTTTTGACAGTTGACTAGTATTCCATTGTGTATATATACCACATTTTCTTGATCCAGTCATTTTTTTGGGGGCATTTAGGTTGTTTTCATATCTTAGCTATTGTAAATAGTGCTGCAATAAACATAGGCGTGCAGGTTTCCTTTTGAATTAATGTTTTTGTGTCTTCTGGGTAGATCCCTAAGAGTGGAATTGCTGGGTCATATGGGAGCTCCATTTTTAGTTGTTTGGGGGTTCTCCACACAGCTTTCCACAGTGGTTCAACCAGTTTGTATTCCTACTAGCAGTGTAAGAGGGTTCCTTTTTTCTCTACATCCTCAACAGTATTTGCTGTTGCCAGTTTTTTTTAATATGGGCAATTCTCACTGGTGTAAGGTAGTATCTCATTGTAGTTTTGATTTGCATTTTCCTGATTATAAGTGATGCTGAACAATTTTTTTTTAAAGATTTATTTATTTATTTATACAAGCACTGGGTACAGTCAGAAGCGCAGGAGGGTGAGAGAATTCACCAGAGCCAGAGCGGGGAACAGAACAGGCAGACTGACGAAATACACTGCTGAGGGGAGCAGTGGGCACGGCAAGAGAGGTCTGTCACTCCATGTGGGACCCTCTCCATTGACCAGGGATCGAACTGGTGCTGCAGAGGCTGCGGGCAGCTTCACAGCCCAGTGCTCAACCGCTGCGCCACCAGGGGAGGCCTGATGCTGAACAATTTTTCATATGCCTGTTGACCATTTGCATTTCCTTTTTGGAGGTGTCTTTTAAGTTCTGCGCATTTTTTGACTGGATTGTTTTGTTTTTGTTGAGTCATGTGAGTTCTTCATAACCTTAGAAAGCAATCCCTTACAGTTTTAAGGCATACAAGTATTTTCTCCCACTCAGTAGGGTATCTTTTTGTTTTGGTTGTTGTCTCTTTTGCTGTACAGAGGCTTTTTTGTTTGATGTGGTCCCAGCTGTTTACCTTTTCCTTCACTTTCTTTGCTTCAGGGGATGAGTCTTTGAAGATGTTTCTGAGATATATGTCATGGAGTGTTCTGTCTATGTTTTCTTCTATATATTTTATGGTTTCAGGTCTTATGTTCAAGTCTTTAATCCATTCAGAGTTGGTTTTTGTGCATGGTGTTAGGTAGTAATCTAATTTCATTCTTTTGCATGTGGTGGTCCAGTTTTCATAGTCTTTGCTCCTTTGTCACAGATTGGTTGTCCATATATATGTGGCTTTATTTCTGGGTTTTCAATTCAATTCTATTGGTCTATGTGTCTGTTTTTGTTCCAGTACCACACTGTTTTGATTATTATGGTTTTAAAGTATAGTTTGAAGTATGGGCGTGTGATAGTTCCATTCTCTTTCTTTTTATTCAGGAGAGCTTTGGCTATTTGAGGTTTTTTGAAAATTACCAATAATTTTTATGAATGAACTAAACAGCAGTTATCACACTAGATGCACATATTACTTATAAGGGCAGCAGGGCAAAGTGTCAATTTTGATCTCAAAAGAAGTGGTTTAAACCCTGTTTGCACTTACAAACCTAAAAAAATTAAAGCTAGAGAGCAGGTAGATATTTGGATATTGGAACATCTCTAGAGAACTGCCAGCCTGCTATGAGTTCCCACAATCACTCATAGTGGAAGGGTGTGTTAAAAGCTGGTGGGGTTCCCTTTCAAGCTTAGTAGTATGCATGAAGGGCTTGCTCAGAAGGCTTCATTGTGGGGAAGACAGCTGAAGAATTTCTGGGAGAAGCAGCCTGGGAGGGCACCATGGGTACACTGCTGGAATGCAATGCACTCCTGGATCTCCGAGCATGTACTGGTGTTTGCCCAGGACCAGATGGAAGCCCTGGCAGAAAGAAATTGCCTGGAACCCCTGAGATCTAAAGGACGGGGGTACACTGTGGTTGCACTAAGGGGTAGAAGAAGGAGCTACTAAGTGACCAGCCAGAATATACATATCTCACCTCCCCTTTTCTCTTCCACCCTCCCAACACACAAAAGCATTGCAGGGAAAAGATTTTTAAGCTGGATGCACATGTCCAAGAAACGCACAAAAAAGTTGTCCTAAACATTTGCCTTGTCAGATAAAAGTAAAATCAGATAGATGCTGACCTAATAAGTCTCTTTCTGTCCTTTGCCTTCCCTTCCTCTCCACCGCAACTCTGCAGTCATCTGAATGTATGGTAAATCCTATGGGAAAAGCACAGTCAAAGTTGCCAGCAGGTACAGGAGCTCCTGGCTGGGAAAAAGGAGCTTTCAGTTTGAGAGCTGTAATTTATTTGTTTGTGTGTTTGTGTTTAAAAAATAAATTACAGGGCCTCCCCGGTGGCGCAGCGGTTGAGCGCTGGGTTGCGAAGCTGCCCGCAGCCTCTGCAGCGCCGGTTTGATCCCCGGCTGCTCCCCGGCCACCAGAGGAGGGTCCCACATGGCACGCAGACCTCTCCTGCCGCCCGCTGCTCCCCTCACAGTGTACCTCAGTCTGCCTGCTCTGCTCCCCGCTCTGGCTCTGGTGAATTCTCTCACCCTCCCGCACTTCCGCCTGTACCCAGTGCTTGTATAAATAAATAAAAACAAATCTTAAAAAATAAATACTTTATTAAAAATAAAATAAAATAAAATAAAAAATAAAGTACAGGGTCTCCCTAGTGGTGCAATTACATAGCACTGAACATGTTACTTATTGAGCTGAGACCATTTGGAGGACCAAGGAAACTGGGAACTTTCGTTATAGAGAAGTTATGGGACCTGTATGAGACTTTCAGGCCAGGGAAGAACCACAGAAGGGCAACAGAGAGAAAAGATTAAGCTGCTGTGAAGATTGTCTTTATGAATGCTAACCTTTCAGCGATGTGTGAGTTTCCTTTTGCTGCTATACCAAATGACCAAACTTAGTGACATAAGTCCAAATGGCTTTACAGTCTAAACTCAAGCTACATTCCTTCTGGAAGCTCTAGAAAAGAAACTATTTCCTTAGCCTTTCCAGCTTCTAGAGGCTGCCCACATTCCTTGGCTTGTGACCTTAAATGACATCACCAATTGTCCCTCCACTTCCATCATCATGTCACCTTCTTTCTATCTAGTTGACCCTCCTGTCTCTCAATTATAAGGGTCCTTGTGATTACACTGATCCCACTCAGATAATCTAGGATAACTTCCCCATCTTCAGATTCTACATCTGCAAAGTTCCTTTTGCCATATAAGGTAACATCATTCTGGGTTCTGGGGATTGGGATGTGAACATCTGGTGGGGAGGGCTCATTATAAGCCTGTCATACATGGATAAATGGCACTTTATTCTCTGAGTCTTCCTATTTTTCCTCTGTAAAATGGGGAAAATACCTTATAAAATTAAGGAACTAAAAGGAAGTCTGATGTGAAACACTTTGTATTGCATCTCAGTACAGTGCTGGGTAAGAATTCATAATTTTCATTCATCACATGTTAAATTTGTTGAATACCTATTTTATGGCAGGCAAGGTCCAGAGTGCTTAGTGTATGCAGGTAAAAAGAGGGAAAGGCAGGACTTGGCCACCCTAAAAGTGGGAAGGAAGGAGTTAGTATCAGAACTGGGAAATGGTTCAGAAACATGAATGGCGGAGATGCTGCTGAAAAATACCGGATTCTTTCTGCCTGCCACGATGGGATGGTGGAAACCAAAAGACAAAGGATAGAGTTTGAATCTTTAATATGCACTTTAATTAGATCAGCAGGCTACTCTGAGAATGGCCAAGCATCACGCTCCAAGAAAACCATTTTAACACCTCATTTCTAACTCATAAAGGCTACTTTATAGTGAGTTAAACAAAGACAGTTAATTATCAGTGAGTGGCCTTCACTCCAGGTAGTTAACAATTTCTTGGAGTTTTATGGTGCTCCCCCTCTGCTGGCATCTGGATTTAGAGCTCTTTACTCCTGGGATGGCTCAGTCTCTGACAAAAATGGTGTCCATCACTCTTAGAGGAGCCTGTGTATATGCAGATTCCTAAACTAGGCATAGCGCCCTTCTCATCTCCCTCCCTAGGCCCTATCAGAGGAACTTAATTAAAATACTTTGCTCATATCTGCATTTTTGTTCAAGAAATACCTATGTTTATGTACTAATAGGATAGGGACATAAAAATGCATAATATTACCCTGCCCCAGGCAGTTGTAGAAACTAATTTACAGACATAAATGGATTCAACAAACCAATGACTTCAATCTGGAAGTAATTTAGTAGAGTAGTTTAGTACTAAGGTTAAATTCTGGCTCCAGGTCTAAAGGGGTTGTAGCAAACCTTCCTTGGATCCTCTAAATGGTGTTAAATTAATTAAACAGGGAGGATGTTAGACCGAGGTGGCTCTCATGCATGGTGACCTGTGTGAGCAAACCAAAATCTAAGCCTGTAAAAGCCTCAAGGTCTTGAAATTAAGACCAAAGATAACCAATCACAAGCAACCAACAGCAGCTTTAAGTGACAGCCAATAGTGTCCTTACTTTGCTTCTTTTTCTCTATAAAAAATTCTCCCCAAGCTCATGTTTGTGGAACGCCCCTAGTCACTTCTGGTTTGGCACTGCCCAGCTGGAATCTATTTTTCCTCAAATAATCTGAATTTTTTTTTTATTACATGTGTCTTTTTATTACAAGTGTCATCTTGTCTTTTAACTATGGGTGTACTTGTTAGAGGTTGAACTAGATAGCTACAGTTCTAACTTGATCTATATGCCCTAGCTTCCAGGTTAGAAACAACTTTTGTATTGGAAACAATTTCTCAATAGATCAAGAAGTGGTAAGGGAAAGACAAGAATTCCTAGGAAAAAGAGGAAGCTGCTAAAGAATTGCTAACAAGATCACAAAAGCTTTGCTGTTGGTAAAATTTCAGTCCTTCCTAACTAGCGCAGTCTCAGAAATTAATACTTGCTGTAATCAAAGAGGATGTTTTACTTCGAAAGTTACATTCCATACGCAATTTTCCCTGAGCTTTGCTGTTTTTCAAAATGCATGTATATATTTCCAGTGAAATTTATATATACAAAATCTTTCTCTTTAAAATAAAGATACAGGGCCTCCCCAGTGGCGCAGCCGGTTCGATCTCCGGCTGCTCCCCGGCCACCAGAGGAGGGTCCCACATGGCACGCAGACCTCTCCTGCCGCTCGCTGCTCCCCTCAGCAGTGTACTTCGGTCCTTCTGCCTGCTCGGCTCCCCGCTCTGGCTCTGGTGGATTCTCTCACCCTCCCGCGCTTCTGACTGTACCCAGTGCTTGTAGAAATAAATAAAAACAAATCTTTAAAAAAAAAAAGTCCATTTTAAATAAATAAATAAATAAATAAATAAAATAAAGATACAAGGAAGACTATTTTTGTGATGATAAGGAAATTTAAACCTGTCTTGGGACAAGGGAACAAAGCAGGAAAACAAAACTATGTCCATTAAAACCATAATTATGAAGACTGTGACAATGTGGGAATGGATAAAGTTGTATGAAGTGTATAACTGTAACTGAAAAGAATGTAAACAGAGATGGAAGGGAATATAGGAGGTTCTTCCTGCAGTGGTAAGGTGGTAGGATAGTGACTTTTTCCTGATTTTCATACTTTCTGAAATGAATTTTTATCAGCTTTACTGGTGTAACATTTAAATGTTTTTCTCATTCAGGTTAACCCAGCCTTTTAAGGACCATTTTTTATTTTAATTATTCAAAATCTCCGTTCACTCTCAAGCATTTTGACAATTTGTAAGGAAGTCCTTGAAGCCCCTGTGATGGAGGTGCATGCAGGTAACACTATGTGAACAGCACAACTATGTCATCAGAATTCTTTGAAGCATTAGTCGTTCAAAATATCCCATAAAGATACTATTTACCAAACACTAAAAAGAGGTGACATAGTAATAGGCTTATCAGCAAACAATAGCAGCAGAGATTTTGTTTCTGTGGGAAAACAAAAACATGCTTGGTTAAGAAATGTGGCTCAAGTAGCCTGTTAACCAATACCTGGAAAGCCTTTTTTTTTTTTTCCTGTGAAAAACACGTGTCCGCTAATAACCAATGGAAATGTAAATATCTTTTCAGAAGGTTGCAGCGGTAAGGTAATAGGATCATGGCTTTCTCCTGGGTTCTGCTCATAGTCTCACACATTTTGTTGATATCTTTCTCTACCATTTAAATCTTGACCTCAGAGGCCAAGAGATATTTTTTATTTTACACAAAAGAGAAAAGTTCAAACATCATGTTAAATACATTCAGAATATGAGTGTTTCATGCATGATCTCTGTGCATAACATCCCTCCAAAGCCACATCTTCCCACGGCTGGGGAAATAGATCCTCTTAACGCTAATGATTTCAGCTCTTGAGTTTCTTAAAATATAGCTTTAGATTATTTCATCTACTTCTCACAGCACATTGAGATCAATTGTTATCCTGTTTTACAAATAAGTAGATTGAGGCACAGGGCAATAAGTAGCTTACCAGTGACAAGACTGATGGAAAAGAGTAGAAAATTTAGGAATGAGACATCAAAGACCAGACACTGTAAGTAGGAGACCAAATGATTTGCATCATTGTTAAGCCAGCTATAGAAATGAAAAATTCTTCCCTCAACTGTTATAGCAAGTATCAGATGCTATGAAAGTATCCGGGTCGCAGACCAAGTGGGGATGTGGAGATGGAGGGCCATTGTAGAGAATCCCTTGTCCTTACACAAATCAACCTAGTCATACCCTATTAGTAAGTCATTTAAAAATAGAAAATCAGGGCCTTCCCAGTGGCGCAGCAGTTGAGTGCTGGGTTGTGAAGCTGCCCACAGCCTCTGCGGTGCTGGTTCATTCCCCGGCTGCTCCCCGGCCACCAGAGGAGGGTCCCACATGGCGCGCAGACCTCTCCTGCCGCCCGCTGCTCCCCTCAGCAGTGTACTTCGGTCCTTCTGCCTGCTCTGCTCCCCGTTCTGGCTCTGGTGAATTCTCTCACCCTCCCGCGCTTCTGATTGTACCCAGTGCTTGTAGAAATAAATAAATAAATCTTTAAAACAAACAAACAAATAAATAAATAAAGATAATCATTCCACAAAGGAATGAATCCTTCCCCAAAAGAACACTATATCAGTACAATTCTGTACTAGCAAAACCGGGTCTCCTGCCCAGCTATATCTATGTAGGCATCTCTTAGCAAGCCTGTCCCTTTCAGATGTGGCTCTTTCTGCCTACTTTTGTCAATGGAAGCATCCTTTCCTTTCATTTCCTTTTTAAAATAATAAGCCTACCCTTTTGAATATAACTACACATCTCAGCCTTGGGGGGAAACTCACGGCATGCTGCTGAAAGGGGAGGTCTGATGAGACTTTTCTCAAAGGTGAAGCAAGGACCCATTCTCTGAACCCAATACTTTCGCAAAATGACATCAAGACCAAGCCCCTCAAGTTGTAGCTAGAAGGCTTTCCATGTTGTCACACTAGACATCGAAAAGTATTATCACGGCGTTAATATGGAGGTAACCAACTGTGAAGGAATTATGTAGATACGAGATACTATTCCTTCAGATTCTATGCTGGGATTTCATGGGTTCTTTCCATCTTCTAAGAAATGAACAAAGGTAACCTGTGATCTTATCAGAGCTTCAATGTCTTTCTGGACCTTTGCCTATGAATAAAGGCAACCCACCTGACCAGCTCTACCCTCCTTTCTACCCTTCCCTCAATATTGGTCTGACCACTAGCTCTCCCTCAGACCCTCCCCCATTCTCTGCTTACCAGTTCCTCTCTACCTCCCCAACCCTGCCCTGGAATTCTGGCTGTGGCTCCTGTGGGACTTTGGAGGGAAGGCCAGCACCAAATCCTTTGGCCTTCTTGGGCCCAGATGAAGAGTCTCTGTTTCTCTCTCATTACCTTTGAATCATTCCATGCCAAAGTCTAGCCAGCCCTTAAATTAACAATCATGGGGAACAAAGGAGGAGGTCTGGGCCTTGTCCTCCAACTGGTAGAATTCAAAATTTCCAGTGGAGAGGGGTCTTGAGCATGGGATTTGTGGGAGAAAAGGGACATGGAGTATTTTATAAGTAAAACCTAAAGCAAAAGGCGTATGTGCCGTGACTGTAAATATTGGAGACCTGAGAATTGGTGGAGAGCCTGGAGTCCAGTACTACCTTTAGATTCATCTTTCAGAAAAATTCCATGGTGGGGGAGGTCTGTGCCAGGGAAGAGTAAGAGCACCTTCAAGTGTCTCTTGTAATCCCTGTCTTGACTGCAAGTTACTTGTCTCATGAATAATAACTTCTCATGTAATGTCATTGCCATCAATAAGGTCTATGAATTTTAGTGAAATGGCATATAATAAAATCAGTTTTGCCACAGACTAACAGATATGAACAAAATTTTAAGTTACTGGGCCTCCTTGGTGGTGCAAGTGGTTAAGCACTGCACTATGAAGCGATCCAAAGCCTCTACAGCACGAATTCAATCCCCGGCCAGTGAGCAACCCACATGGAGCAGCAGACCTCTCCTGTCTCGCCCACTGCTCCCCTCAGCAGTGTGTTTCAGTCAGTCTCTCTGTTCTGTTCCCCACTCTGTCTCTGGTGGATCCTCTCACCCCTTGCATCTCTGACCTGTACCCCAGCTCTTTTATGCATAAATAAATAAATCTTTAAAAAAAAAGTTTAAGTTACTATGGTATATTTCTTGTCACAAAAGCATCATTAAGCTTCTAAATAAAGACCAAAGCATTTCTAATATTAACCAAACATTTGTTCATTCATTTATATTAATTCATTCACTCATTCACTTTTCAACCCACTTATTCCATCCAGTTCAGGGTCTCAAGGTGGCTAGAGCCTATCCAGGTAGCCTAGGAGCAAGGCAGGAACCATACCTAGACAGGGAAGCCCCTTTAATATAGGTTACACTCACTCACTCACTCACTCACTAACACTGGGATGATTCAGACATGGCAATGAAGCTAACATGCACATCTTTGGGATGTGTGAAGAAACCAGAGTACCCAGAGAAAATCCAGTGACACAGACTTGGGGAGAACACACAATGGCCCTGGCTGAGAAGGAATATTTTTTTCTCATCATTGTTACAATAAAGCGTTGCAGGACCCACTGTACTTCCCCTTCCCAGTGACACCTCCTAGACCTTGTTTCCAGCTCCATGATTATTCTCTTGTCTTTTGTCATGTAGGAAATCAGCAAATAATTTCTTTGTATTAGTGAATGATCTAGAAGGGCATTTCTAAATTTTTTTTATAACTTGAGCAAGCCAAGCCCCATTAATCCATAGCATACACTAACTAAACATTAACAAAAAGATAAGTGGGGTGCTTGATACAAAGAAGTAGACCATATGGTCTCTGCCCTTTAGTCTAGTTGGGATGATGGGACACAGAGCTATGTGTTGTTACACTGCAGTCCAAGGCAACAGATACAGATACTGATACACTCAAACCCAGCCTGTTTCCTGATTAAGGCTGCAGGACCTGTACAGGGTCACCCTTGCTGACCAGACACACTGCTGAGGGTAGTATTATCTTCTTAGCAGCTAGTTTTAGCCCAGGTCTGAAACCTGGGATTATTGCTGCTATCAACCAATCACCTTCTGGAACCCCCAGTTCTTACTCTGGTCTCATTTCATGCATGTTTCCCATTCCATTCAGAGACCTGGAATTTTGCCCCGCACACACTCTCCTATTCATACACCCCACTTATCTTCAACAACACCTGAGTATCACCCATTCCAGATTCCCAGTTGACATGTTCTGCCTACAGCTGGACAATGCAGCCTGCCGTGCACTTGTGGGAAAGGAAGGGCAACAAAAATGAGCCCTAAGGGCCTCATGTCACCCACATGAGCATCACAAACCTGCTTAAGTGGCACCTGCAGCAGCCACATGTCATTACCCGTAAAGTCATAATACCCCATTGAAAACCAGGCAGACACTGCCTTGTGTAACTCAAGCCTAAGTTTTCAACTCAGCCACCTGCTTCTCCAGAAACTGCCAATTCAGACCAAAGTTCAACGCAGTTATAATTCCAACAAGCAGCTGCATTTCTGATAAATTATTAGTTATCAAATTAACTGTGACCTTGGCACCTGCCAGACCAAACCAACTCACAAGGGTTTTAGAGAGCACATGTTTTAAAATTTTGTTATGTTTCCCATGTTACTTTTCCCATTTTAAACACTTGACTTCAGATCATGAAAGTTTTTTGTCTGGTGGGATTCCTGCATAAAGCCTGTGGATATATGTACTGCATCTAAGCACTCAGTATTGCCACATTTAAACCAGGTGAATTCACAATTTAAATTCCGTCATCTCAAGAATTCCCACCTTGCTCCATCTTTCAACCCTCTTTCCAGTGGGGAGGTGTCTGTACCAAGACCCTTGTCAAGGGAGGCTGACTTTGCTGACTAGTCTTCATCAGGTCCTCATTCTGATGAATTAATCTCATGGCTGATGGACCCCCTTATCATGTCTCTTGTCACACACCTCCCTCACCTTTCTTTCTGGTTCTGATACTGGCCTTTCTGTGTGAGCAAGCTTGTTCTCAGCTACTTTGGGGCCCCTCTTAAGGTATCCTACATAATTTTATGATGCTTCTGGGGCACTGTGACACACAGGGAGTTTTTCCAGGCCCACAAGCTGGTATTCTACCCCCAACTACTGCTGTGTCCTCCCACACAGGCCATGAGAGACACACGCCTATTTACATATGCTGTGGTTACCAATATTTTCAGAGATCTAAAAAGAAAGACAGAGATAAATATGTGTGTCCTTGCTTCCTTAAGTTGTTTACTGGAAATAATCTGACTATACATACATTTATCAGGAAATATTTATTGAGTGCCTACTATGTGCCTAAAACTGTTCTAGGTACTGGGGATAAAGCACTAAACAAATTAAGACAAGACCTGCATCCTGATCTCATGGACTTTTAAATTCTAACATGTCAAGACAGATAATAAGCAGGATCTCATTTCACAGTGAAAACTGAGTTTATTCTGATTCTTACATCCAGAAAACTCATGAAACATTAAACTTCCCCCCAAACAAGTTATGCCTGAAAGCTCTGTAAGTTCTGAGCCAATTCTCATGATGTAAGAATTACAGATTCCCAGGACTGTGCTGTGGGCTGTTTACCAAGGTCTTAAAAATACTGAATTGACCACTATTTTTTTTTTAAGATTTGTTTATTCAAGAACCGGGGTACAAGCCAGAAGTGCAGGAGGGTGAGAGGATTCACCAGAGATAGAGTGGGGAACAGAACAGGCAGACTGACTGAAATACACTGCTGAGGGAGCAGCGGGCGAGACAGGAGGGGTCTGCACCCCTATGTGGGTTGCTCCGCAGCCGGCAGGTATGGAACCAGCACTGCAGAGGCTGCGGACAGCTTCACAGCACTGTGCTCAACTGCCTGCACCATCAGGGAGGCCTCTGAATTGACCACTTTTAAGACAATACAATCATCCATTACTCTATTTCAGGCATAATGTGTCAAGGTCTTTAAATGTATTATCTTTAATTCTTAGTATAATCTTAAATTAGATGTGTATTGTTACTATTATTACCCTTACTTTGCAAATGAGAAAACTGAGGCTGATAGAATTTAAGTAAATTACCTGAGGTCTCACAGGTAGTAAGTGGATGACCTTTCTTATATGGAACTTCAATGGTCTGACTTTATTCTGCCTCGCTCCAATAGTAGGGAAATCCTTAAAAAGAAAAACCAAATTATAAGTAGGAATTCTGGGAGAATCCATGTCAATAAAAATTTTTCCCTTGCATTTAATGTTTGCTTGTGGAGGAGAGGATGAAATGGACAACGTTAGTAGAAACACTGGCAATTGAGGACCAAACAAATATACAAGCATTCTCAGAAGCATAATGTAGGAGGGTGTAAAAATAGAATCCATTTTACGAATATGCAGTTCCCATATAAGCTCCTGGAAACAGACCTTGAGGATGTGGGGGAGGGGATAGGAAAGCAGATCTAGGACAAATGTTTTGTGGGCATAGATCCTACACCAGGCCTTGCCCCCAAATGGCCTCCTCCTAGTGGGATCTTCTCTTGTTTCTCACCCCTGAAACCGACATGCCCTCTCTATCCTGAGGCAGGCTTCTACCATATGGCAACCTCCTTCTTTGCAGCCCTGGCCTTGGCTCTGCACACCCAGCCTCCCAGGCATATCAGGCTTCCTCAGCCTCCACATCAGTACAGGTATCTCTATGTCCCATACAAGCCTAGACCCCTGGGTTAACATCTATGAACATCAAATCCCCTACCAGGACGACCTCTCCTCATAGTCCCCTCAAAGTTGAAGCCATGAATAATATTAACAGCTGAGACTGGAATATCTGATGAGATTAAAGCTCTTAAAGTTACCTCTTATGCAGAAGCTGAGCTGAGTTAAACCCTAAGGGTGGTTCCCAGCACCCTTCCCAGTGGTGCTACCACTCAGGGAGCCAGGGGAGAAAACACAAAGTAAGGGTGCCAGGAATGGTCCTTGAAAGTCTGGTCAGGGCGTTATCTTTGCTTCTTCCTCTACTGGTTACCTTCTACGTTGTCTTTCCTTATAGACAGGGCTTCTACTACCTTCTCTGCTCCTTGAAGGCAACAGAGAGTATGTGCTCTACAAGCCATCTCCACTGTCCCATAAACATTCTCTCCTCTTCAGAAGAAGAAAGCCCACAATGGCCTGTTGTAAAAGGGAAATGCTGTCCAGAGTAATGCAATTTGTGGTAAGCTGAGCGCAACGGAAAAGCTTCCTTCTTTTCCTTCCTCTACCCTCTCCTCTGTTTTTCCACTAATCCTTTCACTTTCTGGATCTCGGTCCACTGGAACAAAAATGACATTGTGACCATGACCACATTATGATGAATGGAAACACAAAGAAGAGAATTGATTAAGCTGTTTGGCGTTTCCTGTCACGTGACCTACATGGAAACAAAACCACATCAGATGTTCCATTCTCAGCTCTCAAAGTTATCCCCTGCTTCTGCTCCTGTGTTGTTTTACAAGTTATTTTCTTTGGTCTCCTTTCAAAAGTTGTATCTACATTTTATTTTATTTTTTTAAAGGAGTCCTTTAGAGATCGATCTCCAGAAAAAATTCTGAAACAAGTATATTTGATTTCTGGTGTAGTTATACTTCAGGGTGAATTGCATCAGGACATTCTCTGTAAGCCTTAATTTGTGCAGGATTTACATTTTCAGTCTAATGCCTGGGGGAACAAGTATAATATAGCTAAACTTTGTAAGGTCTGAGTTTGATCCCTGGTCAGGGAGCTGACCTACATGGTGCAGCAGACCTCTCCTGTCTCGCCCACTGCTCCCCTCAGCAGTGTATTTCAGTAGATCCACCTGTTCTGCTCCCCACTCTGCCTCAGGTGAATCCTCTCATCCCCTGCATCTCTGGCCTACACCCCAGTTCTACCAAAAAAAAATAAATAAAATAAATAAATCATAAATGATTATCTGTTCCTCATCTGATTCAGAATTGCTCCCCACCTCACTCCTCAGTGTATGTGTCACTGACGCAACAGCTTGGGGCTCACAGAGTTCTCGCCTCACACTCTTTTCTCCCAAAGGCAGGAAACACTCCTCATGTGAATGAAGCCTGCAGAACTTGGCATGGTGCTCACTCCAAGGCAGTGCAGGTCCAGGGTACCCGGTCAGGAGCTGGCAGTCAACACTAGGACAGGGTCAGCAGCCAGGACAGAAATCTACCTCAGGCAATGTCAGCCAAGAGAAATGGGTTTCCAGACTTCCAGTTAACAGTGAGGCCCCACTCTGGCTCTTGGGATGTCCTTTCAAGTCAGCCCAGGTGCCTGATTTATGCACAGAGGTTTGGAAGAAGCAAGTACTTTACAGATTAATTGGTTTAATCCTTACAAGAACTCCCCAAAGTAGATGCTTTTACATCCTTATTTCAGAATCAGGTAACTGAGACACAGAAGAAACGTAAATCTCTGAGGGTCACCTGGCTCACAAGTGAAGAGAAACAGTTGGTTCTGATACCGGGCAATAAGGGGCATTAGAACTGGCCAAGGACAGTGCCCAGATAGTTTACCAGGCACTGTCTGAGTTCTTCACCTGAACACAATTGCAAAATCACTCAGGTTCAGACTAACTGGGACCTCACTTCCAGAGACAATTGCTTTGCCTTTACCACATTTGTCTGAATACAAGTCTTCCTTGCTAAGAGGTGGGGAGAAACTAGTTCAAACCAGCGCATAAATTCCCCCGCTGTTAAATAATGGGATTTATTTAACAAACTAGGGAAAACAAAGAGTCACTGAGGCCACTAGTAGCCATTTCTCACCCAAAGCAGTGTCCAGTGTTTCAAAGGCCTAAAGCAAAAGGTGTCTTGATGGTGTCTTCCTGCCAATGAAGACGTAGAATTCCTATCCTGAACAGAAAGCCATGGTCCTGAGATGTGTCTTCCCGCCACTGAGGGCCTGGAGCATGTGACAGCCAGACAATAGGCTGAGAAGCTCGTTGAATTGCTGAGATGTGCCAGCACAGCACCAGACGAGCACCACTGGAAACAGCAGCTGCTGCAGGCGCTAGCAACTCAACAAGCGGCCACATTCACTCAGCACAGTGAGGAGCCCAGCTCCGGGTCTTCACCTTCCCCTGAGGCTGTAACAGCAAAGCTAGGAACAGTTTCACTCACTAGGCTACTTGCAGTGCCTCTGAACTTTTCTCCTCTTGTGGCAGGGTGGTCCCCAGGGAAGGGGGAGGTTTCAGGTTTCCTGCTCCACTCAAAAAGGAGGGTAGAGCTGAGCAGGGAGAGAAGAAGCTGCAGAGCAGACTGAGGAAAGAAGGAAGCAGGATGGAGAGCCAGAAGGAGACCTGCAAGAGGCACATGGAGCCGAGAGACCCATGAAGAAACTGCGCTTGCCTTTTGGTCATAGACTGGGTGACACAGACGTGGGTGAGAGACCTGTGGGGAGGTGACAATGGCGGTTTTTGTCTTGGTTTTGATTTTGCTCTTTTCCTTCCAGACTTGTCTGGTTATTTCTGATCCTTTTCTGTGGGCCCCCACTGGAAGGTGCTTTAGACTTGTGACAGGTTTTGGGGTCTTGCTCTGGGCCAATCCCATTTGGACAGACTTTTACCCATGAGGGGACGGCTAACTTTGGGTTCTTGATTTAGAAACTATATTCTTTGCCTTTCCTGTATTGTTTCCTAATTGTATTAAAGTCCCTTCCCATTGAAGTCTCATATGTTTTGTGTTGATGCGGCGGATGGCAGAACCTATTTAGAGCAGGCAGGTTTGGGGGGTCTGGGCTGCCCCTCTCCCTGCCCTGTAACACTCTGAGGTTGGCTGCTGGAAGCCTCTCCATGTCCTTCAGAGGTCCGCAACAGCCTTCTAGAAGGCTGGCATGGTGGGGCCAGGAATGGCTGACTCCACAACCACTGAAATCCCAAAAATGCTGAATAATCTCTCAAGATGCTGAATCCCTAGGGCTACTTCTGCAGTTCTTTATATTTTCTATCAGTCTCCAACCCCTACCAGTATGGTGCCTGTATTTTCCCTTGGGCTGTTCATCCTCACCTGGGCCCCCCTCTAGGGGGCACCACCTGTAACAGCCATTGGCTTCAGCTGGGGTGGCAATTCCAAAGCCCAGTGCTGAACTGCTAACCTGTGCAACCTGGGCTACAGGCCTCACAGTGGAAACTAGGCTTTTATTTCTGAGCTTTAGCTTTCTCTTCACCTCATGGTTTAGGATTGTTGTGAGAATGAAATCAGTCTATGCATATAAAGTCCTCAGCATGGTGCCTTGATAGTAAACACTCAATATTTGTCAACAGCTCCATCACCATTACTATTATGAAGTGCCAAATACCGTAAATCCACAATCCACATGGCCCAAGGTCACTTGTCTCTCTCCCTTCCCCTGTGCCAGTCTCCCTGCCTTCAGTGTTGGGTGTGACCGCTAGGTTTCTCACAGCTGCCTCTACCTTAGTTCCAGGGCTATTATGAACAGACCTTCATTTTCTTTGATATTTAAAATAATCTGGTAATGTTAGTAGAGCAAGATTTAGCAAGATTAAATACTTAACCAAAGATAATTCTTTCAGGTTCAAAAATAGAGCTCTGACAAATCAAATATTACTATAGTCATAACTATAGTTATGTTCACAGAATTTATTCATCATATAACTAAAAATGTATATATTTTTTAAAGATTTATTTATTTATGCATACAAGAACTGGGGTATAAGCCAGAGGTGGGGGGGGAGTGGTGAGAGGATTCACCAGAGAGAGTGGGGAGCAAAACAGGCAGATCTACTGAAACACACTGCTGAGGGGAGCAGCGGTCCCATGTGGGTTTCTCCCTGGCTGGCAGGGAATCGAACTCATTCTGCAGTGGCTGGCAATTGCCTGATAGCACTGTCTTTAACCCTGTACCACCAGGGAGGCCCAAATGTGTACTCTTTGATCAATATCCCAAGCCATTATTTTTTAATGTAAACCATGTAATATCCATGTTCTTTAGTGTGTGCTGATAGAATATGCGGGCATCTAATCCAGTCATATATTTGTTCAGTAAACCCAAAACTAAGGTTAAAATATGAACTTTAATCTTATTCCTTTCCATCCACCCCCAGATCATTAACTATATCAAGACTAGTTTGTTGTTGCTTTTTTTTATTTTAACAGTATTTTTTCTTTTCTTTTCGTTTTTTTTAGTTAAGAGACTTAGGAAAAAAAAAAAGGACTCCCTAATTTTACGTTGAGTGGAAGAAATTTATGGCTGTGTACTGTCAGTCTAGGGATTGATAGCAAAACCATTCCTTTTATGGAATATAGGTTATAGAAAATTCAAGGATTACAGAGGGGAAGGAAAGTTAGTGACAGTATCACTAATTTGGTTTGAGTGCCCTCCCACTCCTCCACAACTATCTGAAGTTCTATGTGAGCTTCCTCCATTTTGCTCTTTTTTTTTTTTAAGATTTATTTATTTATTTATTTATTTATTTATTTATACATACATACATACAAGCACTGGGTACAGTCAGAAGCGCGGGAGGGTGAGAGAATTCACCAGAGTCAGAGCGTGGAACAGAACAGGCAGACTGACGAAATACACTGCTGAGGGGAGCAGCGGGTGAGACAGGGGAGGTCTGTCGCACCATGTGGGACCCTCGCTGGTGGCCGGGAATCGAACCGTCGCTGCAGAGGCTGTGGGCAATTTCGCAGCTTCACAGCCCAGCGCTCAACCGCTGCGCCACCAGGGGAGGCCCCATTTTTTCTTTTTGATTTGAGCACCAAATGACTGACACTGACACGTTTCTTCTATAGTCACTGCAGGATCACCTCCATACATACAACATACACGGGAAGAGTATGGGAAACTGTTTCAGGACGGGCAGTCACCCAGGGCATACAGGAGCTGGCAGCAACAGTCTCAGCAACTCCTTGCAGGCATCCCATCCTCCAATGTCCCAGGAGGATCACCTGGTGTTCCGGCAAGACCCGTCAGCTGTGGTTTCCAGCCTTGGCCTTCATGGTCTACGTGGATGCATGCCAGTGACCAGAGCACCATGGAGGAGCTGATCCTCCACAATTAATAATCAGAAATAATGGGAATTTATTTGTAGAAGTCCAGAAAAATCTTTTGCAAATTGATAAGTAGGTTTGAAAAATAAATTCTGTTATTTTGTGGCTACAGACAATGAGCCACTCCTTTATTTGAATTGAAATGTGGGAGATTCTTTATATCTGTCATTAAAATAAATTTAACTTAGAATCACATTTTTAAATTGTTGTATCAAAAAGGTTAACACAAATATTCAAAATTGAAAAGCAAAAGTTCAAAAACATTTCTTCCTTTTCCCTGCCCTGGGTTCCCCTCCTCTCTCCTCCCCTCCCCTTTCGCACATATTCTCATTAAATTAATTAAGCCAGGAGGCCATTAGACTGAGATGGCGCTAATGCTATGGTGGCCTATGTGAGCAAACCAAAATCTAAGCCTGTAAATGCCTCAAGATTACAAAACTGAGACCTAAGAACAACCAATCACAGTCAATTAGGGTTTAGACTACAGCCAACCAGTCATTACTCTGCTTCCTCCCCTTCTCTATGGCATTTCCCTACCTCCTGTCAACAGAGAGCACCTAGATGAGGGCCTAGACCTTGACAGAAAAATAGAAACTGGACCATGGGAGATATAACAAGAGGGATAAGGATGGGACCCTGGAAAACATGGGACCCCCAGGAGACACAATGAGATATACTAAGAAAGAAAAGACAATAACAAGAAAAAAAGCCCTCACAGAGGATCCAAATAAGGGATCAGGCAAAAGAAAAGTAACTATAACAAGTGAAAATAAAAATCAACAGGCAACTATAAACCAGAGACATTCTGCAGCAGGGGGAGAAGGATGTAGGGTCAAAACATGGGTGGGAAGAGCACAAAGGACTATGGTGATGTTACACGGGTGAATGGGTGGTGGGAATTTCACTGGGACTAGAGCTGAGATGAAAATGCATGAATTGTACAAAAATGAAAAATTATGTAAAAAGGAAAGAAAAAAACCCATGACGCTATCACTGGTTAATCTGTGTTAGGACATTGGCCAAAGTTGACCAATTAAGATACTGCACAATCACCACAGCTCATCCCCTAGACCCAAAACATGAGCCTAACTATGAAAACCCCAAAGTTGTTTTCTCCAGTGGGAACATTTGAGATGCTCTGTGAAGGAGCTGCTCTGCTATCTGTTCTTCTTTTCTTTTTTTTAAAGATTTATTTATTTTATTTATTTATACAAGCACTGGGGTACAGTCAGAAGCGCGGGAGGGTGAGAGGATTCACCAGAGCCAGAGTGTGGAACAGAACAGGCAGATTGACGAAATGCACTGCTGAGGGGAACAGCGGGCGACAGGAGAGGTCTATGCGCCATGTAGTTCCCTCACCCGGAGGCCGGAGATTGAACCCTCACAGCAGAGGCTGTAGGCAGCTTCACAGCACAGCGCTCAACCGCTGTACCACCAGGGGAGGCCCAATCTGCTCTTGCATAAATCTTTTTAGGCTTGCTTGCTGCTGGCAGGAGCTAGCCTGTTTCTTTAACCCTTGCATTGGAGAGCTGGCCTGTATCTTTATTTTTTTTTTATTTTTTTTAATTTAAATTTTATTTTTATATTCCCCATCAATTACAACCCCCTTATTTTGACCCCAAACCCTCCTTTCCCCGCCCCCCACCCCCAATAGAGTGTCTCTGGTTCATAGTTGTTTGTCAATTTTGATATTTTCTTTCTTATAGTTATTCTTTTTCCTGGTCCCTTATTTAAGTTTTCTAGATTCCTGCTATGAGTGAGACCATCCGGTATTTTTCTTTTTCTTTCTGGCTTATTTCGCTGAGCATGATCCCTTCCAGCGCCATCCATGTTGCTGCAAATTGCATGTGTTTATCTTTTTTGAATGCTGAGTAATATTCCATGGTGTATATGTACTACATCTTCTTGATCCAGTCATCTAGTTTTGGGCATTTGGGCTGTTTCCAAAGCTTAGCTATTGTAAATAGTGCTGCTATAAACATAGGGGTGCAGGTGCTCTTTGGAATTGATGTTTCTGTGTCCTTTGGGTAAATACCTATGATCCAGCAATGGCCTGTATCTTTAAATAAGCTTCCTTTGGCTTTCTTACTGTTGTTTGCATGTGGTGTTTCAATTCCTTGATACACCAGTTCAGCATATCATATATGCCCTGTTACATACTTGGGTGTTCATTCACAACAACCTTGCTCTCACAACCACCAAAGCAAGATTGCCACTTCCAATTTGGTGCTCAAATAGACTCCTAAACTGTTTAATATGACATGGCTTATCTTTAAACTTTCTTCTTTCTGTCCTTGCCTCATGAAAGGTCAGGAAAAACAAAACCTGGGGGATCGTGGGGTGAGAGGAAGAATGGTGTAGCGAGTACTCCCCACACAATCTGAGAGGATTTGACAGGGAAAAATGGGTGACCACAGGCCGGCAGCAGTACTGTGTGTCATTGTCACACTTTCCATGAAACAGCAGTGTTTTGCAGCCCTTCCAAATACTAAGGGCCCAGTGAAGGGAGTACAGTGTTAGCAAAGGTGTCAGAGCTTCACAAACTCCGAGTTTTTCTAGTGTGTTTTCATCAATATCGACCTTTTCCAATTAGGAGACACCGTCTCATATGCCTGCCTCTACTCCCCAGCTATCTGTTCTTGTGTATAAGCTTTTTCCATCAAGTATTTACATTTATGGATTAACCATTTCTTCAGCAACTCTGCATGTTTGATGGCTTGTTACTTATATTTTAGTGTTTCATTTTATGCCCCTGATGAAAAATTCAAGCAGCACAATTCTATTTGGAAGATAGAAGACATTTTTGTGGTACAGCACATGGACCCTCCCCTATGACAGAGGAAAGCTGGGGAAGAGGGATTCTGCAGGGTAAGTCTGGAGGAACTGGGCTAGGGAGAGACAGCAGTGGGTCTTAAATTTTAATGCTAGAATTCTGAGTGATGTGTAGACACAGAAGGATTTTGTTTACAATAAAAGCAGAGTGTCAGGAAATGAAATCTGATGATGGTACATTTTTGCAAAGATAGGTGAGAACTCCCCACCACAGTGGTTGGAGTTTAGAAACACTCATGAGCTGAACTGTTATTCCTCTCTCTGGAACATGGCAGATGGAGTCTGAAGTGCACAAGCAGTGGAGTGGAAAGATTCTTTGTGTTTATGTCATTTAATGCAGTCACCCAGGCCTGTATCCAGAAGACTGCCCTTTCTACAGACTTAAGACCAGAACTTCAGATGTACATAAAGTCATTCTGTAAAATTAAACTCATCTGCGTGTGCCTGAGAGATGTGCAACAAAAGTGTGCCTGCCCATATTAACATGGACCTCAATGTGACGAAACACATGATCTCATTTAACTCTTGCTGTCTTCATACCCAATACTCTTGAAAAGAGAAAAACAACTCGAGTTAGATCCCCAGCCAGCCAGGGAGCAGCAGACCTCTCCTGTCTTGCCGGCTGCTCCCCTCAGAAGTGTATTTCAGTCAATCTGCCTGTTCTGTTCCCCACTCTGTCTCTAGTGAATCCTCCCACCACCCCCACCCTGGCACTTCTGGCCTGTACCCCAGTTCTTGCATGCATGCATTAAAAAAAAAATCTTTAAAAATATAGATTAAGTCGTCTGGTACTTGTCACAAATGCCAGAGACTACTCTGTCAAAGGGGATTTGTTTTAAGTGGAGCACTCTCTCTCTGAGGGTGCTCCACCTGCTGCTTCCCCAGCCCTGAGAATCTCTGTCACCCTCCCTAGATTTTGTCTTCATCATAGTCACCACACTCTGTAGTAATAAAACATGCCATTGTTTAGTTACCTCTAAATAAAAAGAAGTTGTGTGAAAAAAGCAGCCTTGTCTGTCTTGTTCATAGCTGTATCCCTTGGACTTAGCATAGAACTTGTAACAGAGTAAGGGCTCAACGAGTACCTTGAGAACACAGTGGAGGTCTGTGCTCTGCAGTACATGGGTCTGTTTGGTTCTCACCTGAGTATGGTCAGTCACGAATACACAGCTTTGGGCAAGTCACTGCTGGCATTTTCTCAGTTCCATGAATTGTTTGATTAATTTCTAAATTGAAGTTAACTTTAAAAGCTAGGAATTTTATTATCTGACCACATTTTTATAGAACCTAATTTCAGGAGTAACAGAGCTAAAAGGCTTTCTGATGCACAATGAGAGCACAGTAAATTATTGGGGCTTTGCCACAGGGATCCTGAGGGTTCCAAATTCCCACTCCTGGCCTTCCCTCAATCCTGTCTCCTGGAGCCATCTATTCTGCCATTCTTCCCCGCTTCCCTCCAGAACCAGGGGGAAACGAGTGGGAAAAAAAGGATAAGTGAAGGAATTTATTTTCGGAAACATTATGGAACAAACCCTCTTGGGTGTAAACAGCTACTTTTAAACCAACAAATAAAAATACATCAGATAAGAAACTCTCTTAGAACCCAGTCTGACAAACAGACAACTTTTGGACACCTCCAAGAAATCCTATTACTAAGCCATTAATTACTACGTAACTAGAGACTTAGCTAGGTAGGAACAATGCCACAAAAACATCAATTTGTTTACAGAGCAGGAAAGATTTCTCTTCTGATGTGGCAAGATTTCCCAGGGCGCCTTCTGGAGAAGCAGAGGGGGACAGCCTTTCATTGCGAGATCTCTCACCAACTTTGTTTTCCTTTTCCTGAGCAACTTTTAAAGACTTCACTTTCCCAAAAAATCCTGGTCTTTTATTATCAAAAAAGGAATATTTTTCCACCAAGGTATCGTATTACAGGTCTCACGCGTGTGCAAGAACAAGAACGAGAGCCTTTGCCATGCCGTGTAAAATATGTTACGCTGTGTGTATGAGTCTTAACGCGGGACGTGATTCTAAATAGCTTTAAAAAAAAAAAAGACCCCTGGACGTTGATAAAGGCAGGAGCGGAGGAAAAACCAACACTTGTGCCTTTTAATATAGAAATGGTCTGGAAAGCGAACTGAATGCTGTGAAGAGAAGGCGCTCATTGGTTTTTTCCTTCCTTACCAATAAATAACGGCACACACCTAAGAACTAAAATGTCAATAAAGCACGGCCGGTTGTAGAAAAATAAATAAATAAATAACATTTATTTTGTACAAAGCAGCTGCAGTTGGGCGAGTGGCCAGCGGGCAGAACGCGCCCCGACGGGAGCGCCCCGAGGGCAGCACCCGGGTCCTCAGGGGAGCAGGAGGGAGCCCAAGTGCAGCTCGCCCCGCTCCAGGCCGCGGCCCGCGTGCTCCGCTTTGACGCGCACGGCCAGGCGGCGCACTTCGTCCTCCGAGAGCCCGTCCAAGCACAAGTCCTGGTCCAGGACGGCCTTGCGGCTCCGCAGGACCACGGCGCCGCGCTGCCGGCGCGTCTTGCCCGGCGGCTGCAGGACGAAGCTGACGCGGCAGCCGGCGGCGCGGGGCTCGGCGCTGCCTCCGGCCGGGCCCTCCGCGCCGAGCAGCCGGACGCGCAGGCGGCCGCCGGCCGGACTGTACTGCAGGGCCAGGCGCAGGGCTCCCCCGGCGCGGCCCAGAGGCACGGTGCCCTCGGCCTCCAGGAGCTCGGGCAGCGCGGCGGGGGCCGGCGGCGGGCACGCGGAGGGGGCCGGGGGCGCCTCGTCCTCGTCTCCGCTGGAGACGGAGCGCGCGCGAGCCAGGCCGAGGCTCCTCCGGGCCCGCCGCGCGCGGCTCAGCAGCCCCTCGGGGGCGCGCAGGAGGCGGCGGCCGCGGGGCGCAGGCGCGAGCGGGTCCCGGAGCGGGCGGGGGCCGCCGGCGGGGGCGGCGGGGGCCCCGCTCGGGGGCCGGCCCGGGGCGTCGCCGCCGCTGTAGGTGTGGGCGCGGGGGCGCGGCGCGGCCGGGGCGGCGGGCGCGCGCAGGAGGGCGGCGGCGCCGGGGCTGCCGAGGAAGAGCGACTCCTTGCGGCGGGTGTGCGGGCTCTCGAGCAGCGCGCAGAAGCCGTAGGCGGTGCGCGCGCGGGGCAGGTGCGGCAGCGAGAGCGCGGCCTGCGAGCGCGGGTCCCAGTCGGTGCGCCCCGCGCCCTCGTCGGGTCCACCTGGCCACAGGTCCGGCTCGGCCGCGCACCGCCGGGGCAATGCAGCGGCCCGGGGCCAAGACTCGGGCGCGCAAGGGACTGGCAGCCGCGGCGGAATGCAGAACTCGGGGATGCGGCCGGGGGTGAGAACGTTGCAGAAGGCGGGCTGGGGAGCAGAGGCCCGGAGTTTCCCGAGGAGTCGCATCTTCCCACCTGCGACCGGGAGTGGCGGGGGAAAGCGCTCCTGCAGGAGAGAGAAGCTGCTTGAGTTTGGGCGCCTGCAGCCCCTGGGGACGTGGGTGGACCCTTCCCAGCTACGAACTCCAGTCAGCCTCGGCCGAGTTCTGAAGCCCGCAGACACCCGCCCGCCTTCCATTCATTGACACTTAGTAAACTAATAAGTGGAAACCAGACCTTTCCTCTTCAGTCCCTCGGGGTGTCGTTGCCAACTCAGCGCCTGCTGCCTCCTGGTCTAGCGGCGGCGCCAGCTTCAGCACTGCCGCCGGGACAGTGGCGCTCCTCTTATACCCGGAACCCTAGTCCCGCCCAGCTGGCGGGAGGCGCAACCCCTGGAGGCCCTGGACAGCCTGCCTTCCCGGCTCTCCCCCCCACCCCCGCTTCCTGCAGACGCGGGAGGGGAGGCGGCTTGCAGCGGATGCTCTGGTGTGCCTGAGGCGGGGGTCAGGCACCCCCTGGTGAGCCCCGGAATCCGCATCCGTTTTACGGACGAGGAACCACGGACACAGGCTTGTGGAAAGGTTGCAGGGGCTAAGAGGGCGCCTGGGGGCCCTGCCAGGAGAGAACCGACAGTTGAAAATGTTGGCGACTGAACGTGTTGGCGATCTCTTGGAGAAGGTAAAGCAGGATGAGGAAACAGGAAGTTTCTTTTGCTAGAAGCTAAATCCTGTCACCCAGCACGTACCTACATGCCCTGGGAGCCTCGGTGCCCTGCCCCCACGCTCCACAGCCTGTGATCCAGTGTAGTTTCCATGGTACTCGCGTCCTGATTTATTTACACTTCTGTCTCCCTGTGCTGGACCTGTTTAATAGCTTAGGACCTGACTCAGTAAACACCATAAATATGGTGAAGTGGGTGAATGAATGTATACAAAAATTTCTGAATTCTGTCATTTCAATTCTGTCATTACAAAAGATGGGACTTCTAGCACTCGACATTTCCCAGCCACCTTTTTCTGCTCCTGCATGGAGGTATCCAGTTACAAAGTATCTTACAGAAAGATGTAGGTTTCCTCCTTCCAAGCCCCAACTTTTTATTTCCTAGGATGAGGAAACTGATAACCCAGAGGAATTTGGGAAATTCCACAAAGGTTAAATAGAGTTAGCCAATAGAGTAGCCATTTCCTGTTTATTTGGCTTAGCATGTGATACTTCCTGTTATCTGAAAGTCCCTTTCTCTCTTTTCCCCTCTGTAGGAACTCCTGTTTGTTTTCCTTGTATTGGCCAGACCATCATCCCCTTCAGGACCCTTTGTCTAACTCCCACTCCGTGTCACATTCCCTGCACACACATTCTATGAGCCGCTATTGCTGCAATTAGCATGCTGCTTTGGAATTTATGGCTCCCAGGGTTGTCTCCCCCAGTAAACTGGGTCTCAACTGCATGGAGTTTGGGGGAATCTATTATTTATATATGGAAAAATAAAATCACTGTAGCCAAAACCTGGGTCTGCTGCCATCCCAGTTTTCCTATCTTAAAGACAAGCGACAGGCTGTATTATTTATCTCTTATCCAACTCCAGCACCTGGGAATACAATGCCGAGCAAATAGTAAGTGCTCAGTAAATATTTGATGAGTTATACTGTGTTGAATTATCTTGATCTACAATCCAGGTATTATGACTATCAGACTGTTAACCACATATTTCTCTAACTGCGTAATTCAATTTTGTTCTCATAACAAAACAAACCAGGTGGTAGACATTGCTTCTATTTACCAGATAAGAAACTGAGGCTCAGGTTAAGGGACCTTTCTGGGATCATTCAAACTATGAATCATAACCCACATATCATAAGTCCTAGTTTCTTGCTATTTCTTATAATTCTTACCTTCCTTCCTTTTTCCATCTCTTGACTCAATTCAGTATAATTCACCAAATCTGCTGTGTATCAGGCATTTTGTGTCTTGTATACTTCTCTATAACTACAATGTTAATTTTTAAAACGACTCAGTCTGCTATTATGTATTTTCCACTATGTCCAATTACTTCCAAATCTTTAAAGAAAAAGAAAATGTTTCCCCTGAGTTAAAAATGCTTTCTTTCTTAATTGATCACTGGTCTCCTCTAATATTTGCTTTGTTAAATAGATCAGTATGAAGTCAGGGAGTGTAATCATTCCTGCTAAGCCACACTTGCAAGCAGGGGAGTCCCAGGGGTCTCTTCAGGACAACCTGAAGTTCGTGGTCAAATGGTCTTCTCTAAAGCAGAGCACACCTGCATTATGTCCTGACAGTGTGCCAGCTCATACAATTACACCTCAGTGAAAATGGTTTTCACTCTCCTGAGGGTCTTCGTCACATGAACCCACAAACAAATTTTCTTTGTGGGTAAATGTCACTGAAAACACGACTTGTTACCAGCACTTCCATGTTCATAAACAACGTAAGTATGGCTATAAACAAGCCTCTACAGGGCTTTCCAAACCATTAGTTTTCCATGAATCATTATTCTACAGAAAAGAAAATAAGGTACAAGGAAATTAAATTACATGCCCAGGACACACTCCAATCATTCATTTATTTAAACCCATAGCTGCAGGCTGTACCCATAGTTAGAGGCCTGGTTTCTTTCCTGATTCTGAAAATTGCACTGGGAGACAGTGAAAAACAACCCCTTGGTAGAAACCCTGATCTTGCCATTGTTTCCTTATTTGGTGCCTTGTGACAACATAAGGTTCACTGTCATCTTGTATTCAGAGCTTTGAAAGAAAGAAACATTCCTAATAATAACATTACTATTTGCTAAACACTCACTATGGATTGGGTCTTATCTCTGAGCAACCCTCTCACGAAAGTAGAAATGTAGAAACTGAGGGTCATAGATGATAAATAACAGTCTTACATCCAGTAAGAGTGGAACTGGGACTCAACCCCAGATCCAGATGGCACATTATCCTATGTTCTTATGGTACTTTCCTCCAGTATCCCCCGCAAAACCTTTGTTCCTGAACCCATCTTTTTTTGAGGTGACTAGATATATAGAAACCCTAGTTCCAAGGCTTGAGTTGAAACTAACCCCTTGTTGATTATACATGCCCCTATTAGATGAGAGCATGTAGTTGTCACAAACAGGACATCACTAGTCATGCATAGTAGCACTGTACCATTTGTCAACAGAGTCCTTGTCCTCCCAGGGATGTTTTCATGCCCTTTATTTGCACCATACTTGTTTCAAAATAGGATTTGAGGTGATTTGCATGACAAACACCCAGGGAATTTATGACTACAGCCTGAGATGGTGAAAATAGAAAAGATGTACATGGGTCTTTCCGGTGAATGAAGCCATTCACAGCACTGCAGCACAAGTTTGATCCCAGGCCAGGGAGCTGACCCACATGGCACAGGAGACTCCTGTCTTGCTTGCTGTTCCCCTCAGCAGTGTATTTTGGTAGATCTGCCTGTTCTGCTCCCCACTCTGTCTCTGGTGAATCCTCTCACCCCCTGCACCTCAGGCCTACAAACCAGCTCTTTATGCATATATAAATAAAATAAATAATTTTTTTTTAAAAAATGTGCAAACCGGGGCCTCCCCGGTGGCGCAGCGGTTGAGCGCCGGGCTGCGAAGCTGCCCGCAGCCTCTGCAGCGCCGGTTCAATCCCCAGCCGCTGGGTGAGGGTCCCACATGGCGCGCAGACCTCTCCTGCCGCCCGCTGCTCCCCTCAGCAGTGTACTTCGATCCTTCTGCCTGCTCTGCTCCCGGCTCTGGCTCTGGTGAATTCTCTCACCCTCCCGCGCTTCTGACTGTACCCAGTGCTTGTATAAATAAATTAATAAATCTTTAAAAAAAAAAAAATGTGCAAACCTCTGAATGAGGTCACAAATAAGCATGTCAATATTTATGCTCTCGAAATGGGAAGGGCAAAGTGTGAAAGGGCTCCAGCAGAATAGCTTGGGCTGGTGAGAAGTTGTACAGGCTCCTCATGGTCCACCAGCCAGCAAGAGCCAGTTTGAATGTCCATGGTATGGGAATGGCCATGTCCCCTTTACAGAACAAAATACATACATAGCAAATCATCCAGGAGACTGAAGCAGTGCAGAAATAAGTTTCTTGTGGAGCATTCCATGAAAGAGCAAAATATAAAATTATGTATCCCTTCACGTGATCATTGGACAGAGATGTGGTTTGCTAAGTCCCAGACCTGGAAGGAAATATAAAACAACAATGTGTTAGGGTTAGGATCTTTTGATTTTTTTCTTTTTGTGGGTATTGCAATTTTTATTAATTTATACCTTGGTTCACTGAAAGTTAGTTCGAACAAGCTTACAAAAATATATAAAACATGATCAGGTAAAATGAAAACAAGTAGGTAAAATAATTGGGACAGAAAAAAATTAAGGATAAGAAAGATATTGAAAAGCTAGTAATCAGCTTAGAATGGAAAACAAGTGAGGAGTTTTATAAGTGCCACAGCTCTACTGAACAAACCCAGGATCTGGAATCATAACAACTGATTTTGAGCTCCAGTTCAGTAATTGACTTTTTCTGTGTCCTTGAGCAAGTCAAGGAACCTCCAATATGTTTTCATCTGTAAAATGAGAAAGATGATATTCCTCCTAAAGATAGAATGAAAACTTGTAAGTGAAGGTACTTTGTTGGTCATAAACTACAACCCACCCTTTATTTGCTGTTTCTTGAAAGTACTGTAATAACGCACTTTCCTGCCTTTGATTTGTGCTCCCCCCACCATAACCCCGTCACCTTCAAAACTCCCCATCATTCTTCTGGAACGATGCTCAAACATTGCTTCCTCCTCTATGACTGCTCAAACATTGTTATATACCCCTTCCCCTGATCCTTTTAGCGCTAAGGTAAGGCAAGGCAGTGAATTTTGTCATTGACAATCCTGCTTTGCCATTTTCTGTGTGACCTTGATCTCGTTAGTTAAATGCTCTGAGTGCCAATCTTATCAACTAAGTGAGAGTAACAGTACCTACTACCTCAATTTTTCAAGGATTAGAGCTAGGATAAGAAAGCACCAGACACATAGGAGCAAATTCTGATTATTACTAAAATAATCTCTTTGGGTTAATGTCCCCATGTTACACTTTAAAAATTGTTGTATTTTTAAATACAACACATTAAGCATTGACATTCAAAATTATGGCTTATGAAAACATATAAAACAGCTTAAAAAAAAACTAGTTTCTAAATCATGCTGATTTGCAGATTCAGAAATCATGCAGATTTCTTAGTACCATTAAAAAGATGTGTTCATCAAGCTAACAAATGAAAATAAAAAACAACAATCTCTTTTTGTCCTTGAGGGGTGTCTTGATTCTCCCTGTGATTTCTTTCTCCAGATAATTAAGTAGTCTAATTCGTGACTAAGTCTTCAGGTCGTTAGACTCCTTTTCTAGAGGTGGCGCGAGCCTTTTCAGCACCTCAGTCATCTGACTACAACTCCCAGCATGCTGTGTACCAGACATCTAAATGGCGCATTTGCTGGTGGGAAGGAGGAAGGAGTAAAGTAGCCACTGGCCGGGGGAACAGGAGCAGATTCCTGTGCAGATGCATTTGCTGGTCTTTGCTCTTTGTGGCTTTAATGTTCTGGTCCAACTGTCTTCAGAGACAACGGCAGCCGGCAGCCGTGTTGCCCCCTTGATGGGCTCGGCTTATGTGGTGCATTTGGCACTCTGCATCTCTCTCCCTGCTTACTGAGTCCTACTGGGCCTTCCTGCCAGAGGTGCTTGGACTTGTTCTGGCAACTTTGCTTTTGAGTCTTGCCCTCACAGCTCTGGGGCCTGCCGTTTTAGTATCCTGTGGCATATCGCTAACCTGGGAGAAGGTCAAAATGTAAGTTGGGGACCATCTGTAATGTGGAAAAAATATCTTTAAAAATGGCACTAAAGGGCCTCCCTGGTGGCACAAGGGGAGCAATCCGCAGCCTCTGCAGCACGAGTTCGATCCCTGGCAGGCCAGTAGGGCTTTAAATGGGAGTTTGTGTATTAATAGTTGTACTTCAAAGCCTGGGAGAGGTAGGAGAGGCCTAGTTATGAGTAAAAGATTGCTCTTGAAAGCAACAACCACTAGCCACATGTGACTACTGAGCATCTGAAATGTATCCAGTTCCAACTGACATATGATTTAAAAATAAAAGACATATAATGTTTTAAAGATTTGTTATTTAAAATGTAAAATACCTCAATATTTTAAATATTATATCTTTAATAATCATAAATGGTCAGACTGGATAAAAAAATTAAGCTAATCACATGCCACTTATAAAAGAACCGGTATATGAAATATAAATGCCAAATATTAGTAAAAGAAAATAAAAATGTGTACAATTTTAGGTATAGCAGGTAAAAATAAAATAATTTCATCTTTTTTTTGGTATAGTGCTCATTCGGATACTTGGCAGTTCTCTGAAATATCCCCTCAAAAATAAAACCAAATGCAAAACCACCTGACAGGAAACTTGCCAGACGTAATTTCACTTAGTGCTTTCATAGGACAACCACTGAAAGGAGTAGTTGGTTGTCAATGAGCACATCAAATGAACTGTGGGGCCTGCAAGACAAAATACAACCCATACTGCTTAATTGGTGCACAGTTGATTCATGAGCAATGCTGGGATTACGAGTTCCAATCCTTACACAATTGAAAATACTTGTGTACTTTGTGAGTCCCCCAAAACTTACCCACAGAAGATTGGTTTCAGGACCTCCACAGATAACCAAAATTCAAAGATGCTCAACTCACTTTAGTTCCTCTGCATCCACAAGTTCAGCCTCCGGGGATTTCAACAACCAACACCCACAACTGATTAAATCTGTGAATGTGGCACCTTGGGTAGAAAAATGTCCTCGTATAAGTGGACCTGTGCAGTTCAAATCTGTGTTGTTCAAGGGTAAACTGATATGATAATATATATAACTGAAATCTGTCAAGTCAGGACAAGGTAAGGAAACAACCTATTGTAGAAAGTCATTAACATCTTCTGGGGAAAGTCTCCAAACCCATTATCTGCTGCACAACTGCCTCATTGCATCACATATTATATGTTGAGTTGAATTGGACATTTGACAGAAGGATTCTGACCCATTCTCAAGGAAGGAAATCACTGATTTGGGAAGATGTCTCTTCATGACATAGTATATTGTCTTTGGATAATTTGTTTCTTGATTTTTTTTTTAAAGATTTTACTTATTTATTTATACAAGCACTGGGCACAGTCAGAAGCGCGGGAGGGTGAGAGAATTCACCAGAGCCAGAGTGGGGAGCAGAACAGGCAGACGATGAAATACACTGCTGAGGGGAGCAGCGGGCATGGCAGGAGAGGTCTGTCGTGCCATGTGGGACCCTCACCGGCGACCAGGGATCGAACCGCCGCTGCAGAGGCTGAGGGCAGCTTCGCAGCCCAGCACTCAACCGCTGCGCCACCAGGGGAGGCCCTTTTTCTTATTTTTAATAATGTTTTTTTAGTGTCCAAAATTAAGATGTAGCCAATGGTTACTCCAGCCTGCAGATGTTTATATGGAAAAGCACAAACAAGTTTACAATTTATACAAATCAATTAAACCGGGATAAACTCTTTTATAATACTAGATAATGTGCATTGAATTTCAGAGGACATTAATTACAACTCAATTATCATTTCATCTTCTCAGTGGTCTATGAGGTATTTTGTTTTGTATCAGTAATTATCAACAGAGTGAAATTTGGTCCCCAAACTAACTCCCAAATTCCTATGAGCAACAACTTTTCTTAGAACAATGAGGTGATTACTGGCTGGTTACTATTCCCCAAATTCTTTTGCATCTAGATTTTAGAAATTCCTCTGATACTAGAAAGTCATTCACAATAAGCTGTAATCAATTATGGGTGATTGACTACTTAGCACCATGTTTCTCAAACTACCCTCTCTGGAACTATGAAATTATACACATTTTCCAGAAGTTTTACGAAAAAAATTTCACATGAACTAGAATATACAAAAAAAAAAAAAAAAACCCAAAAAACCCAAAAAACTAAAAACATGGATTTTGAAAAGTGCAAAACCCCAAGAAATTTCAGCTTACACCAGTTCTCCAGATCTTGAGTGGTACAAGCTAGCTAGTGTATGGTACTTCTGATGTGTCCACACTCAGCCTGAGAAGCCTTGTCCAAGGGTAGGCAGATAACCTAGGAGGAGATGGTCACAGGCTTCTGGGGGACAAAGGACAAGGAAGGGTTGGAGTGAAAAAACCCAAAGAGAGGTATCACTTAGGTTATCAGTTTCCTTGGTATTAGATAAATTTCAACAACTTAGTTCATAATCTGCCACTAGGTATTGTAAAATCAGAGATGAGTCTTATTAGTTTGTATTTTCCCAAAACTCAGTTTAGGAGAGAAAACAGACCTATTAGATCAAAGTATGGAGGTCTGTGACAAGTGTTTTGAAATACCCAAAGCAGATCAGTTTTGTTTGTGGGAGACAGGAAATAGTGTAGGAAAGAGTGGTATTTAACATGGAACTTTAGAGATAAATGACATTCACCAGGTTCAACCACATTATTCCAAGTGGTGTACCTACCATCCATTCATCTGAACTTCAATGCTGGTAGCACCCAGGAAGGATCACCCAGTAAACTGTCCATAGCATAGTAACTGGAGATAGTCTCTACACTTCTATTTCTGCACTAGAATATTCTTCTAAGTCTATTTCTTAACTCAGAGAAATACAAAATGTTCAACATTTGGTCAGGGCCCTGTCTCATCCCTGAGACTTTCTGAGATTTGCTAAAGAACAAAATTTGCTGCTTAAGGAAATTTTAGTGGAGGTGAAGAGTTGTGAAAACAGATTTTTCCCCTCCATAATAAACATTAGAAAGGATAAAACTTGGTTCAACTTTTTCTTCTTAAAATGCCAGATTTTTACGGGATGGTATCATTTATATGTGGAATATGGAGAAACCAAACAAAGGTTCTGATAAAACCAAACTGCCCTTAATTCTTGAAATTTGCCTATAGAACTGAGACAATCAGAGGAGGCGGGGAAAGGGGTTGAGAACCAAGTTGGGAGGGGGCACAACAGGTCTGTGGTGGTGGACTATGGGTACACTATATCAACAATATCTGAGGGGGGAGATCCTACACTTCTGAAATACAAACAATGATGTAAACCAACATTAACTTTAAAAAAATTTTAATGCCAGTTTTTCTGCTATTACAGTGTTTCTTCAATACAATTTCTTCAAAGAATTTTGGTCCAATCTGCTGTGATTTGTGCCTCCACTCTTTAAAGTTCCATGTTCCATAAAGTGGCTATTTTTAAGAAAGCAGTGGGCAAAGGAAGGGACTTCCCAGTAAGTAGTGGCCAAAATGATCAATAAGTCTTCTAATGAAAGAAAACCAAGATTATAGAATTTGTTCTCTGCAGGAGGAGGTGGGGAGTTATCTTGTCCATGTTTTGCAAAATCCCCATATTACTTATAAGTACTAATGCTGATATACTGAAATTACATTGAAGTGATATTCTGTCCCACTCCATCCTTATCTCACAACCAACAGATAAGCAGCAAAAATCTTAATGAAAATTGCAGTAGAGGTGCTAAATTTTAAGCTTCCCCCTGACACTTCCAATTTTGTAATTTTATTTCTTTCATTACACAAAGTAGAAGTTTAATGACTTTGTCTCCCTGGACAAATAGAACTTCTCAGTGCTTCAGTTTTATCATTTGCAATCATTGGAGTGAAGATACCTAACACCAGCGTTGTTGTGAGGATTAAATAATGTTGTATCAATCATTTAGTTATATTGTATCAATCATTTAGTTATATTGCCTATGTAGTAGAATGGGCTAAGTAAATGGAAGCTCCTATTCTGTGATGGGAAAACATTGGACACAAACATAAGTTGTTTTTCATTGATGACAGGGATGCTTTAGCAAAAGAAAAAAGCCTCTATAAAATCACAATTAGGCATTTGCCTTGAGTCATTTTTCCTGATCATAGCTGCAAATAAAGCATTATTCTTATGATTCAAAGCAGGTGGAGATGAGCCAGTTTGAAGAACCCCACCTTCCTTCCCCTTTGAATAGCAGAGACCCAACAAAGCTGTAAGGATTACTGTCCAAGGTGAAGATGGAATCTGGATCCATTGGAATTCCTGGGATTTCCAGTTCTGGTAGGAGAAGATATGGTCATTTTACTTATATTTGGTATCTGCAATGTAGAGGCAACTTGGGCAAGGAGAAAGCACCTGGGAGGCTGGGTATGCTGCACATAACTGTTGAGAGCAGCACTGACCTTCACTGGAGCAGGGGAGTAAAGGATGAGTGGAGTGACATGTGTGGTTGCCTGAATTTGAAAATTTAGCATCTGAATAGAGGCATCTTCAAAGAAATCCATTGGGCTAAAGACCAAAGCTACCCACATGCCTCTGACCCTATTTCTTAAGAGTTATATCTTGGGGTCCTGGGACTGTTGTAAATAGTGAAACACCTCCAATGATTGATACAGAACACTTCTAGCTACCTTTGCAGGTGAAGGCTCTAAAATGGTTTTGTAACCCAAGGTATGAAGGAACCATTATCTATACATATGGAATATGTATAGATGATTCAATTTGTATTGTTTTTGAAAGATATTTTATACAAACAAATACTTTGTCCGATGGTATGTTATCAAAGTACTCTTTATTAAAGAGCCTTAGTATCACAGTGAAGAGCTCACATTGTGAGAGGGCAGAGAGCTCAAGGTTTTAGTGCAGCATTTATACACCTTGGTGCTGAGCATACATTGGAACCATTTGTTCCATGAGTGGAAATGTACATATTTAAACCCTACATGACATAACCACGTAACCCACACTTCACCACAAAACCACACTTGTCCTCCTTATGGAGAGACAGCGAAATATCTTATCATGGGGTCCTGTTCTCAGTTTCTCTCGTCGTTCATGTTTGTTGTGAAAATCCTCGTGGAATGGGACCTGTGGGAAACAGCAGATTTCTTATTAAGTAAAAGCACACCTATGTAATAGATCATTAAAAATCAATGTTGCAGAGGACCTCCCCTGGTGGTGCAGCGGTTGAGTGCTGGGCTGTGAAGCTGCCCGCAGCCTCTGCAGCGCCAGTTCCAACCCCAGACCGCCAGCGAGGGTCCCACATTGTGCGCAGACCTCTTCTCCCACCCGCTGCTCCCCTCAGCAGTGTACTTCGTCAGTCAGCCTGTCTGTTCCCCACTCTGGCTCTGGTGAATCCTATTACCCTCCCGTGCTTCTGACTGTACCCAGTGTTTGTATAAATAAATAAGTAAACTTTAAAAAAAAATTTTAAAACTCAATCTTGCAGAAAAATATAAGCTGAGAAAAAAATCTATAAGCAGAATTATACTGTGATCAAATTTCTGTAAATAATGTGTGTGTGTGTGTGTGTGTGTATGCATGCAAACACTGTGGGATAGCCATTAAAAGGTTATCAGCAACTTGCCTCTGAATGGTTTGGATTATAGATGATTCTAATCTTCCTCTATTTTAGAGTATGTATTTTTCTGTATTTGCCAAAAGGACGGTATATTACTTCTACAGTAGAACCCTCCCCCACCATACACACACATTAATAGTAGATACTCCTGGTTAGAGATAACACTGAAGCTATGTTAAGTAGACAATACACTTCAGGAAACAATAACTGAAGATATCAAGATGAGACTTCCCATGGAAAGACTCTGAGTCTTAGACACTGAGTACTTGAGAAAAGACAAATCTGGGTAAAGGAAAGGCTTTAGAAACCTGGAAGAGTACATGAATTCTTTAAAAACTTGAAAGCAAAATGGCTGATAACTGTGTAGTTTTCTCTCATGCCTTCATATGTCAAACACTGAACCCCTTGCCTGGTAAAATGAGAGCTACATACTTAACTGTGCATAAAGCCTTTCAGCTAGAGGCTTGATTAGAAAGCATTGCATATATGTAGAACCACGAGCCTATAAGAGAACCAAATAAAGTCCAGCCCATGGCAGTGCATGGAACTAGCCACCGGATTAACTCAGTAGGAGGCTCTGTCTGGAACTGACCACTGGACACATGGATCCCTGACCATTCCAAAGGAAGAAAATCCATGTCCTTGAGAAAACATGCATTAGGGAGAATAAGTTTGGGAGGTAGTTTACAATGAATGACATATTTTGGCTTTGGTTATGTTGTTCCTTGATCTTTGAAAGTATTCAGTGTCATCATTAATAAGCAATCAGTGGTTATCCAACAGAGACCTTTGGAAAAACAAAAAGTGGGCAATATTGGGCCAAAAGAAAGTGAACTAGGGAAAGTTCTTTTGACTACACCAAATTACAAGTCTGTTCTGAAGTCATCACTGATCAAGTTTTGAATTTTTTTTTTTTAAGATTTGTTTATGCATATAAGAGCTGGGGGACAGGCCAGAGGTGTGGTGGGTGAGAGGATTCACCAGAGACAGAGTGGGGAACAGAGCAGGCAGATTGAAGTACACTGCTGAGGGAAGCAGTGGGCGAGTCAGGAGAGGTCTGCTGCACCATGTGGGTTACTCCCTGGTCGACCAGGGATTGAACTCGTGCTGCAGAGGCTGCGATTAGCTTCATAGGTTGTGTCTTAACCCCTTGCGCCACCAGGGAGGCCCCAAATTTTGAATTCTTTTTTTTTTAAAGATTTATTTATTTATTTTATACAAGAACTGGGGTACCGGCCAGATGTGCAGGTAGGTGAGAGGATTCACTAGAGACAGTAGGGAACAGAACAGGCAGACTGATGAAATGCACTGCTGAGGGGAGTAGCGGGCGTGACAGGAGAGGTCTGCCGCGCCATGCAGGACCCTCCCTGGCTGGCTGGGATCCAACTGGCTCTGCAGAGGCTGCAGACAACTTCATAGCACAGTGCTCAACTGCCTGCGTGACCAGGGGAGACCCAAATTTTGAATTCTTAAAGTGATATTAAATCAAGATTTAAAAAGACATTGGTTTATACTACAAATTAAAATTGAACACTGCATTAATAGTGCTTAAGTCATGTAGTTCATTAAAAAGGTGTCAAATTAGACTATTCTGTAACATCTCATGTCCATCAGTCTTTGTGACAACCTAGAAGTACTGGGGAAGAAGACTGTGTGGAAGCTGAGGGAGGAGGACTCATGTACTAGAGCACATCCTAGAGCAGCCAGATTCTGGCTTCCCCACTGGATGAACGTCTTAGTTATCTAACCACACGTAATTCCCTCAGCAACTGGTAAGAAAGGTATTAGTAACATTATGGTCTCCATTCTATAGACACGGAGACAGGCCCAGAGGATAAAGCCCTAGAACAATGCTATGATGCAATTACTGCTGCTGAAGTGTCAGTTATATGTATTTAGAGGGAGAATTAAAGACTGAACATCTAGCCAGGCTGTACCTTGTCTATGTCCAAAGAACCAAGTCTCAGTCAGGGTTACTTTCAGAGAAGCCAAGTCTTCTTCTGTAATCTGAGAAATCAAGAATAGTTCCCATCAATTCATCTCTAGCCTAATAAAGAAATTGACATCATTAGCTGCTGCTTCCTATCACACATTTTAATCAAACTTGTTTTAAAAATTCCCAGTTTAGGGAACAATGCTGCAGATGAGGAGAAATTGCTATCCTTGGCTTAATTGTGCCATATACAATATATGAAAATGTAATGTTCCTTTTGGAATATTTTGTAACAGTATTCTAGAATGAGGTGTTGGCAAAGGCATTTCTTCTTCTTCTTTTTTTTTTTTTTTTTTTTTTGGAGGGGTAAAGGGCCAGTAGTGGCTATTTTGTGCCTTGCTGGCCACATTTGTTGTTGTTGCTTCTGCTTCTTTTTACAACTATCTTGCTAACTGTAATAATGAAAAAAACACTTTTAGCTCACTGGTCACCAAAAAAAAAATTGATGTAAGCTAAGAATAGTCTATTTTTTTAAAGAAATGTTAAAAATATATAAAGAAGTGGCAGATACTGCATGTAACCTGCAAAGCCTAAACTATTAACTCTATGAAATATTACAGAAAAATATATACTACAGAAAAAGTTTGCTGACTCCTAGAGAATTACAAGATAAAGGTATTATTCTAAAAAATTTAACCCATTTCCCACTTATTTCTAGTCCAAGGAGTTAATTTTTTAAAAAAAATTCAGAGGATACAGAAAAGGCATTTGACATAGACAAAATCCAACATCCATTCCTGATCAAAAAGTCAGTAAAGTAGTAAGAGAATTTCCTTAATCTGATTAAAGGATATCTTAAAAAAATCTAACATTACATTTAATTACTAAAGACCCAATGCTTTTCTCCTAAGTTCAGGAATAAGAAAAACATGTTCCCACTCACTATTTCTATTCAACACTGTGCTGGAAGTTCTAACCAATGCAATGAGGTGAGAAAATGAAAAGACCGGGCCTCCCCGGTGGCGCAGCGGTTGAGCGCTGGGTTGCGAAGCTGCCCTCAGCCTCTGCAGTGCCGGTTCGATCCCCGGCTGCTCCCCGGCCACCGGAGGAGGGTCCCACATGGCGCGCAGACCTCTCCTGCCGCCCGCTGCTCCCCTCAGCAGTGTACTTCGGTTCTTCTGCCTGCTCTGCTCCCTGTTCTGGCTCTGGTGAATTCTCTCACCCTCCCGCGCTTCTGACTGTACCCAGTGCATGTGTAAACAGAACAAACAAACAAATAAATAAATAAACATGCCTCTATAAAAAAAAAAAAAAAAAAAAAAAAAAATGAAAAGACCTCCAGGTTGGAAGGGAAATAATGGTCTAATTACAGATGAAAGGACTGCCTGTGCAGAAAATCTGATGGAGTCTTCAAAAGCTTTAGTATAACTAATAAGTAACTTCAGCAAGTTTGCAAGATATAAGATCAATATGCAAAACAATTGTCTTTGAAATATCAGTAGCAATCAGAGATTAAAATTTTTAAAATACCATTACTACCAGTAAGAAATATAAACATTAAGAAATACCAACTATTTGGTATTTTACGAGAGATATGCAATACTTGTAACTGAAACAGCAAAAAAAAAAAAAAAAGAGAGAGAGAGAGAGAGAGAAATAGAACTACATATTTGTGGGTGATGATCGTTGACAAAATTTTAAAAGCAAATCATGGAGAACAATAGATTTCTCAATAAATGGTGTTGGAACAGCTAGATATCAATATAAAAAAAAAAACGAGCAATACTTTAAAAGTACAATATACACATTTTTATATCATACACAATTCAAAATGAACACCATAGACTTAAATGTAAAATTTACAACTATAAAAATTCTTGATGAAAGCATAAGAAAACCTTCATAATTTTGAGATAAGCAATGATTTAATACTACACCAAAATCAAAGCCCATAAAAACACAATGATAAACTGGACTTTATCAAAATTTAAGCTGTCTACTCTTTAAAAGATGGCATAAAATGAAATGACAAGTCGTATGCTGAGAGAAAATACTGCATGATGCAGCTGGAAAAAAAGTTTATATCTAGACTATAAAAGGACTCGAATTCAGTAATAAACAAAGGACAGGGAGAGACCAAAAATTTGAACAGACAATTCACCAAAGAACCTATGTGACTAGCAAACATTACCAAAACATCACTAATTACTAGAGAATTGCAAATTTAAACCACAATGAGATAATTTTAAACTCACTAGAATGGCTAAAATTGGAAAGACTATTATCAAGTGCTAGTAAGAAGAGATGGCTCATACCCTACTAGTGGGAATGTAAAATGATACCATCACTTTAAAGAACCATTTGGTAATTTGGCAGTTAAATCTATACTTACTGTAATGATGAGTCAATTATTTTACTTACACAAATAGTCTCAATCCAGGTGTTTAAAAAACAGATTTTAAAAAAGCCCCACTAATAATGAACCCTAATGTAAATGATGGACATTAGCTAATAATAATGTATCACTAGTAATTTTTAAAATGCACAAATATTTAATGCTTAAAATTCCCCATGAGGGGGTAGGAATTCCAATCTACCCTAAATGTTAAAATTCTCCAAACAACCTTGATACCCCTAGGACTTACTTGTGTCTTAAGGCATTTTTGGAGGGCAGTATTTTCCTGAAGTACACAAACCACCTGTCGTGGCAGATGAGAAGATCCCAGGCATTTGATCCTGTGAGTACTGGACTGTTCTGTGAGTGCAGGGAAGATGCTGTATTTTCTCACTCAGGGGCAGCTTGCATGCTGGCAAATCAGTTCCAGGGTAAAAGGTGAGTCTGTCCATCAGAATCTCAGGTGCTAAGAAGCAGTTCACCAGCAATTCCTGTCCTGATAACACTGGATCTCCAGCACCTTGAACTTCCCCTTTTCACCAAGGATGGGCCCCTTGAATTCTCCCTGCCTCCTTCTCACTCTTACTCTTTCCTCTTATACAAAGCCTGCTTTGTTGCTACCACAAAGAGACTCCATCCAAGTCCAGATTTGCTGTCACTTTCCTAGAGAATTCAAACTAGGAGCTTTAGAAATCATCTTGGTGAAATCCTTCACTTTACAAATGAGGTAACAGCCTCCATGAGGTAGGTAACTTTCTTAGGGCCACAGTTAACAATTTTACTCCCATTTTAGCATTACAATTAGATCATCAATGGCTACCGTGACCATATCTTTAAGACTTGAACTACCAATTGCAAACGTGTATACAGTCATCAGACCACATTAAGAATTTCACTAAAAAACATTGCAACTGCTGCTGCAGACATGAAGAAGAAACCTCTGGAAGTTATTGAATCCAACATTCCAACAATGAAGCACTGTACTTTTTAACTTTTACTAGTAACGGACCTCCTTTAGAAAGCTGATCAAAGTTATGGACCTTCACACAAAAATATTTACATAGAAATAAAATTTTGCTACAGCAGTTTAACTATACATGACAACAAAAACCCTTGCTCTGATGTGAAAATGCCAACATATCTGCTCTGTAACCAGAGAATATTTTTTAATGGCTCTTAAATTTCAAAAAATTGCAAAAATTTACATGATAGATTAACAGAGCACGTTTAATTCTCACAACAACCCTGTGAGGTAGGTATTAATATTCCAGTTTTTCCTATGAAACCACAAGCCAAAGGTATCTGCAAATCTGCCAAAGTTCACAAGGCTAATGGCAGGCCAAGACTTGTTGGAACACAGGAATTTTTTTTTTTAAATCATTGTTCAAATCATCTTGACATCTAATATTTTTAATTTTAGAGTCAGTCAAACCTTGACTCCCTAGCTACTCAGGGAAAGCTCAATGGCAAGTCCTTTAAAAGTAGTTCTCTTTAAATCGAGCAAAACTGTTGAAGGGACTATGACAGATTCCAGATTCCATCACATCATGCTATTTATGATTTGCATTCTCCAGGCACTGTTGCCAGGCAAGTTACCAGAAAGGATGTCATTAGAAAAACAGGGTTTTGAGTTCAGAAAACTAAAAACCATTTAAAGAAAAATAAGACAAAACAAAACCAGATACCAGAGATGCTAAGACACGAGCGTTTTTTGTTTTTTCTATCATAGTTGTGAATTATCTGACCTTTTCCTAAGGAAAAGCTGAAAGTTAGTTGGGAGAAGAGTTAAAATCATCTTATAACAGGCAAAATATATAACAAAAGGGAAATATAAAGGCCAGAAAGCAAACTTCCTAATTATGAAAGATTAAGGTGCTGGGAATTTGCTAACTGGCCATCATCTCTGGGAGTGAAAAACCAGGTGAGACCCCTAATCCTACAACTAGAGATTTCAGAATCTCCACAGTGTGTGTCCTTATTCTTGATGACCTGAACTCCTCTCTTGGCTGTTTACATAAAGAAACAGAGAATAGCAAGCTCTGTGACTCCACATCTTCATTGCTGTGGTCATAGAGCCAGGCTCGGGTCAGTAGAAACTAAATGTTATCCAAGGATCGTCGCAACTTTGTGGGAGTTTCAGTGGCCCATGGCAAATGAGAAAAATATGGTGGTACTGCTGTTTTAGTAAAGGTATCTGTCCAGCTTAAAGCACTGTCCCTTTATAGGAACTTGGTCCACCAAGCACTTCAGATGTTAGCTAAAATGACAGTAATTGAACTAACGTCCTGCACCCAGCTTTGTCTGTGAATGGTGTCTATAAAGCCAGTGCCTTGGTTCTTTTGTGCCCCAGCAGCCTTAAACCCCTCACAAGCATCAGCTAATACTTTCTAAATAGATCACATTGGAAAGGGTTCCCAGACCCAATCCTAAACTGTCAACCTGTCTACCCACCCAACAACTCTGGAAACTCATAGCTACTCTTCAATGCCTTTTTATTTACAGTTCAAACCTAGATGTGTAACAAATCTTGACTCAGAAGACCCACATTCTGGGAACTCTGCACCCTGCACCTTAAGGGTATGGAGTTTTTTTTTAAGATTCTATTTTTATTTTATTTATACAAGAATCGGGGTACAGGCCAGATGTGCGGGAGGGTGAGAGGATTCACCAGAAACAGAGTGGGGAACAGAACAGGCACACGACCGAAATACATTGCTGAGGGGGGCAGTGGGCAAGACAGGAGAGGTCTGCCGCACCATATGGGCTGTTCTGTGGCCAGTGGGGATCAAACCGGCACTGCAGAGGCTGTGGACAGCTTCATAGCACTGTGCTCAACTGCCTGCACCACCAGGGAAACCCGGGTATGGATTTTTTTTTTTTTTTTTTGATATGGACTTTTTTAACCAGTACAAAAGTACCTTTCCAAAGAGGCTCTCTCATCCAGAGTAAAGGTTTTTGTTCTGTCCTACCCCAGCTTCAGCAAAGACCCTTAACTCATCTTTAAATATCAGTGGCCTCTTCTAAGACGGATATTTGTTTCCTGGTCCTTGGGCTTCTTGGACTTCAGGGGCCCCTGAAGTTTGGATTACTAAAATGTTTTACATTAGTTTCTTTATTTTTTGTTATTTTGTGATAAAGGTGTTCCTTCTTTATTTTGCATTTTCCAAGTAACAATTCCCTTTTGCATCCAACATGGCAGCCAGGAGAGAACCCAAGGAGAGTTGCAGCTGGACAACTCAGCAGCACTTTTGGGAAAGAAGAGGTGCCTGTGGTGTGGCCCTGGGGACACAGGAAACATCCTAACCCTGACATGCAACACATTCCTCCCTAGTACCTGTATAGCCCAGTTACCATCACCCAAAGAGAAGCCATGAGAATCTGAATTCCTAGCCCTCACGTCAGGTGATCTACCTTCAAACCAAGAGCAGTTACAAAAGTAACTACAGAACTCATTCTGGATTGTGGGGGTCTCCATTATCCCATCCTCTCCTTACACATATACAGAAAAGGCAGTCCTTGGAAACCCACTTTATACCCCAATCCCAGCAGTCAGCCGTGGCACTAGGTCCCCACCACACAGGAGTTCTTCTAGAGCCAGAAAGAAGTCCTGTTCATCTTTCATCCTCAGTGCCTAGACAGGACATGGCAATGTAGACACTCAATTTTGTAGGAAGAAAGGAGGAAGGGAAAAAAGGAGGAAAAGAGGCTTTGTCTGTTTTGTGTCTCTGGTTTTTTAGAAGTTTCTGTCACTGCCTTTCATCTCTTCTTAATTCTTTGTTTTTCCCCATCTATCTTATCTCTGCTTAAATTGATTTTGTTTCTCCTTTATCTCTGTTGCCATAGCCCAACTTCCCTAACATTTAAATTTTTTCTATTATCTCACAGTATGTTTCTCCTTTACTTACTCTAGTTTTGACATCCCTTTTCTGCCTCTTCTATTTTTTATTGTAAGGCTCAGACAGACCTAAGGTTAAGTGAAAGGGGAGGCACTAGATAAGAAGAAGAGTTATCATCTGACCAGCCACAAAGGCATGGTCATAGGTCCAGTAAATAGAAGTAAACTCCTTTCCCCCATGCCTTATCCCAAAGGATAAGACATTTCGTTCGGGTGTTTTCTAACTTACTCTCTGGCTTCATCAATGTCACCTCAAAAGCTCTTCCAATTACCATCAACCTAGGAACTGGATTGGGGATTGTTCCCCACCAACAAGTAAACAACTGCTTTGTCTTTTGGCACACTGTTCCAAAGAGACAGCTCCAAGACCTGTTTTGAGCGAATATCCCAATTAGCATCCCAAGCCTGGAGAAGTCCTTGCTGAACATTTGCCGCTTTCATGGTCCTACCCCATTTTCTCATCATATCCCAATTTTCCAGAGATGGTACCTCTGCAAGTTCCCTCTTCCAGACTTCAATCATGGGAAGGGGTTAGGCTTCCTCAGAGGATCTCTTGTCCTAGAGGAAGGGATGCAACTTAGGATGCTTCCTAATCCAACCCCTGTGTGCCTAAGAATTCAGTACTCTACCACCTAGGCTTTTAGTGTGGTGATAAACTGCGTAAGCTAATTCTAGGCACTTTGGTGATGCTAAAAAGGAGGGAAAAGCTAGGAGATCAAAGAAGCATTATTACCAAAAATGACTTTTCCACTTTAGAACATTACACACCTTATACATTTCCTATTAGGAAGAGTATCTGAGCAGACCATGGAGATGCTATTTATGGTGACTACCTGCCTAACTGATAATCACCTATCATCTTCCACCTAAGACTCCTTCCTGGCGACTGACACCAATTGCCAGATCTTATATACTGAAAAGTATTCAATCTCAAGATTAGATCCCCAATTCTCAACACTTTTTAAAATTCCATTTGGACAGCTGTTTAGTTATCTTTGCAATATTGTTCCTATCTTCCAAGACCACTTATAGTCAAGGTACTAATTCAGGAGAAAGGAAGAAATATTTTTTTTTTTCTAATTTTAAATGTGTCCCTTAAGTCAGGACTATCAATGCAGTGATGTCCCAACCTCTCTTGTTAGGTTCCCAAAAACTGTGGTAAGTCTTCTGTAATTACTACTGCCCATGGATTGAACATTCATATATAGGTGTAACCTGTTATAAAGTAGATCTTAAGTGTACCCCCACCACAGGAACTTAAAGGTAGCCCTTCTTACTACGCCTGGTTTTCTTTTACCTAAAATCTTTTTCACATCCCCAATCCTGGACTAAGGATAAACACTCTTCCCCAATCCCACACAATGCTCGGCTACTATGGTGGGCCCACACCCAAATTCAGTCTAGTACCATTTCTGGCTTCCAATTTAGGACCACCACAAATGTCTGCCTTATTACCAGACTAACTGCAGAGCCTTTAGCAGCTCGACACCGGAATTAACCGATAAGGCAGAATGCTGCACTAATTAGAAAGCAAAGGGAACTCTTCAGTGAGGGCGGGGAAACTCAGGAAAGGCAATATTCATTTAATTCCTTGAACGTAGCAACGCTCTTAACTGCTTAGTGACTTCTCCAATGACATCAAAGTGATTTTAAAGTCACTTTGGGAATTAGTTTTCCTCCTATCCAGTAAGAAGGGGATACACTATTATATCACAGATGAGAGACTGAGAGGGCTTTGATAGGGAAAAGAAAGGAACAGAAGGAAAAGAGCTAAGTCCTGGATGGTAGACACCCTTGGGCCTGTCTGGTGGTGACAGGAAACTGAGTTGGGCTCAGGGCCTGGATAGGTAGAACCCTAATTGTTTCTAGGCTTCATTAAATTCATGACTGGGGTCTCAAGGAGATCACTCACAAAACAGGAAGCTTGTCTGCTCCCTTCTTGTGGTCAGAAGCCACCCCCCCCAAAATTCCTCAGCCTTGAATTAAGAGGTTATATGCCAGGTGGCAGCTGAAACTCAGTATTTACGGACATAACTACAAATTCCATCCAATTTAATATCCACTGTAGACTCCTCTCCACTTCCCAATACAGGGTTTGAAATTTTTCAGGCGTTTCCCCCCCACCCCCCCACCCCACCCCACCCCACCCCACCCCACCCCAAAGGCCATCAATAGGCCAGTCACATTATTTAAGAAAACTCGAGCAGCTCTGCTCTAAACATCCTAGAGACAGAAATTTTTTCCTAAGGCCACTGTCACCACAAGAATATATGGCTCTGCTACAGTTCAAGGTCGCAGTAACAGTTCAAGTTTTGGGCTCTCCAACCCTACAGAGCCCCCCAACCCTTCTGCTGCGCGCGCCAGGGCGTTCGCTCAATGTGATGCCCACAACCCTGGGCGCGCCCGCCCCCGAGCCTAACCGAAGGAAGCTGGGGCAGCCGGTGGCCAACGCCTTCAACGGCTGCCAGGGGGTTCCCAGACAAGTGAGCAGGGGCACCGCGGGTGATGACAGCGCGTCAGGCTGGCCAACAGCTGCAGCGAGTGGCTGCTCTCCTTGGCAGCTCCTCCCACCCGCTTGTACTCAGCTTCTGTGCATCAAGCCCCTGCTCCGAGCGTTACTGGACTCTGCCCTGGGGCTGCAGGACGCAAACGTTGGGTGTGCCCTGCGGAAGCTCCACTGCTGGCGGCCCAGCAACAGCTTCCCTCCCCATCGCCCCACACAGCTGCCGGGGTCCCGCTCTGCCCACTGGGCACCGGGAGATGAGCTCCAAACTGGAGTTGGAGAGGCAGACTGGGACAGACTTCTTCTGCCCTCACACCTGCCCAAGCCTCATTTCTTCCTCTGAATTAGATGGACAATGTGAAATTTGTCCGGATCATGGTCAGGTGTGGGTTTCTCATCGCCGTCCTCCCCAGAAATGAGTCTCTCCCATTCCCTTCTCCACTCTATCCCAGAGGCTCTCCTCGCCTGTTCCTGCCTCTGTTCCCAGTTACCCTTCTCACCCTCATCTGGGCCAAGCAAAGGTGGCCATCCCACCACCTCTCTTGTGTGCCGTTGTTCTGAAACATCTGAGGCATCTGTTCTGTGATTCACCTGTTTCTGGTTCCTCCTAGTGCTTTCTGGCACTTTTTTTTCTATGTTGACATATAGGTGTCAGTTATATACCATAATATCCTTTATTTATTTTTTCTTCAAATCCAAAAGACTTCTGCTCATAGAGAGCAGTTCTCACCACTGCATTGTCCTTTGTGCTAGGTTTATTAAACTCATTTAATAAATACCAGTTTCTAAAAAATACATTTTTACTTGAATATTTACTTACTGACTACAGGTTTAATTATTAATTATCCTCCATATTGCTTTAATTACAAGTACAAAAGCTAGTATGGTTGAGTCTTTTGAACACTTCAGTGACTTGAACAACAGACACAACTTGTTTCTTACAAAAACTGCAGTAATGTATAACTTCCTCTTTGCTTCTAACCCGTATTTCTTCCCAGGGTGAAGGGGGGGAGATGTCAGAACTGAGAGGTGGTTATTTATAAGTGATGAAATGAATGTTTTCCATCTTTTTATTATCCATTTTCTACAATGTAAATATAATTTTAAAGATATTTTCAATTTAAAGAGGGTCAGAGACATGAAGAGACTGTGGGCACAAGGAGGAACAGATCAAGCCTTGACAAACAGATCAAGGGACATCTGTTTGCTCTTTGGAGGGACCCTCCCTTAATAACCCCAGGCCTTTCCTCAACCAGGAGAAGGGACCTGGGTACTTAGGCCAGGGTGAGGGGAACTGGTGTGGAAAGGTTACTGGGGATTGTGATCAAGTTTTGGGAGACAAAGGTTACCTGAGTGATTCTTTGTACCTTCCCAAGGGAGGGACCAGCTAACCCACGTAGTATACGTGTGTGTGTGTGTGTGTGTGTGCAAGAAAAGCACGCATAGAAGTGAACTGGAAGCAGATTTCACTGTCACAAAGGGATTTCCCTCCACCCAATTTTATTTATGCAGTCCTTGGGTTCCTTCCCCATTCCTTAGTCAGTGTAAGGCCAGATTCCAATTTAAGATTACTGAAGTATTCAGAATAATCTGGCAGAGTGCAGAGTTTAAGACTCTGGGCCAGCTTTCATCTAAGCTCTCCAATCTATTACTGTGTATAGCCTCAGGCAAGCTATTTCAACATCGAATCTCTGGCTTTTCCCTTCTAGGGACTAGTAATACTTGTAAGGGTTACCATACCTTACCTGTGACTGTCACATAGTTGGTGCTCAATTAATGAGAGCTGGAAGCCTTCTTCTGGCTTTTCCACTACTGTCTAATCCTGGAGCCTATGACCTTCTTTCGCATGTGCTTATTCTCATCTGTATCCCCAACTCTTTGCATGGACTCAATATGAGACAGGGATCAGATGCTTTGATTTTCAGACAGTCCTTTACAGACCCTGAGGAAGAGTGCCTTCTGACCCTCACGGTCCCATAGGAGTGCTAGGGTCTAGGGTCCTTTGTACTGAGGAAATCTAACCAGAGCTGGAAGGTCCATCTTCCCCCAGGCGGCATGGAGAGTGTGTCTCAGACTGACCCAAGATCCTAAGTGTTCATTGCCCAGTGAGGCCCGATGGAAAAGGACCTACCCATTCCCAATACAAGGCTGGCTGACTGTCTGCCAGGTCTTTCTAAACTCCCTGAGAGGAAGCACATCAGAAATAAGGTCGCTAAGCATTGTGCCCTCCTACCCAGTCAAACTCCCACCTCCTCCATGGCAGAAAGACCCCAGTGACAGAGCCCAGTCTGTCCTGACCTCTGCCTGCAGTCTTGCCTCCCCAGCAAGGCTGATTTACTCTCCATGCCCAAAGTGCCCCACCACCACCCCCTTCTCCAGTTGTGATCCTAAGGGGTGTTATTCTGCCTCTATCCCTTTCCCTGAGTGCCTAACCCCACCGTGCTAGTCGTTCTCAATGGCCCAGTAGGCTTTGGTGCTGGGGACCTTTTGTCTCTTCCAGGAGGGATTTTCTTACCAGGCAGAGTGGTCCCTCAGTCAAGTATCATCCCCTCAACTTTCCTTCAGCACATTTCTCCACTCATATCTTCCTCCCCAGTTTCCAGGGGCAGCCTCTTCCTCCTAACTCCCAAATCAGCCCCATCTGCCTAGTCCTAAGGGGGTTGATGACACATCAAATCTAAGAGAGGCAACTCTAGCTTTAAAGGTGGGGTTTAGGTGAAATACCCTTAGAGGATTGTAGTTTAAGACTTGGAAGAGGAAGCAGATAGTATTTGGGTTTGTAGAATCCCCAAATTAGGCAGAAATGAGCCAACATTTCAGTAGATGATGTGCAGGAGAGAATAGTTGACCGGGAAGGATGCCAGAAACAGTCTTCTGATGCGTTCTATGGGCAGAAAGTCTGCAAGTAAACCTTTGCCTTCAAAGAGCAAAGTCAAATGGGGGAGGTGTATTGGAAAATAGGCAAGTGCGGTACACGTGATCATTGTTTTCAGCCTAGAAACACAGGGTGGAAGCACACACAAGAGAGGCACCTCGATCAGGGAGTATTTCCTAGAGGGAACAATGGAGACAGACAATGGACGGAATGGGAGGACCAACAGACCAGGAGAGTGATAGCAGAAAAAAGAACAATGAGAGACAATGACTCAGAGCAAGAAGTGACTTATAAAGTCTGGCACTTACCCAAAGTTGCTTCTCTGCTGGGCCCTGGGGCAATTAACCCCTTAATACAGGTGATCCCCACTCAGAGGAACTGGGATGCTGCACTCAGCTGGTTCCAAATAAGGAAAATTGTAACAGAGAAGGCACTCTGAATTACAACCCCCCCCCCCATCCCCCTACCCTAGGACTCGGGACTGATGCTGATCTTATGAAGTGCATTGACAGCCCATAAACTGCCAAATCTCAGATCTGGAACCCCAGAGAAGAGAGACTTTGGTGGTGATGGGAGGTTCCTTTTCCCCTCCCCCTCCCTCCCCTCCCCCTTCAGCCCATTTGCACCAGTGGCTGGACTACTCCAGGCCCCTCCTCTCCCCTTCCCTGCCTACAGAGGAAGAGGTGAGATGAAAGAATGTAAGAGAGTCCTCCAAGATGCTGGAGACCTGGGTAGATTCAGACAGTAAATCTGAGACCCTGTTGACCATACAGGCTGTCTGTCCTCGTTGGTTTTCTAGGCACACCAGACTTCTCCCTCAGTTCTTAGCTCCAGAGGAAGGAGAAAAAGATGTTTGCATGGCATCAAGTGTGGGAAGGGGAAAGAGAATAAAGGTCAAATGAGAAGGGGTCAACTGAATGGGCCAGAAATGAAAAAAAGAAAAGTTTGTCCCAAGAGGACTGAGGGGGCCAAGAGCCATTTTCAGCACCTAACCTAATCCAATGGAAGAAAAATTGAAAAGAAAAAAAATTGATGAGAAATAAGTCTCACAAAAGAAATTCCCAGTCAAAACAGAGAGGTGCAGGTATTAATTAGAGCCCAGAGTCTCTAGCCAGACACCCACTTCAGGTCGTACTCCTATACCAGCTGTGTGACATTGTGCAAGTTAGTTAAAATCTGTTTCTCAGTTTTCTCACCTGTAAAATGAGAATGAAATAATACCTGCCTCATAGGGATGCTGAGCAGGTAAAATGAGTTGAACATATATAGAATGCTTAGTATAATTAGATATTAAACAGCTATCAGAGTTAGCTATTGTTTCTTCTATCTCTGTCTCCTGGCAGAGTCCCTCCCAGCAATAGTGCTGGTAGCCTTTGTGATGTCATATACTTTCAAAGACCCCATCAGGGGCTTTCTGGTCTATTGGAGGGAGGAAGTTTGGAGATAAACAAGGAACAAAGAAGGGTATTGCGGGTCTCGGGGGATACCTTTTCTGTATATTTAGAAGGGAGCCATAAGCTAACCCTTTGCCAGCTTGCCATACTGGTCGGACCCTGGTCCTATTTCTCTTAGAGTATCCCCTGCTGGTAGTTGAGACCTTTAGTACTTGGCTTGGGTCTCCTGTTCAGAGTTGACCTGAAGGCCAGCTATGCTATAAAGATTTGATGACTTTTTATGCCTTTCAAGTCCTTGCTTCTTCTCTGGGGTCCAGTGCCACCTTGTGCTTTCTCTCCTTTCCAAAAGTAAAAGCCCTCTCTTCATCTATATTTCTCAAGGAAGCTGATATCTCACTGTCAGGAAGTGGAGAACTCTGATGGAGGCTAGAAATCTCCTGGGGATTTTTGTTTTATGGGAGACAGTTCCTTGAATTCACCTCTGCAGGTGGTTGGAATCTCAGCTGCATGATAGACGGTCCAGACTGGAGAAGGCTCTGGAAGATGGGAGGGGCTTAATCCCACTCACTGAGTTTCATTAGAGAAATATTCCACTGGCTTGTGGAAACTCTTCCCAGGAATAACTTCGGAAATGTGGTGGAAATTGAGGCTACTAGGCCAACAAACTGTGGCTGGGTAGGACTGGTGTTTAGATTAATGGCTATTTCAAATTCCTTCTCTTGGATGAAGAGCCCTACCATTGCCTCACAGTTTAGCCAGACTTGCCAGAGGCCTGGGAATTGTACAGATTTTCTCTCCTGTGCCATGCCATAGAGGTGTTAGAAAACTCTAAATGTGCTTGGAACAAAACTCTGCCAGAGATGGCATGAGTAGCTGCTCCCCAGCCTTGGACCTGAAAGACGAAGCAGAGCTGTTCAGCCTGGGAAGGAACCAAAGCTACATAAAAGGGACTTTGTGGGAGTGGAGACAGGGACATATGGTGGCAGTCCCCCCGCCATGCAGGAGACCCTGAGCCGCAGCTCTGTCTGTTGAATCTTTGAGGCTGATGCTATGTTACTTGAGTGTGACTCATCTCAGTGACTAGAACATGGTACTCTTTAAGTGTTTGCTGAATGAATGAATGAAAGAGGTGACTGAGGAAAGCATATGCTAATAGGACCTTCTAGAAGCTCCCTGATGAGTAATAATCAGCTACTCTCCCAGTCTTGATTGTGTGAGCTGTTGCCTACAACTTCTAAGTAACCCACAAAATAAATATATGGCCTCACCAGGGAGCCCTGTAGGCCTTGCATGGAAGCTTTACATCAAGACAGTTCCTGCAAGGAACTCCTTGAAATCTTAACATGAAATCCTAAAATCTCTAAAAGTCTGGAGACCCCATCTGAAATCCCTGAAAGCCCTCCTAGGAAGCCCTGGGGCCCTGTTTGAAAACCCTAGAAGCACTAGCTACAAGTGAGGACAGCTTAGGGTATGAGGACAGCACATGAGTATTATTGTATCATCTCTGCCTCTTTAGTAATGATCTATTGGCATTGATCAAATGATATATGGATCTAGTGATCTATAGGGCATGGTAAGGAGGGATGTTATTGTTTTGTTTTAATACCAATTGTAACAGGGTGGTCCCCAGGAAAGGGGGAGGTTCCCTGCCCCACCCAAGGGAGGGTGGAGCTGAGCAGGAAGAGGAGAAGCAGAAGAGACTGAGGAAGGAAGCAGGATGGAGCAAGGAGACCTGGAGGAGGCACATGGAGCCTAGAGACATGTGAAGAAACTGCGCTTGTCTTTTGGGTTGTGGACTGGGTGACACAGATGTGGGTGAGACCCGTGGGGAGGTGACCATGGCAGCTTTTATCTGGATGTTGATTTTGCTCTTTTCCTTCCGGGCTTGTCCGGTTGTTTGTGACCCTTTTCTGTGGGTCCCCACTGGAAGATGTTTTAGACTTGTGGCAGGCTTTGGGGCCTTGCTCTGGGCCGACCCCATATGGATGGAGTTTTACCCACGAGGGGATGGGTAACTTTGGGTGCTTCATTTAGAAACTAGACTCTTTGCCTTACCTGTATTGTTTCCTAGTTTTTATTAAAGTTCCTTCCCATTAAAGCATCATATGTTTTGTGTTGATGCGGCGGATGGCAGAACCCATTTAGAATAGGCAGGTTTGTGGGGGTCTGGGGTGCCCCTCTCCCTGTCCTATAACACAGTGACTGTGTCTCTGTCACCTACCCCCACAGGGCCAGCCAAAAAGGATATAGAGGTGGGGTGTCCAAGTCTTTAATCAAGATGGTAGCACTTTGGGAAGGCTGGCCCTTGGTCACGTCAGGCATAAGGCTTGAAACCACTTAATGATGTGTTTTGTTGAAGGCTGGAGGTCTCGGTCTATGTTATTTGTGTGCTGGGTCAAGACACAGACCCCTTACAGATAGCTTCTTCATTGCTGCAAGTGGGGGAGCTTGCAGACAACCAGGTTGGAGCAGAGATTTTGACCAGAGTGGGTACAATCTAGATAATCATTTCTGACTCACTACGGCCCAGCAGGGAAGACAAGTCATTCTTTGTTCCTAAATGGATACTTCAAAAAGTTCTGCTCATGTACTTGGATTTCCTTAGAAGGCACTTCTGTGAAACGTAATCAGCTATGACAGAAGAAGACCCACAAATGAATATTCAGGTACTGAGATGTGTCAGAGATGCAGATTTGGGGATAGCTCCAGAACATACAAGAAATGTAGGTGGACACTACAGCTGAAAGAATAGGGAGGCAGGAATGTGGAAGAGGGAGACTGAAATAAAAGGAGACAGTGAAAACTGAGAACTTGAGACTCATGGTCTCAGAAACCAACACACAGGAAGGATGCTGCTGCACACTGCAAGATCATCTCCAGAACAAACACGACACCCCTAGTCATCTCTGTCCTAGCTGGTGACCCTCTTTAGAATTTGTTTCTTGAAATTCTTAAATTTCTTTCTGAAATTGAGAGGAGATATGAGAAAATCAGTTTAAAGGATGTGCCTGAATGGAGCAGAAACAGAATGGGACAATGGGGGATGTATTGGGACTGAAGGACAGAAAATTTTTCTTTCCCCACCCTGCACCCCCAAGTATGTCTCAGTGTGAGATCCAATCAAATGAAAGAAATGAAGTGAGTGGTGTATAGGGGGGTATAATTATACCTCAGGTATAGTGAGTTGCTAGAGGGACTCCCAAGACTCATCATATATGTCTTCATGGCTGTGATTTATTACATTCAGAGGATATACGAAACTTAGGAGAAGATGCATGGAGTCATGTCCAGAGTCTTCTCCCAACACAGTCACACTGGGCAAATTTAATTCCTCTAGCAATGAGTCATGGCCACATGTGAAATAGACTTCTACTTCCCTCTGCCTGCCATGTATCAAAATCTCAGACTTACAGAAGGAAAGCAGATGTTTAGCACAAACCATATCATTGTCACAAATGTTTAGGCACTCAGTTTAGGAAGTCACTCCTATCATCAGTTAGGGTGGTGGGAATCCTAAATCCAAGTTGCCAAAACCCAGTGTTGTAAGTGCCCCCACCAATGGGCCAACCCTGCATGCAGGCTTCTGTCTGATATACCTAACATCTGCTGTGCTAACTTTTTGCACAAGTTGCTTTTGGTGAGTGCGACCTGATGTACTCCCCACAAGCCTTCCTCACTAGTCAAGCTAATAGATGAAATTGAAGGCTTGATGATTATCAGGAATGTTCCTGATTAGGCTTAAAATGGAGAGAAGTTCTAGTGTACATTCTGATACCTGACATGTCTCCCCATCTTCATGATCTGATCAGAACAGGCTTTGGACTTGGCTGCCTTGGGGAGGCCTTCCACTGAGGTTGGTAGTGCCTGCCCTGTGTGACTGGGGCTGTCCTCTTGGTGACATTATCAGATGGGTTAATGTAATAAGGGGTTTTCCTGTGTCAGGGCCCTCCTGCTGCTCCTTCAGCACCCTCTTCCCACTTTTAGGTCCCAGTGGCCATCCCTTTCCTCTACATCACTAGTGTCAATCGTTTGAAGGAATCTAAAGTCACTGTATGAAAGTTACTTTTTTTTTAACACAGTTAAATTCACACATGCACTACTTTAGGGAGAGATCCCCAAATCATTGGCTCTGGAGGTAGCTCTCCTTCTAAATGCAGGGATTCAGTCACTCTAGTTTCTCACTTAAAAGTCATACGTGGCAGTGAGATCACTCTTGGTTTCCTCTCTTCCCCCTTCAGGAATGAATGTTCATCCCCCTGGTTGACAGGGACTGGGCAAAAAGGAGACCTCATGGCATTTATTATTGAAGTCACCCTTGGGATCAAATGTGGGCTTTTCAGAAAAATGGCTCAGTCACCTAAAATCAGATGTGGAATGACTACAAATTAGTAGTCAAAGACCATTTCAAGTAGGAAAACGTGATTAAAACAATCTTTCTGATATCTTGTACAATTGATGTATTTGGTTTAGGGGTTAGTATTTCCCCACTTAAATCAGTCAATCTTAAGAGAATTTGAGCATTTTTCATGAAACCAAGAACAGATTTTAGAGAAAAAAAGAACAGGGAGTCCCCATTTTAGGTCAAATCTGGGGGTGTATATAGTGCAACTTAAGATTGGGACCAGATACCTTCTCCTTCAAGGGTTTATGTAGGAAGGCTGAGAATTGATGATGCCAATTTAGGTGAGAATTTAGCTTTTTTAAAATACTTAATCCTTGGGCCTCCCTGGTGGCACAGGCGGTTGAGCAACACGCTGTGAAGCTGTCCGTAGCCTCGGCAGTGCGGGTTCGATCCCGGCCAGCCAGCGAGAATCCCACATGGGGCAGCAGACCTCTCCTGTCTCACCCGCTGCTCCCATCAGCAGTGTATTTCAGTCAGTCTGCCTGTTCTGTTCCCCTCTCTGTCTCTGGTGAATCCTCTCACCCTCCCGTGCATCTGGCCTGTACCCTGGTTCTAGTATAAAAATAAATCTTTAAAAAAAATTACTTAATCCTTCCTGCTGATCGGAACTGGGGAAGCCTCAGCATAATCTAATTGGAACCTGGAAACTGAATTTTTCCCCATTCTGAAGTGAGATCTGCTAGTAAAGTCCCTTTTGAAGACTGTCTCTCATGACTTGTCCTGGACAAATCTTGGCATATACCATCCCTAATTCACATCCTGATTATAGAAGGTGGGTTCTTTTGCATCCCTTTCTGAGAATTCACCCTGGACCCACGTATCCTTTACCTTCCTATACTCTCTCCCCTCTTTCTCAGAACTTGCTCATCTACCTTTATAAAAGATGTGATTATTTACCTTCCAACATGTTTAATTTTTTAAGAAAGTCCAGTCCCTTCCTCTAAGGAAATGAAGCTCCAGTGGTGTACTCTAATGCCATGCCTTGTTAGCAAGGGTTGGGTTAGCTTTTTAAGGAGTGAGGTTTACTTGCTACTTCTAAGCTTCCCTGTTCTTCTAATGCTACCATAAGACATGTCCTCTTTGGTCAAGGAGCCCCTCAGTAGTCCATATCAAGATTCTAAAGATAGCACATCTCTCTATTCTTCTAGGCAAGAATCTTACCAGCTTCCGCGAGGATCAGCATTCTTAATCCACAAGGATTGGCATGGGCAAGATGGACAATGAATCCTCATCTCAATTTAAGCTAGTATGCTCTAGCCTAGTAATTGATCAACTAGTATCCTCCTTGAGTCCTCCTGCCCTTTGCTGCTAATTTGGTTCTAACCTACCTATTAGTGGAATGTAAGGCAATTATATGAGATTACAGTAGCAAAACATACAAGTAATAAAACAATGGCACCAAAGAGAGTAACAAATGTGGGGAAACATGAATACAAAAATAATATATACAAATACAGCATGAAATAAATTAAGTAAAAAACATAGAAGAATAGATAAAGACGTAGAACAGCAAAGAGTAATAAAAAGAATATGGTGATTTATCCCAGAATGCAAAGATAATTCAACATAAAACTCAATCCATCTAATATTCCACATTAATAGAATAAAATGAGGGAATCATATAATCATCTCAATGCAGAAAAGTCATTTGACAAAACTCAACATCTGTTAGTGATAAAAACAATTCAGAAAATTCAGGAATAGTAGAAGGGAAATTCCTCAGCTTAATTAGAGGCATTTATGAAAGATGCCATCATTAACATATCAATGGTAAAGGGCTGAAACCTTTTCCCTAAAGACCAGGAACCAGAAAGATTCTCATTCTTACCACTGCTATTCATTATTGTACTGAAAGTTCCAGGCAAAGTAAGCATGCAAGCCTCGTGACAATGTCCTACGTGGTTTTCATCTTCTTCAATAAAACTTATGGTACTTACCCACTGTAGGAAGCTACTCTGCTTTCAATCAATAACTCCCCTTTCTCATAAGGCTGATGTGGAGCTATTGTTAGAATTGGTAGTTCACCACTTTTGTGAAAATAATTTTGACATATAGAGAATGTATTATTAATGTGATTATTTTTTCAGTAAAGTTTATTGAGCCTGACTCTGAATAGACGGTAGATAAATAATATAAATACAAAATAAAAGTGAAGATAATTGCTTCTGCAAAAAAAAAAAGAAAGAAAAATAATAGTAAAAGGCATCCAAATTTAAAACAAGTAAAACCTTCTCTACTCACAAATGATATGATCCCATATATAGAGAAAATCCTAAAGAATCTAGAATCCTAAAAAATCCTAAAAAATCTAATTCTAATTCTAATCTAATTCTAATTCAAATCTAATCTAATTCTAATTCTAATTCTAATTAGAATTAAAAAATCTAATTCTAAAAAATTTTTTAGAATCCTAAAAAATCCTAAATAATTCATCCAAGTTGCAGGGTACAGGATTAAAAATCAGTTGTATTTATACGTGCTGGCAATGACCAATCCAAACAAAAAATTAAGGAAACAATTCCATTTACAATAGTATCAGGAATAATAAAATACTTGGGAGTAAATTTGGCCAAGTTGGTACAAAACTTGTCTATAGAAAACTATAAAACATTGATTGCTAAAAGAAATTAAATAAGACATTAATACATAGAAAGACATCCCATGTTAGTGGATTGGAATAAGTATTAATAGAGTTACAGTACCTCAAGTAATGCAAGGATTCAATGCAATCCTTATTTAAAAAATAACCTTTTGTAAAAATGGGAAATTCACTTTAAATTTCAGATGAAATTGTAAGAGACCCCCAAATAGCCCCAAAAAATATAAATTTGAAAGAGAAAAACAAAATTATAGTATTAACACTTAACTTTCTGATTTCAAAACTTACTACAAAGCTACAGCAATCAGAACAATGTGCATTGGAATAAGACTTGATATATAGATTAATCAAGTTGAATTTAGATTCCAGACATATGGCTCTAAATCTAAGGTCAATTGATTTTTAACAAGGATGCCAAGACCATTTGATAAGGAATGAATCTTTTGAACAAATGTTTCAGGGATAACTAAATAGCCACAAACCAAAGAATGATGTTGGAACCTTAATTCACACAATATATGAAAATAAACTCAAAATGGATCAATTATCTATCTATTAGTTAAAATCATATAATTCTTAGAAGAAAATGGATAGATTTTCTTTCTTAGATTTGGTAATGGTTTCTTAGACTTGACACCAAAAGTACAAACAAGAATAAATAAATTGGATTTCATCAAAAATTAAAACTTTTGTTCATTAGGCAACACTATCAAGAAAAGACAACCTACAGAGTAGGGAAAAATATTTTAAAATCATATGTAAGGGTCTATTGTCTGGAAAATATAAAAAATACAACTTGATAATGAAGACAAAAGGAAACAATTTAAAAATGGGCAAAGAACTTAAACATTTCTCCAGAGGAAATGTACAAATAGCCAAAAGACATACGAAAATATGTTAAATCTCATTAGTCATGGCCCCTACCAGGAAGCTTGTTAAGAAGTCATGTAAAACCTGACTTCTGACCTGTCAGAACTTATGGAGTGGCCTCGTCTAGAAATAGCTGTCTAGTATGCAAATAAAGGTAAAACTCAACATCCATTAGGATAGCTATAATTTTTAATAAGAAAAATTACAATTGTTGGTAAGGATGTGGAGAAATTAGAAACCTCACATATTGCTGATGGGATTATAAAAGGGTGTAGGCACTATGAAAACAGTTCTTTCAAAAAAAGTTATTCCATTTACTATATAACTGGACAATTCCACTCCTAGACTTAACACCTAGAAGAATTGAAGCAGGTGTTCAAAAATTTGTGCATGAATGTTCAGAGCAGCACTAAATATAATAGCCAAAAGTTAGAAACAGCCCAAAGGTCCATTAATTGATTAATGTATAAACAAAATTGGTATAGTATGGTAGACTACTATTCAGCTGTAAAAAGAAATGGAGTACTGACAAATACTATAAAATACTACCTTGAAAACTTACTTTTACTAAGTAAGAAGCCAGACACAAAAAGGTTGTATTTCATGATTCAATTTTTATAAAATAAACTAGAATAAGCAAATCCATAGAGACCAAAGTATATTAGTGGTTGGGAGGAGGGGAGCTGGAGAGCAGGGAGGATGGGGAATACCTAATGAATACAGACTTGACTTTTGGGGTGGTAAATGGTCTGGAACGAGCTGGTGGTGATAGCTGCACAACATTGTGAATGTGCTAAATGTCAGTAATAATAACTTTTGTGTTATGTGTGTTTGACCATAATTGAAAAAAAAAAATAGGTATATGAACAATATAGAAACATCAGGCAGGAAGAAGCAGTCGGGCAAGTTAGAACTTTGGGCTTTCTTAGAAGCCAGAAACATTAGACATTTGAACTGAAGAAAGAACAGCTTCTGGAAGCCACCTCAGGCAAGAGAGAGCCTTGGCATAAGGAATGTGAGCTACTTCCCTCCCTTTATGTCTACTTCCAAGTTCAGTGAGAAGCATGTTGTAGGTACTGTGATACATAACAAGCTTTGTGGAAGAATGAACAGTTAAAGGGCCTGGGTCTGTCCTTGCTGAATGACCAACATGCCCAGAATTCCTGCCAAGAAGCCCTAGTACCCTTGCAGAAAAACTTGGAAATATCACTAAGATATTTGATGGTCCCTCCCAGGAAACTTTTTAAAGAACCCATGTAGAACCTGACTTCTGACCCACTAGACTATGGAGTTTTCTCTTCTAGAAACAACTGTCCATCATTTTAGTTACACTTAGTTCAAAGGAGGTAGTAAAGATAATAGACTTTCTAAAGGACCTTTACTGTAAAAGGGACTCCTCTAACCCTTAGAAAGCAGTGTCAAGTTGAAACTCAAAAACCTTGGCAGCTGAGAACTTGAACTGCAACTGGGCCTACATTTTCCTGTGTAGAGTGTAGTCTGAAAGAGATTCCACCCTTAGAGAGTAGATGTGAGCTGCACAAGTCTGGGAAGCCTATGAATATGGTTAATATGTGATGGCCTTAATCAACCCCCAAAATTCAAACTTTACAATGGAAAAAAGAATAAGAGGAAATACATTGAATTAGGGGGAAATGTATGATTGGATTTAATAGATGTTGAATACAGACTGCAAGGAAGGCAAATAATTTCAATATTAAGGTACTTTCTACCCTGACAAGTAGCTCTCTTGACCACAGTGGTAGGGGAAAATCTACTTCTCTGTCCTTCAGGGATCTTGATGTTCAGGTCACAAATCAGTCCATTCCCAGATGCAGCTGGGGTTACTAGAAATGAACCTCAGTGCCCAGTCTGCTGCAACCATGAGTATCTTCTATACTGGATTTTTACCCAGCTCCATCCCCTTCTCCCATACAGATCCCACACTCCAGTCTAAACTTTGCATCATGGGCCTCCCCGGTGGCGCAGCGGTTGAGCGCTGGGTTGCGAAGCTGCGCGCGGCCTCTGCGGCGCCGGTTCGATCCCCGGCTGCTCCCCGGCCACCAGAGGAGGGTCCCACATGGCGCGCAGACCTCTCCTGCCGCCCGCTGCTCCCCTCAGCAGTGTACTTCGGTCCTTCTGCCTGCTCTGCTCCCCACTCTGGCTCTGGTGAATTCTCTCGCCCTCCCGCGCTTCTGACTGTACCCAGTGCATGTATAAACAAAACAAACAAACAAACCAGCAAACAAATAAATAAAGCATGCCTCTATAAAAAAAAAAAAAAAAAAAAAAAAAAATAAACTTTGCATCATGAAATACCACCATATGCTTTTCCCTCTTCTTTTTGCCAAAACTACATACCATATATACAAAATGACTGGTTTATTTTTCTAATGTGTTTGCAGAAATCACTTCAATCAATTATGGAGAATTTTCCATGTGTTGGGCTCATTCTGAGTCTTTTGGAATTAAACAGTGGATGGACTTTAACCTCAAGGAATTCTTTGTCCAGTGTAGCAATGAATTTTGCTTTCTAATAGGATATGGGTTCCCCTGTTGAACTCCGAGGACTGTCTGTTTTAGGGCTAACGTCTGTGTTGTGGTCTTCAAGTCAGTCTTTGGGATATTTCATATCATGCAATTGTTTTGCCTTGGAGATAGGTTTGGGAATGAGCAGAGATGTTAGCCTGTGACCTGGATTCGGGGAGGAGGCTCCTAAAACAAGAATTGGGGGTGGGGAGGGGAGTGATATCGATTTGAGAGGAGGGGGATAAGGGTTTATGTGGAAGAAGCCAGTCTTGACATTTGGTACATTCCGTGGTCAGCAGCCTTCTGGGAATGGGACATGAACATTCTTCATTGGAGGACAGAGGTTAAGATTACTATGTCCAGTGACATTAGAGCTTCCCTAAAGATGGGGTTTGGAGGGAATATGAAAAGCTTGGTGTGAGCCCAAAAAGAGTTGACAATGGAGCATCAACTACAGTATCAATCTGGCTCAAAGGGGCAGCTCAAAAATTAGAGAAAAAATACTCCCTTTCTCTGCTGCCCTTTGTTCATATAAGTGCAGGCCATTGCACAACAAGAGACCAAGAGAAAGATTAAAAAAGGAGCAAGGCAAACAGGAGGGGAGGGCATGTGAGCAAAAAAGAGAAGGTATAGGGAGGGATGACACCAGAAAAGATTACAGAGAGACATAAGGTGAGAGCTATGAAGAGAATAGACAGAAGGACTGAAATAAGTCCAGGCCCTCTGTCCTGGTTGGGCTGTTCCTAGGAGACATCTGCACAGTGACAGCTGTGCAGGGAGTGGGCCATGAAACATCAGGTATGCTCTTACCCTCATGGAATTCCTTTGAGTTCCCTCTGTTCTCTTCTTTTCCTCTTTTAGCTCTCAAATACTGCTCTTATTTAAGTCTTTTGATCCAAACATTTGCTTTTAGCTAAAGGGCAATTGTTTAGTCTTGGGAAATTAGATAATGATGATATTTCAGTTCCTTAATCATAGGCCATTAAACTTAGGAGCCAGCTTTTGGGAAGGGCAGAAATCTTGTTGGTCTCCCCCCAAAAACCCACCATCAAAACATCTCCCTACCCTATCCAATGCCAAAAATGAACAGGCCCTGAGTAGCAGGGATCTTGGAAAAGGTCATAAAAGGTTTTAGGCTTGACTGAGTTCAGAGGAGCTAGAAAACAACCCCAGTATGGCTGAACATATATCTGTTGGGGTTCAGAGCAGAGTGCAAAATGAAGATGGAAGCAAATATGAAGTGGACATAAATGTAGATGCCACTGAAGTTTCAAGAACAAATAACAAGGGTTAAATCACAAGGGTTGAGAAGTTGAAAGTTTGGTAAAATAAGTACTGAATTCTGCCCTACACCTGCGAGGAACTGGGGGGCACATGAAGCCCGAGGCCCTACTCAAGGGGAACTTAAAGCAGGTAGAATCAACATGAGACCAGCTAAATAAGAATCCAAGTATGAAACCCATAGGCATCACTTCAAGAAATTCCCCTGGAAATAGTCATTTAAGTTTCTTCACAGAGGATGGAAGAATTTGAATCTGTCAGGGGACTGTTCATTCCATTTAAGCAGCTGGTGCCTGGATAGTAGGATCCAGGGTAATGTGCCAGACAGGTGGGGACCCTAGATGGCATTTTTCATGTCTGCTTACATCTTCTTCCCAGCTATAGATTCAGGGTTCTCAAAGGGGAGAGACTCCTTTGTGCACTCCGCTCCGTGTCCCTGCACAGGACCTCACAGAGTGAACTCTAAAAACTCACCCTTTGGGGCTCCAGATGAAATTGGGCTTTTCTACCATCCAAGCAGTAGCCACACACTCTACCTCTCCAACCTCATTCTGTACAAGAAGCAACTGCTCATTCCTTAAACTTTTATGTGGATTATAATGCTTCAGAATGTGAATTTTAAATGCTGGTGCCTTTAGAGAAATTATTTTGTTGCCAGTGCCTTTAGAGAAATTATGTTCTTCAAACAGAAAAACTCCTGAGCAAGGCACCCCTGGTAAATGCTGGGATTCAAAGATGACAGACACAGCTCCTGCCCTGTGAAGGTTTTTTGCTGTTAGTGGAGCTGGACTCAGGAGGTGAAGCTGGCATCCATCACTTAATTAGGAGTAGCCTCTGTGCATGTCTTCCAAAGTTGCCTACAAACTTCTGAACCAAGGCTACATCCGGGTATATGAACTTCTCAGATGGCAGCTTCTAGGGAAGTATTCTATGGGGAAAAAAAACAGGGCATTGTCTTAGTTTTTGTAGAATATGGGCCTTCGTTGCTGCTCAAAAATAGGGCCCGGGATATCCCTTTTTAGATAGTACAGAGGAACACCAAAAGTCATGTAGTGCCTAAAAATCTGGCTCCTCTGTGAATGGTCACTGATGACCCAAAGGACAGCCAAGAAGAGCCCAGAGGAGGGTGGGCGTGGGACAACCCTTGCATGATCATTTGTGATTCCTTGGGCTGAGGAAGGGGCAGGAGGATGAATGTGCCCTGCCCCTAGGGAAATTACTAAATGGTGTCCTTTCTCTCAGCTACTCTTTTACTCTTTGCTCTCCTGAGGTCCTGTCACTTCTACTTAAAAGGAGGGGGTTGGGAGGGAGTTATCAGATAAGGAACAAGAAGTGAAATAGGAAAAAAATGAGAGAAAGAGGAGGTATGCAGAGAACAAAAAAAGAGAATCATGAAAATGTCTAGAAAGCAAACAGGAGTAGAAATGAAACTGAAAGACACAAAGGTCAAGAAAGAATTGATCACTGGAAGAAGGATAAGGTCTAAAAGGAGAAAAATAAAAAGGCACAGGGTCAGAAAGTTCCTTCAAGAGGAAGAAAGGAGTACTTAGTAGGATCCTCTTCTCTTCCTTTTGTTCAGACACAGCAGGTATGCGCTGCACCTTCTCCAGCTTCCTCCCTCCTCCCCCTTCCTTGCTTCCTTAGAAACTCTTGAGGGACATGGTATGCCATATTGCACTGGGAGAGAGACGGCAAAAGAGGAATGAAGTTAACCCCTTGCTCCTTGATAATGAATTATGAGATACCTGGAGAGGGCAGGGATAATGCCAATGTACTGTGTTTGGGTGCAAGAGGGGGCAGGGGCAGGGCATCCTGTGTGTATGTTGGGGAAAGACTGAGTTCAACCCCCCCAATTAGGTCCACAGCTGCCTGTTGTTGGTTGAGATTCTCCTGGGGAGGGAGCCCAGTGACATGAGTAGTAGCTAAAGATTCAGGTCCTTAAAGTTTTGGGCTCCCCTGAAAGTGTTGATCCAGTCAGTGGCTCCTGGCAGGTGGCTGCTGCCACCTGTGGGGCAAATTATGAGATTACTTTTTGGTTTCCCGGAATCAGATCTGAAGGAGGATGAAAACACACAACCACAACACACAACTACACACATACATACATACGCACGCACACACACCTGTGTATTGTCATTGTAATCTGATAAGAGAAGAAAACACCAAATTATGCGTCTACGTCCCATCTTCTTTGGAAGTCCACTGCTGTACTGTGGATGGCCTCACTATGGTCTCCATTTGGAGCTTTTCCTAGCTTGCCCCGGAGTCTATGAACTTTAGGTGCTGTCCCCCAGTTCCTCCTCTGCCCCTGTGGATGCTGTCAGCATTCTCTAGAGCAGGTTCCAATGAGGTTTCCAGTTCCTTGATCTTCACATCATCCCTCCTGTCTACTTAAGTCCTTGGTTTCCTGTCACAAGAGGCCGCATAACTCAGAGTAAGTGAAGTCAGAGCCCTTCCCTGCTGCTGCCTTTCCAAGTTGTGCCCCCAGGGAGGATATGAGACGGTGCCACCTTCCCCTGCCTCGGGAGAGGGGTGACTGCTGGCATCTTGCATCTCTACAGCTTGTGGAGGGTTCTCATTGTGCCTCTTCTGAGACAAGCCACACTTTCCTGCAGCTGTCCTTTTTGGGCCATATATTCAGAGAGGTCTTTTTCTCTAGAGCTTCTGTAAAGTGTGGCTGTTTATTTCCTAGTTCTTCCATGCCTCCCCCCCCCCAACCTTTTTTTTTTTTTAATGTAGAAGCATTTTCCAAGGCTTCCTTTCAGTCAACAAGTGCCTTCGTATTTTGTCTTCACCTCCCTTAAAACCAAAGGTCAAGTGTTCTTTGGCAGGTATATAAGGCAAGGGATAAAAGCCCACCTTTCCTCATTGTGACATTCTATCTCCAACTTAAGGGAGAGTGCAGCGGTTCTCAGGAACATGGACCAGGTCTCTGGGGAGGCACCCACCTCCTTTTTTTCTAGAGAAGAGAAGGAATGGATTCATTTCTAAAATTTCTAAAATACAGGTGGACTGTAGGTTCTTATCATCCCTGCTTTGGGACATGCTGTGCTCTATCCCTAGACTGTGGTTACTATCTTTCCTCAGGACTTGCCCCAGATCTCTTTAAGAAACCTACAAGGTTGTTTTCCTGCTCTCTCTTACCTCCCTGGCACTCGCCCACATAGCAGCCTCCTCCCTCACACAACTTGTGTCCTCAGCTCCAATCTGTCAAAATCCATTTTAAGTTCTTTGGATAAGAAGCCAGATAGTTAGCACTATGGGTCAGACAGATGCACAGGTTTCCATTTTTGCTTCCAACCTGTTTCCCAGGGGAGAATTCCTCAGGGTTCAGAATATCGCCTGAAGAGTGTGGGGTCTACATATTTTCCGCTTTCTTGGCGTCACTTCTGAAACCACTGACTTATGGGTGGATTGTGGGTTCTCGTCCCTTCTGCTTTGGCACCTGCCCTCTGTGGGTGGTGGCATCTCTACCAGCTGTATTTGGAGCACTTCCCTGATATCGGTGTTTGTCTTCTGCTTCCCCTCCTACCCTACAGTCAGTCTCTTTGTGATCTCCTCTCAGATGCAGGTATATTTTGTCTCCTCTTATTCAAGCCAATCCTCAATTACCCTTCAGGAAGCAGTCAGTTAACTCTCACAAAGACAAAAATAAAATATAACTTGTTCTTTGTTTTTTTTTTGGATTTTTCCCTGTATCTCAAGAGAAGAGTTTATGCAACGTTTCTGAAATCTCTGTTATAGATGGCTTTGGGCTACATTGAGAAGAATTTAGAGGACCAGGACTATCCCCAAATGTTCTTCTTTGTATGTGTGTGTTGGAGGTGGGAGAAGGACTTAGAATGGGGTCTAGATTTATCTTTGTAGTAAGATAAGTAAGATGATATAGTAAGACATCATTTGGGCATGATGTCAAAGGATGTAGGTATTAGATGCAATGTCACACCCCTAAAGGCACTGCTATTCCCCTTGCGGTAATCAGTGTTACTTTTAGGGCTACATTGTAAGAGCCCACAGTGGGGATCTCCTGCTCTCACTCGATAGTAAGGACAGAGGGGGAGAGGGAATGAAGCTGGTACCAACACTGGCCCTCAGTTTCTCTCAGCCAATAAAAGGAAACAGAGTTTGAGGAAAAGGAAAGTGGTTTAATTTGTCGACAAATGAGGAAGGCAGCAGACTCGTGTCTGAAGGACCATGGTCCTGCTCTTTGGCGGAGTGCAGGAGTATTTATACGAAGTTAAAAAAAAGGGAGATGGGCTGGAGTCTGCTGAGACTCCCTGTTCCTTGAAGTGCAGGAGGACTTGTTAATGCTCATCTGAGAGACCGGGCCATAAAGAAAACCTGTCAAACAAGGGGAAATTGCAGGGAATAGGGGAAAGACAAACTTGCTAAACTTGTTAATGCTTATCAGAGAGACCAGTTATTTGTAACTGCATCAAAGCTACCAACTTTCCCTTTCCTGCATCTGCCCTGCCCTGCTCTGCTGGGTGGTCCACAAGTTTCTCCATCTCTTTCAACATCTAACATCTGGTCTTGAAGGAAAAAGGGGGAAAGAAATTTTCAATAACTTGGTTGGTTCTTACCAAAAAGAAAATAAAGATGAAAATAACACTCAACTCAATAATACTCAAATTACTAGAAATTATTCTAAGGCAAAAAAGAATATATATTATATATACATATTATATATGTATATAAAACCTAAAAGTCGTAGGTCAAGAGCTCTTGCCCTTGGAGGCTCTCACACAGGGTTATGAAAATTCTAATAAGGTAAAATTGTGGTGAACTAGATAGTTATCTTTGATTTCATCCTTCATGAGAATAATCTTAGGGGAGAAGGACACTATTGTGAATTTTCCTTGGGGACTTCCCATGATTGGGCCAGGACTGCATAAGGAAGGTTTTCAGACAAGTCAGTCTTCTGAGGGAGTCAATTTGTTATCTTGGCTTGGAGTGTAGATACATGACATGGTTGAGGACTGGGGTGCTTAAAGGAAGAAATTTTGAGAAACAAGGCTGAATAATAAGACCACTCACTCCTTTATAGCATCTCTTTGACCTACCTGTTTCTATTTAAAGGCACGGTAATGCCAGATGCAAATCACTCCCTGAATGGGCCCTTCAAACCCCAGGAGGGATTTGTCCCTCCCACATGCAAGAGGCACAGAATGGACTCCTTTTGCACACCAGGGAACTAGTCCTCATGGATAGTGTTGTGTTCCTGCTTCAGTTGGTCCCTGTTTCTTAATTTCCATGTCATTCCACTGTTAGAAAAAAAAATGTTACCTAGAACCAGTCTACTTCTACATATTAACTGTAGATGAAGTAGTGACATAGAGAAAGTTTGGAGGAATAACTTGGAAATGAGGTATAGTTGATTGTGGCAGGGGAAGGAAAGAAATGAGTCTATACTTAGGAAGTACCCTAGAGGTCTGAAGGATCAGCAGATGTTTTCTAAATCAGTCCTGTGCCAGGAAAATCCATTTGCCACAGAAGGGGAACAAAGGGAAAGGCAGATACATGATGATATGGGAGAAGTTGTCAAAAGCTCCCTGCTCTTGGGCTGTTTTAAAGGGAAAATTAGAGGATCATTAGACATGGAGCCTGAGGCTCTTGGAGATCAGCATTTCTCTCCCATTCTTGAGGGAGGTTAATGGTGTCATTTCTAAAATAATCTGACTTACAGATGGATACTGGGATCTTGTCCTGCAAGCTTTAAGTGGACCATTTTCTCTCTGGAGGGAATCTCGGGTCTGTATGGCGCTTTCTCATAGCCTGTCCTGTTGAAGTGTGGCTGTTTATTTCCCAGCTTTCCAACTCCCATTTTGATGCAGCATTGTTCTTCCAGCTTTCTTCAGATGCCTAGGGCTATCCTGTTTTGTCTCCTGCTCCATTATCAAAAACCAAACTTCATACATCCTTAGAGAGGGGAACAGTTAACTGAAGTTAAAAGACCCTCAAAGTTGCCCACCCTTGTGATTGTGAGAATTCATCCTGAGTCATAACCAGTTCATTCTGGGAACTTCCCTAGTGTCTTAGAGAATGAGTCCTGAAGGTAGCTATAGGTCTACATAACTTTGGGCCTCTTCCTGACATTGCTTTTCAAGAATTTTTTTACTAAGACCTAAAGAGAGCTACATCTGGAAAAAGGTTGGCATTCAGAAAGGATCCTGAGACAAAACTGCGTCTCATGTAGCCAAGAAAGTGCTGGGACCCAGAAGCTCTATTTTGGTACTGGTTCTGCTATTTTCCAGCAAAGTAGAAGAGTCGCCTGAACTATTGCTCCTCTACTTCCTTCTGGGAAAAACTGATATGCTAGGTGGTCACCTGCAAAGTTGTCAGGAGGAAAAGAGGGTCTTTGCAGGGGGTGAAGCACATGACATTACTTGTATTTACAGTGCTTATAGCTTGTGTGCTGCCAGCTTCCGCATGGCCTTGTCCACCTTAATGTTTCCATCCTCTGCGATCAATACTGAAGTGTCTACTTGTAGATCAGGGGTTCTGAATTTGTGTTTTGTGCACATTGGTGGGCCTTAAGTGTATCGGTATACATGACTAGGATTTCTCTGGGGAGAAGGTGCCTAGATTTCATCAGATTCCCAACTATATTCTAACATTTCCAAAGTTTCAGATTTGGAATTTGAGAGTTAAACCTTGGGTTTCATCAACAGAGTCATCCTCACATAGTGGGTGTAAAGCTGTAGCAAAGTTAAGTGTTATCTGTGAGATAGAATATTTGAAATTGAAATTACTGGGGAAAATCTGTGACATGTACCCACGGGCAGAAGGTGAACTGACTGCCTGCAAGCTGAAGGTGGCAAAACTGCAACTTTGCCTAATGTTATATTATTGTCAGCTATCTGACACTGAGCAAGACTTCAGCTCCCTAACCTTCAGTGACCTCATCTGTAAAATGAGGGGATGAACTCATGGCTCCCCAAAGGCCCTTGACAACTCTAAAATAATATAATTCTCTTAGGAAGCAAGATGAAGGAAAATTTCAATCCCTGTAGTAAACAAAAATGTATTGAGAGATAAAGGTGCATTGTGCCTAGGATTTTTGTCTCCAGGGAATTCATCTGTGATAATATGAGTGAATTTGCTGCTCACCTAGTTCTGGGATGAAGGAGGTGGAACTGCTCCAAGTTACTCTGATAGACCGGACGTTGTACTACCCCCATGTGGGCCTCCAAGAACCAGCAGCTAAACCTCAGGATTTCTTTGTGGAGCCTGGCCTTTCCTGGCCTTAGCCCACACATCACCATACAATCAGTGCCTGAGCCAGGAGAAATTCTGCTCGAACCCTCCCACATGCCTTTCGTTACTGCCTGTGGATTGTAGGCACCTCAGACTTGTAGGCAAGTCTAAGGGGACTACTGAACACAGCGGGCTGGGAGATGGGAGGAAAAAACAGAGCTTACCGCGCTGTACTCCAGATTCTGCCTAGAACCCCAACTCCTCAGTTTGGGGTAAAAGGAAAGTAAGGAGAAACCTCGGAGAATTGTGCAGTCATACTGAGTTGAATCAGTTTTATTTTCTAAGAGTATTAAAGAGGTTCACCTCGCTTATTTCATAATTATTTCAAAATATTCATGGATAAGTATTCTGAAAAGCTTCAAGGCAACCTTTGGGGTATATCTCTACCCATTTTCACCTGACAGACTATAGGGGAAAAGATTTAAGGATAGATAATTATGGTAGGATAAAAGGTAAGGGTGGATCTTAGCATTGTCCGTTACTCTTCACTAAGGTGGGATATCAAGGTGGATGCTTCCTGGATGCCAAAGACAGTTGAGAAGGAGTAGTGTATTTGCTACAACTTCTCTGAATGGAAGTAATGAAAAAGGAATGGTCTCATAAATATCAAGAAATTACGAGGAATTCAGAGTAAAAGGCAAAAGTCCCATTTCCTGCTTACCTATCTTTACAAGTAACAACTGCTCACAACTTTTATTCATCTTTCATTTCTTTCCTCTGTCTTTACATATTTGTATGTATATACATGTATTCCATTTTCCACTCATGTTTTTGAAATGATGTACATAGGAATCTTTCCCTTCGTTCTTGATAGCTGCATGCTATTCCATTAATATATTGATGGATTCTTAGGTTGTAACCTTATTACAATCATTGCAGCCAACGTCCTTTTAAATAGCCTAAAAAAATTTTTTTTGGTACATTTGCAAGTCCATTATTTAAGAGGAGTGAGAAGCCTTGTGAATTTAAAAAAGCTCAATATATGCTTTTCCTTTATAAAAGAACTTTATTCAACTCAAAGCATGCTTTTTGAATTAAGAATGCCGAATAGTCATTATTTTCAGTCATTAAAATAACTAATTTTAAAAATAGAACTAATTTACTTCTTAAAGAATAAAAGGAGAACAGGTGAGGTAAAAATAGATAAAATTCAATTTATGATATTGAAAGCTCTTTGAGGCAATTGCTACTATATCATAGCTAACTAAAAAAAGTCTTCTCAGCTGTTAAATTTAAAGATGGGTAGATTTTAATTAGACATCCAGAAATTAATAAACTAGGCATCATAAAAAGTAAAACTTTAACTTTACAAAAGATACCAAGAAAGTAAAAAGAAGCCACCAATTAGGGGAAATTATTTCCAAAACATAATATCCAACAAAGGACTTATAGGTACATAGTTAAAGAACATTGATAGATAGTTCAGTCACACCAAGGCAACCTAATTTTTTAAATGGACACTTCATCAAAGAAGATATAGGAATGGTGAGTGAGCACAAAGGAACAGTTTGCCATGGTGCTCTGGCCAACACAGAAGCAAAGAGTTGAAGCACAGCCTCTCTGAGTCTTGATTAACTGCCTCACAATCCTCCTAGAATAAGAGAGAACAGGAGGCTGATGAGAACCTGGAGGCAATTCCCCTCAACACAGCTCCTCATTTCCTGGCTTCTGATGGAAGTGTGGGGCTTTCTATCCCACTCCTCTCAAAACAGGGCTATAAAATAGAAAAAACTCTTGGCTATAGTCTAAAATTGGCTCCACAGCAACTGGTGTTATACCACTCATGTTATAGTCGCTTGACTCCTTTTATCCCAGTATTGTTCTTTGGCCATGTTGAGCTGGCTCCTTTGGCTTACTCTTCTATTCACTGTCCATGTTAAATCTAAATCAAAAAGTAATGTATTGGGCCTGCCCGGTGGCGCAGAGGTGGAGCGCTGGGCTGCGAAGCTGCCCGCAGCCTCTGCAGCGCCGGTTCTTTCCCCGGCCGCCAGCGAGGGTCCCACATGGCACGCAGACCTCTCCTGTCGCCCGCTGCTCCCTTCAGCAGTGTACTTCGTCCATCTGCCTGTTCTGCTCCCTGCTCTGGCTCTGGTGAATTCTCTCACAAGCCGCACTTCTGACTGTACCCAGTGCTTGTATAAATAAATAAATAAATCTTTAAAAAAACAGACTTAAAAAAAAAAACTAACGTATTTACAAATTGATCATACAGCCCTCAGCTTTGTCTTGTGCATGTATGAGCTTGACAATAAGCACATGAAAAGATGCTTCACCTCATTATCAGGAAACAGAAATCAAAACCATAGTGAGCTACCACTACATAACTATTAGAAAGCTGAAGTAAAAAAGGCTATACCTAATGTTAGAGAGAATATGGGGTAATTGAAAAGTTCAGAAGCTTCTGGTGGGGATGTAAAATAATACAACTATTTTGGAAAATATTTTGATAAGTTCTTAAAAAGTTTAAACATACATCAACCATATGATCCAGTCATTCTCACATATTTACCCAAGATAAATGAATGTACTTACATTCACACATGACCTTCTACATGAATGCTATAGCGATTTTATTTGTAACAGCTAAAAACTGCAAATTTCCCAAATGTCCATCAGCAAGTAAGTGGATAAATAATGGTATATCATACAAAGTAATACTACTCGATAGTAAAAAGGAACAAATTATTGATAACAGGATGAAATCAACAAACCATACCAAAGATAGTACATCTTTATGATTTCATTTATATAAAGTTCTAGACAATGCAAACTAGATTAAAGTGACAGAAAGCAAAATCATGGGAGATAGGGGAGGAAGGATTGTGTATGTGCTGCCAAAATGTGCACGGGGGGAAGGAGGACTGGCTTGCAAAGGTCATGAGAAAACTACTGTGGGTGATATGTACATCTTTATTGTAGTAGTGAATTCATGGGTGTATACATATGTCAAAACTCATCAAATTGTACACTTAAAAAAGGTGATATAAAAATGCAACCTGATCTAATTTGCTTATTTTTAAAAATCACTCTGGCTAGTGCAGTCAGCTGGAAGAGAGATGCTGGGGCCTGGGGTGACAGTAGAAAAGTAGGAGAGTAGACAGATTTGAGATATATTTTGAGACAGAACAAGTCTTGCTAGCAGTTCAATATCTTTCCTTAGGGAATTATCTCTGGTCTAGGTCATACAAATGGGGGATAAATTTCTCTTGCTCCCTGTACTCATGTTCCATGGCACTATGAACGTTCACAATTGTGTACATATTGGCAATATTTTATTCTTGTTTGCAGCCACATGATAAGCACCATAAATGCAGTGTTTGTATGGTTCACCACTCCAAGTGCCTTATCTAGTGCTTGGCACACAGAAGTATGTGGTAGTTTTAAAATATGTCTGCATAGTCTGACTTTCCTGTCATCAAATAGTGTCATGTGTCTTCCAAGGCTAGGTCTAACTTTCTCTCTCTCGGGATACTTTTAGCCACCTGGCTATGAGGAAACGGGCAGCATGTAGAGGTTTCAGCTGACAACTCCAGGGGAGGTTCTAGCTGATATCAACTGGCAAGCGGACATGAATTCTTCAAGATGAATCTAGTCCCAACCACTGTGTGACTGCAATGTGGAAGCGGTCTAGCTGAGCCCAGTCACCAAAAGCGCCATGAAAAAAAACAAACCTATTCTTGTTTTAAGTCATTAAGTTTGAAGTAGTTTGTTATGCAGCAATAGATAATTAGAATATTAGAACAAGTTTAGTAAATGTTTTTTCAATGAATGCATATAGAGAGGTCAGCTTCCACTCTGTTATCCAGAAAGTCTGTTTTCTCTTCTCCATCAAGTCCTGCAGATTCCGGAAGGTCAGAAACAAGTCTGTCCTCTTCAGAAACTTAAAAAGGAGACTTGAGAACTCTGTACCCGGGGGCCGAGAACACAGCAATTATTACAAGCAAGCTCTGGCAGGCATCTGAGAACGTCTCCTTTGTGAGCTGTTGATTTTGTGTCCATGAACAGCTTCAGGGGAACAAACATACACACCTTTTGTGTATATGCTTATACATTTTCCCAGAAAGAGCTCAGGGCCTGGGTCTGGGGAGGGGAAGCTGTTACTCAGCCACAGGCTGGGTCCCTTTGGGAACAACCTGGCCCACTCTGCAGGGGGGTCATCAGGGGAGGTTTGTGGGGTCCTGGCATAGGACAGGGCTGGTAGCCCAGAGCATCTGTCTGTTGGCAGGACTGGTTTGGAAATTCTGATGCTGCTGGGCACACCTGCGGGACCTGCTGCCCTTTGGAGGGCTTTTCCCTCCAGCCCTGTCGTGGACCTCAGGCATCCTGGGGTCATATTTTCAGGGGGAGGGGTGGTGCAGAGCCTTGGATCATCACTGAGCAGTCGACACCAGCAAAGAGACCTTTGGAAAGAGGCTTCGGAAAACCTTTCCTACCAGAGCAGTGGTTCTCAGCAGTGATGATCACCTGGAGAGCTTTGAATAAATGCTGAGACCAGGAGGCACCCACAGGGATGAAACCAGCACATTTAGTGGGTGCGTGGTGGGATGTGTCCCCAAACCCCCAGATGATCTAAATGTGCAGCATTTGAGACTCACAAGGACCCTGAAAGACAGGCACTACTGATGTGCCCACTGTACAGGTGGGGGCCTGGGGCCCGGAGAGGCAAAGTCACTTGGCCAAGGTCAGAGGGGTGGAAGAGATAGAAGAGATAGGACTCGAGTCTCAGACATTACCCAGCAGAAACCCCTGCCTGCCATGGATCCAGGCTTTTTGGGGGACCTCGAGGCTGCAGCTCCTCTCCTTGGACTGAGAAGACATTTCGGGCTGTAGTGGCAGGAAGGCCACAGAGCAGGATCTCTATGACCCGAGCAGACTGGTGAAGGAGGCGTCCTGGAGCCTTCAATGGCTTTTCCAGGCTTTTATTGCATGTTTACCAGGTACACAGCAAGCAGGGGTGCCGGGGGGCCGGGAAGTCTCCCAGCCCCAGTGAGTCTTCACTCTTTCTGGGCTCTCTAGTGTTCTCTCCTGGCCTCTGCTTCTACTCTGCCGTTTCTCTTCCAGTCTCCCTCACTTAATTCTCTTTCTGGTGTTCTGTTCTGCTAGCGTCCTTGTGACGCCGCCCTTATAAGCCTAGTCTTAGCCCAGGTGAACCCACCTACATATGCCCACACCCTTCTCCAGGTGCCTGCCATCAGGCATGTATTCAGGACCTCAGGGATCCATCATCAGTCTTAATGGCAGGAGGGCAGAAAAGCCTGACAAATATTTATCCTGCAGGCACATATGTCTTTCTGCAGCAATCTGGACTGGGGTCACCTCCACTCACTCAGCCCCCTGTTCTTAACATAAAGGGTCCCAAGACAAGGACAGGACAGGACTCAAAGAAAAAACTTTGCAGAAATTTTGCAGTTTAGCTTTGCTGCTGGTAAATAAGAGGTTAAAAACCTGATGACTTACATCAGGACACCTGCTGCCATAAATGTCCTTGGTGCATTGTTCTTATTACTTTTCCTCCTGAGTTACTTTTCCAAGCTTATCAAGTTGGCTGCTATGAGAAAAAGGGAGTCAAGGACCCGGAGACCAGACCCAAGCAACCTGGAGTTGGGGGCACACAACCTCTGTAAGATGTTCAACTTGGACATGGTCATGAGCCCTGCTTCATCAGCCAATAAAGTTTCCTTTGTTCTCAAGCCCCAGTCCTAAAGCCTTACAGAGACCCGAACCCCCAGCACGTCAGAGTCTCTCTACCCAGAGTCTCCCTGGAACTCTCTTGCCTTGCTCATTCACTAATCAAGAAACACTGACTCCTTGTCTGGCCTCACTGATGTCTGTCTCTTTTCAGTCTTGGCCAGAGGGCCTTAAGAGCCCTTTCCTCGCTTGGGATCAGGGCCTCTCCTGTCCTCTTCTCTGACTTCCAGTGGGTGGAGCAGCAGGCAGCAACTGATTGGCTCCCAGCTTCTCTGCCTGTGTTGTTGGAAGGTGGAATCAGAAGCAGCACTCTCACTAGAAGTGTGCACCTTTGGTGAGAGGATGCATTTTTGAGGTAAACTGTTGTAATACAGGCAGGAATGGAAAATATTGAAAACATGTGGACCCCAGCAAAGGCTCATGCCAGGACCAGGAAGTCCAGGAAAAAAAGGAGAAAGATTGCCGTTGCTGGAGGTCCCAGGCCTGGTGGGATCAACCCAGCTGCCCACAACTTCAGGTTTAGCACAAACCTTGCCCAGATGAGAGGCAAGTCCTGGGTTGGTCATCTCAAGGTAGGGTTGCCGGATGTCCTGTATATGAAGAGCATGTCCTGTATAATTTCTTCCTGCATCCTATGTTAAACTGGTCAGAATACCTTAAATGTCTTGTATTCATCTTTTTTTAATTCAGATTTTAGCAATTAGAGCTTTTCTTCTACCACTATTATTGGTCCTTACATTACTTAAATAGCAACACTTAACTCAAAACCATATACAGTCCTCTCTACCCCAGATAAAGATCTGGACAATTCTTTTTGGTTTCCTCCTGCAGGTTTTGCTAAGGGACCAAAAGAGGAGATTAACAAATAAGTACTTATTTTTTCAAATTCAAGAAAGGGAAAAATTATTCTTTAACAAAAGTTCAGAAAATAACCACCACTAATTAGAAATAACTTTGGATTGATAGACAAGTCTGAGAAGTCATCACAGTCAGGAAGGGCCTGGGAAGATATGACAAATATGGTATCTTAGATGAGATCTTTGAAAAGAAAAATGACATTAGGTAAAAAGTAAGGAAATTTGAATAAAGTCTGGGTTTTAGTTAATAAGACTATATCAATATATTGGTTCATTAATTATGACAAACATAATATTTTCATGGAAGATGTTAACAATGAGGAATTGTGGATATATGGGGACTCTACTATCTTAACAATTTTTCTGTCAATCTAAAACTATTCTGAAATTTTAAAAATTTATTGAAAAAAAAAAAAAAAAACCTGGGCACTGAGACACTGTTGGCCTTCCCAAGGCAGAAATGTTGCACACACATTGCTAGGAGAATAGTGTTCTCTGTGTGACCCCTCCATGGGAGGAAAAGAGCATAAGGGAGCCTGCATGTAGGTTAGTTGAGACTCTGCTGGTGTCTTTTTCCCACTTGGCTTTGTACCCTTCCTTTGTCATAATAAGTCTTCGCAATGAATACAACTGTGTACTGAGTCCTACGAGCTTTAAGTAAATTTCTGAGTGTGGGTGGCCTTGCTTATCTCTGACACAGTTGACATTGTGTTCTTTATTTTTCTAGTAAACCTTGTTGGCTCTCTTTAACAAATGTGAGAATGTCAGTTTATTTGAAGCACTGAAATAATAGTTAAATGCTAAAGAAAAGGGTCCAATAATCCCCTGAGTGGCACCTACTTATTTCTTGTTCATAATTCTCAATATCTCTTAAGTAATATGATTATGCACAGGATTATGTTGAAAGAAGAGCAAACAGCTTTATTATAGAACTTCCTGGCTTAAAGGAATTTGTTGAATGCATTGAAAAAAATAGCAGCAAACCATCCATTTAAATGTTATGATTGTTCTTAAAAGGAGTCTTATTTATAAACTAGTATATTTTCTATTTGAAGTGAATATTTATGCCACTTGTTATGACTATCCTTTGAAGTGGTTTCATCCCTTTAAGAATTTTATTCTTCTACAGGGAGTCACTAAATACTCTTCCAGCTTGGGATAAGTAAAATTTTCATGAGTGGTTTTAAAAAAGGGACAAAAGTCAATGAGAAACATTTTTAAAAAGTCATTGATCAAAGAGATTCAATGCTATCCTAAAGAATGGAAAAGCAATTTATACAATGAAAGATGATAATATGTTGTTCAGCAAACATGGAGAGCAATTCTCAGAATTAACTTTTTATGCCTGTCCTTGTTCAGTAAACTGGTTCATCAGGCTAATGTTTAATGTGATTGCTCATTAACACATGTTCAGTAGATAAAAGAATGAAATGGATTCAATGTGACCATTCTAGAACCAATGGAACTTAGACTATTACTATACGGAATCCACCCCCTCCCGCAACACACACATTTTTAAAGAACAGGTTTATTAGGAAAAGGAGAAAAAGAGAGAGGCACCTGAATAGTCTCAGATGGGCAGGAGAGCTGCCTACTGTAAAGAATTTCATAAGCAAATTCCACAAAACAAGGATCTCCAAGGAGAGCCAAATCATCAGAGAAATACAAGGTCGTTTAATGTAGATACTTCTAATATTTTTTTTCAGAGTACATTGCATGGGCAATTGGAAATAATTTACATGTGACTGGGCATGTTGTATTTTATTTGTTAAATCTGGCAATCCTTGTCACACAGGGTGGATTTACAGAGACACTACTAGTGACTGAGTCAGGAATGGAGCCTTTGAAATCTCACTTCAGAGTCTATCTGAAAAGCTACTACATAATACTGGTGGGACATAGTTTTTAGTCTAGAATTCTACATCTAGATAAACTATCATTAAAATTTGATGTTAAAATAAAAACATGTTTAGATGTGCAATGAATATCTTGGCAGCTATTTATAGAAAAACTGGTTCAAACGAAATTAAACCAAAAAAAAAAACCTTTAAAAAAATCTTCCTGCATAAAGGAAGTTCAGAAATAGATTTGGCTCCAGGATTCATTTTCATCCTCCTCTGATATTTTTGTTATTTATTTATGCCCTGGCCAACAACAAGATAAGCACAAATATTTCAGATGTCAGACGCCTCTTGAGATTCTGTTAGGAACAAGAAAACTTTCACCAGAATCCTCCCTGAAGACTTCTCCTTATATCTCATTTATCTAAGTGGGGTCCCATGCTCATTTTTGAACCAGTCACTGGCATGAAAGTAGAATATAATTGGCTTGGATTCATTATCTGGGGTACAGTGGATGTTGTCTAGTCAACCATAATATCCACAAAGTCTTACAAATTTGTTTCTAGCACAGTTTCTCAGGAAGTTGTTCATGTGGTATTCCAGCAAAAGAGAGGGGTAAACCAATGAAGCATTCAGGACCCAGGCAGGAAGCAGATTTTACACTCACACCGTGAAATTTGAGTAGGGGTTAATAGGTGATTGCAGAGTTTAAGGGAATTTGCAAGGTATGGTACAGTACCTCTGAAAAGTAACCACTTCTGGGTTTGAAAAGAGCAAGGTAAAGGAACAGATCCTGTTATTTACCTGAAAGAGCATCTTTATATAGAGGGTCACCTGAAAGATGTTGTCGCCTGGGTAGAGGGATGCAGCCAGCCCATATCAATCTGATCTGAAAGTACGTGGGTAATCAATACCCTACTTCACTCTCCTCCTGCCCACCAATCTACTAGCAGTGCTTCCCACTGGATGAACCCAGCTAAAATCTGGAGGTCAAAGAGGCCCTTATAGGTAGTTCATACAAGTTAACTTTCTGGGATCCAGAACAGAGTCAAGAATGGATCTGGAGGGACATATGGAATATGTACAGCATAGCTTAAAAAGGAAGCTATGAGATTCGGGATAGAGCAGATCCAACTATGAAAGAGGTTGGGGGAATTTCTGGACTGGTGGTAAAGGTCAGGATGGTGGCTGTACAACAAGCCTACAGAACAGCCAGGTTAGACTGGTGCAGGAAATTAGGGCAGGGGAATTGCTGAGAGGAGGAGGGACAAAAGAAAATGATAGGTTATATCATAGGACTGACCATATAGCAAATTGAGAGATTGCCAGGCGATATTAGGCCATTAACCATAATGGAGCTTAAAAAAAAAGTTTGGAAGAAAGGCACCTACTAATTCCAGCAATAGAAAGTTTGTGCAACAAAAGAATCACTTAAGGCACCCCACCTGGTTCGAGGTGAACAATATTTATATAAACATAATATGAAAACTACATTCTGTTTTAACAAGAAATTGCTTGATAAACATGCTTTAGAAGGGACTTCCCCTGGTGGCGTAGTGGCTGAGCACGAGGCTGCAAAGCTGCCCCACAGCCTCTGCAGCGCCGGTTCGATACCCAGCCTCCAGCGAGGGTCCCACATGGCGCAGCAGACCTCTCCTGCCGCACCCGCTGCTCCCCTCAGCAGTGTATTTCGTCAGTCTGCCTGTTCTGTTCCCCGCTCTGGCTCTGGTGAATTCTCTCACCCTCCCGAGCTTCTGACTGTACCCAGTGCTTGTATAAATAAATAAATAAATCTTAAAAAAAAAATGCTTTAGAAGGATAGGGTGATAGCAATACCACGTCTGAAAAGCACATCCTCATCTGTCATGGTATTCTGTATTCAATGAATAAATCAAGATAATCAAAAAGATATTGCTTGGGCCTCCCCGGTGGCGCAGCGGTTGAGCGCTGGGTTGCGAACCTGCCAGCAGCCTCTGCAGCGCTGGTTCGATCCCCGGCTGCTCCCCGGCCACCAGAGGAGGGTCCCACATGGCGCGCAGACCTCTCCTGCCACCCGCTGCTCCCATCAGCAGTGTACTTCAGTCCTTCTGCCTGCTCTGCTCCCCGCTCTGGCTCTGGTGAATTCTCTCACCCTCCCGCGCTTCTGACTGTACCCAGTGCATGTATAAACAAAACAAACAAATGAATAAATAAATAAATAAATAAAAATTTAAAAAAATGCCTCTATTAAAAAAAATTTTAAAAAAAAGTTAAAAAAAAAAAGATATTGCTTCATTACAATATGCTCTGAAACACACTTGCCATTTATCACATATCCTCAAACAATGGCTTCTCTTCCATTTTAATAGTTGTGGGAAACAGTCCCTGGGCCTTGTTGCTCCCCCTTCTCCAGGCTTTAGTCTTTGTACCCCATACTCTGGCTCTAACACCTGTTGAGAGCTCTCTTAAACCCTACTGGCCATAATCAATTTTAGTTTTGTTGGAACACTGGATTCTCCCCAATTAGAGTTTGTCCCTCTGAAAACCTTAGCCCCAGGGAACCCTCCCTAACTGGGAAAGCCCTCCCCTGCCCAAAAGAAAGCACATTTGCCCTCAAGACAAGAACTCTAATCTCAATGTCTGTTATGCAGGACTTTACTGTGTGCTCAGAGAATATTTACATATCTGGTTCAACACCTCTACAAGGCAGTCAGTGTGGAAATTAACCCCATTTTACAGCGAAGGAACATAACCTTGACAAGGTCATGTGCATCCATAATGCACTAGCATGGCCCTACCTTTTGATAACCTACTGAAACAATTCCAAACCAAGCAGTTAATAGCTGTTGCCCCAAACCTCCGTAGTGTTCCTCCAGCCCCAGCAGTCCCAGCTCCTCTCCTGCATCCTGGATGTGACTATAGTCCACCAAGGATGAATGCCTGGCACAGCAGGAAGCTTGGGGACCATCCCCTGATGAGTCAGAGCCTACCTCTTGTTGGTTACAACATCTTCAAATATCATCTCTGGGAATATGGCTGACCTGGATCACACTGCTACAGGGGATAGCCTAGTTTCTGCTGCCTGTCACTACCAAAAAGTCAATAAGCAGAGTCAGGAATTGAATCTATAAGCACTTTTATTTTTCAGACTGCTGATCATTGATTTGAGAGAATGGAAGGATTGTTCTGCCATCTCATCTTGAGCTGGCTGTTTTATGTTGAGTTTAACCAAAAAAAGTCATAAGTGAATTGTTTCATCAGGACAGCTCGTCATAGTTGATGTTCTTGGTATTCGTCATGTACAGCCTCCAGAGTTTGTTATCAGCCTCCTGGTTATCTTGACCTTGGTATTTCCTGATCTGCTTGGTTAATTTCTATTGGTGTCAATGTCTGGCACTCCTTGGGGTGTTTTTGGGGCAGGATTCTCAGTTTAAAACAAGAGTTTTAGTTTAAAGAGAACAGATCATTGGTCATATAGTCTGTGCATGTAGCCTACGCTAGGTGTGTATGTGCAGATTCCCATACCAGGCATGTACCCTCCCTTCCTCCACAGCCCCCTACCAGCATGACTAGTAAAAGAAATCCTGAGGGACGCTAAGAACAAAGGGAAAACATGGAAGTTCTCATTTCAGGGGCCAGCGATACAGAACAAAACCTGCCTTAGTCTGTGTTAATCTTCCCTAGTCTCTTTCACAGCATTCTAACAATATGTGGTACAAAACATCTGATGATGCTCCACATCCTATTTGTTTTTAATCTTGTAGTTAAAATATTCATATGACTTCCTTTGTGTTGAAGTCATGGTTCGAGATTCAGAGCAGGGCTCTGTTACCTTTACCCTCTCTGAGTTAAAGGCTTTGTCATTCTGATATTTGTGTTATCAATGGATGCCAGGGTCTTGGGGCAAAACCTACATATTTAAGCAATTATGGTTGAAGTCAGGATGTCAGGAACTATCAACCCCCTCAGAGGCCTTTCCAGTGCTCAGAAGCAGGTGTGTGTGCTAAATCATGTGCACCTAGAGGAAGAAAATATCAAATGAGACCTGAAAGGAACACCTATGTCTGAATTAGGGATGAAGGTCTTTTCCCCACTTTTCACTGATGCTTCATTGTGTCAAGATTATTATGATGGATGGAGAATTTAACTAAGAGGAGATTTTTAGGAGGATTCTGGGTGGCACATGGGCTTTCAGGTACATAAGCCTATGACCAAAGCTCCTCCTCATTTGAGCGAGGCTAGCAGTATTGCTGACTGTGTAGCAATGCAGTCATACTGTGAAGTGAACTGATCTCAGATCTCAGTATGTGACCCCAGTGATTGCAGAGGCCACTCCTAATGTAGATGTGGGATGCTCTCTGGAAACTCCCAGGGGTGAACAGCAGAACCATTACCAAAATTTAGAATGAAAAGGGATAAATCCAAAGTGGGAGTGGAAACGACAGCAGAAGAGAGAAGTCAGCAATGTTTTAAATGTTGGAAAACGAATGTTCAATTAGTAATTGACTAAGCACTTCTGACAAAGTTGAAAACTAAGATGAGAAACTAAGATTTGCATACTGGTCCATTTAAGTGTGCAATTGGTAATTTTTACTGAGTTGTATAACTATACCATAATCCAGTGTTTTTTTTGTTTGTTTGTTTGTTTTTGTTTTTTGGTGGAGGTACTGGGGATCGAACCTAGGATCTCGTGCAGGCCAAACCATAATCCAGTTTTAAACATTTTCATCTCATTAGATCCCTTGTGCCTATTTATAGTTCATCTCCATTCCAACCCCAGTCCCAGGCAGTGACTAATACACTTTCTTTCTCTATAGATTTGCCTTTTCTGAACATTTCATATAAATGAAATCATACAATATGTGGACTTTTGTGTCTAGATTCTTCTACTTAGCCTAATGCTTTTGAAGTTCATCCATTTTGTGGCATTTATCAGCAAGTAGTTCATTAATTTATTTTTCACTCTTAGGAACATCTTTTATTTATGTGCCCTTATTTGTATGCCCTTAGAGAGTGTGTAACATGGAGCGGAGACTGGTGATCACAGTGGTTTACAAAAATAATGCCATGCTGATTCATTCACACAATTACTACTCTGAGAAACAATTGTTTAAGTCATGGTAAAAAACCCACACATGTCATGATTTACGATTTTAACCACCTTTAAATGTCCACTTCAGTAGTAGTGATGCGCGCGCGCGCACTCACACACACACACACACACACACACACACACACACACTGTTATACAACAGATCTCCAGAATTTTCTCATCTCTCAAAACTTAAACTCTAGGCCCACTAAACAATAAATCTCCCCTTCCTTATCCGCAGATTCTAGTAACTACCTTTCTACTTTCTGTTTCTATGAACTTGATTACTTTAGAGACCTCATAAAAGTAAAATCATATGGTATTTTCTTTTTTTTGTGACTGACTTATTTCACTTAGCATAATATCCTCAAGGTTCTTCCAGTTTATAGCATGTGACAGAACTTCCTTTTTAAGGCTGAATAATACCACATTTTGTTTACTCATCCATCAGTGGATCCTTGGATTGCTTCTTTCTCTAACTTTTGTGAGTAATGCTATGCTATGACTTGGGATGCACAAATATCTTTGAAACTCTTTTTCCTTCTTTGGGCTACATAGCTAGAAGTGAGATTACTAGATCACAGAGTAGTTCTATTGTTTTAATTTTTTGAGGGACCTCAGTAGTTCATTATTTTTTTTTTTTATTGCTGAATAATATTCATTGTTAGATAGATATACCAAATTTTATGTACCTTCTGTTGCTGGACTTGGGTGTCTTAACTTTTTGGCCATTCTGAATATAGCAGCCATGAACATTCATGTACATATGATTTTATGTTTTAGACGCTTAGGATTGGGGTTTCTAGGTTATATGGTAAACTTATGTTTAACTTTTTAGGAAACTATTTTTCCAAAGTGGTTATACCACTTTTCATTTCCACCAGCCATGTATAAGGATACCCAGGAGGAAGACTAAAGGACTAAAGACATACTATGTAGAAAATTTAAGCCAAAGAGACTGCATGGTGGCGGGGTTGGGGGATGGGGGTCATCTTTATGCCTAACTTGGCAGCTCAGCTTGTAATTTTAAGTAGGACAAGTTTTAAAACATCAAGAGGAGGACCTCCCTGGTGGCTCAGCGGTTGAGCACTGGGTTGCGAAGCTGCCCGCAGCCTCTGCAGCACCGGTTCGATCCCTAGCTGCTCCCCGGCCACCAGAGGAGGGTCCCACATGGCGTGCAGACCTCCCCTGCCGCCCGCTGCTCCCCTCAGCAGTGTACTTCGGTCCTTCTGCCTGCTCTGCTCCCCGCTCTGGCTCTGGTGAATTCTCTCACCCTCCCGCGCTTCTGACTGTACCCAGTGCTTGTATAAATAAATAAAAATAAATCTTTTAAAAAAAAATCAAGAGGAAATCCAGAATGTGAAACATTACATGATCTGCAAAACAATTGTTATGGTCTCTTTAAAAAGTCAGTTTTGGGGGGCCTCCCTGGTGGTGCAAGGGGTTAAGCACCGCATTATGAAGCAATCTGCAGCCTCTTCAGCACGAGTTCAATCACTGGCCAGCCAGGGAGAAACCACATGGTATGGCAGACCTCTCCTGTCTCCCCCACTGCTCCCCTCAGCAGTGTATTTCATCAGTCTGCCTGTTCTGTTCCCTGCTATGTCTCTGGTAAATCCTCTCACCCCCTCCCCGCACATCTGGCCTGTATCCCGGTTCTTGTATGCATGAATAAATAAATCTTAAAAAAAAGGTCAATGTTTTGTTTTAGAGGCAAGAAGCTTGATTAAAAGAAGCTAAAAAGACAATAACCAAATACAATGCATGGAATTTAATTGGATCCTAGTCTGAGGGGAAACACATTTAAAAGACATTGAGGAACACACAGATAAGGCAAACAAATATGGGAAATGTATGTTCATTAGACTATAATGTTTAAAAATTTTAGTACTGAAAAAATTGAAATAAATGCCATTTGGAAAAAACAAATTTCTTTATCAAGTATCATATCCTATTGGGCAGAAATGAATCAAGAATTTCTTTGATCAACTGACATAGAGGCTTACACTTTTGTCACTTGAATTTCCTAGGTCTTTTCCTAGGATTTATTACTTTCTGGCCAGTAACATCTTTTCTGGAACCCAGAGGACAAAGACTTAGGTGACCACTGATCCTCATTTCCTTCTTCAATTATTTGTGAAAACCTGTAGACAATTCAAAAGGTGACTGAGTGCAAATAACCCTTCAGGAGAAAATTTTAAAGCAGTCTCTTCCATTTCACCATGGAGGGTTCTAGCAATAGTTTAGCATCTTCTGGTGGACATTGCCATATTCAGCATATATTCTCCATCCTGTTGAAAGTTTGGTTCATAACTTGCTACTTTCTATGTACTTATCTATCTTCTTCCCAACCTCCAGGGTAAAGTAATTCATTTTCAAAGCCCCAGTGGGGCTTTGTAAGCATATTTGCTTACAAAGAGTATGTGCTAAGTATTTCTTTTGAATGAATGAATGAAATCCTAAAGTTAAGAGGACTTACAAAGGAACAACAGATTGGGTTATGTAGAAAAAAGCTGATACAAAGATGTGGAGAAGTTTTTCTGAAGGTATTGTCTATGAGCACAGATCTTAGAATTTGTAACCTGAGAACCCTTGGAAACCATTAACCTTTCTTGCCCACCCTCAGTATGGCTCATAGGAGTTCTTTCAACTCAATGAGAAATATCCCTTTCTTCGCCTTGAGGACAATAATTATTTTCCCCATTCATTAAAAATGCATACACCTGCAAAAATCAATTCTTCAAAAATGGTGCAATCAGGACCCGAGCACCACTGAATTGCTCCTGCTGCTGCTAATTAAAATGAATTCATCAGCTCTGAGGCTTAAGTCGGAGGTTAGGATGCAAAAGAGCTGAGTGCCAACGGCTCTGACTTCCTGCTTCAACATCTCTTTGTTCTCAAAGACCTTGAAGGAAATGAAAATGTGCTTAATTGCAAATAGTGGCTTGGCAGGATGTGTAATCGCAGATTGCAGGTGCTTCGTTCTTCATTGACCTGAAAGATTGTTATTCGTGAGCCCTGTGGAAATTTGTCCTCAAAATGGAAACCTGGAAGGGACAAGCAGAAAAACCCAGTTGTTGCAACATTCTGGTGAAAACTTCACTTACCTGGGTCAGGTGACAGTGGTGCTAACTGAACCTGTGTGCACAGATTACATGCTAATGTTCCCTGAGGCCGAGCCACCCATTTGGAGCATGACTCAACCCCTTCCTGAACTGGGGCCAACAGCTTTCTTTTGTAAGACAAGCAGAGCCATCTCGTGGTCAATTTTAAGAACTGTATTTGAGGTTGCAGTCTCTCAGAAACAGCATAGTGAAGATGCACTCAAATGAGACCCAAAAAGGGAGAAAAGCAGGCAACATTACCAAGGAAGAAGAGGTATTTAGTGTGTTTTTTAAAAAGTAAATAATGTTCCATTATTCACTAAGATCAGGCAATGCTGAGTTTGTTTAAATATTTTCTCAGACCCACAAATATGTTCTGATTGACTGTGAATCTCTCAGAGTACATTTTAGCAGTATTTAAAAATGGATTTGATCAGGGAGCCCTTTTTATAGGGAACATTTCAAAAATCAGTGTTTTGTGATGTAAATTTGATTAACAGTTTAGAATTACATGGTGGGAGACTCAGAAATCTTACCTATTGATATGTGAAGATAATCCTCCGTTCTTAGGGAAATTTATTTACTATGAATGACAAATGTTCTTTAATGACAGCACTAACTCAGCAGATTGGAATATGGGATCTTTCCATTGGACAGTTTCTTAAGGACATTTGGAATAACTGAAAGCAGGACATTTCCTTCTAACTTTCCTGAAAGATGGTCACAGCCAGCAATTGATAACCCCAAGGACCTCACCGTATTTGGAGTTCACCAACTTGTGGTAACTCATCCCCTTTCTGTTTAACTCTGTAAGAAAATGTTTTCTTCTGCTAGGCTAGAGTTACCCTATGTAAGTTACTCAAAATGGTCTTACTCTGCTATTGATCTTTTTCTCCATGTCTTTCATATTTTGAAGAGCTCTAATTTCTTCTCAAAATCTTCTCCAAGAGAAGTGTTCCCCTGTACCTTCCACCCTCTTGTTCGTTGATGTGGTTTTCAGAACCCTCAGGTTCATGGTCACACTGCCAAAACACTCTCAACATTCTGCTGTGAAAGTATGTAGCTTAGAATTGAACACAGCGCATCAGGGTCATCTCACCGAGCAATGGGCAGTGGATCTTATACAAATACAGAAAGTATCATTTCAGTGAAGTCTGACATATTGGATTCTGAGCTTTGTGAGCTATAATATGCTGAGTCAATGAAATCTTGGGCCTTTCATATTGTTAGTAAGTCAGGATTCCCACACTCTATACATTGTACAAGTGTTTTTCTTTTATAAATACATATTGTGCTTCATTTAATCTCATTAAATTTAATTTAGTGGTGGTGTCCCATCATTTTGGCTTGTTCAGGTTTTCTTCCCTCCTACTCACCTGTTTGTTCATCTGCATTCATTTAATAAAAATGTATTGAACAACTTGTCTGTGTGGATCATCTGGTAAGTTTTAGGAATTCGGAGACATTGTCCCTGTTCTGAAGGAGTTTACCATCACATGGGAGGGCAATGATAACTGTTCTTATCATGTCACAGAGTCCTGTGGTTGTCACTAGAAATTGTCCTCTAAAATAGATTGACCCACACACCAACATTGGTTGGCATGTCTGTACCAGGTACAATGTTCTCTGATGTTTTGAAAAATTTATCAGGTATGTTGAAGAGAAGGCCCACATTACTAAACCAAGAAAATGTCTTCCACATTCAGAAATAAAAGATGAAGGAATCAAACTGTTGTTTTTGGAGTCTGTGGGTTTGGAGTGTGGGGTCCTTGGGTTCACTCTGGGAAAGGTTTCTCCAGAGCTCCCATTTCCGCGACATGCGGCAAGTTTTCAAATTGCAGCGAGTTTCTCCACAAGAGAAAGATGTTAGTTATATTTAAAGGGCAGGTTTATTAGGAAAGGATTAAAACAGTAAAAGACACTTGCATAGACACAAGTGGGCAGGAAGAGCTGTCCCAGAAGGGACAGGTTTACTAAGAGGCCTGCATGGTTGCAGGCGGGCAGCCTTTGACAGGTCATGGGCAGGCAAGAAGGCTGCTGCCCTGCAGAGGGAGAGAGTTGGTGAAAAGAGGCACCTGCATAGTCACAGGTGGGCAGTGGGGATTGCTGCCCCGAGCCAGTGCAGAGACTGCACTGATATAGTCTACTTCTGTTTGGGAGGGGATCACTCCTTATGAGCTGTCTGTTGGTTGCTAATTTTGTATAACTGCAGAATTTGAAAGGAATCTGGAGATTCTACAATGGGCTTGATCTCCATATCTTTACCTTTGGGGTCTGTTGGGCTCAGTCTCCATATTTTTATCTTTGGGGCTGTGCTCTAGACAGCAGTCTAATACCTGCTTGGATGTTATGCTTTGTAATCTAGGCGTGAAAGGTCGATGCAGGAGGCAGGAATGCGGAAGCCCACCTAGAAAAATCAGACAATAAACCTCTTCCTGCCCTACAAATCTTTTCGTGCCCTACAAACTTTTTCCTGATGTGCAAACCCAGTTTCCCACCTGACCTCTCCTCACCCTATAAAAGCCTGCCTCCCCCTGGCAACGTGTGCGACTTCATTGACCCCCCCCCCCTTGGGTCCTTGAATCTCTCCTGGGGGCACAATAAAGTTTCCCCACCTGTGAGAAATTTGGCCTGGTTCTCCTTTTCTGTACCTTACCGATTCTTTCAAGGCGTCGGTGCCTCAGGATACTAGTGTCATGGGCACCTCAGGATGCTAGTTTTGACAACTGTGTCTATGGTCATGCTAATCTCTTTTGCTCCCACCTCCTTGTGTGAGCCAGGTTTCTGGTCTTGTGGTGCCTCCTTTTTTAGTTTTAGTTTTTTTCTATTCTTTTCCTCCATCAAAACCATAAAATTAAAAAAAGACACTATTTAACTGTATGTCAAACTGTATGTCAAATTGCTAACATAACACCAGATAAAAATAATTAATTCAAACAATTATTTAAAATATAATCTGAGGGCCTCCCCGGTGGCACAGCAGTTGAGCGCTGGGTTGCGAAGCTGCCCGGCTGCCGGGCGAGGGTCCCACATGGGGCATAAACCTCTCCTGCCGCCCGCTGCTCCCCTCAGCAGTGTATTTCTTTGACAGTCTGCCTGTTCTACTCTCCCCTCTAGCTCTGGTGAATTCTCTCACCCTCCCACGCTTCTGACTGTACCCAGTGCTTGTATAAATAAATAAAAATAAATCTTTAAATATATATATATAATCTGAGTTGAAATCATCCTGAGGACAAAAAGAACTACAAAAATCTTGAATTAACTTAGTAGTTTTGTTAGTAAAGCAAATAGTATAATCTGAAACTTATTTTGTGTCTATTTGTTGAGTAGTAAAAAGTATTCTGATATTGGGGGAGCCAAGATTCTCATTGTGGGAGAATTAGAAATGCAAGAAAGTGGGAAAGAACCCACTTTGGCATCAATATAAACTCATTATTTTTTAAAGTATCATATATGTTTCAGGTCTACTCACTAAATGAGTTTAGAAACAATGACATGCTAGAAGCTAAGATGCCCAGAATTTTTTTTTTATTGTGCCAACCCAGCCTGAAAGGGGCCAGGTTTCCTTCAAGAAATAGCTGACTTGAGGAAAGTGTAAGATGGACCTGGAAAAGCTTATTGTTCCAGAGAGCAGGGACAGGCTCAAAGATGGACAGAGATATGTTAAAGGACACAAGAGCCACTGTGAAGGGCCTCCTTCAGTGATGCAAGACAATCTGAACATCAAAACTATTAGTGATGGAAATGGGTTATAATGAGCTCTATAAAAAAGATACTGAAATGGGCCTCCCCTCTGGTGGCGCACCGGTTGAGCATTGGGCTGTGAGGCTGTCCACGGCCTCTGCAGCGCCGGTTCTATCCCTGGCCGCCAGCGAGGGTCCCACATGGCGCGCAGACCTCTCCTGCTGCGCCCGCTGCTCCCCTCAGCAGTGTATTTTGTCGGTCTGCCTGTTCTGTTCCCTGCTCTGCCTCTGGTGAATTCTCTCACCCTCCCGCGCTTCTGACTGTACCCAGTGCTTATATAAATAAATAACAAAAAAATTTAAAAAAAAAGTTTTAAAAAAATACTGAAATAAGGTGGAGATGCAAAGGGAAGAAACTCTTCTTACAAAAGAATATCAGTTCATAAATGTAGAAAATAATTTATAATTTTCTTTAGTCACTATTTTGAGTCACCAATGTAAAAGTTAATTAAAAAAATATCAACGTTAAACTCATTGAGTGAAAGAAAACATGCAAGATGTCAAAGTATCACCTAAAAATGACCTATTAATCAAGAATAAAAGGAAAATTTCAAGAGAAGAGATGTGGCGGTCACTGCCGTAACCACACAATTAAATTTAGCATCACCCTGCCAGGAGATTCTACTACATACCTACTCACATATCCAAAATTATCAAGACTGGCAATACCAAGTTCTACCCAGGATGTGGCACAACTAAAATTCTCATACATTGATGGTGGGAGTGCAAAATGGTACAGCCTCTTTGGAAAACAGTTTGGCAGATTCTTATAAAGCTAGACATATACTTTCCATACAACCCAGCAGTCCCATTCCTGAGTATTTACTCAAGAGAAATGTGAAGAAGTTCACACGAATGTCCATAGCAAATTTATTATTAATAGCTAAAGGGTAGAAGTAATCCAAAGGTCCATCAACTGGTTCAGGAATAAGCAACTTTGCAATACCCATACAATAAAATGCTAATCAACAATAAAAAGGAACTACTGATATATGCCACATGGATAAATCCCAAAAGCATTATGTTAAATGAAAGAAGCTAAACACAAAAGACTATATGATTTGATTTATTTTACATTCATAAAATGTAAAAGAAATTAGTTCTGTATTTGGGATTTAGTGGTAGGGGAAGAGATGGAGTAAAAATGGGCTTGGGGCCTCCCCGGTGGCGCAGCGGTTGAGTGCTGGGCTGCGAAGCTGTGCGCGGCCTCTGCAGCGCCGGTTTGATCCCTGGCTGCTCCCCGGCCACCGGAGGAGGGTCCCACATGGCGTGTAGACCTCTCCTGCGGCCCACTGCTCTCCTCAGCAGTGTACTTCATTCCTTCTGCCTGCTCTGCTCCACGCTGTGGCTCTGGTGAATTCTCTCACCCTCCCGCACTTCTGACTGTACCCAGTGCTTGTATAAATAAATAAATAAATAAATAAATAAATAAATCTTTAAAAAAAGGGGGGGGTGCTTGAGGGAATTTTGAAAGGTTGAAAATAAAAAGATGGGCAACGGGAGCTATTCTAAAAACAAGTGCAATGGGAACGTAATTAAATACTGAATTTTTAAATTAAAAACTTAATACAAAGGTCATTTTGGGGTTTAGCTTGGGCAAATTTGAATATGACTATATTATAGGTGATCCTATTTATTGTATTGATGATACCCACATTTTAAATGTCATAGTGTGTTGTGAGTTCTTTGGGAATTTGTTCTTGGAAACCAACATGTAGAGGTGAAGAGTTGTGATGTCTGCAACTTTCTTTCAAATGGTTTGACTTAAAAAAATAAGTGGAGTGAGGGGGAATCAGGTATAACAAAACATGAATACTGGGTGACTGTAGAAAAGGGTGTCCATGTTTTATGTGCTTTCATTGTACTATTCTTTTAAATTTATATAGCTCTGAAACTTTAAAAAACAAAGGGGTAGGAGAAAAAGCAGTTTTTAAAAAAGGTTTCGAACTCGTTATGTTAAAAACCCATATATTCACATAGAATGTTCATCCAGAGCTTTCCAGACAAATGGGATTTTCCTTACCTTGTTCACCCATTACTTTAAAAAGAACTAACTCAGCTGAGGCTTACCCATTTCTTTCCTTTTAAAACAGCCTAGGAGAATTTGAAATGCTGAAGTAACCATTTTCTTGTCCTCAGCTCATTTTTTAGGCCTGGTTAACCTTGGCTAACTATATAAAGCAAAAGTACATATAGCAAAAATGGACTGTCCAAGAGAAATTGACTAACTTGCCCTCATTGTAAGAGATTATTAATATCTCTCTCTCAGAACTGGCAGCTTAAACACACAGAAAAGCAATGAGCAAGTTTATAGAAGATTGGGAGAGGTAATAATATAGAAAATTGTAGTGATAAAATTTAAGAAAAAGCTTTTATTTCAAGCAAAAATGAAGCATTTATAAAAACTGATCATGTCATAAGCCTTAAAGCAAGTCTCAATAAATTTCAAAGCATCTGGGGGAAAATCAAATATTGCACAAAAAGGAACAATGATGTAAAAAAATAAATAAATAAAAAATAAATAAATTTCATAGAATCAGTAATTTGACATCCTCTTGTCATAATGTAACTAAAAGTTTAATAATAATTTTTAAAATCCATATATTTAAAAATATGGACATGCATATTAATAATTAATAGGTTGATAAAATAATAGTGAAAATTAGGAAAGTTTCAGAATGCCCTTCCCCAAAAGGATCACACTCATCAAAATATGCTGAGGTACAAATAATTTTCAGAAGAAAGTGCATAGCAGTAAAAGTTTCTAACAGAATAAAATTTCATAGCCTGAGTTTCCTGAAAGTACAGTCGTGTTAGGCAAAGCATCCTATTTCAGAGTGTGATCGCAGGGCAAGGGTGAAAGAGGGAATAAAGCAGGCATAGAGTCAGAGGCAGGCAAGGACGTAGCTGGACCCTCATTTGAGAAGCTGTATGAAATGCATCTGCAACTGCAAATAGTAAAAGAAAGGGAGAAACCTTTATCCATAAGCTTCATTACCAGCAGTCAGAGGCTTGCCCCAGAAGGTGCTAAGTCTTCCACATTTCTGAATTGGGCATCCTGCACAGGAGGTAAGAGATTAGAGCCACAGAGCTGAGGTAAGGCTCCGGCAGGTTTTGCTCATGTTAAGCTGGAACCTACACATTGTGTATAAAATTAAAGATGCACATACCCGGAAACCCATTATTTCCACTCCTAAGTATACCTTAGACAAGCTTCAAAATGTGCTCCAAGAAAACATTCCTAAGAGCATTTAAAAACCGTTAATAATTTTACAAAATCAGAAGCAGCCTAAGCCCCATCAAGAGCAGGATGGATTTTAAATGATAGTCCATTCCCAATAGAATAATGGGGTGCAATGAAAATTTCACAAGTAGTGTTGAAAGAAAAAAAAAAAAACTAGTAACAGAAAAGCATGTGCAATGTGGTTTCCCTCCTATGAAAGCTTAACAATATGTTTAAAGTCTTTTTACCTATGTGTAACGTTATAAGGAAAAGCAAAGTAATGAATAATACAAATTTTAAGATACCTGTTATCTATTAAAAGAGATAAAAGGATGCAATGGAGGAGAGGAGAAGATTCAAGGGTCTTCAAGAGTGCTAGTATATTCTATTTCTAATGCATTCAGTGCACACCGGGGTACACATTTTATTTTCGTTCTTCAAACTGTACACATGCATTACATATTCTCTGGTGTATTATTGTACTTCACAACAATGAAAACATAATTTTAAAAAAGATTTCATGCATTTTAATACCCTTATCTTTTCCCCCTCACACTGAGCAAAAAAAAGTGAGTGATCATGTATATTTAGGACCATAGAATTAATTTGAGACTGTATTTCATCACATTTTAAAAACAAAACCCTATGTTTTTAGCCCTAAGTACTCATTTAAGATAAATTAATAACACGTTCTTTGTACTTTGGCCTCAGACTATTTAACATAAATGTGAATTGACTCCATTTATTCAGGCTTTTCATTTTCTACCCTAACTTCTCAATGGTGCCTGGAGGTATAAATTGTTTACATTTCCTTTTATATTCAGTCAATGGTGTCTGTTCATACTTAACTTTTAAAAATATATAATGGAGTAATATCGCAGAGTTAAAAACAAAACACCTGTGTTCCTAGAGGAAAAGACCATTTGAAAGGATTTTTTTTTTAATTCCTATTATAGGTGGTGCTTTTTAAATTGTGGGGAACATTGCTGAAATCTCTGAAATAATTCAGCCTCTAACTTCTCCTAGTATGCATTCTCATTATAGAGAGAAAATTGGAGCAATGGTAAAAAGTTGCCAGAAATGTGAGCAGTTCCTCTGCTTTAAAACCACAGCCTCATTGACCCAAGTAATTGCCTGAGAACCCTCCAAGTACCTGGGACCCTGCTCTGCCTGTCAATACCCTTCCCCCACCTTCTTTCCCTTCCCCTCCCCGAGGCAGAGGCAGCCCTAGACTGTCTCCTTTTATCCTCCAGTCCTTGTGTTAAGGAGCTTAAGAACTTTTTCTTGTTTCTGTTTAGAGCCCCGACCCAAGAAGTTTTTTTCGAGAGGATGAAAGAACCCCCAAATATACCTTGATTAAGCTCAGTTTCATCCAGGGCAGCTCTTTAATGGGACTGCTCTTAAATAATCAGAGCCAGATCATTAATGCATTAAACTACTCCTCTAGAATACCTGGATTTAAAAAACTACCTGTCATAGTTTGGGCTGCCCAGAAACAGACCCAAGAATGAAAATTCGGTACAAATGATTGATTTAAGAAGAACCTCCAGGACACACTGGTAAGGAGGTGAGGAAGCGGGACAAGGAAAGGTGTGATGTTGTGCTAAACCTACAGCAGGTAGCAGCAATCTGATATTGCAGGGGGCTCTGGAGGATAAGCTGTACCTCAGAGTTTGTCCTGACCTGAGGCAAGGGAAGTTTCAGAGTCTAGCACCCCTTAACTTTGGCTAACAGCTGCACCTCCCAGGTTGTTCTGGGAGTTGGCCAAAGGACTCCAGTAGCACCAGGGTGGTCCTCCAAAAATGTGTCACAAACTTGAAGTGCAAGTGGGTAGATCACTTGGAGCCCTAGAGGTGTCCCCACTTCAAGGCCTGAACTAAATAGAAGTGCTGGGAGAATTCCAAGGCATTGGTCAGGGGCTTGGGCCAGGACCCAGAAAACTATGTATCTGCTCCTGGGGACATTTGCAAGTCTGTCTGAAACCAGAATTCCCTGGTTTAACCAACCCTCCCAAGGGGAGCACACCTAAGGAGCTCACTTCCAAACCTGGGGAATGTCCATAGTCTGTTTACCTCTGGTGGAGTCGGTAAAAGTTATCAGGTTTCAAACCCTGCTTGGGATTACAGGATCAGAAGACAAGAAAACCAACTAGGTGGCCACATATTTAAGAGAATTATTGTGTATACTTTTACTTCTGCATGAGCTCCCATGATTCACTGGTGTGAAGTGACTCTAAAAAAAAATCCCTTAAGCAGCTGAACAGGTTTTACCCGCCCTCATTTCTCTCCCCTTCTCTCCCCTGGCTCTACTTCCACTCCTGTCACTATGGTTCCTCCTACCCCATTTTGGGCTTTCTGCCCCACTGCCATTCTTCTAACCCTTGACCAGTTGTTGGAGCTGGCACTGACGAGACACAGGCTGGGCCACCTGTTCCTGCCAGGCCTTTCTGCCTGCCCCAAGCACCTGTTAGTTCCTGGGCATCTCAGAGGCCCAAACAAAGGGAGAGAAATGGAAATGAACAGAAGCAGGCGCTGCCAGGCCAGACCTGGCCTAAGCACTGCCCGGCAGCCATCATCAATCAGCCTGTCCTGGAAAGTCAGACTGAGAATTTTCAGCCAAATTCAAATCATGGCTCCTATCAGAAATCATCCAGATTCAACTTCCAAATTGTGTTTAGATATCTGGAGCTGCAGGTTGGGCCAAAACCTGATTGTACATGAACAGATGTTTAAAATCCTATTTCTAACAGCTAATTTAACATTTAAAGAAGAAGATAGTATCCTTTCCTGTGCTGTGGTTCTTTACCTTCACTGGAAGTCTTGCAGGGTTTCTGAGATCTGGATGGAGTCTGTTTAGGATAGCTCAATATTCCAGAGATCATTTGGCTCACAGGATATTGTGCTGGTCCAATTATTACCCTGCAGCTCCAGGCACAAAGACATTAGGCTTTGCTTTTATTTCCTTGAGGATTTTGGCTATTTTTATTTATCATGTTAAGATGACTGTTGCATTTAAACACAAATGTGGAAAACACCAAAGAATTTGTCAGTCCTACAACTTTTCTATGATGCTATTTTTTCCCAGACATTTTGTCAGAAAAGCATTTCTGGGGTAGACGCTGTCAATCATGTTTGCATTGCCAACATTAACTAAAGGAAACAATATACTCACTATCTATGCAATAAAAGGAAATGTTTATAATTAAAATATTGAGGAACCAAATGTGGTATAGAGTGAAATATATAAGCAGATAAGCATAACACATAATCAAATACTTATTTTTTCACCTAACATTTCCTTTGATACAAAGAACAGCAATGACTGCTAAGGAATAGAGATGAACAGTGTGTGTGTCTGTGTGTGTGTGTCATATACAGTCAACTAATATTTAACAAGAATACTCAGTGGGATAAAGGATAATCTCTTCAACAAATGTTGGAATAGCAAGATATTCATATGCAAAAGAATGAAATTGGATCCCTGTCTTAACACCACTTAAACAAACGTTAAGTCAAAGTGAATTAAAAACTTAACTGTAAGAACTGAAAATGTAAAATCACTAGAAAAAAATATAAAGGAAAACTTTTTGATGTTGGTCTTGGCAATGATTTTTTGGATATGATACCAAAAATATATGCAATATAAGCAAAAATAAACAAATGGGACCATCTTAAACTAAAAAGCTGCTGCAAAGCAAAAGGAGCAATCAACAAAGTGAACAGGCAACTTATATTAGGGTAGAAAATGCCTATAAGCCGTTCATGCAACTCAATAGCAAAAATACCCCAAATAATCTGATTTTAAAATAGGCAGAAGAACTGAATGGACATTTTTTCAAAGAAAATACCTAACTGCCCAATAGGTATATGAAAAAATAATCACCAGTCATCAGGGAAATTGAATCAAAACCACAATGAAATAATAACACCTCACACCTGTTAGAATAGCTATCATCAAAAAGATGAGATATTATATGTTGGTGAGGAAGTAGCAAGAAGGAACCCTTGTGTACTTTGGGTTTGTTGGGTTTTTGTTGTTGTTGTTGTGTTTTGTTTTTTTTGCATAGAATAACTGGGGTGTAGGCCAGAAATGCAGGGTGTCGGGGGTGGGTGTGGGGGTGGGTGAGGGGATTCACCAGAGACAGAGTGGGGAGCAGAACAGACGGATCTACTGAAATACACTGCTGAGGGGAGCAGAGGGCGAGAGAAGAGAGGTCTGCTGCACCTTATGTGGGTTAGCTCTGGCCCAAATTGAACTCAGGCCCTCTGGTAACAGTGCTGAGACTTAACCCCTAGGTCACCAGGGAGGCCTCCCCTTGTGCAATTTGGTGGAAGTATAAATTGGTGCAGCCACAATGGAAAACAGTATAGAGACTCCTCAACAATTTGAAAATATAACTGCCATATAATCCTGCAGTTCCACCTCTGGGTATATGAAATCATTGTCTGTACCCCTCCCCACTTTATTCACAATAGCCAGGACATGGAAACAGATAATGTAAGTATCCATTGATGGATGAATGGATAAAGAAAATGTCACAGACACACATACACACACACACACATGACTATTATTCAGCTACGAGAAGGAAGGAAATCCTGCCATTTGCAACATGAATGGAACTTGAGGGCATTACACTAAGTTAAGTAAGTCAGACAGGAAAGACAAATACTGTATGGTCTCAATTATATGTGGAATCTGCAAACACTGATTTCATAGAAACAGAGTGGAATGGTAGTTGCCAGGGATTGGGAGATGGGAAGATGTTGGTCAAAGAGTATATAAACTGTCAGTTATAAGTTCTGGAGTTTAGTATGCATCATAATCACTAGTTAAAAATAGTGCATTATATACTTGAAAGTTGCTAAGAGAGTAGATCTTAGATGGCCTCAACCCACACACACACAAGGTGATTATGTGAGGTGATAGAGTTGTTAACTAAATCATCAAATTATATACCTTAAACTTCGACAGTGTTGTCAATTATATCTCAATTTAAAAGAGGAGAATGTGTGTGTGTGTGTGTGTGTGTGTGTGTGAGAGTGAGACGCAGTGGATTAATGAAAATAATTGTTTCAAAATGCCTAGTCCATAATAACTTCTAAAATATGGCCATTAACAATTGATAAGTAGAAAAAAATCTGAATGGCAATTACTTTCTGGAAAATTGTATTTAAACAAAATTAATCAGTTCATTCTACTGCAGGTTGTCTCAGAGCCATTTACATGCTAATAGGTTTGGCCTGAATGTGTCCTTCTGGGTGGAATCTTAATAATGATGTGGTAGTCTTGGGGGTGGGGTTTCTGGGAAGTGTTTGGGTCATGAGGGTGGACACCATGTTTTCTATTCATGCTCTTACAAAAGAGGCCCCACAGTGCTCCCTAACCCTTCCCATGAAATGATGTCCCATGGAGAAGTCAGCAACTGAGGAGGGGGCTCTCACCAGGCACCAACCATCGTGCCCCCTTGACCTGGTACTTCCAGTCTTCAGAACTCTGAGAAACACATTTCTGTTTATTAGCTTCCCAATCTATAGTATTTTAACAGTCTGACAGACAGGCGCTAACATACAATGTGAATCTCAGAATGGAGTGGTATAATATATTCTAAATCCCAGATTTGCATCAACACAGAACCGCTTTTTCTTTATTTTTTTAATTTTTAAAAATTTTTTACATCATTGTTCATTTTTAAACAATATTTGATTCCCCTCGCCCCCTCATGTGTAGTCCCCATAGAGTTTCCTTCACCAATGCACCCGTGCACCATCACCTCAGTCCCCTGTGCTCCTCCCTCCCTCCCTCTGATCCCTCTCCTGCTTCCTCCCCTGCAGTGTCTCTGATTTATAATTGGTTTTGCTTTGTTGTGTTTTGTACTGTTATTATTTTTTTACACTGATGTCATATTTGAGACCCCCCCCTTTTTTTTCCTATGCAAAGACAAATGATCTAAGGAACACACTTTGGGAAATTTTAACTCAACACATTTTGAAGTGAAACCCTAGGAAAATACATTAAATAATCCATTTGGAGAGCCAGCATCTATTATTACATATTTTGTAAAATACAGATTTTCACTCCAATTTATCCACCACCAGATTAGCTACAATTTTGTTTATTTGTTAGTTTCATTAATTTATGTTCAATTACATCTTTTTTTTTTAAGATTTATTTATTTTTATACAAGAACCGGGGTACAGGCCAGATGCGCAGGAGGGTGAGAGGAGTCACCCGCGCCAGAGTGGGGAACAGAGCAGGCAGACTGAAGAAATACACTGCTGAGGGGAGCAGCGGGCGAGACAGGAGAGGTCTGCTGCACCATGTGGGATTCTGGCCGGCCGGCTGGGATAGAACCAGCGCTGCAGAGGCTGTGGACAGCTTCACAGTGCGGCGCTCAACTGCCTGCACCATCAGGGAGGCCCCCGAATTACATCTTTATAAAAATTTTGGTAGAGGGAGATGTTTCTTGTCTGTGGAGTTTAACATTTAGTCTCAAGGGCAGTGTTTTCTGGATATTAAAATACATATGCATGTACTGTATCACTACATAGGCATATAAACACATATTCACTAATACCCTATTTAAATAGGGCATTAATATAATTTTTCTTCAGAGTGGTTTTCCAGTGAGTGCCTTGCTAGAATTTCAAACAGAAAGGATTAATACAGGCAACTAGTCACTAAGGTACTGAAAGGGCTTAAAGGATAGAAGGGGGGAGATTAGATAACACAAGTGTCAGTTACTGGAGGAAATCACGCCTAGGGCTAGTGAACGAAAAGGGGAGGGAGGGTTACCGGATGCACCCTCTCTGACCTGCTGCTGGGGATGTCAGGTAGAGCTTTGGGACCACCAGCGCCAGCCAAAGCTGAAAATGTCAAGTCAGAGGCCTGGGCAGGTGCTGACATCACACTAGAGGTGTTGGACCAGCGAGACTGAGGGCCTGAGGAAGAGGCTCCAGGTTTCAGGTGCTGGGAGCCATCCTCACTGTAGGAACCTTGCCACAGAACCCAGAAGGGACCAGTTCTTCCCCGTGCCTCTGTCCCAGTCTTTCTCTGGGGTTTCCTACTGTAAAGCTGTGGGGTATGTACGCGTGGGTGGTGGTGGGGGAAATCGTCAGGCTTTTCCCGCCCTCCCACCATGCATGCGCACTAGGCCAAAAGGCGTGGCGTGCGTGGCGTGCGTGGCGTGCGTGGCGTGTTGCGGAGGACGGAGGAGCGCAGCGGAGCGTGATGGAGCACGACGGGGCATGGCAGAGTGAGAGGGACGGTGGCGACGAGCAGCGGAGAGCGTGAGGACGCCAGCATAGCTGCTAGAACCGGTAATGAACCCACCCGGGATAGGATGGTTGCGCTACAGAAGCCCAAAGACAAGAGGGTCTGGGAAACAAAGTCCTAAGATACACGGCAGTAAACAGAAGAGAAGGAACCCAGACTGCAGAGGGAAATCGTGTGGATACATTTTAAAATAAAATCATGTCTTTTTCCTCTCAAGATCCAGAGAGAAATTGGTTTATTTTAACTTTGCAGATTTGAATTAATAATGAAGAGATTAAATTAGCACTGAGCTGAGGTAATTTGGAAGGAAATAAGGATATTTTTTAAAAAGAAAGTCCTTTCAGCTCAGATTTGAAGAAATGATAAAATGAAATAAAATTTTCATATATGACAGTTTTAAATTTATTTTAAATATGAGCACTTGATTTGACAGCGCATGAAATTTTAATTAGCACAAAGTGTTTCACCTCATGTCTCTCCTTTTTTTTTATGTTTTTGCTTTTTTGCAAATTTTATTTATTGGTCTCATTGCTCAGGCTGTCGAGGACTGTCTCTGACCATTAATATGCTGCCTTGGGCACTTTACACGGTAAACATTGCAGCCTGGTCATCTGTGTGGACATGTGTTTGGTGATGAAAACTACAACCCAGCTGTATCTAGCACAGTAAAAACTGCTGCTCCAAATTATGAGCTTGAGGTACTCAAAATCCTGTAGTGCTTTGGAAATTGTTAAGGAAAAATTGAATATGTCTGGTTAAATTTTTGACTGGCATGTCCCAAAATACAGAGCGCCAAATGCAATTTCCTTACAAAGTGGCCTATCACAGGACTTCTTTGGTCAAAAACATCTGGAAAAATTGTCATAAGCCAGTGTTTCTCAAATTGTCTCAGATGAAGAATCGTTTTATTTCCAATTTGTCTCAGATCAGATTTTTTGTAAAATGTAATAAATACAGAATCAAAGTCAGTGGACTTAAGACACACAAAAAGACACCCCTTTTTATATTATTAGGGTTAACAAACTATCCTGTCAAATTTCCCTTAAGTTTCTAAATGCTTACTCAGGTCATTTCAGTACTTACCACATCATAGGGCAGTAAGAAAATTATTCAAACATATATCCTCTGCAGAGCATATTTTAAGTTTAATCAAAATTTAAATGTTTCATTCCTAAAGTACTTCTCAGAGATTTTAATACCTGAATGGGCATTCTACATCTGTAAAAGGTAGATTCCATATGCAACCTTGAGGGCATTCCCCCAATTAAATAAAAGCACAGAACTTCCTTTGGTTGGTTGGTTTTACCAGCATGTCTCATGGAATATGCGTTTTGTGGGACAGACTTCGAGAAATGCTTTTACATGTGTTTTATTCATTTGAATTATTTAATAATGTGGCTCCATGTATGTCAGATTACTAACCTTTGTTTCCCCGCACGTCTGTATTTTCAGCCAACACCAAATTGTCTAGAGATGGGAGGATGGAAGGATGAATGGATGGGAAAGGAAGGAAGTACAGGACTTGTATTTATTTTGCATACAGCAGGTACTTAATAAGTGTCACATACTTAATAAAGAGAAAATATTTTGAAGGTTGCTTCAGTCACAATTTACACTAAGAAATTTTCTTTCCCAAGCATTTTCTTTTTTAAATTCTTAAAAGTCATTGCCAATATCCAGACATGTAATGCTAAACATAGAACCCACCAGAATACCAGCGTTCATGTTCTGGGGAAGTGCTAATTCACAACAAGTGGCAGCTCATTAGACTGCCTTCCCATGTGCTAGAGCTTACAAGGCAAAAACATGGGGGCAGTTAGTCACACAGCCTCACATGTGCTTTCTGTTCGTCTTGGCAACCACGTAAGTTCTTATGCTCTTCCCTTCCCCTGACTTTTCCACCACTGAGACCTCAGAGATGGCAGCTGCTGATAGCAGCCCATCCAGCCAAGCTTGGGATTGTCTAGTAAATTTTCCCAACCTTCTTTGCTAGATAAGTCCCTAGTTGCTTGTAGTCTGTGGGTTCCTAAAAGGTATACAAATGAAGACAGCAATGTCACAGGCTCCTCACAGGAAGTATCACAGGACACAGAGGAGAACTCCAGCACCTTGGACTGCCTGCAACAATTAGTACGAAACGCCCGCCCCCCATGCCCTGTCCCAGTGCCCTCGGACTGAGGATGTCTGGATTCTGGCACGATGGGACAGTATGTCTTCTTGGACAAGTCACTCACCTCTTTGGACCACAATTCTTCTGTAAGGTGATATTAGAGGACTGCTACAGCTCTTTCAGGAAGACAGTTCTATGATCCTAAAGAAAGAAGGCCCAGAGCAAAACCAAGAATTATATGATCATATATAAAACTATGACCCACTACATAGGTTGATAGGTCTACCTCCACAATCTTAATTAAGTGGGTAATTCACTATTCAATTTTATGCATGAGACAAATGTAAAAGTGGAGGTTCCGTAAAGAGCCATTGTTAGAAATCAAGTTGGCAACTGACTGTTGATGTGACTTCAAAAGCCCAGAAAGTCACTTGAAGAGAAATAAAAACATACTGTACTGCTTTTTGCTGAGGCTCCCAGTTCCTTTCAGAGCACACATAGCCTTCCATTGCACAGTGTCAGGATGGAACCATGCTGTGGTGAAAAACCCCAAAGCCCATCTTCCCTGAAAGGTTTTATTTATTGTGAGACCCAATTCAAAAGCTACCTAGTTAGAAAAATTAAGATGTCACTACTCAGTAAGTCATCCAAGGAGCAGCAGTTTCAGTACCTACTCTCTGGCAGCGTGAGGGGTTAAGACACAACCCATGAAGCTGGTCCACAGCCTCTGCAGCATGAGGTCAATCCCCAGCCGGCCAGGGAGCAACCCACATGGCGAAGCAGACCTCTCCTGACTCACCCACTGCTCCCCTCAGCCGTGTGTTTCAGTCAATCTGTCTGTTCTGTTCCCCACTCTGTCTCTGGTGAAGCCTCTCACCCCGCCCCCCACACCTCTGGCCTGTACCCCAGCTCTTGTATGAATAAATAAATCTAAAAAAAAAAAAAAACAAAAAACCCGCAGAATCAGGCCTCCCTGGTGGCACAGCAGGTTGAGCCCAGTGCTGTGAAGCTGTCTGCAGCCTCTGCAGCGCGGGTTCAATTCCCTGCCGGCCAGGGAGATACCCACATGGCGTGGCAGATGTCTCCTGTCTCACCCACTGCTCCCCTCAGCAGTATCTTTGGTCTGTCTGCCTGTTCTGCTCCCCGCTCTGTTTCTGGTGGGTTCTCTCACCCTCCGGCGCTTCTGACCTGTACCCCAGTTCTTGTATAAATAAAATCTTTTAAAAAAACCAAAATGCAGAATCCCCAGCACCACCCCAGACCTATTGAATCGGACTCTGCATTTTTATCAGTTTTACGGGTGATTTGTTTGTCCCTTATAATTCAAGACGCCTGGTCCTAAATGTGTGCTTTGCACGTACAATTGTGAATAAACATTTATTACTCAGCCTTAAGGGATCCTGTTCAATCAAATTAAGGCCAGTTAGGGTATAAGTTGGTAAATGTGGAGAAGGAGAAAAAGCAGAAAGGGAACCGGAGGGTGAACAGAGATAATTCATCTGCTACTTTTATACATCATTAAATTAGCTCTTTAAGATTTTTTCTTCAATTGGATTTTTAAATGGAATCATTGTGTCTAAAGGGCTCAGAGCCATCAATCAAAGTGGCATTGAAGGTTTAAGGCACCCCTCCTCCTCTCTTTTAGCATTTTTCATGGTTTGGGGGAAGAGGAAGAAAGATAAAGAAATTTCCAAATTGTCCAAATCAGGGGTCCTCAACTGCTGATCTATATTCTGGTGTGTCTAAAGGGGAGATGTCATGTGTCTGGAATCTAACTACTCTGGATTATAATCTAAATTTTGCAATTCACCATTTATGTGGTTTTAGGCAATTTAATCCCCAGAATCCTCATTTCCTCTTCCATAAAATGAGAATACTGATACTTATAATGTCCCCATGAGAAATTCGGAGATATAAAGACTTTAGAGCTCCTCTGTTGGGGTAGACAATAACACAAAGTATCAGATGTATGTTTCTCAGAACCAGAGTTTCAGGCAACCTGAGTCCAATCAACTTCCCCAGTCCCCCCAACCCTGCCAGCTCTGTCCAGTGGCACCATGTGGCAAACATATTGAACATCTTGGGTAAGGCGGGTGTAGGGTAAGGTAAAAGGTATCAGGCTTTTCTGCCCTCCCGCCATCAGGATAGATGAGGGAACCCTGTGATCCTGAATGCATGCCTGATGGCGGGCACCTGAAGTGGGTACACCTGCACTAAGACTGTGCTTTTTAAGAGCAGCGTCACAGGGACGCCAGAAGCCGAGAAAGCAGCAGCAGCAGCAGAAGTCAAAAGAGAAGCCGAGAAAGAAGCAAAGCAGAAGCAGAGAACGCCGGAGAGCCCAGAGAGAGTGAAGATTTGCTGGGGGCTGGGAGGACTGCCAGTCTCCCAGCCCCCCAGCACCCCTGCCTGCCATGTGCCTGGTGAACCCTAATAAAAGACCTGCAAAACCACTGAGGACTCTGACTCCTACTTTACCTGGTTTGCATGGGATCAGAAAACCTGCACTGTGCCCGTTCCTGTCCTTACAGCAGGCAAATGAATAAGTAACAGAGCCTTCCCCAGGAGTTTTTGCCCAATAAGATGTCCCTATGATTCTGAAGCTTTCAGATTGTATAGGTCATTAAAATTTCAAAAATAATTTAAGCCACAGATACAGGGTAGCTAACTTGTAACAGGAGATTTTTGTTGTTGTTTTGGAGGTGGATTTTTTTTTTTTTGGTATCGTTAAGAAAATCGTTTTTAAATTTTACCTCAAAAAGTAGAACATTATGAAAGCTAATCCTTTTATATTGAATAAGTGTAAATCTTTGAAAAAATTACCTTGCCCACTTTTCACCTCAAAATGAATAGATGAAAATCTCTTAATTGGTATAAGGTTTTTGGAAACTACCTCTACTCTCTTTAAAAACCCAAGAAGGATAAGGGGATCAATTTTGTTCAGTAGTTGCTTAAAGTTACCAGAAAGTCCTGGTAGTGTCTGTTGACTATAACTGCAGCCCTCCCTCCATCCCCTGCCCAGTTGGCAGGACTGGTGCTAAAGCTCAAGGAACAGGAAATTACAATTATGGTTGGGCCCTAACGACCCCAGGCATTCCTAATCCAAATGAATCAAAGCTTTCTTTGGGCCCTGGCTAGGCCTGGGTTTCGGTGGGGGGCTGAAGTAGCTAGCAGATGGGAATAAAAATGCAATTAGTTAATGCAATTATATTATTTAATGCACTTAGCTAATGTATGTGTTTTTTAAAGAACTGAAAGGAACCACATCCAAATGTAGGTAGATGTTATCGTTAGTTGGCAGGGATTACAGATTATCTTTATGTGCTTTGGGTTTTTCAGTATTTTCCATGTTTCCCCCAAGGAAATATATTATTTATATAATAGAAAAAAAAGACTTGGTCTTGAAAAAAATAAAAATTTTAAACTATGGGAATTGGGTTCCCTGGAGTTGTGCATGCCCTGCCTCTCTGTTTACATGTAGTGTGTCTCCGAGAAGTATACTCAGAAGCACTATTGACCCTTTTATGTCTTTTGAATTTTGTGCCTTATGCAGGTATTAGCTCTTCAAAAAAGATTTATTTTGAAAATGTTTAGAAGTCTAGAAGGTTTACCCCATTTTCCTGCCTCTTCCTTTGTAATCTCACCCTGCCCCCACCCTGTCTTTGAGTCTTGGGATGATGGGTCGGAAGTAGGGGGAAGCTGCTCCTCCTATGGCCTCCCAACTGGTGAGCAGGTGCCACTCAATAAGGTGTAGTATAGATTGTGATCATTCTCATCTGGCGGTATGACCTTACCAGGGCTTAATTGTTATAATTAAGGTTGCAAACCATGAACCAAAACAAAGGCCACTTCAAACATCCAGTGCTTACCAAAACAAGATACTATCTAAGAAATTTAGATGAAAAAGAAAAAGAAAGGAGAGCTTTGTGAAACCAGACTGGATGTACCAATTTTGGTCTTCTGGGACCTACCTCATTTCTTTGAGGTAAAATGAACAAATGAACATTCTTACTCATTAGTAAATATTTGAGATGAAAGGTTTTTTGTTTTGTTTTGTTTTGTTTTTTTTGCTTACCTCCTAATTATCACTTTTCCAAAGCATCTGCGTCTGGGAGAAGATTAATTAGTTGGCTATTCCTAAAGGACGGATTTGAGGAGATCAGAGGCCCTCAACATGAAATTTTGGGAGTGTCACAGTGAACAAGGTTTGCTCTGTTTTCTTTTAGAAAATAAAGGCTCCTTACAGGATGCAAATATTTAAATTATACTGCATTTTATTACTCCTCTCTGCAGAGCTACTGCTTAAAACTTTTCTCTCATCCTCATCAGATAAATACATGGAAGGTGTGTTTTACCTGACACTACATGCAAAGACCTGTGAGATACTTTGCAATGAGAAAATGGAGGTTAAGACTCAAGGATGGTTTCCTTATGTGCACCTTAGACACTACCTCATTCTGATTTTTTTTTCCATGTGGATAAAAAAAATCAGCAAAAAAAATATTGATAGGTACTGATAAATTGTGAGTGTTTATCTCATGTTTGTACACAAACATATTGGAGACTCAGCTTGACAATAGTCCTAATACCCAGCAAGTTAAGCCAAATAATATTAATATCAAGAGGAATTTTGAAAGTGACTTAATTGTCATTTACCTGCAGGGTTTCCCAGCTGACGTGACCACCGGAATCACTTGGGGAGCTCTGTAAAATTCCAGATTCCAATCTAGGTCCCCAGGAGTCTAATTTAGGAGCCCTGGGAGAGGTATTAAGTATTTACTTCTTTCTTACTTTGAACTGTTTTAGTCAAGTTTCATGCTTTATCTTTCTTTTTCTAAAGTTAAAAAAATTGATGTGTTATTAATTATTTCTTTATAAAACCATTCTTTCAAAAATTGAATTGATATGTTAATTCTGACAATACCAATTGTAGTATATGTAGGCAGGTAGTAGGACAGAGCAGGCAGAGGAGAGTCCTGGAGCCCTCAGTGGCTTTTTTAGGCTTTTAGTGATCTTTCAACACTATTTGTAGTGAGGCAACCAGGTGCAGGGCAGGCAGGGGGGCCAGAAGGGCTCTCCGGCATTGTCGGCCTCTCTCTCCTGCACTCTCACAGGGTCCGATGCTGCCCTTCATCCTGTGATGCTGCCCCTGTATGCTCAGTCTCTCATGCCCACTTAATGCACACCCACACCATACTCCAGGTGTCAGGCATGTGTGCCAGCCCACCCTCCCAAGTGCCTCCTGCATTTGCCACAGGTGATAGCCATGGAGGCAAACAGAACAGAAGCCTGAGCAATCTTCATTTACCCTAGTACACCAACTCAAATTGATTTGCTTGTTTAGAACTGGGTTCTCAAGCCTGTTGAGATTTTAGAGATCCTGGTTACCAGGCCCCATCCAGCTCAATTACATCAGAATCTCTAGGGATGCAGTCGAGCATCACTTTCTTTTTTTTAATTTATTTTGTAAAGATTTATTTATACAAGAACCGGGGTACAGGCCAGATGTGCGGGAGGGTGAGAGGATTCACCAGAGACAGAGCAGGGTACAGAACAGACAGACTGATGAAATACACTGCTGAGGGGAGCAGCGGGGTGAGACAGGACAGGTCTGCCGTGCCATGTGGAACCCTCGCCGGCTGGCCGGAATAGAACCGGCGCTGCAGAGGCTATGGACAGCATCACAGCACTGCGCTCAGCCACCTGTGCCACCAGGGGAGGCCTGAGCATCACTTTCTTAATGTTCCTCAGGCAATTCCAACATCTGTCCACATTGAGAATTACTGGGTGAAACCCAGATTAAGTGCTGATCCGTGTGACCTCTTCATGAGGGCGACATTGCAGTCCTCGCCTAATAGAGGTGCTGATGGAAGGAAGCAGCTCATGGGCTGGTCATGTGTGCTCACAACCAGGCTCTGGGTGTTCCAGAGAATCATCAACTGATATCTCTGAATTCAGCCTACTCAAACAAGAGTGTCAAGATTTGGCACTGCTAGCTTCTAGGTCATCAATGTACCCAACGTGTACACTAGAAATAATCAATGTAGTTCCTAAATTAGGCAGTTTTTCCCTTCTCCCCTCCCTCTGTGTTCTCCTCTACCCCACCAAGTGATTTCCCCACACGTGAGTAAATAATTTGCATGTAAAGTAAATGTCTCTTTGTTATTTGACACTGATTTTATTGGCATCTGTCTTGACCTTAATACAATTTATTAACAATGAGCCACCAAACATGGAGCCTTGCTAATTGCCAGATTCGAGGCTGAGCACTTTAGATTCATTATTTCATTTAATCTTCATAATGAAATTTTGAGGTAAGTGCTTTTATCATTTCTAATTCATTGTTGAAGAAGTTGACTCTCAGGGAGGGGTGCAGACACACCCATCCTCTAAGTTGCTTTGTACCCTAGATGCTGGGACCCCACAGATCATATTTCTGCTTTGCCTGACAGGCTCTGCACACAAGAGGTGCCAGGAGGAGGGAGAAGAGACTTGTCCCTTCCTTTGCTGCTTGTTCTTGTCAACTGTCTTCCTAGGAACTGCCCTTCACATCAAAGGTATAGGCTACGCAAGGTCCCTCCTCCCAGCTTCTGGATTCTGGACACTTCAGACCCCAGACCTGGGGGCATAGGTACACCTGTAGTTTGTGCTGTGTTACCTTTTGCTTTGGAGGTCCTCCAGAACCCATTTTACCCTTCAAATTTTATTTGGTCATTCATCTATTTATCTGTAAAATTTTGGGATACATTTTCATAGGACCTTATGTGCACATGCTTCACTCACCCTCCACCAATCCTCCATGCCAGTGCCCCGTCCCTTTCTTCTCCCACTCCCTCTCCCCTCTCTCCTTTTCCCTCCAGTAACCAGCTTATTTTTCAGTTTAAGGTGTTTTGTTTTTTTCCCCAGCACCAGTTTAACTACTTCACTGTATTGTATTCTCTCTGGAAAAATTCTATTTTTACGGTTTCTATTTTCCTGACAAAGTTAAATGATTTACTCAAAGACACACAACAATAAATTGGGATTCAAACCAGTTCCATCTGATCCAGAGTGCCAGCTCTTTGTTATCTGCCCGCCCCTGATTGCTGTTCTGTGACTGTCTTAAAGCTTCTGAGGTCCTCCTAACTCTAGCTTTCTTCAAGAACGACAGTTTCAAAAAATTTTTAAAATCTGAATACACATTAAAAACAAATAACAATAGGGCCTCCCCGGTGGTGCAATGGGTTGAGCGCAGCGCTGTGAAGCTGTCCTCAGCCTCTGCAGCACGGGTTTGATTGCGGCCAGCCAGGGAGAAAACCCACATGGCACGGCAGACCTCTCCTGTCTCGCCCACTGCTCCCTTCAGCAGTTTATTTCGGTCCTTCTGCCTGTTCTGTTCCCCGCTGTCTCTGGTGAATCCTCTCACCCTCTCGTGCCTCTGGCCTGTATCCCAGTTCTTGTATAAAAATAAATAAATCTTAAAAAAAAAAAGACAATTGGTGTGTGAATGGAAAATTTATGGTACATTTCAAAAATGCTTGAGGGTGATCACTTTTAATGCTTATTAAAGTCCTGGATCCTTAAGATGAGGGTATTCATATAGGCTAGTACAGTCATTAGAATGAAGTTAAATTCCAATATTCTGAAGGACAATAATTTCATAATAATGTATTTTTAGTGTATGACAGATTGTGGTTTGCTGCCCGAAAGGGAAATATTTCATGAAATATATGAGCCTCTTATAGCTTATCTAGTCTCCACCCACTTTATGTAGTAGGGGACCCCATGAAGCTCAAACTTTTGTGTCATCTAGACCAATTTGCCCCAGTTACCAATTCTCCCAGGACAGCTGAGGCCTGTTTCCTGCTGAGTGAATACTACATAGTGTTAACGTGAGGCCTGTGAATGAACAGTAGCTAACTAGGGAAGGCTCTTGATATATTTTAAGCATATTCTGTTCTTAGAACATACACACACACAACAGGATCACCAAATTTGTTGGAAAGTATAAGAGTAACATTGAATAAATGATGCATGCCATGCAAAATCAAAATTTCAAGAGGTTTCCATAGTACTCAATATCTCTTTTATGATTATAAAAATCTTTAAAATCATTTGCCAAGCAGGGAATATACAAAGTAGAAAGGAAAAGTCCTCTCTAATTCCAACTGCCAAGGGTCTTCTCTGTTAAGAAATTGGCTTACACTCTTTGAGACAGTATATACAAATACACCCAGAACCTCAGTGCTCTGGGCCATGATGAAAGGGAAAATTCTAGTCTATAATCATAGGCTTACCACTTATAATATGCAACATCTAGAACTATGAGTGAAGAGTCCTGGACCTGAGTAGGTGACCCCATAACCTAGAAGATTGACTATACATACACACACAGAGCCCAGCGGCAGCTTTCTGGGATAAATATGCCTAGACAGTCTAGGCATAGAGAGATAGATCAGTTTCGGCATAGATAGATAGATCAGTCACCAGAAGGGTTAGGTTTTGACTTTGCTGTTCTACTGATAAAGGTAAGTACTTATTAAGCTGCAGGTTCATTTGCAATCTCCAGGTAAGACATTTAGGGTTAATACTGTCCTCTAAATGCATTGGATGTGAGTGTTACATATGGCCCTAATAACTTTTACTCTTGTCTAATGCAGGGTTCTGGCAAGGAAGAAAAGACACGTGCAAAGGATATTTGAATAGTGCTGCCTGAAAGGACAAACTGCAAAGAAGTCACCAAGGTAAAGAGACAAGAGTAGTAGTGAGGTCCCAGAGCTTTGTTTTCTTTTTCTCTCACCCTCACCCTGGTATGGCTTTCTCTCACACTTTCTCTTTCTCCCTCCCTTCTATAAGAACCTCTAATACAGAATTGAATTTGTTGAGTTAAATGTACAGTCGATTCCATATCCATTGCACCATAAAGCTACCATATTAGTATTTGTTGCGCCTCTCTCCGCTCTTTGGGTTCTGCGGAAACACTGAATTTTAAACTAGGTAGACACATTGTCCTGGACACTCGCTCCATGGGAAGATGGTTAGTGGAGATTGAAAGCAGCCTCACTTACTCTCTTAGCTTCTACTGCTCCAGCATCCCTGACTCAGGTTAGGAACATTTTGCAATGTTGCTCCTGACCTGCTGGGCACAGTAATGAGCTAACAGCAGGTTCCAGGCATGCCCAGCTGGGATGAGAGCCTGGAGGTGCCTCTCAGGGATTTGAACTTAATGATGCTCACAGACCCTAGGCCCTTTTCCTACCAGCCCCGTGCACACCTGCATCTCCCCCAACACCACAGAGCATTTCCTCAGAGGGGTCCTGGGGCTCTGTCACCTACCTCTCCTGCCCACATTCAGGCAGAAGATTGCAGCAGTCCGTGAGCAGTTCATGATCCCTGATGACAGCTGTCATGCGTGGCCAACACTTCACCTGTCTGTTACAGCCTCTAGATTGGCTTTTGATATGCAGTCCCAGGTCCAACTGCAGTGAGCCTGCCTGTTCTCATCCTCCATCTGAGCTAACTGCCTTGGCAAAGAGGCTGCCATTGGAGGAGATGCAGCCACTTGTACAGGACCCTGCCAGCACTGTCTAGACCACAGCCAGTTTTCCACTTGGAGTCTCCTAACTCCTGCTTTGCTTGTCCAGATCTCATGAAACAATTGGAAGTTGTTTTACCACTAGTGGTCAAAACATGTCACATTTCCTCTTTGCTCTTTATCTTCCCAACATCCCATCCAAAGCCAACCCCAGACATGCACTAGATCAATGAACTCTCTACTTTGAACCCACATACCACTCAACAGAGTCCTGCGAATTCTCCAGCATCCTCGGACACATTCCATCTCTGTAACTTTTCCTAAACTGGATCTAATTGCCATTTACCCTTGCCATGTACCCTTCCACCCATGCCAACTCTGCACCCTCCACATAGGCTTCATATTGCTGTGAGTATCTCTCATGTGTCACATTACTGGCTCTGTCCCCATCTTGGCATTTTGGACTGGGTGCCTCTATCACTTTTGTCTACTTTGGGTCTAACATGTTGCTGTGGATCTGTGTCCTCTGTGAACAACCCAGCATTCCCTTATGCCACCAATGGTTAACATTTGGTCTCAGTTTGCCATATATATATGTGTGTGTATGTATGTATGTATAAAACATATACATCATTTATAGTTACGTATACATGTATATATAAATGTGATATAAACTTTTTGCTGAACCACTTGAGAGTCAGTTGAAGAAATCTTACCTCTTTACCTTGAAATACTTCAATGTGTATCTTAACAAGGACATTTCCTTATAAAACCACCATACTATGAACAAGCTGAGGAAATTCAGTATCGATCTAATACCGTTATGTAATATATAGAGGGTACTCAGATTTTAACAATGGTCTCAGCAATGTTCTCTCTAGTATCCCCCCCACCCCCCCTCCCCACCGACTCTCATTGAATTCAAGATCACCATCGCATTTAGACATAGGTCTTTCTGATTCTCCTTTTTTCGGGAGCATCTCCTCTCCTTTTTCCTTCGTGCCATTGACATTTTTGAAGGGCATGGCAGTTGTTTTGGAGATGGTTCTTCAATTTGTGTTTGTCTGATTGTTTCTTCATGGTTAAGTTCAGACTAGGGCTTATTGGCAGGAATGTTACAGAAATGATAGATAGTTTTAACATTTTCAACTCCGGCAGGAGAAGGCTTGGAGAAATTATATTTTTCTCCCTATATTTCCCCTTCCTCCTCCACCTGAGCAGGTAGAAGACCCTGATTCCTCACCTCAGTGGAGATGTGTGACAGGGCAAGAAGTGATAGTTACCTTCTTAGCTTTTATTCAAAAAGTGTAGGCCTACTGAGAAGAAAGGGAGGGATTGGAAGGAAGCATGGAGCAAAAGGGGAAGGAGGAATTGCCTCAGACCCAAAGGAAATTCAGAGAGAGAGAGGTCTGGGATTCCCACTTAGAAACAAGACCAGTGTCCTGCTCTCCGGCTGAGCCCAAGGTGGTGGCAGCACGTCAGAGGAAGCCCTGCTTGTGCCCAGGGAGGCTGGCTCTTCGGCTGGGACTCCAGGCTTGCCAAAGACCCCAGTATTCAAGTAAGGGAGGGTCCAGCAGAGCCAGTAGACCTGATGGTGCAACACAGACTGGTGCCTGCTGACTAGCACCTGGGGACATCTCACCCCAGAATGACCAGAGCCTTTGCCCTACCTCGGGAAGCAGCATGGCCCTAAGAATGACTGCCCAGAGAGAAGTGGACTTAGAGGAAAAATTAAGTTTATGTAAGGAAAGGAAAGAAAATGCAGTATTTCTCCTATCTCTGAGTTTGAAGTTGAGATTCAGTCCTAATGAACACTGACCCCTTTCCCACCCCATCCCTCTGACGAGTGCGACCTAGCTCTCAGCTCCCGGGGACCCTTGGCCTTAGAATCACTTCCCCATCTCCCCTCCCCCCAATACTCCTTCTTAGTGTATTTACCCTATTTTTGGAAGTGACTTCCACCACCTTTACAGTATGCTATTTGTTAAAAGCAAATGCACCCTAGTGACTGACAAACTCCAAGGAAGGAAAGACCTGCTATTGGGTGTTAATACCAAACCTACAGCTCAGACAAAATTGGAATGTTTTGAAATCTGATCAAATCCATCTTAACTGTGATATATTATCAAATTAGTGCATTATCAATTCACCTTAACTCCAATATGTGTTCTTAAAATCCATTTCTCTCATCAGTCTACACCGTAAGACCTGCCCTAAGCCACACAGTGCAATGGCAGTGACTTTGGGAATCCAGCTACCCCAGGCCTTTTAGCTCACCCTCCTGTCTCCACCCTGCCTCTGTGTCTTCTCCATTCCTCCTTCTGAACCTCTTCTCAAATAGCCCTTAATGTATCTCTTCGCACAGATGTTGACCTGACCCTGCTGGTCCCTTACTAATGGCTCACTTAATAGCCTTTGAACAGAAGAAGTTTCCTGCAAATGGCTGTCCTCCAGATCTCATATGTCTTCTACCTTGCATTTCTTCATTTTTCTGTCATCTTTGTTTTATACCTGGCCCTTTGACCTCTCCATGGCCTTCTGTTTTGGATCCTGGCACCTTTATTAGTGGGGTTCAGTTGGGAAATCAGCACCTGCTCTACATACAGAGCAGGATTTCATACAGAAAACTGGTTGTAAACATATTGAAGGATGTGGAGGAGCACAGGGAGAATGGGGAGGACCCAGACAGGATGCTGAACCTTGCTGTTGGGCTGCTGAAGCATCACCACTCTGCTAATAGAGTTGTTGGCCATCCTCGGCAGAAGTCAGGAGCCCACACGCTGCTGCTGCTGCTGCTGCTGCTTCCAGAGACCCTCCAAGCACAGATGCCAGTGTGGGCTGGTTTCTTCTTCTGACTTTCCACTCCTACCAGTGCCTTTTAAAGGTATGTTCCAACCAGAAGCAGTGGCAAGAGAATCTGGAAAATATAGTCTGCACACTCACATCTGGCCCACACCCTGTCAGGCTAGGCCCTCTGGAAGGGCAGGACTGGAGCTGACAGCCCACACGCAAGACCTCACAGCACCCTCCAGACACAGGACCTGCTACCTGTTCGTTGGCCTTTTGCCTTGGCTGTACCTCCAATCAGTATCTCACCTGCAGACTTCATTGTTAACGGAAACCAAAGGGAAGACTGGCAAGAGATGCCACACCCGCACAGGTGTAGGCAGACTCTGGGCTCAACCAATGCTCAGCACATGGAAGGTTGGCCTTACTCTACCCCTTGTCACCTGTGGGGATCTGTGTTTAGGAAAACTTGATGTTTTGTTTCTGTTTCCTTAGTAGCCATTTAGCTTGACTCCTTACATTTTCCAAATTTGATTCATTCTATATTTCCTAGGAGATATGGTAGAAATATTTGACTTGGGCATTACCCAAAACAGGAAATTGCATTTCACAGTGTTTTATTATCTCTGGTTCCCATTTGCTCCTGGTGTGCTTCTAAGTCAAATGTCTGCCTTTGAACAAGTGGCCCAATTTAACAGTGATTGCGAGATATTGGTTGAAAGTCTGCTACTGACCTGACCCTGAATAAAGAATTTAAAAAGCAGGGCCTCCCTGGTGGCACAGAGCAGGTTGAGTGCAGCGCTGTGAAGCTGTCCACAGCCTCTGCAGCAGGGGTTCAATTCCCGGCCGGCCAGGGAGATTCCCACATGGCGCAGCAGACCTCTCCTGTCATGCCCATTGCTCCCCTCAGCAGTGCTCTCAAGTCTATCTGCCTGTTCTGCTCCCTGCTCTGTCTCTGGTGAATCCTCTCACCCTCCCGCGCCTCTGGCCTATACCCCAGCTATTGTATAAATAAAAAAAAAATAAATCTTTAAAAAAAAAGAATTTAAAAAGCAGAGCAAAGAAAAAAATGACCCACTACTCATCTTTAGGTTGTTTATGATTTTGTTAAGGAACAAGGCTTATGTGCATGCAACTTCAGAAGACGAATAGATGTAATATACTCTACAGTGTTAATGACTGTGGTGTAGATTCTAGGGATTACAGTTCAGAAGAGTAACATTTCTAAGGAAAGGATTATATTTAGAAGGAAAAGGAACAAAAGAGGTGAGTTCCTATCAAGGAGAGCTGTGATGATAAAGACAAGAAATGAAGGATATATGTGGATAGGCAGTAAGATGACTTGGTTGGATAGGAAACTATGGTAATTTTGAAGGTCTTGAACAATAACTTGAGGAAATTGAACTTAATTCTATAATAGACAAAACAATGGTTTAAAATGACAAGTTCAAACCATGTTGCCATCATTCTGATTCTAGAGAATAAAACATATAAGTAGTCTAAAAGAACCACTATTTTAATAAATAAGACTCAAGTGAAAATTTAGTTCTACAAGTTCTATAGTATTTTTTTTTTTTAATAGAGGCATGCTTTATTTATTTGTTTGCTGGTTTGTTTGTTTTGTTTATACATGCACTGGGTACAGTCAGAAGCGCGGGAGGGTGAGAGAATTCACCAGAGCCAGAGCGGGGAGCAGAGCAGGCAGAAGGACCGAAGTACACTGCTGAGGGGAGCAGCGGGCGGAAGTTCTATAGTATTTTATAAAATACTGACACATTAGGTATCCAATAGAAAAAAATGTGTTAGCATATATCTTACTGTATTTTTTTCCTAAAATATAAAGTATAAATATCCCTCACTATCCTAATCCATTTGGTTCCTGAGTTTGGATAGTATGTTTAGATAGAAAGAAAGTGATGCAGGGCCTCCTCTGGTGGCACAGGTGGTTGAGCACTGTGCTGTGAGGCTGTCTGCAGCCTCTGCAGCGCCGGTTCGATCCGGCCTTTGAGGGTCCCATATGGCACCGCGGACCTCTCCAGTCTTGTCTGCTGCTCCCCTCAGCAGTGTTCTGTTCCCCGCTTGTCTCTGGTGACTCTTGTCACCCTCCCGCGCATCTGGCCTGTACCCTGGTTCTTGTATAAATAAATCAATAAATCTTAAAAAAAAAAAAAAAAAAGGAAGAAAGAAAGAGATGCAGTGATATCTAAATCGATTTGATTCCTTAGTTCCCGAAACAGGAGAGCAGAGAATTTGAGCCCTAACTCAAAAAAAATGCATCCTAATCTATTACATTCTTGAATTTGTATAGTGTTAAGAGAGCAAACAAGATTCAGATCAGATTTTCCAGTGCTCTCTCTCTTCTATTCTCACCTCCAAATCTTTAGGATCTTATCCAACCTGTCCGAGTAATACCCAAGGCCCCAATCCAGGTAAGCATCTTCTACCACTTGCTCTTGGGTGAAGAAGCTGGTAGTCAAGCTTTGAACTAGTTCCCCAGCACCACTAAACACAAACACAGACACACACACACACTTTCTCTCTCACTCACTCACACACTCATTCTAGCTTTTTAACTCTGAGAAGGGTTCCCTCTAGTGGCCTAGACATGCAATACCCTGCAGTAACAGGCCCCATCTCCGTCCCTTCCCGCCCTCCCATTACCTAACATTTGGTTTTCTGTGTGAGGTAGAAAATGAAGAGGTTGGCTTTAGCCAGGTTGTGAGGGGGTTTGTGGCCAGACTAACGACTTTGGTCTTTGCTTTACAATGTGAGATACTGAGCGACAAAAGTTTTAAAGTAGGAGGGGAAGTGACCAGTTCTCTATTTTATAAAGAACAGGGCTTGCCTTCAGTACTTGGGTAACTATCAGAGAGTAAATGAAGATAATGAAAACAGTTAGCTTAAGAAATTAAAAATAAATTAAAACTTCCTGTGTGTGGCCAGCTACCTGCTAAGATGAGAGAAGGTACTGCCATCATTTTGCCAGACTAACAGAGGCAAGTACAAAATCAGCTGAAAGATGCATAGCATGCCTTCATCACCTCCTTAGTCTCCAGTAACAACTGCCCCCATCCCAACAGTGTGCCACATTTTGACCCAGGTAAACTCTATTAAAATAAAAGTGGGAAGGAAAGGAAAAAGGATCTCATCACCAAAAGATACCAGGAAGACTGCATCAGTTAGTATTACACTTGACTCAGAGTAAAAAAACCGAAATAACAATGACTTCAGCAAATACTGCTTTTCCTTGTCTTATATAAGTCCGGAGGTAGGAAATTCAAGCTTGGAGTGGTGGTTCTTTTCCTCAGACTCCTGGGAATCCAGGCTGCTTCCAAATCACTGTTCTTGTCTTCATGATCCAACATGGATGTTAGAAGACCAACCATCTCCCAGGCAACCGGGTGAAGAACGGAGCCAAGAGGGAGTGAAGAACACGTGCTAGCTATTTTTAAAGAAGCGTTCTGAAAGTTGGTATAGCTCTTCTGCTTATAGTTTCTTGTCCTGGACTTTCTCACGTCTCCTGCTAGCTGCAAGGGAGATTTGGGTTGTCCAGAAGCCAGGCGATAAAGCGGGTCTGCTGGGAGAAGATGGTGGTCCTTCTTGGTCTCCGCTAACCTTATTTTCTTTTTACTTTTCTATCCCTAACTCCATTTATCTGCTTCCCTACTGTGTGCAAAGTTGACACTATGGCAATATTCCATAACCTGTTCCTTCCAAAGAGGTCTGCAGTTCCAGGGGAACCTTGCTGCTCTTTATTTACTGCCAGGACTTCAAGTTCAATAGCCCCTTCTTGAACTTGGAGTCAGGGTAGGGTCATGTAGAAACCTTGTGAACAATTCCTCTATACCCTAGAATAATGGTAGGCAAACATTTTCATAAAAGATTGAATAATAAATATTTTTGGTTTTGTCAGTCATACTCTTTGTGGCAAGTACTCAATTCTGCCATTGTGAAAGTAACCATAAGTGATATGCATGGTTTATTTCAATAAGAATTTATTTTTGGACACTGAAATTTGGTTTACTTTTAATTTTTATATGCTACAACATATTATTTTGATTTTTTCCAACCATTTAAAAATGTAAAAACTGTTCTCATCTCACAGGCCATACAAAAACACATGGTAGGCCTGATTAGGCTGATAGGCTATAGATTACCAACTCCTGTTCTAAAAAGTGAAGATGTAGGATAAACAGTATAAATGACTAAGGTAGTCCCCCCTTATCTATGGAGAGGATGCCTCTCAATATCCCCAGTGGATGCCTGAAACTGCAAATAGTATTGACCCTGATATATACTGTTTTTCCTTCAGGTATGTGTAATACCTATGATAATGTTTAATTTATAAGGTAAGCACAGTAATAAATTAACAGTAACTAATGATAAAATAGAACAATTATAATATACTCTAATAAAGGTTATATGAAGAGTTATTCTGTGGTCTCTCTCTCAGAGTGTCTTATTGTACCTAGTACTGTTGGACCACAGTTGACAGTAGCAACTAACTGCGACCACAGAAAACAAAACCTAACTCTATTTGGCAGATAAGAGGGGACTACCATATATAGATGACATTATAAATTACTAGTGCTGGCACTGAAGTAAGCCCTACACATAATCCTCACAACAACCCCATGAATAGTTTGCATTATGAATATGATTTTATCGATGACGGTCAAGCCCAGAGAGGTTAACTAACTCATCTGAGGTCACACAGTTAGCAAAGGGTACAGCCTCAGAGTCTGTGTCAAATCACAGTGCTGTGTCAAACAGACCAGCCTGCATAGGGAGAATGGGAAAAAAATGGACAGCAGGGAACATTGTGCAGCCTCACTCACTACCCAGATGCTGCAAGGGGCAGAGAGGCAGAAACCTATCCATAACATAAGGGTAAGGTGGGTAAGAATGTACTCTGAGGTCACAGACCTGGGTTCAATCTTCACCTCACCATCCATTAGCTGTGTGCATTTAAGCATTATAGGACTCTTTGAACCTTGTTTCTCTCTGCTGAAAAATGCAAATAATGACATTTTTTGTTTGTTTCATGAAGTTTCTGGGAGGAGGTATGAGGCATGCTTAACCTGTGCCAGCACTTTTTGTCAAATATAGATGTAGGGGGGATGTTGCGTCAGGCATCATCACACTGACAAAGACATGGGAGTTGTGGAGCAGACCACATAATGCAGGATGCTGCTTGAAAGCAAGATCCTGGCAATTTTTACTGATAGAATAATCATATAGCATCAGCTATGTGTGTTAGGAGGACAAGGAGAAAAGTATGGGTGAAACTCAGGAATATCATCTAGGGCTTGGGGGAATATGAGTCTGCTGACCGTTTTTTCAGCTTGATAACCAAGTGTTGTAATCAAAACTGGACCCCAGACCCCCAGCCTAATCTTATCAACAAGGCTGATCAGCTTCTGGGGTCCCTTGGCATACATTGGTCCTGGCCCCCTGGCTGTTCCCGGTCATACCTCATGATGTATAAGTCAGGAGTAAGTTTATGCATCCATCATCAGCCCTCTGGACGTTCCGGTCATACCTCTTTTTTTTTTTTTAAAGATTTATTTATTTATTTATACAAGCACTGGGTACAGTCAGAAGCACGGGAGGGTGAGAGAATTCACCAGAGCCAGAGTGGGGATCAGAACAGGCAGACTGACGAAATACACTGCTGAGGGGAGCAGCGGGCCCAGCAGGAGAGGTCTGTGCGCCATGTGGGACCCTCACCTGTGGCTGGGGATCGAACCGGCTCTGCAGAGGCTGCGGGCAGCTTCGCAGCCCAGCTCTCAACCGCTGCACCACCAGGGGAGGCCCTCCGGCCATACCTCTTGATGCATACTCTTCCCAGGGTGATCAAGCTTTCTGCTTTTGATTGGTATGAAAGGCACCTTGTAAGGTTTTGCTCCTACAGCTGATTGTCTGGTTCTGAAGGGCAGTTCTGACCTTGTGTAGGAATGCAGAACTGCAGGTAACTATAATGGAGGCTGAACACACCACTTAAGTCTAGCCGACCCACAGGGGTTACTGTGGAATGAGAGAAAAGTAATGTCTGGACCATAATGAGGCTGGGGCAAAGGAACACTGGAGATGGCGCTGTTATTTCAGTAAAGTATTCAAACACCAGGAGAGGAACTTTGACCTCTGGCTGGCTGGGAGAAGAAGACTAGGGCAACACAACTAGTTTCCTTGAGTTCCCACTCCATGTCCTCTGCTTTGATATGAAGGGTAGGGAGCAGCAGAGCAAGACCCTGCCCAGAGAAGCTGCCTGTCTTATGGAAAGATAAAATGCACAGTTCTGAAACCTTTCTTCCTCAGCTGGGATCTCTGGAAGTAGACAGGCTCCTGCAATATGCCGTGTCTGGCAGACTTTGTTCTGCATTGCTTTTTAGTGAGATCACATCTTCTGGCTGCCATCATTGGGGCCTTTGTCCCTGAAGTCCAGCCCCCTGCCCAGGTGAAAAGGGTAGAGATACATGTAAACTGATATTTGTGTTGCCTTATATGTCCAGCCTGCTCAGTCACAATCACAAAGACCCTGTTCAGAAATGAAACCCCCTAGCCATAGGAGGCAGGACCTGAGAGAGCCTGAACCCTCACTGGGGCATGAGAATAATTTTATTAAGCTCTTTTTGGGCTAAGACACTGTTCTAGGAGTGATTTGCACACATATCCTTGTTCATTTCTTTCAACAATCTCCCCAGGGATACTCCTCCAACCCCAATTTACAGATGAGAAAACTGGAGCAGAGAGCAGTTAAGTAACTCTCCTAAAGTCACGCAGAGCCAGGATTGTAGCCCACACCTGGGTGCAGAGCCCATGATCTCCTCCCCTATAGATCATTGGTTTGAGTTTGGTTATACATCAGGGAAACCCCCCTCCCCGCCGCCCAGCATCTTGTTAAAAAATATGCACACCTGGGATCCCACCCACAGAGATTTTGAGTCAGTGGGTGTGGGGAGCGGCCCAGGAATATGCATGCTTAACAAACATTCTGGGTGATTCTGGGGCATGCCAGAGTGAGAAGCGCCCCTGCAGGAAACACCGTGGAGGTGGAGCCCCTATAACTGTGGAAGTAGGACCAGCTGTCAAGGCTAAAACAGTGACCCAGCTTCAGGAGAATTGCAAAACAGATGTTGACTCTATTTTTAAACATCCAAAGCAGTTAAATTCAAGAAAACTGAGAATAAAAGTGTCTATAACAGAAAGGAAACCCAATCTAAACAGGTTTCTGAGCCAGAAACTGGAATAAGGAGGCTATCAGAACAGCGGTTTGGGCAGAAAGGGGTGCTATTCATTCTCTGGGGGGGGGTGTCCCAAAGTTCTGAAGATGTCAGCTGTCCTCATCTGCAGGGGAGAGGTGAGGCAAGGTGGGAGGAGAGGTGTGGGGGGATCAGGAGGGTTGGCCTGCCTGTGGTGAGGACCGAATGGCCTTTCTTAAGCCCATCCAAGTGTGCTAGCTAAAGAGAGATGGAAATTGTGTGTCACCAAAGAGCCTGAGCTACAGATTATGGTTCACCAGACCCAGTCTGATTCTTCGCTTTCCTCAGAAACAGCCCTTTGCACCCCTACCCCTTGTTCTAGCCCTGGCTGAAGGAAGCCCATTTTACTTCAGCACCTCTGCCTCATTTCTTTCTTAGCCTCACTACTAACTAAAGAATGGAAATTAAAATAAGATCATTTACTTACCAGACTGACAAAGATATCAGAGAAAATATATCAGCATACATGGTTGATGGAGTATAATTTGTCCAATCATTTTTTGTGGGATGTTGGAAAAGATTTATTAAAATGTCTAATGTCCTTTCTGTTTGATCTCATCATTCCACTTCAAAGAATTTATTCTGCAATTGCAAAGGAGAAAAGTACAAAGCTATGTACTGAAGCACTGTTTGTACTAGCAAGAACACCCCAGTTCCTTCACTTTCCAACCATGTAATTTTGGGGAAATTATTTAGCCTGCCTGTGCTCAGTTTCCTCACTTATAAAATTGGTAATAATCTGATCTTCATCCACAGTTTCTGGCTCATAGCTCCCCAAAGTCTTGGAATTCCTTAGTGTTGAGAGTGATACATGAATGAGGCAACTTTTGTAAGCATCTAAGGATGGAGTCTAGTTGGCAGAAGAGTCAACCACATGATTAGAGCCACTCTAGAAAATTAATCAAACCTGAGGAGGTGTCATAGGAACCTGTGACTGCAGTCAGTCATGAGCACAGGTAACCATGTAGGCTTGCAAATGTTATCTGAGTGGAGGGCAGTCTTGGAAGACTGAGCCCTTAACCTGTAGAATTTAATGCTGTCTCCGGGTAGATAGTGTCAGAACTAAGTGGAACTGAATTCTCAGTCACCCTGCTGGTGTCTGAGAATTGTTTGGTGCTGTGTGAAAGCCTCCACACACTCCCTCATGCTAGAAATTGTTCTCATGACACCACCTTCACCTTGATAAGCACATTAAATAATTATTCTTTGATTCATATCAGTTGGCAAATGCATTTAATTCTATTACTTTCTGTTTAGAAAGACAGTGAGAGATTTGATGAGACTGATAGAGAAGAAGGCCACTTCGGGACTCGGGCCTTTGATCACAGAAGACAGGCCTTTGCTTAAAGACAAGGTAAGGGTCTGGCTAGGTAATGAAGTACACTGTGTCACCAAAAGGGCAGAATCTTTAAGATAAACCTGACCAGATGACAGGGTCAAAGGCTGTAGAATTTGGAGGTCATAGGGTTGCATTTCTGTCTCAACTTTGCAATTTAATAATTCTATGAACCCTGAGTTCCCATTCCTAATCCTCCCTTCTCTCAGCCATGACGGAAGGTCAGTCATGCCTGCCCCAGCCTGTCTGAGTGCGACTGGGCATTAAAAAGTATTCCTGCTGCCACCTAAAAACAAGCACATTTTATTATTATTACTATTGGAAAGTCTAGTTGGAACTGGCTCAGATGTGTCTGTACAGGGGCTCTCCCTGGACGGCTGGCTGGGATGAGGGGCTGGCCCTGCAGCCCTGGCTACATGTCTCTCAGAGTCACACACATAAGCACTTAAAATGATGATTCATCTTTGCTGAGATCAAAACTTTAAAGAGAACAAGTCCAGCTGATAACAAGCTTCCTTCAGAGAGTCAAATGAACAATTCAGGGCCTGTTGATGCTGGGATAAAGCAGACAAAGAGCTCAGGTCTCCAGCTTCTGGCCCAGGGAACACAGCTGCCAGAGCAGGCAGCAGAGGCCCTGCCTCTGTGGTCTCTTTCCCTGGGAAACAGGTTTTAAGCAGAGGCATTTTCAATGGCTTACTCTTGCCCTATCTATAGCATCCTGGCCCACCCAAGAACATCCCCCAAGACCCACCAAACAGACATGGGTCAACTCTGCAGCACAGTGAAGCAGGTGTCCACTGAATGAGGACAAGATGTTATGGTTGCAATAAAGGAAATAGGAAGACTGTACCCTGCCCGTAAGGAAGGAAGAGGATACCTGCACACACAGTGGGGGTGATGACCAAAAGCCTTTCAGAAGTAGAATATGGGCAGAAAGAGCCCTCATTAGTACAGTACCGTATTAATTACAGTATTAATTACATGAGATATGGGTTTGAGTCTTCTGCCACACTTTCTCTTTCTTAGACTGTTTCCCTATCTTTAGAAATGGGGATGAGATTAGCAGTGCTTTTTGACCCACAGTTGTTGCGAAGAGTTCTTGGTGTTTTGGAGCACTATACTAATAACACATCACTATTAATGATATGTTTTTAGTTTAGTTTTTTTTTTTAAAGAGGCATGTATTATTTATTTATTTGTTTGTTTGTTTATACATGCACTGGGTACAGTCAGAAGCGCGGGAGGGTAAGAGAATTCACCAGAGCCAGAGCGGGGAGCAGAGCAGGCAGAAGGACCGAAGTACACTGCTGAGGGGAGCAGCGGGCGGCAGGAGAGGTCTGCGCGCCATGTGGGACCCTCCTCTGGTGGCCGGGGAGCAGCCGGGGATCGAACCGGCGCTGCAGAGGCCGCAGGCAGCCTCGCAACCCAGTGCTCAACCACTGCGCCACCAGGGAGGCCCTGTTTTTAGTTTTAATGATGGCGTTTATATCATTTGAATTTTAAGTGCTGGAGGGAGCATCATTGAGAGGATCGGAATTGTATAGCAATTTGGTCATCATCAAGGCTATTGATAGGTATTTCTGAAAAATTTTTGATTGCAAATAATTGCTCCATCATACTTCAACAACACAGGAATCACAGATCCCAGAGCTTATTCAGGCACCTTGTTTGACAGACAAGGTAACAAGAGGCCGACTCTGTTGATTTTTTCCATGTTTATACAAGGTTTTTATACCACAGATTAGGTGCTCCAGACGTACTTGTGAGATAGACCTGAATTCATTCCTTTCTTTAGTTTGTGCAGAGCTAGGACCCACAGCACTGTGTTGTGAGATGGAAAGAAAATAAGAAAAAACCTGGGATTTGAGTATGCAAATGCTTTTTCAACAGTCTTCAAGTCTGAACTATTTAAAGTCCTTTTTAAATAACATAATTCGATTGCATTATTCTATCACCTATATATGTGTGTGTGTGAGTTACATATATATGATGTATACACTTACATACTATGTACAGATCTTTCTAAACTTACCAGAGAGTTATGTCACAATAAACCCATCAAACGTTGAAAAATCACAAGTCAAAATGTATTTCATATGCCTAATCTACCCAACATCACAGCTCAGCTAGCTTATCTAAGAACAATTCCATCAGCCTACAGCTGTGCAAAGTCACGTAACACAAAGCTTATTTTATAATAAAGCATTGAATATCTCATGTAATTAATACTGTACTGAAAGCAAAAAACAGAATGTCCTAATTCAAAATCTGAAGTACGGGTTCTACCAAAAGCATATCACTTTCACACCATCTGTAAAGTTGAAAAATCTTAAGTCGAACCATCGTAAATTGGGACCATCTGTGTGTGTATATATATAATTTTTTCTTCTTCTTGGCAAGGGGGGTGGTGGTGAAGAAAGAAGAAGACAATCATAATTCTTTCTGGTTACATATCCTGTGTGTTTTTGGATATTTTGGTTTAGAAGTAATTCCTTCTCTTGCTGTTGGGAAAAAAATAGAAAATTAGATCATTTCTTGGTGGAATGTGGCATATATAGGTGTGCATGTATGCATGAATGTATCTGTATGTCTGTCCCATATAATTCTCTTTTTTTTAACTGCAAAGACTGCTTACTAGCTGCAAAATTACAAGCAATTTATTTAGTGTTTCAACATCCTCTTGTCTCCTTCCTCAAATGACCTAGATACATTTTGATCCCCAGGTAGGGATAGCATGCTGCCCTAGGGAAGATCCTGTATTAGAAATTATTTAGGAGGTCTGGGCTGCTTGTCAAGAGTCTCCTGTTCTTCACTTACAAACCTTGATTTTCCCCTTGGGATTGAGGCTGGCAGGAGACACGTGAACTAAGGTTATTTTATGAACATGTTTTGAGACTGGTTATTAAACACTTTTCTAAGTGCTTGTAAATATTCACTTATTTTATCATTACAACAACCCTATAAGTTACTATTATTGTCTTGTCAATTTTATAGCTAAAACTAAATAATTTTTTTCAAATTCTACAAGACTGTAGGTACTGTTGGATGAGTCCTCTGCCAAGATTAATTAACATCTCTGTTAAACAAAAATGAAACTTGCCTGATGGCCTCTTTCTAGTAGTAGCATTCTTAATTGGGGGTTGGGGGCATATATCCTTTTGAGGATCTAATGAGAGTTGCAGACTCCTTCCTTAGAAATTATACAGACACCAATAAGTTAATCTGCATACTGAAGCCACATAGAGCCCAGGTAAAAGTTTTATAATAGCAGAGGAACACATCAGTAGTAACCTCTGGTGACAAATTTGCCATTCTGGCCTCTAATCATAGAGAGAGTTTCTGGAATATACTATATACTTGTGCCATATGCCCCTTCTTTCTCAAGCCAAAGTCTTCCCAGACCTATCTTACAAAGTGAAACACCCTTTTTTTTTTTTTTTTTTTAAGATTTATTTATTTATTTATACATGCACTGGGTACAGTCAGAAGCGCGGGAGGGTGAGAGAATTCACCAGAGCCAGAGTGGGGAGCAGAGCAGGCAGAAGGACCGAAGGACACTGCTGAGGGGAGCAGCGGGCGGCAGGAGAGGTCTGCGCGCCATGTGGGACCCTCCTCCAGTGGCCGGGGAGCAGCCGGGGATCGAACTGGCGCTGCAGAGGCTGCGGGCAGCTTCGCAACCCAGCGCTCAACCACTGCACCACCGGGGAGGCTGTGAAACACCCTTTAATCTGCTCTTTCAATGTCATGTGCCTTTCCATTCAAAAACTTTACCAGTTACATTACACATATATTTGGTGATTATTCAATTCAGGTCTCTCTCTTCCTACTAGGCACAGGCTCCATGAGAGAAGGGCCTTTGGTTTCCATTTACCAGTATTCCCATACAATTTGGGACATGGTAGGGAAAAAAAACTGGTGTTCAGGTACTTGGTAAGGTAAATTGTGAATAACCACCTCCACAATCCTACATTCTCACCACCTAAGAGCCTGGATCTCACAATGTCTCCAAGCTGTCCATCATACCATTAGGTATCTAATGTTGGAAATTTCAGTCTCATATTGAGCTAGAGTCTTTGTGGCTTCCATACATTGGATTTAATTCTGCTTGTAGTATCAATTCCTTGAGTACCTAGCCTTCTTTTTACATAGCTCCAAATTTTCAGTCATTACTGGTAGCGGCCTCCTTGAGGACAGGAGAGTGTAGTAATCCTCTCCATATCCCTAACCCCCAGCTCAGAGCTTGTCTCAACCTGTCACTTAAATAGAATCACTTTTGATAAGGATCTCTTGTATTACTCACTTCAGAGCCTGCTCCACTTTGCCTTTGTGTCTCATTAGCTAGTGGCCAAAATTCTGAACAATATAGCTTTGGTCTTCCCAGTGCACTTCTTTCCTTCCATTGTTTGTACCATCACTAGTGCCAACTAAGATGCCATGAGCTTTGGAGGCAGCCTTTTATGACACTTAATGAGTCCTACTTATGTTGGTCTTTTTTTCTTCTTTGAGAGCTCTCTCTCCTAAGCGTAATTGCATGTATGACCTCATTTATTAAAAGACTGCACTCGACAGCTCCCAGGCCCATTAAAATACCTAATGTTATAATGTCAGTGTGTTTCCAGACTCTACAAAGCAGACTGGCAATTTCATGAAACACCACCGGTTCCACACCAAGAGCAACGTTATTTAAAAATAGGTCTACGTGGTGTGATGACTGCTACCCAAGGCTGACCTAAAACCTTCCCTGCTACTGATAAGTATCTTTAGAGAGTAAAGGGAGTGTGTTTGAGCTTCAAGTAAGATTTTTTTAAAGGCCATCCTCTTTAATCATCAACTCATACTCAGAACCATCACTAGACCCATTCTCGAGGGTGCTCATAATGCAGGGCGCTCTAAGTTCTTAGCACAGGACTCTCCTGGGTAAATATGAGTATGGGCACATCATTGCTAATGTGCACTGGGCTTGGCAGAATGCCATAAGGCCAATATGATGAGCATAGTTTCTTCTTTGTCTTTTAGGCAAGATTAAGAGGAGAGCCACTCAATCTCCAGCACTGTAATAATTTCTTTGCGGGGAACATGTCCTGACCTGGTAAAGAGATGGACGCAATGATTTAGTTTCTTTTTCCCATATTCAGCTTTCATGAGCTATATGACAAATGGGTAAAGGATCAGAGCATGCTGAGAACTAATGAACCAGAGGGAGAAATTCATTTAATGACTTGAATGTGCTTTATCTCATGTGATATGTAGGTCAATTCACTGTAAATTTATTCATAGGGCTTATTTGTCCTCAGCCTGATTACATGGCATGTATTGTAAGATTTCAGCCCTGTGTAAAACAGAACAGATCCAGCTTGTTCCTCCCTAGCCCTCCCCTTCCCTGCCAAGCCCCACCTTCCCCACAGGATGACAGGAATCTAGCAACATCCATCAATGCTTGTCTCAATTGAAAAGACTGCATTTCAGGCAATTCAGAAAATTGATTTGGGCTTTTTATTGCATTTTTTAAGAAACACTTGGAAAGTTGAACACCTACACAGAAATTCAGATCTACTGCTAAATTAACAGCCAAAAGAAAGATCAGACGAGAAGACGGATATTTCATCATTCTATGAGTCCAGCTGGGCATGTGTCACCAGAGAGACAATTTTGTCAAGTGCAGCAACCAGGGAATAAATTTTATGTGGTTTGACTAGCAACTCTTTCTCAAGTTTTATTTAAGAAACCCAAAACAGTGATCTTATGGGGAGTACCACCACCATTTTCATCCCATCGTCATCATCATTAGTTTGTAAAATGGAAATCAGTAACAGAGTAAGCAAGCTTATATTGGTGTTCCATTAGCTTCTTTACCTCTTAGAATCAAAAAGAGAATCTTTTAGAATGTCCTAAAAGACCAGGCAGTAAAGCAATTGGATTAAAGCTTTGAACAGTCTTGTAAAATGGTGTCTTCAAAATGGTGTCTACAAGAGCTGTATTTTGAAAGGAAGACATTTGTGGGGGCTTAATTCACATTAATAAAACTTGTGGGTTTGTGCAGCAATGTAAAAAAACCCTGCAGTTGTCAAAAATCATCTTTCTGACTTGAAGGGGAGAGAAATGGAATTGTGAAGTCCTTTTCCATTTGCAGTTGAAGCTTAGGGTTGATTTTAGAGGGAAGATACAGGAAAGAGTAAGAATCATTAATTTGACATTGAGCACTTAACGTATAATGCCAAAAATCTCATTTTTACCCCAAATCAATTTCACCTCCAAGGCAAAGAACACCGTGGTCTTTTTATGATTTTGTAAGTTCCAGGGGGTTTTATAGAAAAGAAAAAAAATCACTTTTTCAGGTCTTTCTAGTAAAAGAACAAAACTGTTAGCTTAGTACAATGTCCTCCCACTTATAGAACATTTATTTAAAACAATGGTGAGCCCTAGAAAAACTCCGAAGTAATTTTTCAAGTCCCATAAAAAGGTGATATTGAATTGCATTGATCTTAGAAAACATGGCCTTAGAAATAAGCAACAATAATGCTCTACATTTGTTTGAAATTTTAGTCACAATTGTAGCTAATCCTCACAGAGTGCTGTGATTTTCAGCAGTGCTTTCTCTTGCATGTGTGTTGTTTTCTGTAGCCACCAGGGGAGGTCAAATCACACCTATGGCATATCTGCTGACCATAAAGTACAGAACATAAAGTTTGGTGTCTAGATAAGTTAGCTTGCTGTTAGAGGTCAGGGTGTACCATAATCCTCCATGACTTTAAGCCCAATGAGGGGCACTAAGACCCAAGACTGGCTAAGTCTCAGCTCCCACTTCACACTCACTCTAGGGCACGGGCTCAATGAGAGCAATGACTAATGGAATTGCCTGACCTATTTAGATCCTTCTTCACTCCTTCTGTCTTTAGTCAGTGTTTAGGTGCATCTGGCAGTGTCCAACCAGGGAAACAGAACCCACTGTAGGTATTCAAATGGAAGGGCTTTATTACAGGGACTTGGTTACACAGGTGATAGAATTGCTCAGAAGAAAAATGTTGGGAAGCCAAACAAAAGATAGTGCAGCATCCTAAGGTTCCCAATTCCTAGCAGCATCTACCATCTTGGCTCGAGAAAAATAGAAAAAAGAAATAACCAGGCCCCTCACTGCAGTTAAACTGGAACAAGGTGGGCTAGTCTGCCTGAAATGGAGCCATGAAAGAGATGTTGTCACTGCTAGAGAATTCATCCAAGAAGAGGAGCTGGACATCCCTTCTTCCTGCCTACCAGCCTCCCACTAGCACCTCCTCTTGGTGGAACTCAGCTGGAACAAGGGCCAGCATATTTTCTTTGTGCCAATTGTAATCTTGAATTCCTGTAAGTTAAATGTGCATATAACTGACAACACTGTTTATATTACACCTTTTACAAATGAGGAAATTAGATTCAGGTTAAATAATCTGACTAAGAGTTCACGGGTGAAAAATGATAGATCCAGGTCTTCAGCACTATGCTACAAAAAGGTAATTTTAGGTTTTAAAAACACAATAGACATTCAGAACCGACCTCACCCCTCAGGGCATTTCAAGCTCTGTGCCTAGAGCTCTGAGGTCCACAGGACAGAATGAATAGGATCTCAGACTTCAGCCCCGCCCCACACACCCCTATTTCAGCTCTGAGGTCCACAGGACAGAATGAACAGGATGCCAGACTTCACCCCTCACCCCTATTTCAAATTTTGTGGTAATTTAATTTGTTATGCATTGGGATTCTATTAAGATTTTATTTTAAGATAATGGTTCTACTAAATGAATAAAAGTGTGCTAGTTTATCGCCCTCAAATGAAGTAACTAAAGTTCAGAGGGGAACTAGTTAACGGCAGACTCACGGCAGACTCATATCTAGGTGTTCAGACTTGTCGCTCAAGGCTTGTGTTTGATACTCTAGGGAGCATGTGACCAGCTATGAGAGAATGACAGTAAGGCAAGGGAAGGAGGGAAAAGTGACAGGGGGAAACAGAAGAAAGAGACCAGGCAGAGAAAGATTACCCAGCCTAGAAATAGAGAAAGAAATCCACATTCACTTGAGGATGCTGCTTACAGACTATAATAGCAGTGTTTTTTGAATTGAGGCAAAAGCAAGAACAACTCTGTGAGAAATTTGGCCCATTTGGGGAGGGGGGCGCTGAGAGAAACAGAGATAATACTATAGACACATGTCATGGTATGGATGCACCTCCCAAACATTATGCCAAGTGGAAGAAGCCAGAAATAAGTGACCATTTATTGTTTGATTCCACTTACATAAAATGTCCAAAAATAGGCAGATCTATCATGATAGAAAATAGACTAGTTGTTGCCTGGGGCTGGGGGTGGGGGAGTGGTATGAGCAGGAAGTGATTGCAAATGGATTCATTTCAGGGGCTACTGAGATTATTCTCAAATGAGACTGTGGTGATGCTTGTATAACACTGTAAACTTTCTAAAAATTCTAGAATTGTATATTTAAAATGAGTGAATTTTATGGTGTTCATTTTATTTCAATAAACTTATTTTTTAAAGTAAAAAAGATAAATCCAGGACTGACTAGCCTAGGGTATTGGGGGCACAAAAGCTAACATGCCCCCCCCCCCACCACCCTCTAACCCCCACACACCCGTTGATGAAGATTGCGCAGGCTTTTGTGCCATTGCCCTTTGTGGCTATCACCTGCAGGCTATCACCTGCAGAATCTAGGAGGGGCTTGGGAACTTGGGCTCGGAGTACACATGCCTGGTGGTGGATACCTGGAGTATGCTGTGGGTATGTGTAAGTGGGCACACCTGGGCTGAGAGACTGAGGCTATAAGGGCAGCGTCACAGAGGAGGGAGTGCAGCAGAGGACACCTATTAGAGGAAAGCGTTAATAGAGATTCACAGAGGGGTCCAAGCAGCTGTCTCCCTGCTGGCTTGTTACCCCTTTGTACTATTAGAAAACCTGTGGGGATGATGCCAAGGGCTCCAAGGTTCTCTTTTAAGCTGCCTGAACTGACAGTGACCATACCTTGCCTGGGATGGTTGCGGAACACCTCCCAAAAATCTTATAAGGGAAAAAATTCTGCAGTGCCTGCACAGGTGAATGAGGCTTAGCCATTCTGCCCTCCCTGTGATGGGCCCCAGGGGACGCCATGTCTGGTTCCAGCTTGGTCATGGTCATGTCATACAATGCTGTCCTGAGATTGCCCTGTACCTGGCTTAACAGATTATGAAAGTTACAAGGCTGCAAATTTGAGTGAATACAATATGAGCATTATAAAGATTCTTCTCACCACAGCACTTGGCACCCCATCATGATAACTCTCTGCTTACTAGTACACTTTCTTCTCTAGCGAGGATGCTAACCATCTTGTTCACTGTTTTCTCACTACTGAACAGCACAGATCTGAATCATGGTCCATTCTAAATAATGACGTATTAAAAAAATTAGAGAATTATGAGGGACCCTCTGAAAACACAGAGAACCTAATTCAGTGGCCATGGATTAAACCAACAACTGTGTACTGGGAAACTGCCAGGTACAGCACCATAGGTCATTTTATTTAATCCTCACAACATCCTGTTAGGTAGATGTTAAAATTACGCTTTTTCAGTTGAAGAAGCAGATGCTCAGAAAGCTCAAGGGGTTGGTTCAAGGTGATAGGAAGGGTTTTCAGATCTAGGTTTCCTGATGCTATGTCCAGGGCAGTTTCATTAAACCTGAGTTTCATGAAGGCAGAGTTGGGCTCCTGTTTTTCCATCATATATTGCTCTAGTTTCTCTGATGATTTGTACCAGAAATACACAAAAGGACTGTGAGTTAAAAGTTCAGTGCTTTTAATCAAGAAATGCCCATAACTTCTTAGTGATAAAAAAGAAAGGTGCATAGAATCAAAAGATGGAGTGTACCACAAAGGTCTCAGATGAGTTGTTAGCAAATAAAAGATAATTTTATGTGTCAAAAATATGCTCTAAGAAAAAATTGAACTAAGAATGACTGTATGTTAAAGACTTGACCTTTGCTTATGACTCCTAAAATTTTATTAAATTCTATGGAAAGAAAATAAACTACACTGGATACTTACTGACACCTTGTATTAGAAGTATGAGATAAACCTGACATCACAGACATGGGTGAAGAAATGCAGGTTTTCAAAGGGAGTTGTAATGACTTTCTACATTATTCCTTTGGATTGTCCCCCCATGGTACATGGTCATTATCATACCAAGGGGAGGAAAGCTTGGCTTCTTACCATTTTCTCAACCCCCAGAGTTAGACCCTTGCAATCAGTGCCTGGAATGTTTTTATAATTCTGTCTTACTTTCATGACATCACCTCCTTCTTTGTCTCCTGATTCCTTGGAGACCCTTAAACAGGTAAACTATTAATCTTCAGGTAAGCTCTTCAGGAATAATGGGAGTCTTTGCTAGAATACTCTTACAGGGTACAGACTTGAATATGCTTTCTTCTTATTTTTTAATATTCTCCACAGTTTTCTAGCTGGCCAAAATTTTTTCCAAAAACACCATCAATGATGTCTGACTAAAAGATGGAGAACAAGAGTTTGAGTCCTCCATGTCCTTCAGGCCTCTCTTTACCTTTTGCAACTGCAGCCTGATGGAGCAGAGCCATTTGACAAAGCAGGTAGGTCCCTTTTGGACTGGATGCCCTGTCCAATGCCACAATTCTTGGGCCTTTTACTTGGGATTTACTACCTTCTGAGCCTCCTCTTTCTTCAATGACAAGAGCCAGGGCTACCTTCTTCCTCTTGAATATCTTTCCTTTTGGCATCTTGGGTGACTGCAGGCAGGAATCTGTGTTTTTAGAGAGCGTGATGAGTTGTGTCTATTGTCAAAGGTCTGTAGACAAAACTCTTAGAAAAACTGAACTAATACTTACATAAGATGCTGTAATCAAATATTGTATCAGTTAAAATTATGATTGATCGAGGAAGTCCAGAATTACTAGGCAAAGGTTGGCCATCAGAGAAGCAAGTGAAACATTGCACTAAGAAATGCCCATCAGAACTTCCAGCAGATACTGCAATTGCTCTGAACTCTCCTAGGTACTGTCCTTTTAAAATGGAACTATGTTTGATTTTTAACAGTTAAAAGTCTAATCATGAGACAGTGGCAATCAGAAAGGGTGTTTTTAAATAATTTTATTATAAAGGAAGTTAATAATAAATGTTTCCGTGGGTTTTGATGGAATAATATGCTCTCACTTGGAAACAGCATTTGACTTGCTAATTTTAAAGTAAAAAAGAAAAATTTAAATTCAGTTTTAGAAGAAAATTAACTTTTTAAGTAAATGTTTTTAATGGGAAGAGGATGTGGGATATAACTATGAAAATCGCAACTGTTTTGTGTATGATTGTCAGAAGCAGTTTCACTATTTATTACAAACACATGCTGGGTGGAGAATGCCCTGAAGGCATAGGGGTGCTGCACAACTCCCCTCTTCTCATCATGGGTTATCAGGTATTTCCAGCGGTTTCCACGGGTAGCATGGTGGCAATCAAACTGGTGGAGTAGTGACCCAATTCCGTCATTCAGAAAGTTAAAGAACACAAACATGTCACAATACAGGTGAAAATAGGAAAATGACGGTTTGTGAAACACAAGCATGAAAAAAGAAAGAACTTTGGAACTAAAGGGGGTCATAGGGGGCCCTAAATGCAACACCATCATTTGATAGGTGGGAAACAAGTCATGAACAGAAAGGGAAGCTTATTTTTGACCTCAGGAGGTCTGGTTTGTAACTTAGCCCTTTCAGCTTCCAGCTCCACGGCCCAAGGATTACTTGCTTCACCAAGATGGAGTCATGGTGCCCCAAGGACATGTCGCAGCCTGGGGCCTCTTTCTGCCTCCAGCTGCAGGGAGAGGGGGAACTGGCTATTCTGGGACAGTGCTGCTTTGTGTGACTATATTTTAAAAAAGTTCTATGTTATTTTTGTACTGAACTCATAGGGACACACTTGCTTTTTTAAAAATAACTTTCTATGCCTATAAATCTATAAAATATTGAACATTGTAATAATATTTTTCTTATAACCTGTTTTTATCATTATAATATCATGAGTGCTCTCAGTTCATTAGATCTAATGATTCATTGTTTTCCAGGAAGGGACCTTGTCTATTTTGATCCTCTTTATAGTCCCACCCTTTAGCACTGTGCCTGGCACACAGCAGGAACTTAATAAATAGGTACTGAATGAATCAACTAATAGATAAACCATAATTCAACTTATCCTTTATTGTGGTACTTTGGGTTTGATTCCAGTTTTTTTTTTTTTAACAATTATATATAATGCTGCTGTGAACATTCTTTGATGAATCTTTGTACCTACTTCTTCTTTATTGCCTTATGATGAATTCCTAGAGGTGGAATTACTAGATCAAAGGCTTTAGATACATATTGCCAAATAGCCCTTTAGAAAAATGGTTCATTCCCTTGTCATCCTGCCAACTTTTTCTTTCTTTCTTTTTTTTTTTTTTTTTAACAGTGAAGATATTTTTCTCTTGAGAACTGAAGTTAGTGCTGGCAAAGCATTTTAAAAGCACTCTACCAATTTTGATTGAATAAAAACAGATTTTGAACACTTTATGTCTGTATTGTATTAAATCATACCAGTAATTTATCTACAGGTGAAAGGTTACTGAAGCCACTGCTACATCACTTACAGTCCTTGGATTCTTTCTGCCCTGTAAATTTAATTAGGGGAAATATGGCTTTTGCTTGAGAGAGCAAGTGAGCCAAGATTGGTTGTCCTAGACCCAGTGTGGGACAAAGCAACCTGGAGGCAGGGTGACACAGCCTTGGAAAACCCTGCAGTGGGCTGAAGACACATAACAGCCTGGAGGGATCTCAAAGCATAGTGTCAGGTGGGGAGGAAGGAGTACACATTTTCCAAGATTCATAAAAATTGATGCATATTGAACACATCAGAATGATTGTCTCTGTGGGAGGAAATATTCCCTGTGGACCCAATGTGCAGGGACCTAGCCCAGCTCAAGGATATATGCCACAAACTGAGGAGTGTAAGCTGAGTCCATACAGAGAGAAGCAGGAAAGAAGCAGGAAAATAGAAGCAGGGAGCTAGAACAGAAAGGAGGAAGGGAGAGAGGAAGGGAGAAGAGAAAAGGGAGGAGGCACCCACTGAGCCCCAACTCTGTCGGAAACTCTTGTTTAACTGCCGCTGAGTCCCTGACCTCTTCTGGGTCTCAGCTGTGCTGTGCTCAGGAGGGACTAGATGATTTCCATGGTTTCTGCCACATCACCTGTGATTCAAAGCACAAACAGGACACGTCTGCTGTGACCTAGACCTTTAAGTGTAAATACAGGTGTAGTATTTCCTCCCGTACACCCTGACAAATCCTACAAACAGAAAGCATCGATCAATTTGTAAAATAAACCATGTGCTTTGTGTATGAAGTACTTCTAGCATAGACTTCCATAATATTATAAGCAGATGTGAGCCGTTTATTAAATTTACAAACAGCAAAGTCCCATATTGACGGACCTCCCCAGGACGGCCAGTTATTCCTTGGCAGAATTCCAGCAGGAAATTTTCTGGTGTCGACTGTTCTTCTTTCCACTTGGAACCACACAGTATCAGACAATGTTTGAATTATTTAAATATGCCCCAAGTCTGAAGTTCATTTTCTTATCATTTCAAAGGACTACACTTCTATAAATCAAATCAACCAACAACAACGGAAAAGAGCAAAAAAAAAAAAAAAAAAATCAGGCACAGATACTCTTCACTATAGAAGGGAAGTGTACAGCAGAAAGGAAATGATATTGCATAATAAAAGCAAGTATTCATTTGAAAGGTTTATGTGAACATGAGATGATAGGATGCAGTCATTTGGCACCAAAGGTAAAGATGTGTGTGCGGCTGTGCGTGCCGATCCTGAATTAATCTAGTTAAAATGACACAACACGCTCACAAGCACAACAACAAAGCAAATGAATTAGAACATGTGGGTAGCCAGTGGTTGCCTAAAGCAATGTTTCCCTTTTTAATGGAAGAGAACAGCAAGCTTTACTGAGCACCTTGACACCATCTATGCTGATGGATCCCAGACCGTCACTGTGTGATCAGTTTCCTCCTGGTTTTCATTTGAAAGAGGAAGCAGTTTGAAACCAAGGTTTTTCTCTGGCTTTAGAAGCCCAAGAAGATGAGCCAATTTTTAAATATTCTGTTGGACTTACTCGAGTTGTGTAGGACCCAGTCCCTCTACTTCAGCCACTGCCAGGAAGCAGACATGCACATGAAAAGATGAGCAGGAACAAAACACTCATGGTGCCTTGCTTATGGAGAGCATTTCCTCTGTTCTTGGCTTAGCTAGTGGAGACTTGGACCCCAAGAGAAACCCTGTCAGTTTCAGTATTTGTGGAGACAAAGAACAGGGCTTCTCTCAGCAGCAGCTTCGTTTCCACCCTCAGTGGTCCCAAAGGACTTCTATTCATTTTAGCTCACCTTGCACAAAGGGTGGGTTGGGCATGTGGGAGAGATGGCGAAGTAACAAGGAACGTGATTATGTGCCCGAAATCAGTCTTACATCATTTTTCATTTTTTTTGATGTTCTATATGTTTGCCTTTTTTATTTTTATATTAATTTAAAAATATTTTTATATTATTGTTTATTTTAAAACAATATTTGCTTCCCCTTACCCCCTCAGGTGTAGTCCCCATAGAGTTTCCTTCACCAATGCACCCGTGCACCATCACCACAGTCCCCTGTGCTCCTCCCTCCCTCCCTCTGATCCCTCTCCCGCCTCCTCCCCTGCAGTATGTCTCTGATTTATAATTGTCCGTTTTTGCGTTGTTGTGTTTTGTACTGTTATTATTTTTTTTACACTGATGTCTTATTTGGTTCCCCTATATTCCTGCAATAAGTGAAACCATCCGGTATTTTTCTTTTCCCCCTGGCTTATTTCACTGAGCATAATTCCTTTTAGTTCCATCCATGTTGCTGCGAATGACATGAATTTATCTTTTTTGATTGCTGAATAATATTCCATGGTGTATATATGCCACATCTTCTTGATCCAGTCATCTATTTTTGGGCATTTGGGTTGTTTCCAGGTGTTACCTATTGTAAATAGTACTGCAATAAACATAGGGGTACAGGTGGTCTTTTGAATCACTGTTTTGGTGTCCTTTGGGTAGATCCCTAGTAGTGGAATTGCCGGGTCATGTGGTAGCTCCATTTTTAGTAGAGTGAGGAACCTCCAGACAGCTTTCCATAGTGGTTGGACCAGTTTGCACTCCCACCAGCAATGCAGGAGAGTTCCTTTTTCACCACATCCTCGCCAACATTTGTTGTTGCTTGTTTTTTTGATATGTGCCATTCTTACTGGTGTAAGGTGGTATCTCAATGTGGTTTTGATTTGCATTTCCCTGATAATAAGGGATGTTGAACATTTTTTCATATGCCTGTTGGCCATTTGCATTTCCTCTTTAGAGAAATGTCTTTTTTTTTTTTTTAAAGATTTATTTATTTATTTATACAAGCAGTGGGTACAGTCAGAAGTGCGGGAGGGTGAGAGAATTCACCAGAGGCAGAGCAGGGAGCAGAGCAGGCAGAAGGACCAAAGTACACTGCTGAGGGGAGCAGCGGGTGGCAGGAGAGGTCTGCATGCCATGTAGAACCCTCACCCGGCAGCAGCCAGGGATCGAACCGGCGTTGCAGAGGCTGCAGGCAGCTTCGCAGCCCAGCGCTCAACCACTGCGCCACCAGGGAAGGTCCTTGGAGAATTGTCTTTTAAGTTTTTCTGCCCATTTCTTGACTGGATTGTTTATTTTGTTTTTGTTGAGCTATGTGAGTTCTTTGTCAGTTGACTGGAGTGCAAAGATTTTTTTCCCAATCACTGGGGTGTCTCTCTGTTTTGATTAATGTCTCTTCTGCTGTACAGAAGCTTTTTTTTTTTTTAAATAAGCTTTATTTTATTTTATTTTTTTTTAAAGATTTATTTATTTATTTATACATACAAGCACTGGGTAAAGTCAGAAGTGTGGGAAGGTGAGAGAATTCACCAGAGCCAGAGCGGGGAGCAGAGCAGGCAGAAGGACCGAAGTACACTGCTGAGGGGAGCAGCGGGCGGCAGGAGAGGTCTGCGCGCCATGTGGGACCCTCCTCCGGTGGCCGGGGAGCAGCCGGGCATCGAACCTGCGCTGCAGAGGCTGCAGGCAGCTTTGCAACACAGCGTTCAACCGCTGCGCCACCGGGGAGGCCCAGCTTTTCAGTTTGATATAATCCCAGGTGTTTATCTTTTCCTTGATTTTCTTTGCTTTGGGTGATGTAGACTCTGAGATTTGTATGCAGGTCAAGTGGGAAATGCTCTCAGGAACCACACTTGTGAGGGAGTGAGGGATGCAGCATAGACAGAGGCAGAGACTGGACTGCAGTGTAGTCAAAAATGACCTTGGAGATCCCAAGGGAAGGTCCTCAGAGTTGTCTCCTCTTGGCTGTTATTACTGTACTCCCATATCAATTGGTCACCTCTCTCTCGCTTTGTTTCTCTCTCTCTCTCTCTCTCTCTCTCTCTCTCTCTCTCTCACTCTCTGTCTTTGTCTCTCTCTCTCTCTCTCTCTCTCTCTCTCTCTCTCACACACACACACACACACACACTTCCCTCAAAGCAGGAAGGGGTGGAGAGGGACTCAAACGACAGTCATCAGCCACCAACACTCCCAGCAGCTGGAGAAGGAGCACCTCATTGGATGCACCACAGCAAACATTACAAAGTGTAAGCGGCATTTCAGCCATAAAGGAACTTAAACACTCATTGAGGAAACAAGACCTGTGCATTAACTACAGTACAAGGCAATAGATTATAAGTGTCAGGTCAATTGCACTGATTATACATTTTATAGATGTGAGGAGAAATGACACATCTGTAGGGCTATTCCACTAATGGCTGGAAGTGGGATCATGGATTATTTGAGTCAGACTGCTCAATTTACAAATGCAAATACTCTGATATTAAAAGTGAAGGGACACGAATGGAAGTATCTACAATGGAGCCATGGAGGTTTCCTGATTCCCATTTCAGTCCTTATATACCTTTTAATAAGCTGTCCCCTTTGGAAGTAATTACTTTTGACAGGACTGATGTGTTTCATCTTAAATAGAACCAGGTATATTATGAAACAGAAACCCTACCAAATAGGTTCTCAAATGGAGAAGAATTAAATTCAAATTAATATCTTGGGTTTTAATCCTTAGCAAACTGGCAGTCAAGACACGGGACTACAAAGATTCCCCTCAGCACCTCAGAGCAACTACATGCTTCATCACTTGTCTTTCTGTGTGTGGCAATGTGGGGGCCACCATCTCTACTGAAGGAAAGGTATGCCCTAGCTGTGCATATTGTGGAAATGAGAAATAGTTTCTGAATCTTGTTCCCCCAAAAAACACATATAGAACATATAGGTAAGAAACCACCAGAATGAACAACAGACAACGACAACGCTGGTGACATCCAGCCTCTGTCAGGGTTATTTGGTAAAACATCATTGTAGTTTACAGCAATGCTATTCTCCAAATGACAGTATGGCTGCTAATGGGCTGTTTTTCTTCTAGAATGAATCTTCCAGCTCATTTCACCCCACCCATATATGTCACTTCTTCAAACACATAAAGGTGCATTGTATGTGTAGAGAAAGGTGTGGTAGGGGGAGCAAAACAGGAAAAACTGCTTAGGTGACCCTGAACAGAGTCAATATTAAAGATCTGGGTCCTTTGGTAAGTTACTAGCTTGTTCCTTCAGTCATTTCTTCAGCAGATCTATTTACTCAGTATCTGCTTTGTACCAGGTGTTATCCTAAGAGCTGAGAACTTGACTATGAGTAAAATATGGGCCCTCAACCAAGTCATCGGAAGTTTGACCTGGTGGGCCAGACAGATATGTGACTATAAATCAAGTATGCATGCTATGATTAAAAACACAGTGGGAGCATTGGTGGTGGGATGGCATTGGAAATATCTGTGGTCCAAAGAGTCTGAATCACTTACTTTGCTTGACGAAACCTATTACTTGACTTGAACGTCAGCCATAATTTGTTAATTCATTCTGGGAAATTTATTGGGAGCTTTCCATGTGCCTACCATGGTGCTAGATATTAAAAACACATATAGTTGAATAACCCAGCTCTTTTGCTAGAAGTTTTTGACATTGAAAAGTGAATTAATTAAAACATCCATCTGTTTGTTTTGCATTTTTTTCTGAGACATATATAGGGTGAAGGCACCCAAGCATCCCACCTGTTCCCTATCATGTGCCTCTCTGGTTCATTCTGGTGGAATCGGAGGTTGGCTTTTTCCTGATCTCATGCCCCTGAATCTCTTGCTCCAACATTTCATCTGCCCATTAACCCTTCTGACTAGGCACACTCTCACAGTTCTTTGATATTGTCTCATTCTGGTGGTTCTTCCGGTCTAATCTTAACTTTCCTGGAATCTGAGTTTTTTAATATACCATGTAAAGAAATTAAAATATTCATCTTGGACAGTTTTTCTTTTTTTAAAGATTTATTTATTTATGCATACAAGAGCTGAGGTACAGGCCAGAGAAGCAGGGGGTGAGAGGATTCACCAGAGTGGGGAACAGAACAGGCAGATTGACCGAAGTACACTGCTGAGGGGAGCCGTGGGCGAGTCAGGAGAGGTCTGCTGCGCCATGTGGGTTGCTCCCTGGCCAGCCGGGGATCGTGCTCATGCTGCAGAGGCTGTGGATTGCTTCATAGTATGGTGCTTAACCCCTTGCGCCACCAGGGAGGCCCCTTGGACAGTTTTTCTCTCCAACCCTCCTCACAAGTTCAGTTACCCTCGTCGATCCAAGGGGGAGTCTGCTGCCCCATGCGCCTTCAGGGTCTTTGTGCCCTGGTCCCTGCAGAGAGAGTGGAGCAGGCATGTGCGGGCAGGACCCCCCACCTCCCACATTTGATGCTTGGAGCTTTTTCTTTCGTAAATGATTCGTTATCCAGCTCAAAGACCAATAGAGGAGTATGTTGTTTGGGGTAGTGGGGGTGGATTGTGGTGAGATTGCCTCATTAACTCACCACTGAATGAGGTTGTTATCAGAGTCCCCATGGAGATGGTTATTCCCAACCTCATGCACTAGTGGGCTCTCCTCACTTCTCTTCTAGTTGCCTCTGAAATCTCAGACCTCCCTTCCAGTGGCATTGGGTCATTTATCCTGCTGCTAGACTTCTTAGTACCTTTCATCTTCCAGAAAGTAGTCCCCCACCACCATCTGTAACTGCCCTCTGCTCCTTACTCTGCATTTCTCTAGCTGCTTCCAGAAGCCCCTTAAGCCCCTGCATAGCATATGACCTCATTTCCCATACAGGCTCGGCCTTTGCTGCTCTTGTACTCTCACAGGCACATTTTGTCATTCATTATGGATCAAAACTTCTCCAGGACACAGAAAGAATGACAGAAATGGGGACAGGGTGGAGAATAAAGCAGTCGTTGAAGGACACGTTGAACTCAAGGCAGGTTGAGAGATGTTCTGCATGGACCAGCCCATGCTGTAGGGAGCACTAATGCTGATTGTCTAGAAGGCACTCTCTTTGATTTGCATGAAAAGTATGGAGAATGCATACATCTTCACCCCATGCGGTAAAGGACTATGATTCTTAAGAAAACCCTTCGGGCCTCCCTGGTTGCACAGGCAGTTGAGCACTGCACTGTGAAGCTGTCCGCAGCCTCTGCAGCGCAGGTTTGATCCCGGCTGGCCGGCGAGAATCCCACATGGCGAGGCAGAAGACCTCTCTTGTCCCGCCCGCTGCTCCTCTCAGCAGTGTATTTTGTCAGTCTGCCTGTTCTGTTCCCCGCTCTGTCTCTGGTGAATCCTCTCATCCTCCCATGCATCTGGCCTGTAACCTGGTTCTTGTATAAATAAATAAATCTTAAAAAACAAAAAGAAAACCCTTCAGAGGAAAATAGTGTTAAGAATCAGTTCTGCTGGGCAATGCTCAGTGGGTTTGGGTATGAGACCACAATTTCCAGCAGTTATGGTGGGGTTTTCCTCATTGTGGTTTTTAGGTTAACAGTCATTATTACCTAGGATGCTTTTTTTCTTTTAAAGATTTATTTATGCATACAAGAGCTGGGGTACAGGCCAGAGGTGTGGGGGGTGAGAGTATTCACCAGAGACAGAGTGGGGAACAGAACAGGCAGATTGACTGAAGTACACTGCTGAGGGGAGCAGTAGAGAGACAGGAGAGGTCTGCTGCACCGTGTGGGTTTCTCCCTGGCCGGCCAGGGATCGAACTCGTGCTGCAGAGGCTGTGGACTGCTTCACAGTGCGGTGCTTAACCCTGTGCGTCACCAGGGAGGTCCATACCTGGGATACTTTTAAAGGAAGAGACTTAGCAAGTCTGAATCTCTTGGAGTAGGTCTAACATTTGAGTGAGCAGTCCAGTGAGGCTTGGTTTGAACGATAGCCACACTTCCTTTTAGAGAAAGGCCCAAAGCTTAGAAAGCCACCCAGTCACTCAGTAGTTCTCTGCTCAGCTTTATATGCAATTCTGGAAATATTCATCTCCCTGGAGATTTCCTCTCCAGAGAGGATTGTTTCCATCTTTTTAACATTCTATAAAGGGAATAATTCTATAATTAATTTCAGATTGGGTGAGAAAATTTCTTCCTGTAGATATGATGGTCTCTATTATGCAAATGGGAAGAATTCCCAATAGATTATATTTAGAGTGTTACATAACTATAGAAAATGTCTCTGCCCCCCTTCCAAATGACAGTATCAGCTGCTCCTAGATGGACTTAGACTTTTGAAACCTTAAAAAAAGACCCAAAATAGCCAAAGCTTTTAAAACTATGGGTTTTAAATTTTTAACTGGATGGAATTTAGAGGTATTTAAAACTTCCTTCATACCAATTCTTGAGAAAATGTATTTTCATGAGCCTTGTTATAAGTATTTTAGCCCAATAATTCTAAGATGTGAAACTTTTCAGGCAACAAAGTCGTTTGTCACTAGCTGTATTCTTTCACACACTAAAGGTAGAACTAAAATATCCCTATCTTGTAACCCTTAATGAATCACCAACAGTCAAGTAACAATCATCAATGAATGAAAACACTTGATAAAAGGCTTATGGGAACTTTACAATATTGGTCAACCTCAACTTCACTAAAATGTGGACAAGTTGACATTGATAGTGCCCCCTTATGTGAAACATAAGCTATAAAGCATGATGAAGCACCAGCTGTGAAGTATGCTTGCCCAAAAGTTAAACCCAAACCTAATTAAGTTGCTAGAACAAATCTCCCATTTACAAGAAATAGGGGGATAGAGGATCACATTTATGCCATAAAAGAGGTAGATAAAGAGTGTGGAACATTCTGCAGGACAATTGAACAATTTTCATTGAATCAGTGCCTTAGGAAAAATAAGAATGGGATACTCTTGCTGTTTAGATGAAAAGAGATTTTATTTCTTAAAATCTCTTTTCATCTCATCTAAGAAACACAGCTAATGGCCTGCATTTTAAGACAATTAGGAAAATTTAAGCATAGAATGGGCTGCAGATGATACCAAGAAATTATTATTTATTAGGTGTGATAATGGTATTCTGCTTTTATTAAAAAAAAGTCTATATGATTTAGAGAGTAGAATTTATTTAACAAGTAGGGGTGAAATGATATATTTTCTGTGATTTTCTTTAAAATATGCACATAAAAATAAAGGCTAGACAAAGCAAGACATAATATCTTGAGACTGTTGACAATGGGTTCAAAATGGGATTCATGAGATTAATTGCACAATTCTCTCTCCTTTTGTTGTGTTTTAAAATTTTCATAATAGGGTCCTCCCTGGTGGCAGAAGGGGTTAAGCACCACACTGTGAAGCAATCCATAGCCTCTGCAGCACGAGTTTGATTCCCTGGCTAGCCAGGGAGCTACCCACATGGTGCAGCAGACCTCTCCTGACTCGCCCGCTGCGCCCCTCAGCAGTGTACTTCAGTCAATCTGCCTGTTCTGTTCTCCACTCTCTGGAGAATCCTTTCACCACCCCACACCTCTGGCCTGTATCCCAGTTCTTGTGTGCATAAATAAATCTTTAAAAGAAAGTAAATAAAAATAAAATTTTCATAATAGCTTATAAAATTAAGGAGGAAAACATTCTACCTACAAAGAATAGCAGAGAGAGCAAAGTAGCATAAGAGTATGCTACCATTTGTGAAAAAAAGTGAACATGTTTTTGGCTTCTGTAGACAGAGTGTTCTGAAAGGTTACCCAAGAAACTGAGCCTCCCTGGTGTCCTAGGGGGCTAAGTCTCAGCACCATCACTGCTATGGCCTGAGTTCAATCCCATGACAGGGAGCTGACCCACAAATGGTGCAGCAGACCTCTTGTCTTACCTGCTGCTCCCCTCAGCAATGTATTTCAGTAAATCTGCCTGTTCTGCTCCCCACTCCATCTCTGGTGAATCCTTTCACCCCCTGCCACCTCTAGCCGACACCCAAGTTCTTCTACACAAAAGGTGTTCCTGTCTCCAAGGCCTTTTTCCTCTAATCTATCCTACATTCCTTAGCTAGACCAATACTAGTTAAAAAAAAATTAATAAAATGTTACCTAAGAAACTGGTAAAAGTGATTGCTTCTGAAGAGAGGAACTGGGTAACTCGGGACAAGGATAGAAGGGAGACAATTCAAATGACTTTTTCAAGAGAGGATGGAAATATTACAAAAAGGGGGAAATTAATTTTCACAAATTCAACTCTCATGAGGTTTTTTCCCCCCAATGCCCCAGTCATTCATTGGTTGCAAACTGGGCAATTGTGGACCACATTTTGGAGGAGTTAATCTGTCATTAGGTCAGTGAAGAATTTTATTTAATAAACACATGTTCAGTGCCTGCTGCCATGGGTGCTGGGTCTTACCAACAAAGAGGTGAGTTAGACACTTGGCATCATCAAAATGATACAATTTCATATGAATTCACTACTACTTTATTTTTTATTTTAGGCACAAAAAAGAATCTCAGAATGACCAACTCTTTACGTTGACTATCTTTCTAATTCATTAAGGAATATATTTAGCTGTGTCTAATGACATGAATAAAAAAGGAAGAGAGTCATCAGTCCAGAGTATGACTAAAACTCAGTGAATGTAGAGTGTGTGCTGGAACACTTTGTTTTGGTACTATAGTAATAAGGATCATTAAATAAAAGTTTGAATGGCATGGAGTGGAATTAAAGAGCTAGGTGATATTAAAATACCACTTCATCCCATTGATTATTATAAAGAGCTCTATTTTTCTATAGTAGACTTGGGGTTTTGAATTGATATTTGTGCAAATAATTGTTCTGATATTGGGGAAGATGAAATGTTATCCTTTTATTGCTATATAATCTCAGGGTAGAAAATTTTGAGCTCATTAGGTTGGTGTTGGAGATTTTGTTTTGCTTTAATCTAATTCAGATCACACTGGGGAAAATATTTAAAAAATAACATTAACAGCTGATGATTTACAAAGCACCTGAATGCATAGTTCCTTTCTTTTCACCTTCCATCTAACATGGCTCTGTATCATCACAACTTTAGTCTTTGCAAAGGTGATTCTGACTAATGCTGAACAGTATGAGTTTGTCAAGATAAAGATAGAGCAATGCAGTAATGTCAAAAGTTTGACAAATCTCAGTGGATTTTTTTTTTTTTTAGATTTTTTTTTTTTTTTAAAGAGGCATGTATTTTTATTTATTTATTTATTTGTTTGTTTGTTTGTACATGCACTGGGTACAGTCAGAAGCGCGGGAGGGTGAGAGACTTCACCAGAGCTAGAGCGGGGAGCAGAGTAGGCAGACGGACCGAAGTACACTGCTGAGGGGAGCAGCGGGCGGCAGGAGAGGTCTGCACGCCATGTGGGACCCTCCTCCAGTGGCCGGGGAGCAGCCGGGGATCGAACCGGTGCCGCAGAGGCTGCGGGCAGCTTCGCAACCCAGCGCTCAACCGCTGCGCCACCGGGGAGGCCCCTCTCAGTGGATTTTTGAGGTAAACCAAAGACAATCAAAATTTCCTTCACTGATTAAAGTCTAGGAGATAGATCTGGTAGGAAGTAAAATATTCAAAATGGCAAGACAAATAATGTCTGAGTCATTTCTTCAGAAGTCCTATACAACAGTTGACTTTAGAGAGTCAAGGCCTTCCTAAGACATGAGTTTTGGGCTTCTCTGGACAATAGAACATAGGAGAAGAGGACGCCTGCTATTCTTATGTGCCTAGAACTGATCTTGTGAGGAAAAAAAATTTTTTTTGTGGTGTGTTCAAATCTCTGGAGCTTGTTACTCTGAGTGCAGGGACTAGAAGACTTTTAAAGTCTTCTTATCGATTTGAATATCTGATGTGGCTTCTCTAATCTCACTAACCCTCTTGAAAGGCAAGGCTTGCATTTTACTCAGATTCTGCATAGTTGGGAGGGAAAGTGGTTTTCTTCACAATGGTTCATAGGACCAATCTAATAAATATTCGTTGATGTGAATTAAAGAAATTAACAATTAAACTGCATATTTTTATTTTGTCTTTGATGTAGACCCAAAGTAATCACTTAGCTCTTTTAAGTTATGTGTAAATTATCTAATACATTTCTACCAACATTTACTACATTTGAGTTCATTACTTTGAATTATGTAATAAAAACAATGAATGATTTAGGTATGATCTGCTCATCTTATTTGTTTAGAACAAATCTATTCCACTTGAGGTAAATTTATAATGCTATTTTCCAAATGACAATAAATTTATTATTTTAAAGTTAAAGTTGGCCTGATGCCTAAACAAAATGTTTTCAAGACTTTAAGGAACCTATAAATAAAAACATCTCCAGAACCAAAGAAACCAATCTTATGCAACATTTTACTGATAGAGGAACAATTTGCTAAGATCACAGATTAAAACACTTTTTTTAAAGTTTAAAAGTCTATAATATCTTGGTAATACAGAAGATGTCATGAAAATATTTATATGACATTAAAAAAATTATCAAATGACCAGAGATTCAAAAGTTAGGCATTTAATAAGTTTTGATGACCCACAATAAAAAAATTAAAATATATATGTTTATTTTTAAAGATTTATTTATTTATGCATACAAGAACTAGGGTGTAGGCCAGAGGTGTGTGGGGGTTTTGAGAGGATTCATCAGAGGCAGAGTGGGGAACAGAACAGGCAGTGTGCCTGAAATACACAGCTGAGGGGAGCAGCAGGGAGACAGGAGAGGTCTGCTGTGCTCCCTGGCCAGTAGGGGATGGAACTCGTGCTGTAGTGGCTGGTAAGAGCTTCAAAGCACTGTCTTTAACCCCTGTGCCACTAGGGAGGCCCTTCAAATATATTTTTATCTATAGTATAATAATCCCAAACATGTGTTTTCAAATAAATGGACAACCAACTAAAAGAGAAACATTCTATCTCACATACTGTTTGTACGAACCATTTGATTTGGGTTAAAGACAGATCCAATTTAGCATGATAATTACTGGTGTTCTTTTAGACAGCATACTTCTTCAGAGACATTTAAAGAACCTTCCATGGTGTGTTTTATATGCCACAGGAAAGGAAAAATTAATTTCAAGCATGTCCTGTGTTGGGTACAATTGTAACTATCATTTCCTGAATCTCTGCAAGCAATTTCCTCTTTTAAAATACATTTAAATATGCATCTATCATTCCATCCTGAATCGTCAGGAATGAGCTGAGGCCCCGTGCATAGAGATAACTAAAAAACTAAAAAATACTAATTTTTGCAAAATGTCAAATATCTGTCTTACCAAAAAAAAAAAAAAAAGATGAAAGTAACTTGTCAGCTATATGCTATGCTGAAAACTGAGATAATATTCCCTCCACAATTATTAGGTAACATTCTTTCCTAGAATTTATAATTAGAAAAGAGGTGGAGACATTTCTATAAACCTAAGGATGTCAAATGAAAATAGAAGCCTGAGTGTTGTTTTCGGCTCTGGTTCTGAGTAATAGGCAATTTTTAGAAAATGTGGTTCCTCCTTCCACCTTGCTCTTGGGAGTGAACATAAACAATTTTGAAAGGGGAATATGTATCATGAACTGTTGGTGTATTGTATCAAGGAAACCTTAGAAGATATCTTAACTCAGCTTAAAATATGCTCTTATAAACAAAAGTGAAATAAAATATTTGGTGGAATATATTTTTTTGTTTCTCAAGATGAACTGTTGGGTTTGCTCCCATAAATGCATGAACAGACAGGAATTCAGGAGGTTAAAACTTAAAGCGCAATGGAGTAGAGGAGCAATTTCTTAACATCTGGTTCTTTAGCACCAAGTAATGCCTGGTGTTTACAGATCTTGCTTATAGAAAAAATGAGTTTTATTTCCAGATGGATATATAAGTGCTTTGGAAGCTATTTTTTAAAATTTACTTCTCCAGATGCTTCACTTTATTCACACAAAATGCTTTACACAAAATTTTTAGTTCCTAATGACCTACTTGGCAGGAAAAGGGACACTATAAAGGCTTGGTAAATTGCTTGGTAAATTGGGGTGAGTTTTACTTCAAGTCCTAGATATACTCAAAGATAAACTGCCACCATCTTTTCCTCTGCTGGGCAGAGACAAAGTGCAAGAATGTGAACCTGTTTTGAAAAAGACATCAGATCTGTTTTGCTGTCCTATAATGAACTGTGATCCCTGTCACTAGCATAGAGAGAGTCTACTAGGAGGTTGAAGCTAAATTTAGAAATATTTATCTTCGTAGGTCTTGGGAGGAGTCAATTTCAGAGTTTACCACAGGTTGCTGGTAAATTTTTACTTCTATTGAAGTTGTTGAAAAATATACTGCTAGGCAACAGAATGAGTCCAGTTAGCTTTTCTAATGAAACAGAAAAATGCCTTTGCAGTTATAGAAGAGGTAATAAATGAAGTGTCCAAAATCAGTTGGTCAAAAGCCAGAAAATTCTAGGACTGATGTTCTTTCTCCCTGGGAAAAAGAGCTTGATGAATCTCAGAGAGCCACAAAATAACACTAATTGGATAAGCAATGCACAGATATACAGAGATTTTTGGGCATGATCTAAGAGCACCCCACTGCTGCTCTGAAAGTCTTAGGATTTGGCTAGTGTTTTAAAAAGAGTAAAATTACTTCTCTGAACTAAGGTTATGACTGCAAGATCTTAGCAACCCAAGAATATAGTAACAGTCTAATAGGAGAGAGGACTTTTCAAATATCTCAGGAACTGGTCAAGTAGAGAGTGAACAATGATGCTATTTTCATTAAGTATTTATTAGGCACCCACTATGTGCAGGTCCTTTTAGGTACAGAGGTACAGGGAAAACACCCTACTTTTACAGAGCTTTGCTTCTAATATTGAATAACATATCACTGTCAGGCAGTGAAACAGCATAGGTATACTTTGAGAAGGGCAAATTAAATAGAATATCTTGAAATCCAGATTACGGGGGTGGGGGGAGGCTCATTTTGAGATGCTTGATGGAAGTCATTGGGGCCTATGAAAATAAGTAGAAGGGAAAAATTAGTTGTTACCAATTGTTCTGTCATGATGAGCTTACCTAAGTAAACCCTGTATTTGAGCTATAAAAATGTTCTTTGTAGAGCGAGAGACAATTTAGGTGGCATTAATTTAATGAGCTTATAACCAATTTCTTGTAGAAATCAATAAGCACTTACTTTTTAACCAACATCCGTTGCCAGTGCCAGTTATTCAGTGAGTCTGGTGAATGTTTAAAAAGGTGTGAACAGAAACATTTTACTTGTGCAATTAGAGTGTGTCTTGCAACTCTTTTAGAACTGTCTCAAGTGGCAATTAATTGGTTCTCTCACCACTTTTTGATTTATAGTTTGTTATCCAAGAAGTTACAAAGTTGCACCAGAACACATAAATGTATGCATGTATTATTTTTTTCAGTCATAATAAAATCAAGATCATCAGCCTAAAGGAGAGCAGGTACTGTTCTGATTTTTTTTTTTAATAAGTCAGCTTTTTTCTTTTTAAAGATTTATTTATTTATTTATACAAGCACTGGGTACAGTCAGAAGCACGGGAGGGCTAGAGAATTCACCAGAGCCAGAGCAGGGAACAGAACAGGCAGAAGGACCGAAGTACACTGCTGAGAGGAGCAGCGGGCGGCAGGAGAGGTCTGCGCGCCATGTGGGACCCTCACCCAGTGAGGCCGGGGATTGAACCGGCGCTGCAGAGGCTGCAGGCAACTTTGCAACCCAGCGCTCAACCACTGCGCCACCGGGGGAGGCCCAAGAAGTACAATCTTAATGTGTCCCAATGGGCTTCTCCAAGATAATTTCAATTTAGGAAATCAACTCACTCTACAGTTTATAGGGTAAGCAGTTTCATGCCCTGAGAAATACTAAAATGTAGTTTTATTTGTAACTGAAGAAATTTGCTATTAATTTCTTGGAAGAGGGGGTTTTCCTAGTATTGTATTGGGATGGGGGGGGGTCAGATAGTTTGTTAAATGTGTGCCTTACTAAAACTAAGCAGAAAAAAAGAAAATTCATCCTAAGACCACCAAACACTGAAACCTAGTTAACGCCCTAGTGTTTATCTACAGTCTTCTCTGTTTGGATCCACACAGCATGGTTTTTAAAAAATGGGGATCACCTGCTACATAGTATTTTGTGATTTGTCTTCTCGTTCCTTTAATAATCTTCACATTGTTCCATGACATACATTGTTCTATGACATACAATTCCTAATGACTATGTCAATGTAAAGAGGCACATATCTGACTCTATTTCAAGAGCATAGAAAACAGAACATATTTTTCTTAAGAATTTAATAGAGAGGGCCTCCCTGCTGGCGCAAGGGGTTAAGACACAACCTATGCAGCTAACAACAGCCACTGCAGCACGAATTCGATCCCGCCTGGCCAGGGAGCTCCCCACATGGCGCAGCAGACCTCGCCTGTCTCACCCTCTGCTCCCCTCAGCAGTGTACTAAAGTCAATCTGCCTGTTCTGCTCCCCACTCTGTCTCTGGTGAATCCTCTCACCCGTCACATTTCTGGCCAATGCCCCAGCTCTTGTATGCATAAATAAATAAATAAATCTTAAAAAAAAAAAGAATTTAATAGAGAACGTCCTCGCTCTCTCCCAGCCCTCATGCGTCTTAAGTGACCCGTGAACAGCAGAGTTTCCATGTCCGCGTAGGCAACCCCAGCAGCAGGACAGCCCAGCCGCTGGTTCCCGCTAACAGCGTCGCAGCAGGAACCCCCCAATCCGCCGGTCCTCTTATTAGAGCCCCACACACCTCGCTCCTTCCCAGGCCTGCATAGTGGCCAACGCTCCGAGGACTCAGGGGCCCCGTTCCCCAAGAAGTCGCGTCCCCTCCGTCCTCCTCCCTCCTGCCCCATTACAGTGCAGCCTGAGGTCTGGGAAGGCGGGGTGAGCCCGCGCCCCTCCTTCCCGGCGACAACTCCGCGGACTCATCGCCCTTGTCCGCGGACCCTCCCCACACCAGGCTGCTGGGTAGAGACCCAAGAAAGGCTCGGAGGTGTCAGCGCGGCGCTGGCCCGGTCCGAGCGGCGCGCGGCGCCGCAACCGGACCGCGGGGCCGCGCCGTCCCCGAGTGATGACGCGCTTCCTGCCCTCCCGGCGCTCGCGGGCCGTGCGCTCGCGCTCGCCCTCGGCTCTTGTTCCGCGCCCGGACCCAGCGGCGGCGGCAGCGGCTGAGGCGGCTGTGGGAGCGGAGCGGTCGCCGGCGCGCGGGGTCCGCCGGCTGCACGCGGGAGCGGGCGCTCTGCAATGAGACAGTAAATGCATCCCCCGGTAAGGCGCACGCAGCACTCGGGTTTTCCTCTTCCCCCAGCTGCATGCACGTTGCATGAATTTCGCGTCTTTTCCCTCTCAACCAAAGGAAAATGTGGGTGTTTTTTTTCCTCCCTTCTGCATTTCGTAAGTGATGCCAATGCAGAAAAAGCCCTGCAAAGCTCCCAGATTTGATATTCCAGGAAGGCTTTTTGCAGGAGAATACAAATAAAATGAAATTAATGCACCTGTCTATTGCACATGTATGTTGCGCTGCACTCGACCCCGGCGCAGCGGTTTGCAGCCTCACAGCCGGCGCCCGAGAGAGGATTCCTGGCGTGGGCAGCCGGTCCCCTCCGGGGCTCCCGCTGGGTTTCCGGTAACTGGGCTTTGCAGAGCGGCCTCGCCTGCATGGTGTGTCCCCTCAGCCCTGGCCGGGCCCCCGCGCCAGGAGAGTTGGCGCGGGCTGCGCGGCTTCATTCCAGCACTGGCCGCTCCGACTCCAGCGCCACTTTGCAAACAAGTCTCCGGCCGAGGCTCCAGGCAGAGAGACCGCCGGTGCCGACCCCCTTCCTCAGTACCAGAGTCTCAGATCTGCCGGTACCACGACTCCCCCTTTACTTGGTAATCTCGCCACCAGCGAACGGCCGGCCGCTGAGGGACAGGAGCAGCGCCCAGCCAAGAGCGAGGGCAGGACTGGATTCAGCGCCGTTGGTCTCGCGCTGGACGCGCGGCGCCCTGTCCCTGCTCGACCCCTGGAGCTGAAATTTCGCGCTCACGGAGAGCCGGGGGTCCTGGAGACTGGCATTTCGGGATTCCCTGAGGGGACTGAGGAACGACGTTCGAGGGCGCCATATTTTCAGTGGGTCTTGGCTGCGGAGGGGAGGGGGCGAACAGTTTCTGGGCCCCGGGGATACCCTGGCGCCAGGGCTGGAGAGGTTTTCGTCGGCAAAGTTTGCGCGCCGAGGCGGGCACCGAGGTGGCCGCGCACTGCGCGCACGGTGGCGGGTCCCGCAAGGGCGCGCGGGCTGCGACGCGCAGCCAGGCCAGCTCGGCCCGGTTGAGGCCCAGAGGCAGAGTCGCCGTCAGGGACAGCTAGCCCGGCTCTTCTCCTTCCCCTGTCCCGCCGGGACGCGGCGTTCGGGTGCAGAGGCGCGAGGAACACGCCCCTCTTCCCCGCCGCCGCCGCGGCTGCCCGGGCGCTCCACCGGCGCCGTGCGCTTGGCGGCGTCCCCGGGCCGGGTGCTGCGTACAGACCCTTTTCCCGGCGCGGGGTTCCCGTGTGCGCTCCCGCTGCACACCGGAGCTTACTCCCTGAGGAGAGGAGGTGCTCGGGTTTGCGAATCTGGGCCGAGGGCCCGGCTTGCGGTCGTCCTGGGGCCACAGACCAGCCCAAGCCTCTTATCGCCTCAGTGGCTGTGGTGGCGACAGCGGCCGCGGCTGCGTGCTTGGCTCTTGCCGCGATGCCAGCTCGTGGATTCGAGGTAAGGGAGGCGTTTGCTGAAGTTGGGGCTTCGGGTGACGCCTAGGGAAACTTGGGTTTTTGCCGCCCGCGAAGAATTGAAGTTGACTTGGAAGAAGAGAATTGATTAAAGATCCCCGTGTCATAGTGGAAACTAACTCTGATTATTTCCACAAGATGAGAGAGGAATGAGCCGAAGTGCTGGCGTTCTCCAAGACACAAAGACACGAGGGCAGTGATGGTGTCCAGGAGACATGAACCCCAAAATATACATAAATTCCAAGCAGGGCCAAAATTACATTAAGTACTACATACTTTGGCTCCTCGTAGTACTTGGTTGTGCCGAGTTGTGGCAATCTGTCAGGGTGCACTCTCTTCCCTTCCCCAGAGCTTGGACTCAGCAACTTCTCTGGAGGGGGCGTGGGCGGGGGCTGGGGCGGGAGCTGTGGGGAATCTGCTTTTGAAATAGATTGTGATCTCTGCTTTGTTTGCCAAGGGGCAGGAGAAGGGCGTATTTGCTTATCTACTATCAGCTGAGCGTTGGAACGTGCCAGTCTTTCTCTTGGATGTCTAGCTGAAAAGATGCCACTGTATTGAGGTTATGTCAGCACTTTAGAGCTGCTGCTTTGGAGAGTCTTCAGGGATCACAGAAATGGGTGGGGGAAGGAGGACGTCTTTCATCAGGGAGACTTGCTCTGGGATGTCAGTGATTAGGCTGCTCCTTTGTCCACTTAATTAAGAGCCTGCAGTGTGAATGTCAGCCATTGAGTGTCCAAGATTTCATCTTCCTTGATTGCTGATTTAGGGTATCTATGCAAAAACTGAGGAGGGGTCAGTAGGTGTGACCAGTGGCTTTGAGAGAGGAGAGAGAACTGCTTAAATGCTTTGAAGAAATTATTCTTAGAGCCATAGAATTGTGGAAAACACCCAGTGCCTGCGATAAGTTTATCTAAAACTAGCATAACTAATTTAGGACAGAATGCAATCCATTTCAGGAAACCTTCAGTTATTAATAAGTATTAGAGTTTCATTTTAGCATTGCTGTTGTACTTATATCAAAGAGAAAGTGAATTTAAAAAATTTAGTCTTGTTGAATGAATTACTGGGGATATTCGTTACAGGTGTAGGTTAAACCTACTTAATGTTGAGGGTTCTTCAAACTGTTTCTTAAAATGTTTTAAAGAGTTTTCAGAAAGGGATATCTGCATGTTATTTTTTAGTCCAGTTTCTTCCTTTTATGTCTCAAAATTATGCTGATTTCCCCACTTCCCGGAGATCATTAGTTTCTTAAGAACAGTTATGGATGTTTATAGGTGGGAAACAGTATACAATTTTATATACTAGTCTCAAAAAAAAATCTACATATCTAAAGGTGTGTTTATACATTTTAGCATTATGTTTTGTAACTACATTTGTGCCATATAATTTATGCATGTGTTAAACATTATATTAAATATTAATTAAAAAAACACATTTCATTGCAAACCCTTCAATCTTCATTCCCAAGTCTACTACCTTAGCATTTATCTATCTTTTCATGCCTCTCTTAACAAAGTATTTTAACTTGTGCTTTGTTGCCTCTTGCCTGATTCTTATTATAATTTCATGGCTTGATCAAAGTTCCTGCATTTTTTTCCTGTTAAGAAGATTTTGTAACTTCAAAAGGTTAGAAAACGCCTATGTGTTTTGGAGAGTTGCCTGTCAATTTACCAAGCCGGGTGGTGTGTATGTTGTGGTGTGTGTGGCATGCCCAGACTCTTGGGACAGTGTCTAAAACTTGTGATCTGTGACATTATTGCTCCAGAACTGTTGAGTCATTATGTTTTCTTGGAGATTTTGTGTGGTGTTTGGTCAATACAGGAAGTACTAAAAAAGAGTTAAATAATTCAAAGTTATTTTTATTGGATACAAAAAAATTTAAAAGACAAGGAGGAAAACTTAATAAGCAGGGCCAGAATTACAGCTTAACATCCCCAACCGGTGCCTTTTTAATTACAGTACTTTCCCCCAGAACTTTTTAATCCTATTACTTTTATATTTTAATAAGGAAACTAGTTAAAACATAAACCAAACAGAACTATTACAAATAATGGGGATAAATGGTGGATAAAACCAGATGTTTTGCCTAAAGTTAAGAGTTAAGGAATCTGAACTCTGTCAAAGGCTCCCAATAGGCTCCTCCCTCTCCTCTCCCCAGTAAGCTGGTGATTTTGAAAGGCAAAGGATCTGGGAAGGGAATGGAGACAAAAATCAAAAAAGGAAACAAGTTGTTAAGGTATGTTTCTCCTATCCATTTGACCATTCTAACAACCTAGGACTCCAGTGGCAGGTGGTTTGAATGATGATTGTTGGACTAGGCTGCATATAAAATGCTTTGGTTGTGAGTCTTTATTTATGTGTCCCTTAGGTTATGAATTAAGTCTGGGCTTATTTGTCACCCATTTCATAGTGGTTTTCAGAATCAGTGCCAAGACCATGGTTTTGTTCCTCTCTTAACAATTTAATTTCAGCCAAAGTGATGCAAATCTGAATCTGCAGAACAAGTAATGAGTATTTGTATTTTCTTTTCATGCTTCTTGCTGCAGTCTCTACAAACAAAATTCTTGGTCTCCTAGTCACTTGTTCAGCAAATGTTTTTGAGTGCTTACCATGTATTTCATTCCCATAACATACACATTCCCATAACATACACATAACTAACATACCCATTAGTTCCTTGAGGGTGATACTCTTTTGTATTTTAAGTATCTAGTAGATTGGGGTGGTGGAGATGATGAATGTGTGATTAAAAGACACCACAGTAGAAAGATGTGCAAAGGATGTGAACAGGCAATTCCTAAAAGATGCAAATAGTCAATGAATGTGAAAATATCCTCAACCTGCAATTTGGTTAGGGAAGTACAGTTTAACACAGAGATGTATGTTTTCTGTCTGTCTGATTAATCCATGTTTTAAAGGTAGATAACTTCTTAGTTGTGTTGGGGGTAACTGACAGACTCTATGGGAGCATGCATCACTGCAACCTTTAGGAAAAGCAGACAATTTCTATGAAACTTTGGAATGTGCATACCTTATGGCCCAGCAGTCCCATATTTGGAGTTCTGTCTTACAGAAATAAAACATCAGCTTGTGAGAATCAGTGTATGAAGATGTTTATTGCAGGATTATTTTAGTAAGTAAACTAGATGCAACATGGATGTCCATCAGTGGTATGAATAAGATAGGGTACACCCATACTATGGATTATTTTGCCAAGAATGACCATATTATAAGTGTAATATTTGGTTGTTGGAAAAGTCATGACATATTTTTTCAAAAATGCATCATGACTTTTCTAATACCTCAATAAAAGCAAGTTGGAGAGTATCATATGTAGAATGATTCTATTTCTGACTTGAAAAAGAAGCATGGCTCTTAGAGAAAGATATGGAAGGATACATAAAACATCATTTTAAACAACTTAGTGCTGTTTAAAACTTGCAGTAGGGAGGGGTAGTGGTGATTAACTTAATTTATTTATACCTCCATTTGTTCACTCTTCAGACACTCAAGCTTTTCAATTATGAAAACACACATATTATTTGGTTAGTGAATAGGAAACTCTTCTGGAGCCAATTTGGAAACAAAATCTGGGCAGTGTCACACTTGCTTTCTCAGATGCCTTCTGCAACCATCTCTGATTTTGTTGGGGACTTTCAGTGAATTATCTGAGGCAATATTAAGATTCCCCAACTTTTAGTAAATCCCTTCAGTGTAAAAAAAGGCTTCAGGAAAAGCTGTTTACCTCTATCCTCTGGAGAATAGGGAAAATAAAGAGATCATGAAAACTCTTAGTAGACACTCCTTTTCCTTGATTTTGTCTGATCCCATTCTGAGGAAAGCCCAGTGTCAGTTTTTAGACTGACATTAGAGAAATCTTTCTGACCGAGTGAGGAGCCTTCCTAGCTGGGAGCAGCATATCCTTAAACTTGATTATCTTAGTTCAGGCCTGGGCTGGCATTGAACCCAGGACTCCTGCTTTATTCTCCTTAGCTGGTTGCGCCACCTGTGCCATTTTCAGTCTTGCCTCTTTTTTTTTTTTTAAAAAGATTTATTTTATTTATGCATACAAGAATTGGGGTACAGGCCAGAGGTGCGGGGGGAAGAGGATTCGCCAGAGACAGAGTGGGGAACAGAACAGGTAGATTGAAATACGCCGCTGAGGGGAGCAGCGGCTGAGTCAGGAGAGGTCTGCTGCGCCATGTGGATATCTCTCTGGCCAGGGATTGAACTTGTGCTGCAGTGGCTGCAAATAGCTTCATAGGTTGCATCTTAACCCCTTGTGCCACCAGGGAGGCCCCAGTCTTGCCTCTTAATGTCATTTTTGAAACTTGGTATGATTCATGAGTTCTTGGTAGTTATTGCTAAAACCAAACATTCAAAAGCAGTGGAAGCTCTGTCTACATTACCAGTGGATCCTGATGGGAGACCCAGAAATTCAACCCACTCTGCTGCACAATTTCCATGTTTTAGATTAAATCAGTGTTTTCCACTTTAGAATGTATCAGTTACCTGGAGGACTGGTTACTGTTGTTTCAATAGCAAAAAAAAAAAAAATATGCTGGTCATGACCCATTGGATTGATTTCATTGCCCACTAACCTTGCAACCCTTGATTTAAAAATCTGTATTGTAGACCTTACCATTACCAATAATCATTCCTCTGCCGAAATCTTTAGAAGTATTCCAATGTGAACCTCACCTTTTCATTTTTACTTTATTCCCTATTCCACCTAGCCGTCACCCTGCAACTGTCTCTGGCCTGTGACTCTTCCTCATTTTCACAGTCCATCATCCCTTTCTTCTCCTCATCTGCAAACCTCCTGACCTACAGCTCTGTTGTTTGCACACACTTTTCACCCTTTCTCTCTTCATCTTCCTGGGAAACCCCCATCTTGCTCCTGCCCCAGGCTGGCGAACCTGGCCTGAGAAAACACACAGCCATATGCATTATCTCCTTTAGATTTAAGATTACAAACCTCAAGGGGAACTCTTGGCACTGCCAGGTCCACTGTTTCTTCCTCTTATCACACCCCCCTCCCCACTCTTTCTTCAGCAGATGACCTGGCTTATTTCACTAAGAAAAAGGAAGCAATTAACTAGTTTCATCATCTTCCCATGCTAAATCTGCTAAGGTGCCTGCGTGGGTAACCACACAGCATTGTAACCACATGTGCATCGGATCCTGCTCTCTGCTGACATGCAGAGGATTTTCACTCACATGTATTCCCTTTCCCTTCTGTATCTTCAGTTTTCCCTCTTTGATGGATAATCCCCAGGAGAAACGAATATGTCTCATCTTAAGAAAAAAAATCCGCAGCAACAGCAAGACACTCTTGACCCTTGATCCCAGTCAGCTGTTCTCAGACTCCCCTGCTCTTCCTTGCCATAAATATTTCCCCTGCTCATCTCCATTTCCTTCCTTTTCTCTCAGGCTTGAACCCCACTCCCAAGTTTGGCTTTGCCCCACCCCTTCACCTAAAACACAGCCTTTTGCCGAAGCCACACCCCTTCGCCGAAGCCACACCCCTTCGCCGAAGCCACACCCCTTCGCTGAAACCACACGTTGTCGTGTGCCGGCGATTTCTGGTGGTCGGTGGACCTCAGGTTCCACAGCCTCTTAGCAGCAGTTAGCCAGCTGGCTGCACTGCCCTCGCCTGGCTTGCACACCACGAGCTCGCACACCCCTCTTCCCTGCCCCCAACTCCAGCTCCTGCTCTACCGCACCCCGTGGTTTCTGAAGGTAGGAGGCGCTCTCCCATACTTCTCTTCATGTACAGGTCTGCGCCACTGTCACCACCTCAGAGGTCTTCCTGGCCTCCCCTAGCACGGTCACCAGGCTCTGCCTTTTTAGTTTTCATATCAGGTGACCTTCCCTGGCTATACATGCGGCATTCATTTGTCTATCTTGTGACGCCAGCATATACACTTCATAAGAGAAACCATCTCTGACTCTGTCCCCACAAGTGTCTGCAACAACACGGGGCACATCGTACTCAACAAGAAAATTTTAGTGAGTGTGTGATGAAGATTTGCTGGTTACAGAGGTTAGCTTTGGGTGAATAAAAGTGAATCTTCCCCAGATATGGGCTGAGGAAGAGAGAAATGTTGAGGTGGAAAAGCCATGTCTCATAGGTGCAGTATTTTTAAGGTTAGGTGTTGAGAGTTAGGGGTTCAAGTTTGGAATGAATGAAGCTCCTCCTTGCCAAATACTGCTGAGTGCTAGAAGCACAGCCAGGGAACAGCTAGAGGGACACAAATGGTTGCTTCTCGTTTTTATCTCTGAAGAGGGCCTCTTAAGCAGTCCACTCGGTAGCTTTTGTCCCTGGGTTGAAGTTGGTAAATTCACTTGTCTGAAGTGTTTATCATTGACCTTGATGTTCTGGTGAGTCGTTTTGGTGCATCACTTGTCCCCAGAGTCCACTTGACCGTGTAGACAGATGTCTCCTTTCTCTCAGACAGTGTGGAGTGAATTCCTGCAGAGTTGTGGGGATGTTTGTTGGTTCTTATTGCTGCCCTCCTGGGCAGCCAAGGTAGAGAGCCCAAAGCCTAGTGAATTTGAATTAAAACTCCACTCTTTTTCTCTTCGCCTTGCTTCCAGACAGCCACTTAATGAATTGACACCTGTGTTCAGGACCGATAAGTGAAGATATTTCCTGAGTGTGGCCTGAGGTCATGCCTGGCAAATCTTCCAAGGGGAGCTAGGATTATTCCTGGGTTTGAGAAATTACATTGTGGGCACTTTAAGAGGCTTAATTTTCTCCTATCAGGGCTCTCTTTTGGCTCCACACCTGTCACTCTGGGCCCTCCTTTACCAGGTTAAATGAACTCTCCTGGGCACAAGACATCTGCCTGAGGCCCGGCCACAGAGCACTTGGGTTCAGTGCATCCAAGAAGAAAGGGCACATGTCTTTGGAGGATATTTACAGTGATTTGAATGGTAAATGTATTTTTTTTTTTTAAGATTTATTTATTTATACAAGCACTGGGTACAGCCAGAAGCGCGGGAGGGTGAGAGAACTCACCAGAGCCAGAGCAGGGAGCAGAACAGGCAGAAGGACCGAAGCACACTGCTGAGGGGAGCAGCGGGCAGCAGGAGAGGTCTGCGTGCCATGTGGGACCCTCCTCTGGTGGCCGGGGATCGAACCGGCCCTGCAGAGGCCGCAGGCAGCTTCGCAACCCAGTGCTCAACCGCTGTGCCACCGGGGAGGCCCGGTAAATGTATTCTTATTGTCAGTATTTTTTTTTTTAAAGGGAGTCCTTAATAAATCCAAGATAGCCTTTCCTGCCCTCAGTTGGAAGGAACTGAGGCCTGAAAGGATGAGACTTGCCTGGGGCCACTTGCAAAGCTGGCATTGGAATCCCACTTGAACACCACCAACAGGCTCTCTGCTTTTCTGGGATGTCCTGTTGAACCTTGACTTTAATTCATGGCTGTGGTTCTTGGCCCTGGGTATGCAATAGAATCTCCAGGGAAGCTCTTTAAAAATTCCTAAACCTCACCTGACTCACTGAATTGGAATCTGTGAGAACAGGACCTGGACACCTGTGTTTTTTTTTAACTTTCACTAGGAGAGGTTGCCCCAGAACAGTGTATAGGGGGAACTGGGAACAGTCACTCTGCAGTCATCGCCTGCTGTCTTTGCACACTGCACAGACACTTCTCCTGTCTGGTACAGGACAACTGTCTCAACATTCAGTTTGCTCCTATATCCCCTCTGGTTACTGAGTAGTGTTCCAGTTTTAATGTGTATCGAAAGGACTTTTGTCTTTTCTTTTAGGGACATTTTCCCAGTGGATTGTGTCCCTCTTATGCAGAAATGAAAGCTGTGTTCAATTTGAGAAAATCACCTTCTTGGGGGGCTTTAAAGGGTATTCTTGTTACTGTCCCTAGATGCCTGAATGCTGAGGGTGGCTAGCCTGCTCTCAGAGAAGCTGGAAGCCAGCAGCTAGCCTTGACGGTTACCCTGACGGAAGGAAGAAGAGTATGAGTTGGCTGTGCAGGGATGGGTGTGGATGTTTTTTATAAGATGGTAGATTACTTGCCAGTTCTTGCTGGTGAACTTGCAGATGTTTTGGAGCTCTGCTTTTGTGACATTTGCTACAGTCTCCTAACCAATTACATAGCACAGCCTGCAGTGATGTGCTGTCCTGCCTTTCTGTGGACTTGGCAAGTAGTTTATATGGACTTTGAAGAATGTACCCAGTGAAGATATTAGAACAAACCCTGTGGACCCTGAGAAGCAAATGGGGGTGGCCAAGTGTTCCTCACAAAAGGAACAGGAGAAGGCCTGTTTCTCTTGCACTGGAAGCTGATAGATTATTGGAGTTTGTTAGGGCTGTCACAATGCTGCAAACTGGTGCTTCAAATGACAGAAATGTATTCCCTCAGTTCTGGAAGCTAGAAGGCCAATATGCAAGTGTTAGCAGGGTTGGTTCCTTCTGAGGGCCATGAGAGAGGGAGGCATCTGTACCAGGTCCCCCTCCCTGACTGGTAGAGTGTCTCTCTGTTTTTATGTCCAAATTTCCCACTTTTTAAAAATATGGAAACAGGTCATCTTGGATTAGGGTCTACTGTGATGTCCTCATTTTATCTTGATCAGCTCTGTGAAGACCCTAATACCTTTCTGAGGTACTAGGAAGTTAGGACTCCATATAATTTTTGAGGGGACACAATTTAACACTAACACAGGTTGTTAAAGTGATGTGTGTAGAATCAGACATCCGACACAGTATGCTTGTTTGTGAAGTACTTTTTAGGCTAAGGTCACCTTGGTGGGTTAAGAGTTGCTGAATTTTGTACCTGCCAGTTTTACTGACCTATCCTTGGCACTTTGCTGTTTACCAAGGCTTTGTATTTATATTGCCATCGTAACAACCCTGTAGGGCAGGTATTGTTTCTATTTTGAGAAAGCTGAGGTGTACCAAGGTTTCCAACACTGAATACTGGATTCTTCTCTATATCATAGATTTCTCCTAAAACTCCAGTGATACTGAAACTTTGAAATGCATAAGAATTTCTTGGAGAGGTTGTTAAAAAATACAAATTTGGGAGACCCTCTGGAATACCTCTGAATCAGAAGCTGAGTCTGCAACCAAGCAATCTGTATTTTTTTCTTGTCTCCCCTGGAGATTTTTTGATGCACTCTAATATATGAGAACAAATGCCCTCTACCATGGACATACTTCATTTCACTTTTAAAGATTTATTTATTTATGCATACAAGAGCTGGGGTACAGGCCAGAGACACAGGGGGTGAGAGGATTCACCAGAGACAGAGTGGAGAGCAGAACAAGCCGACTGACCAAAACACACTGCTGAGCGGAGCAGCAGGTGAGACAGGAGAGATCTGCTTCGCCATGTGGGTTGCTCCCTGGCTGGGCAGCAATCGAACTCATGCTGCAGCCTGGGGATTGCTTCATAGAGCGGTGCTTAACCCCTTGCGCCACCAGGGAGGCCCTATCATGGACATATTTTAGAGGGGAACCTAACCAATAACACCAAGTTCCTATTTGACTTTTGTTGATGGCTTGTTTGGAGGCATCACGGAAAGGTGCTCACTGAAATGCTGATACTCTCAAGCCCCAGAGGCTCTCCTCTTATACAGAACCTCTGCCATCATGCTGAGGTGCAGGGTCTGAGCTCTTTAGTTGTCAAGGCCATGCTCACTGTTCCTCAGCTAATGGAAAGTAAATCTGACTAGAACTTGAACTTTCTGTGTTGCTGAAATGTACCTTGTATGACAGGGACTAACTTGAGGGTGTGTGGTAACAAATAAAGAGCTCAAATTGGAATACTGAATCGGAAGCTGAGGTTGCAACCAAGGTATCAAAGCAGAAATAAAACCAGAAAGAAGATAAGGCAAGAACACATTTGTGATTATTAAGTATTTATTGCTAGCAATGTATTCACATTCACGAAAATGTGCTGGCGCATACCCAGTGTAAGAGAATCACCTGGAGAAATTTTAAAAACAGATTTCTGGACCCTGTCCCTAGAGATTTTTCTTTTTAAGGTGGGCTCAAAATTCTGAGCCCCTGGTCTGGGCATCACATGTAGCTTATCTGTTGATGATACAGCGACATTCTCTCTGAGTAAAGAAAACATTTCTAAGCCTTGACCATTTCATTAACCTATATAGATTGTAACCAATACTCCGGATCAATGCCCAAGGTATTTCACCATCTTAACTTTATATTAGGGGTTATATAACAAAATACAAGCCCTTTTAGCTAGGGCTGCATTTGATCAGTTGGTCATCACCATCAGAATTACCTGGGATTAAGGTTAAACAGACTAGCTACTCAGTTCCCATAGATTTAAAATTTGGTATATGTGTGTGGGGCCCAAGAATGTATATTTTTCACTATAAGGGGTATATTGAAGTTTGAGTGTTACTGAGCAGGAACTTGAAAATCAGTTCTGCTTTTTATCAGAATGGAGTCACCATATAAGATCATAAACACTGTTCGATTGATTGTTTACAGGGTCATTTTCCATTTTCTGTTTATAATGCTGTTGTCTTGTCTGGAAGTTACCAGGACCTCATTCTGTAGCGGAGTTGTAATTTTAATAAATTGTTAGTATGCTGTTTGAATAATCACTCTCCCTCCCTTTTTTACATAAACACAGGTAGTTCATTTTAAGAAGCCTTAAAACAAAAGTTATGTTCCTTTTTCAGGTGAAGTCCTTCGGAGCATTGATAGTATATGAAATTTGTTAGATATTTTTAGAGTTAATTCCAGAAAGCTTTGTGGGTTTCAGACTACCCAAGTAGTTAAAGATGACCTTTGGTAGAAATCCATTTGTGTTCTTGGGTTCTCTGTGCATATTTTTTTTTTTTTAAAGTTAAGTGTTCTCATATGAGGGGGCAGGTTGGGAGAATGGGCCTCACTCTTATTAGTAAAAGAGATTCAGTTGCACTGACCTTGGTACCTTGCTGTATGCCTTGCAGATATTTCTGAAAATTGATTTTTTTCTTCCTTGGATACAGGATTCTCACTTCTGTGTTCTTCCTTGTGGCAGAATGGAACCTTCACTTTTCAAAAGAGGTGTTGAAATTAATTTTGTGTTATTGGGCCATACATGCCCATTTCACTTTATATAACATTCCTTTTTTTTTAATTTTTTTTTAAAGATGTATTTATTTATTTATACAAGCACTGGGTACAGTCAGAAGCATGGGAGGGTGAGAGAATTTACCAGAGCCAGAGCAGGCAACAGAACAGGCAGACTGATGAAGAAATACACTGCCGAGGGGAGCAGTGGGCACAGCAGGAGAGGTCTGCGCGCCATGTGGGACCCTCACTGGTGGCCTGGGATCGAACCCGCCCAGCGCTGCAGAGGCTGCAGGCAACTTCGCGCTCAACCGCTGCGCCACCAGGGGAGACCCATTTTATGTAACATTCTTAAAAAGTTAGGGACGATAAACTATTTCTAACATTGCAGTAGGAACTGCATGTTTGTCAAAATTGATAGAACTGTGCACCTAAAGAGGATGAAATTTATGGTGTATAATAATGTTTCAATAAACCTCACTCAAAAATGTATCAGGGGAACCTGTCACTTTAGCCATCCTTTTTGTGGATTAGTTTGCTGAGGAAAGATTCCTTTTGTGATGCAAATGATTTCCCCAGGCTTCTTTGTTTCCTACTTGTTTGAAAATTGTTCTGTGTGCTTTATCTGGTTGGTGCTTCTTGGGGTGGAGGAGTGGACTGGCGCAGGGCTACTAAGGGATGCAATTGGCCTCTCCATTCTTCTTGATAATTTTCATCCTAGCATCACATCTAGTACATGGCAGTGTACTCAAAGCTTTGGGGAATGAATGCACCATCATTTTGATGGAGAAATGAAAATTCAGAGAGGCCAAGTGGCTTGCGCAGATGTGAGGGCAGCAAGGCCAAAGTGGGCGAAGAATCCTTCAGGCCATCTCCCTTCCAGGCTCGCACCCTTTTCACTGTCCTTTCTGCAAGTGTGTCTTGTAAATTCATGTTAGAAATTTGGAATCTTTTAAGCCAAGCTGCACCTGTATGCTTGTTACGGTTCTAGAGGCAGCCTATAATTGTGGAAGATCCCTGACTTGGAAGATATTCTTCAGTTTGATAGTTATTTTTCTAAGTGTCTGAGGTGCGTGGTGGATGAGTCCTGAACAACACAGACTTGCCCTCATGGGAAGCACAGTCTGGGAAGGAATGCATGGACAAGGGCTGTTAAACCAAAGGAGTGTTCAAAGGATGTGGAAACCTTTTACACAATGGCCACCATTCAAAGTGTGTTCTTGGGTGAGTCACCTAACTTCTGTAAGCTTTCGTGTCTTCAGCAAAATAGAGGAATTGAAGACTTGTTGCAAGGATTCAGAGAGAGAGGAGATGATAGATGTGGGTTGTAGTGGCAGGAAGGCCACAGAGCAGGTTTTCTATGATCCTATGCTGATGGGGTAAAGGAGAGTCCTAGAGCCCTCGGTGGCTGTCTTAGGCTTTTATTGAACTTTTACATGTAGTGCAGCAACCAGGTACATGGCAGGCAGGGGGTGCTGGGGGGCCAGGAGGCCAGTAGGCCTCCTTAGCGCCCGGCGCCCCCCCACCCCCCACCAAGTCTTCATTCTGGCCTTGTCTGGCCTTCTCTCTCCTGCTTCTGCTTCTCTTGGTGAATATCTCAATTCTGCTGCCATGGCCCACAGAAGTAAACAATGCAACTTATAACAATGTAACAAATGCAGGTACCCCATCCTCAGGGCAATCCTAAGGGCAGGAGGGCAGAAAAGCCTGAGACTCATTTACCCTTCATGAGTACACTTAGGATTGGAGTTTATTTTTTCTTCTCAGTTTTGGATCATCATAGAACCAGTAGGGAGATGCATTGGAGGGCTGTGCTGGTTGGTTTTGCTCATTGGCTAATGAAGCCGAGATAGGAGCAGAGTTTTCTAGCCTGGGAACTGAGTTGTGGTTAATTGGTCTGAGATAGGGATGTCTTCAGTCCTTCCTCAGTGCCTCAGGGGCTGCCAGAGCTTAGTTCTACCAAGATGATCCTTTTCCAATTGCAGGGTAAGTGAAAAAGTGTCAGGCTTTTCTGCCCTCCTGCTATTAGCATTAATGATGGATCCCTGCTGTCCTACATGAGTGCCTGATGGCGGACACCTGGAGTAGGGTGCGAGCACGCATAGGTGGACACACCTGGGCTGATACTGGGCTTATAAGGGCGCCATCACGGGGATGCCAGCAGAGCAACAGAATGAGCAGGGGAACGAGAGAACAAGAAGAGAACGAGAAAGAGCAACAGAAGTAGAAGCAGAGACCATGAGAGAATGGCAGAGAGCCCAGAAAGAGTGAAGACTCGCAGGGGGCTGGGAGGCCTGCCAGCCTCCAGGTCCCCCAGCCCCTGCCTAGTAAAAAGAGCAATAAAAGCCTGAAAAGCCACCAAGGGCTCCAGGACTCTCCTTTACCCATCTGCCCAGATCATAGAGATCCTGCACTGTGCCTTGCTGGCACTACATCAAGTATATCAAGGCTTGGGAAAATTTGAGGGAGAACTTCTCTCTAACTGTGCTTTGTATACCTCCAGAAACAAGAGCTAGGTTATTTTAGATTTTAAGTGAACTGAAATTAATAGTGGCATCAGTTCTCTTAGCAAAAGAAGCCAAGAACACCACAGGCTTCAATGAGAGCTGTGGATGAACTTGACCAGGGACTCCAAAATTCTCTGACAATAGAACTCACCTGAGTACTTGTTAAAATTCTAGCTTACCAGGCCTGTGCTGGTCTGGGTTGGGGTCCTGGAATCTGTGTATTTAATAGCAACCCATGTGATTCTTATCAGGGATAAGACTCTTACCAGGAAACACTGCATTAGATCATACACACATTTCTGTGTCCTTTCTATTTGAAGTTGATCCATGAACCAGCAACATTGTATCACCTGCAGACTTTATGGAAATGCAGAATGTCTGGACTCCACCAAGCCCTACTGACTCAGAACCAGCATTTAATAAAATCCTGAGCTAAATGTCTATCACAGTATATTTGCAGCAGGGCTCGCCTAGTGGGTAGGGACACCTGTCATCATTTTTAACCAATGAGGTGGTTGTAACCAGGTCTGATGACCTCTTGAAAAACTGGAAGAAATGGTGGGCCTGGGATTTGAACTCCGCTGTCTGACTCCATTTTGAGTGCTCATCCCACGTGGTCTTGATTAAGGTTCTCACTGACTTTTAGGGTCTGGACCCAGTCTGATGTCAGGGCTCTCGCTGTCCTGTTAATGTTGCACCTGGGAAGAGTGATGCATGGGGCCAGGAGAATAGCCTGGAACCACTCAACTGTGTCATAATTCTCAGTATCCATTAACACTGTCAGACACCTTGCTGTCCCTGGGGGATGACTTAGATTGGAATGTAAAAAGATAGCAATTTTGAGTTCTTGGAGACCTGTGGGGGTTTCTATCATACCAGCAGTGGGTCCCTGAAAAATTTGTTTTATCTCCATCCAAGGACAGGATCAGATTGAGTGCAATTTTTCTAATGCTCCTCTAGACTCTTAAATCCTTCTCCAAGAACAATGTCAGAGAAAATACCCGGCAAGGCATTTGCCAAATGGCTTGAAATAAGCATCCACACACATTTCCAAAAAGACAATTAGAAGCTTATTTGAGGAACTAAAGGCCTGCTGTGCTAGACATTAGTTGGAGAGAGCTCAGTGCCCATTTGAGGAACTCTCCAGGGGTGCTTTCTCATCACAGCCCTGCTAGGAGAAGCTGAACTGGGGAAGGGGAGAGACCCCAGGCTTGGAAGATAGGGAAGGGAGGAAAGAGAGAATGACTTGCTCCAGAAAAGGGAACAATGGCCATATCTTCTCCCAGGAGAACTGGAATCTTTGCAGATATAATCAAGTGGAAGAGTGAAGGTCCTCATAAATTAATCAACACGTGGATCATATTACTAGTTAACACTGGTGTTATGACCTGGAAGACTCTGGAAAACTAAGTTCTGAAGAAGGTCAGGGACTCTGCACAAAGTCACATTTTGGGCCAGTGGCAAAACCTGGGTCAGGATCCAGGGAGCTTGGGTAGCTGTGTGTTCTGTGTCTTATGCCCTGCTGCCTTCTTTCTGGGAGGGAAGATGCTGAGAAAATGAAACTTTACAATGATTGGATCCAGATGTGCTGGGCCTACTCCTCTTTAAAGATAGCATAATGGTTTATTTGTTTATGTACTTATAGAATATTTCCCTCTGCAGTTTCCATAGATCACACTACCTTTCACATATGAGGGATAAAGATCAGGAAAGAAAAGTCACCAGCCAGTAAATATTGGGTTATTGGGGATGTTATAGCAGGCGCTTCTCTTGGCTGAAGGCAGCAGATGGAGTGCCCTGTGGCACAAAGGAGTGGGAGCCTCTGCTCTGGAAATGGGCAGGATATCTGTGTTCCAAGTTGTACTGTGGATTTATATGCACTTGCCCAAGTTTGCAGGGACAGATGTGTATTACATTTTAAATTTAAATTTTGGGAAGACTAAACCTATATAGTGAGGCTTTCAGCTTAGTAGTGGATCCTAAAGGGCTCCAATGTGTAGGGAGGAGGAGGAGGTAGCTATTTCTACAATGCATAATTGCTTGTGGGGAAAATCCGGTCTGTAATGTTTATGCCACACAGTTTAACAATAGATTATACATTGCCTCAGTTAAAATGGTTTAATGTGTGTGCTCATTGGATTTGGTCCACTAGACTGAGTTTTGAGGGGACCCAAACCCTTCTTTTTGTTCAGTGGTTTAGGGACAGGGTTGTTAAATGATTAGAGCTTCAGCTGCAGTGGTCAAAGGAGATGCCTTGGAGAAATTAGACTTAAGCTAGAGGCAAAGTGCACTGCATTTTGGTGTCCTTCCATGTGGTGTTGGCTGTGTCAGCAAGACCTTTACAACCTCTCAGTCAAGTACCATATTGGTTGAACTCAGTACACTATTAACAATAAAGATGTAAGTTGTTGAGAAATCAAAGATTCTAGATTATAATAGAAGGAAGCAGTCAGCGGTGTCAGAGGTTTAATTTGCTTTGAAAATTGGAGGCAAGTCCATGCTTTGATTTTAGTGGTAGAATACCAGTGTTCCAGGGGAATTGGGATTGAGAACCAATGGGCCTGGCTCTACTACAAGGTCAGCCTGATAGAAAGCTGTCTCCTGGCTCTGTCGTTGGATGGGTAGCTGAGCTGTGTGTTCATTCGGCAGGGCTACTCAAAATGTGATGTGCGGACGGGCAGTCCCAATGTCACCTGAGAACATATCAAAGTTGCCCATTTTCCACCAACTGGATCTTAACTCTGATGATGCCTGGGAACCTGTGTTTTAGTAAGTTCTGTGGGGTATTTTGATGCACACCAAAGCTTGAGAGCTGCTGTTCCATGGTGGGCTGGTCGGTTCTTAAGCAACAGAAGCCATTTGGAACTATTGTCTGAAAGGTCCTTTTCCACAGTGTAAAGGCAGGACAGGACACAGTGCAGGTTCTCTGATCCCATGCAGACCGGGTAAAGGAGGAGTCAGAGTCCTTAGTGGGTTTTTGCAGGTCTTTTATTGGGGTTCACCAGGCATATGGCAGGCTGGGGGGCTGGGAGGCTGGCAGTCCTCCCAGCCCCCAGCAAATCCTCACTCTATCTGGGCTCTCTGGCGTTCTCTCTGCTTCTGCTTCTTTGCTTCTCTTCGGCTTCTTTCTCGGCTTCTACTGCTGCTTTCTCTGCTTCAGCTTCTGCTGGCGTCCCCGTGACGCCGCCCTTAAAAAGCACAGTCTTAGCTCAGCTGAATCCCATCTACCTATGCCCACACCCTATTCCAGGTGCCAGCCATCAGGCATGTATTCAGGACAAGGATCCATCATCTATCCTGATGGCAGAAGGGCAGAAAAGCCTGATATTTTCTTTACCCTACACACAGCATTTCATGTTGGGTTGCTTTCTTGTTCTGGTAACCCAGGCCAAGTTGATGGGGCAAATAAAGTTAGATTTCCATTAGTGCTCAGTAATAATTAACGGCAGTCCATAGTCTGGAGGAATAGGACAGTCCAGCTCTTCTCTGTATGAGCTCTGCAAAAAGCATGCTCTGTTTGTGACTCCAGGGGTAAATGTAAGCGCTGTTACTCTCCAGCATGCTTTTGCCAGCCATGAGCTGTCAGGCAGACAGGAGATGGACAGAGCTCAGGGAGGAAAGGGTGGGAGAGGTGCCAAAACCTGCCGAGGGCCTCACGGAGAGACAGATTTCTGCTGAGAAGTATCATAGCAAGCAGCAAGGCTGAGACAGGATGTTTTTCACCTGTGTTTCTGCTGGCTGTGTGATAGCAAAAGTGTTTGATGAGCATACTTCTCTCCAAAGGACTTTTTCATTGTAACAAATGGAAATAGAACTCTGTGTTTGAGAAACATTTCCTGGTGGAACAAGTGTTTCCAACAGAAACAAACTGAATGTTGAGATACTATTGACTTTGATTTTGAGGGAAAAGGGAAACTTTTGCGGTTTTCCATTCATTCACCCCTTGTTCTGTGCTGGGGAGTATACTCAGCTGAATAAGACAAAATTTCTGGTCTGATTTGGGTTACCCAAACGAAGGGGCACTGCCAGGCCTTCTTGGCAGAGGGAACAGTATGTACTAAGGGCTGGAGCCAGATAGTTCAGGGACTCTGTGACCCACTGGGACTGTTTTCCTGGTCTTGGGGTGTAGAGGAGGAGGAGGCAGTATGTGTGTGCAGGGGTGAGGGGTGCTGATCTGAGAGATTGTGTTCAGAGGACACAGTTCTATTTTTTGTTTTAGGATATTTGAATTGTAGATGAGTTTATAGGAGAAATCACATTATAAAACCACAATTTTCCCCCCTTTTAGTTGAAGCTGTAGTTAGTTTACAACTGCCTTCAAGAAGGTCAAGTCTGGGTGGAACTGGGTGATTCAGTGAGCAGTGCTGGGGAAGAACAATGAAAAACAAAATTTCTCAACCTTGAACACCTCTCCTGGAAGATAATGGGAAAGAAAACAATGTTTATTAGCGAATAAGCATTAAATGGGCAGCCCATCCCAGGGAACCTACCACAGGGAGGGCAGAGTTAGAGATTGCAAAAATGGAAAGAAATCTTATACTTTTATATAGTTAAATGGATACAATGCATTATATTCCTATCCTCAAGATAAAATTGCTAAATGTATTTTGTCTTTACTGCTGGAGGTAGGGCTTGCAATCTGCAGCCAGGTGACAGCTGAAGTTAGGCTCCATATTCTCCCAGGAGACTGAGAGAAGAAAACTACCTTCCCTGATTACATTTCAAAGAGGTAGCTCCTCTTTGAAACGGGGGCTCTGACTCCCCTGTTCCCCCATGTGGACATTAACCTTATCCTTGGAATTATCTCTAGACAGTAGGTCCTCATCTGAAAAGAACAGTCTGAACTAGAGTTCTACCTTGAAGGCTTTACCCCCTTTCCTGTTTCCATGCTGACATATCTTTGCTCCCCCTGACTAGATAGCCTTTGCAGACAGGGCCAGTACTTAACTAGTCCATCTATACAAGTTACCAGCATCTGGAGCCCAAGTTGGGGACTGTCTCTGAGATGGCATCGGGTCTAGAGCACCCCTTGGCAAAGCTACCTCCTTCCCAAGGCAGGAAGGTCTTGGGATGATTCTGCATCTGACAGGTGATATCTGATCCTTGTTCTTTCTGTCTCCATAAATTAATTAAAATTGTTTAATTTGTCTCCCTCCCCTCTGACTGGCTTTCTAAGATGCTTTTGTCTCTTTCCCCTCAGAATCAGGAAGAATCTTTATGATTTCTCAACAGTTTAGTTTCTGGGTTTTCTCTAGAGGAAGTGGTAAATATTTTATATGCCATTTAGATCAAGCATATTATGCTTCCTCTAATGCTCGAAGATGCTTAGAAAATTGCTTTACCATGGCCTTATTAAGGACTCTCCAAGAAACTTTGAGTTAAATGACAATGTTTATATACAGAATTTCCTCTCAGATGTTGCTTCAGTTGCCTGATCACCCTTCAATTACTAGATCGGAAAATTGATTTCCCTGTCTGATTCAGTCCTACTGTGGAGACCTCTGATTTGGCATCTGAGTTCTGGAAGAACTGAATCCAGTCTAGATAGAGGTTTGTGAATTCAGAGCTAAAATCTGAGGATTCCAAGCCCCTGGCAGTAGAAATTGGTCAATGAGGTGGTAATGTTGGAGGAATTACATATTTAGTGGGACACAAGGGTAGAGCTAGGGTTATCAGGTTCCCCCCTTATTTTCCCTCTGTTCCTCCTTCCCATTCACTTTCAAACCAGTGTCTTCTTATCTGAGTGCCCTGGTTTTATTGTCTCTGGTTGCCTGTATTCTGATGCATCTTATAGTCTACCTGATGTTAAATGTAAAGGACACAGCATGCTCCTTCCCCACCCCCCATTCTTGGATCTTGTGGCATCAGGAGAAAGGAAGGGTGTTCTTCAGAAGTTGTGTTGCTTCGGGCAGTTCCCCCATTGTGTCCAGTCTTGGGTTCCTTTATTCGTTAAATTCACTCAGTGATATGCCACTTGCAAGATTGTGGGGACCAAATATTTTTTGAAGTAACATTGATTCAAGATGTATAGCATTATAATTCGACATTTGTATACATCAGTACATTCTGATCATCACCAAAAGTCTACGTCCCATTGCCCCCATATCATTGACCCCCTTTTTACCCAATCTACCCATCCCCCTTCTCCTTATCTCTCTGGTTACCACCGTTTTGTTCTCATAATTTAAGAATTTGTGGCAACATAGAAGGACCTGCATTGGGCTAAGTGAAATAAGTCAGAGAGAAACCAAAACATACCATATGATCTCACTAATAAGTGGAAGATCAAGAAGCAGAACAAAGACAATGACTATTCTATACCCTGAATGGAGTTTGGCTCCTTGAGATCAGCTTGTACTTCCTTTCTCTTGGAGACTCCTCTCTTCTCCTGGTTGTACCTATTAGACCCCCATTCATCCTTAAGAAAGGACATTGGTGAGACCATCCGGTATTTTTCTTTTTCTTTCTGGCTTATTTCGCTGAGTATGATCCCTTCCAGCTCCATCCATGTTGCTGCAAATTGCATGAGTTTATGTTTTTTGATTGCTGAGTAATATTCCATTGTGCATTTGTACCACATCTTCTTGACCTAAATAAGGGACCAGGAAAAAGACTAATTATAATAAAGTGAAAATCAAAGTCAACAAGCAACTATAAACCAGAGACACACCGTGGGGGCGGGGCAGGGAGGAGGGGTTAGAGTCAAAATAAGGGAGGTGGGAATTGTATGGGGAATGTAACCAAGATGAAAATGCATACATTGTGCAAAAATGAAAAATGATGTAAAAATATACAAAATAAAAAAAAATAAAAACTGTTGATAATTTTGGAAAAAAAAAAGAACGTTACAGTGATTAAAAAAAACACTCCAGCCATCAACAACAGCAATAACAACAAACCCCTCAAGCTTTTGTCCTTTGAGAGCCCTTGTGCCTTCTGATGATGAAGAAAGTGAAGCTTTTGGTAAGGAGTAATTTGACAAGAAGACATTTTAGTCCTGTCCTGTCTTACTAGCGACAGGTGATGTGACTTTTGAACACTTGAAATGAACTAGAGTTCAATCATGGGGGCTATTAGAACTGAGGAACAGAATTTCTGATTTCTTAAGAACGCATTTAAACTAAAATTTGAAAGCAGGCTCTCATTGTGGTTATTGGAAGAATTTAAAGTACGTTTGGAATAACTTGGATACATGAATCAGGCTTTTCATCTGCAAACGTTATGAAATTGAAATATAGATCAAGTATTACTGATGAAGATTTTACATCCAAATTAAGACATGTGCTGTAAATGTAAAAATACACACTAGATTTCACAGAGTTGGCATAAAAATGTAAAATATCTCAATGATTTTTATGTTGATTAATGTTGAAATGATAATATTTTGGATCTACTGGATGAAACAAAATATATTACAAGGCAAGTTCACCTGTTTCTATTTACTTTTAAAAAATGTGGTTACTAGAAAATTTAAAATCATTTGTATGATATGCTTTTTATTTCTATTGATGGTGCTGTCTTAGACCTTGGTATCTGAAACTAACTGGATGGCCTCCAGGAAATTGCTGGTGCCAGAAGTTCCTGGAGAGAGTGATGCTTTCTGGAGTCTTCCTCAGTGGTCTGCTTATGTAAGAGGCAGAGCGGACCACTTACAAACACCAAACCACTGGAGCATTCTCCTTATCTCAGAAGAGCCTTCCTGGGGTCAAGTCTGAGACAGCATCCTTTCTGTAAAGGTTTTGCTGTTTCAGGAGGAAGCCTGAATTATTTATTTCCTGACAATTCCATGGGCAACTCATCTCCAGTAATCTGCTTTTTGAAACATGGACCTCCACCAGGGTTCTTCGAGGTTCCTTGTTGATTCATCTTTACTCTGTTCTGACTTTTTTTTAAAACATTTATTTATTTATTCATACAAGTACTGGGTACAGTCAGAAGTGCAGGAGGGTGAGAAGATTCACCAGAGCCAGAGCGGGTAGCAGAACAGGCAGAAGGACCGAAGTACACTGCTGAGGGGAGCAGCGGGCATGGCAGGAGAGGTCTGCGCGCCATGTGGGACCATCGCCGGTGGCCTGGGATTGAACTGGTGCTGCAGAGGCTGCGGCAGCTTTGCAGCCCAGTGCGCAACCGCTGCGCCACCAGGGGAGGCCCTGTTCTGATTTTTTATGTTGGATCTTCGATTGAAGAACAAAGAAAACCAATCAGCTTTATAAAATGGGGAAATTTAAAACATGGACTCACTTTATAGCAGATATGCTGAATCCCTTTGTGGTCCAGAACTTAATGTAGCCACAGTGAAGTTGTGGGCCAGGTGAGGTATCCTGCCCGCTCATGGAATTGCATTTAACTTTCTGAAAATGCTTATTTTAAAAGTTAATGAGGTTTGAGTTGAATAAATATTTTCAAAAGAATTTCATGTCGCTTGGATGATAATGGCTAACCAGATCTGACTTTAAAAAAATTAGTTGGGTATGCATTAGTTGGTTATTCAGAAAACATCCAGTGTATTTCGGTTCGTCTGCCTGTTCTGCTCCCTGCTGTGTCTCTGGTGAATCCACTCACACCCCCATAACTCTGGCCTGTACCCCAGCTCTTGTATAAAAATAAATAAATCTTAAAAAAAAAAAGAAAAAGTTAAAACTAGCAAGCCAACTGTAGAACTGAAGCATACAGCAAAGGAGGGGGTGGGATGGGGTCAAGACTGGGGAGCGAAGAACACAAGGGAATGTGGTGATGGTTCACGGGTGATAAGGTGGCTGAAGAACTATGGAGGATACAATGATATAAAAAAAGTTAGTTAATAAAGAATAACTATTTTAATAATGTTTATTCTTCCAATCCATGAGCAGGGGATATCTCTCCATTTCTTTGTGTCTTCTTCTATTTCTTTTAACAGTGTTTTATAGTTTTCTTTGTATAGGTCCTTTACCTCTTTTGTTAGGTTTATTCCCAAATATTTGATTTTTTTTGTTTCAATAACGAAAGGGATGGTTTTTTTGATTTCTTCTTCTTCAGATTTATTGTTTGTGTATAGGAAGGCTACTGACTTTTGCGTGTTGATTTTGTATCCTGCCACTTTACTGAACTGATTGATGAGTTGAATTAGCTTTTCTGTGGAGTTTTTGGGGTTCTCTATGTATAATATCATATCGTCTGCAAATAGTGATAGTTTGACTTCTTCTTTTCCTATTTGGATTCCTTGGATGTCTTTATCTTGTCTTATTGCCCTGGCTAGGACTTCCAGTATTATATTGAAAAGCAGTGGTGAGAGTGGACATCCTTGTCTTGTTCCAGATCTTAATGGAATTGCTTTCAGCTTTTCACCATTGAGAATGATACTGGCTGTTGGCTTGTCATAGATGGCCTTTATGATGTTGAGGTATGTTCCTTGTATCCCAAGAATTTCAAGGGCTTTTATCATGAATGGGTGTTGCACTTTGTCGAAAGCTTTCTCAGCATCTATTGATATTATCATATGGTTTTTATATTTCTTTTTGTTGATGTGTTGGATAACGTTGATTGATTTTCGGATGTTAAACCATCCTTGTGTCCCGGGAATGAATCCTACTTGGTCGTGGTGAATTATCTTATGGATACATTGTTGGATTCTGATGGCTAAAATTTTATTGAGGATTTTTGCGTCAGTGTTCATTAGGGAGATTGGCCTGTAGTTTTCCTTTTTTGTGTTGTCCTTGTTCGGTTTTGGTATTAGTGTAATGTTGGCTTCATAGAACGTGTTTGGTATTGTCCCTTCCTTCTCAATTTTTTGGAAGAGTTTGTGAAGGATAGGCACTAATTCGTCTCTGAATGTTTGGTAGAATTCATTTGTAAATCCATCAGGTCCTGGGCTTTTGTTTTCGGGGAGGTTTTTGATTACCATTTCAATTTCGCTAATTGTAATTGGTCTGTTTAGGTGTTCTATTTCTTCTTTATCTAGCTTTGGGTGATTGTAGAGTTGTAGGAATTTGTCCATCTCCTCTAGATTGTTAAACTTGTTTCCATATTACTGTTCATAGTAGTTACTGATTATTCTTTTGATTTCTGCTGTGTCCGTTGTGATTTCTCCTCTTTCATTGATGATCCTGTTTATTTGTGCTTTCCCCAGCAATTCCACTCCTAGGTATTTACCCAAAGGACACAGAAACATCAATTCCAAAGAACACCTGCACCCCTATGTTTATAGCAGCACTGTTTACAATAGCTAAGCTTTGGAAACAACCCAAATGCCCAAAAATAGATGACTGGATCAAGAAGATGTGGTACATCTACACCATGGAATATTACTCAGCATTCAAAAAAGATAAACACATGCAATTTGCAGCAACATGGATGGCGCTGGAAGGGATCATGCTCAGCGAAATAAGCCAAAAAGAAAAAGAAAAATACCGGATGGTCTCACTCATAGCAGGAATCTAGAAAACTTAAATAAGGGACCAGGAAAATGAATAACTATAAGAAAGTGAAAATCAAAATCAACAAAAAACTATGAACCAGAGACACTTTTAGGGGGGCAGGGGCGGGAGGGGAGGGATTGGGGTCAGAATGGGGGGGCTGCAATTGTATGGGGAATATAACAATAAAATTTATTATTTAATAAAAAAATAAAGAATAACTAGGAAAAAGATTTATTAGAAAAGCTGCTTTAAGCTTATTTGTTATCTTTCAAATCCTGTTTTATTTTTAATTAACCCCAAACACTATATTCAAGCCCATTCTCTATTTTTATTATGACTTAAGTATTAATTTTCACATCACATTGTCATGTCCTATGAAATGATCAAATATCCATTTATGTTTAAAAAAAAAAAAAAACAAAGTGCAGCTATCTGGAGTGAAGATGGGGACCAGGGATATGATATACTCCCCTGATATACACTAATGGGTACTTGACTTCAGATTACTTGTCTGGAAGATTGAAAGTAGTTAGCTGCTGTTAATTTAAAATCCCGGTATTGTGAAACTTGTTTCTTCTTGAAAGATCTGAGTTGTAGGTCATCTGCTCTGCGGTTTTTCAGAGCATGATAACCAGAGTTATGAGAATCCTGGAGGCCTCCAAAATGAGGATACCAAGAATTCCTTCTCTTCTGAGTTGTTGTTCTCCCACTGTCATTTCCTCAAGGGTCCTAATCCTGTCCCTTGGCACCCCATATCAAAATGCCTTCTACAGGAAAGCCCCCATGCCTCATTCTCTTCCTCCTGCCATGTTTTATTCTAGCTACACACAGTTGTTCTTAATCCATCTTCAGTAGGCCTCCCTGATATCCGTGGGGTTATATCTCAATGCTGTCATCGTGATGGCCTGAGTTCGATCCCTGGCCAGGGAGCTGACCCAAATATGGTGCAGCAGACCACTCCTGTCTTGCCCGTTGCTCCCCTCAGCAGTGTATTTCAGTAGATCTGCCTCTTCTGCATCCCAGTCTGTGTCTGGTGATTCCTTGCACCTCTGGGCTATATCCCAGTTCTTCTATGCATAAAATAAAACAAAATAAATGTTTACATCTTAAAAAAAAATCCATCTTCAACAACTCCTTGTGTGGGTTTCCGGATTTTTCATCTTGGCTCTATCCTTTGACTACTGGTTTTCATTCTTGGTTGAAAACTTTCTCAACCCAGCTTTAGAATTGGAAGCTGGCAGTGCCAGGACCTTCTTCTAAAGATTGATTTAGAAGATTGTAGGGTGGAGCTTGGGGCATTCTTTAAAACCAACCTCAACCACACAGTCAGTCAGACAAGTCCACATACAGCTGTGTTGAGGTCTTATGCACGGCTGGCCCTGTGCAGAGAGCGAGGTACTGGCGGCTGTGACCTGGAGGTTGTCCTAATGCAGCCCCCGATCGTGTTAGCTCTTAGAAAGTTATCCAGAGGGGCCTTGTTGGTGGCACAAGGGATTAAGTCTCAGCACCATGAAGCTATGACAGCCACTGCAGCACAAGTTCAATCCCTGGCCAGGAAGCTGACCCACGTATGGTGCAGCAGACCTCTCCTGTCTCCCCTGCCCGCTGCTCCCCTCAGCAGTGTATTTCAGTCAGACCAGCTCTTCTGCTTCCCACTCTGTCTCTAAATCCTCTCATCCTCTACACCTCTGGCCTGTACCCCAATTCTTGTATGCATAAATAAAAAGTAAAGGTGGCAAGGGGTTAAAACGCAACTCTGAATCTAGCCACAGCCACAATCCTGGGCTGGCCAGGGAGCAACCCACATGGCACAGCAGACCTCTGCAGACTTGCCCTCTGCTCCCCTCAGCAGTGTATTTCAGTCAGTCCACCTGTTCTGTTCCTGGCTCTGTCTCTGGCGAATCTTCTCACCTCCCCACAACTCTGGCCTGTACCCCAGTTCTTGTATGTATAAATAAATAAATCTTTAAAAAGAAAATAAAAAAAAATCTTACAAAAAAGAAAAGTTATCCAGATGCGATCTCCACATCACCAGTGCCTAGCTCTATGCCTGGCCTGTAATGGGGGCCTGTAAGTCTGTATGGAGGAATGGCCCCATGAGCCCCTGAATCTTTTCCACACGAACTGTCAGTAAAAATCAGATTTTCCTTGTGTCTCCTGAAGAAACAGATTTTTTAAGACATCGTATTTAGTACTTTAGTGGACTCTGATTTCACTTGATAATGTTCCCTCTCTGCCACAGCTGATCTTGTTAGTGGTGACCAGATGTTAGGAGTAAGGTGTTAGGGAAAGGAGTGATTACAAGCCCTCGTTTCTGAATTGAAACTGTGGCTCTCTTGACACCTGTGAGACACTCGATAACTTCTGTCCAAGGCTTATTTTCCTCATCTGTAAAATGGGGATAATAACAGTAACAGCTTCAGTAGGTTGTGCTGGGATTGAATATGATGCTTGTAAAGCCTGGGATAGAGTAAGCGCTCACCATTTCTATTAAGCCTAAAGATTGTAGTGATGGGATGGTTGTGGGAGCCCCATAAATTGTGCTTTTCTGCACTTTTCACTCCCCAAACTGATGGTCATGGCTTGAGCTTTTAGGAAGGCGCACTCACAACTGTGATTGTCTGTAGGAAAGAGATGGACAGAAAGCTGAGTGGTGAAGCCCTCGGACAGGCTTGGCACTGTTTTCTGTGAGTGTGAGGTCTGCAGGGGGCAGGAAAGTGGACTCTGATGCTGACAGCGGACAGCAGAAGAGCTAGCTGTGGAGCCACCCCATTAACGTCTTGGATCCCCGCTGTGCTCCTCTGGTTGCAAAGCTGGCTTCCTCCTGGGGCCTGGCTAGTGAGTCCCCATCGGGCTGCTCATTAGGGTCACTTGGGAGCCCTTAAATCACACCAGTGCCCCACCTGAGACCAGTTTAGTCTACGATGCCAAGGCTGCAACCTGGGCTTCCTGCTTTTCTTAAAATATCCCTGGATAATTCTGATGTGCAGTTAGAGCTTTACTTATGGGACGAGTAAAGCCCAATGACCTCTGGCATGGTCTTCTTGTGTGCTTTGAATTTTCTCCCTGGGATATATGTCCACAAGGCCACGTGGTCTCGTCTCATAGTAGAGGTAGTGGCATTGATGTCAATGGAATCAGTCATGAGACCAGCCCTTCTCAGCACTCCAGATATTGGGCAGGTTTAACAAGGGAGGTTTCCGTAAAGCACTGGAGAGACCAGCATACACTTGTGTCCATATGTTAGTGCTGTGGATTGGATTAGGGAGTAGACTTTGGGGTTCTCCTGCTTTGGCGTTCACCTGCTTTCTTTCATTTGTAGGACGGCAGAGTTGTGGTTTGTTGTGTAAGTGGTGTGAAATGCTTGCGTGGACTACATCATCCTTGGATTTAATGAAACATGGAAATTGCTGACGCCCAGGGTTGGAGTCTCAGTCTCCCTGCCTTTTGCTTGATGCATTCAGCATGTGGTTTTTGCATTGTTGCCTTTAGTAGTAGCTGCTGCAATTAACTTGCCCTGATTGTTTTTGGGAGAACTCACTCACCACCCCAATGTAAGAAGTCAATGTCTTGTAAGAAGTCCACGGAGAGCTGTCAACACCGACTCGTGTTAGAATTGTGAGGAGACATTGAATCCACCAATTTGTTTGTGGTCTTGACTTTCTCTCTAAGGCCTTTTGACCAATTTTGGGTGAGGGTGGCAGAGCTAGTTATGGGAGTTTCCTTTGTCCAGTGCTTGGGAAGTGGTTACTAAAACACACCCCATATTCATTTAGTTGGAAGCATTTGTCCTAAGACTCTTTCTAGTGAAGGTCCTGGAGAGCCTATGATGGGGCTTTAGAAGTGATACTTGAATGCTCTCATCATGCCTTCATGTGGGACAGCCAAGTGCTTGTGTCATGGCCTAAAGTGGGGGTCTTTTCCCCTCCCCCATTTTCATTTTACCATTTTGGCAAACACCTAACAGGCACTGTACCAGATATTTTGGGAGATGCAGAGAAGCAAAGCCGTTGCTGCCTCCTGGAGCCTCTGACTTACTCTGGGAGCTGGATATGTAGCTCAGACCTTTGGCTCTGACTTGGCGGGGAGGAGAGCAGCTTCTTGGAGAGAGGGGACTTCTGCTGTGGCATTTGTTGGTAGGGCTTGGGATTCTTTCTAATTGGTGAATTCTATAATGGAAACTAATCCTCAAATGTGGCAATTTGCCTAAACCCACAACTCATTCCTAGTCAGATCATTGGTATCATGGTGTGCGTGTGTGTGCGTGCGTGTGTGTGTGTGTGTGTGTGTGTGTGAGAGAGAGAGAGAGAGAGAGAGAGAGAGAGAGAGAGAGAGAGAGAGAGAGAGACACGCAGACACACTCCCAGAGCAAGCTGGTGCTACAATCCTATCTGTCTTCTGTGGTTTCCAGTTGGTCTTCAAGCTATGTATTTGTTTTTTAATTCCCTCAGCAAACATTTTTCTGGGAGGCCCTGCCTGTGGTGAGTGCTGGGGACAGAGCTGACTATAGTGCCAGCTCTTCACGGGCTAAGATTCCAAGGAAAGCTGAGCTAGGTGGGGACTGGAAGCATCTGGATCAGAACTACCTTGTGAGTTTGGTAAAAATGGCAGTCTTTGCTCCATCCCAAGCCACTAAATCTGCTTTTAAAACAAGCCTCTCAGATGCTTCCTCTCCATTCATAGCTTTTCACAAAAGTTTGAAAAGTTTTGCTCTGGAGGTGTTGCCGTCTCTTGAATGAGAAATGATGGAGTCCCAGATCACTGGTGCAAAAGGGCTAGAGAGGAAAGAGGGGGCTGTTTCAGAAGGCTCTTCAGGAGGCAGAGCCAACAATATGTGTGTAATGAGGGTTGTCTAGGAGGACCAGGCGCTGTTGGCCTTGGGGCTTCCGAGGGCATTGTCAGTGATGCGGGTGGGGTTGATTTCTGTGCACTTTGATCTTGAGGTCTGTGCATGAGCCTCCTTCTTGTTTGCAAGTGTTAGGAATTATAGGTCAAAAAAGAAGGCAGGGATTGTACATCTCCCAGGAACTGTTGTATATATATGTCCTGCTGAGGTTTATGCTGGGAGCAAAATAAGTTCTGTCTACATGAGCCTGCCTTGTTTTTGTCCTCCTTGGCCGAGCTTCTAATAACTTGGTCCCCATCCTTAGATGACGCTTTATTTCCCTAGTGACTTGAGACCCCCAAGTGGGTGCTGAAGGCAGTGGAGGAGAAAAGCAGCATTGAGATGGGCGGAACTTGACCCTGTTCACCTCTGCCAGGTTGGAGATGAGATCAGCTTGGAACTCTTGCCTTTTGCAGCAGGTCCAATCCTGTGGGTTCCCAGGTCATCTCCTAGGAGTTCCAGAGGTGCCTGCTCTGCTGCTTAGGCTGTTCTAAATGATGCTGCCTCTGTTCTAAAATGTATTTACTGATTTAACCTTGGGTTTCTCAACCCTGACACAATTGACATTTGACTGCCACTCATTCGATGCTAGTAGGACTCTTGTTCCCCAGTTGTGACAATGATAGATGTCTCCAGACACTGTCAGATCTCCCATGGACGGCAAAATCACCCTGGTTGAGAACCACAGATTTAATCATTATTCACCGAGTCTTTTTTATGTAATGGGAACTTTGTAGTGGAACCCGAAAGTCTGTTCTGCAGAGAAATTGTGAACAAGGTGAATCTTAGACTTCTTAGGAGAGATGTAGTTGTTTGGGGAGTCTTAGCATAATGAGTCTTGGTGTTCTCTATGTCTTCTGCATCAGATTCATGGCATGGTGTTTGGTGTTGCCCTTGAGCTTGGAAACTTCTTTTTTTTTTTTTTTGCCTCTGCTAACTTTTCAAAGCATCGCCTTTGGGCTTTACTCTCAAAATAAGCCCAGTCTTCCTTCCTTACTGCTAGGTCCTCCACCCATTCTCTTCTCTTTTGTGATGGGGCCAAATACAAGTCTGTACCAAGCCTCTAGGGGTCTTTTCCAGCAGAAACCTGCCCCTGGTGCCTTCTTGGGCACAGCCCCCAACCACCCTGCCATCTCCCACTATTGCCCTATCAAGCTAAAGAGGATTCTCTGACAGGCCGTCCTGGTCACACCATCCCTTCAGATCTCCTGACCTCCTTTTGCCTGTGGACAACAGCATTGAGGGTTCAGATCTGTAAGTCCTGCCCTGCCTCCATGCCCATACTTGGCAGTATCTTCTGCTTGCTTTACCTGCTTGACAAATATGTAAGTCAGTTCTCAGCTCTGGGACCTCTGCCTTGGGAAGACTCCTTGACTGCCTATCCTGTTGCCCTTTATACACTGTTGTAACTGTCCATTCTTGCTTAAAAGCTCCCTGAGAATTTTTCCAAGGGCTTGACCTAGGGCTGGATCCTTGGAAGGAACCAATAAATCTTGGTAGAATGACTGACAAACCTGTCATCCCTTTACTTAGGCTGAGCTTGCCTCTTAGAAGGGAGGATCTGTAGGCCCATGCCTTGGGGAGACTTTATTTTCATTTTCTTAGCTTCATTTTCTTGACCATCCATCATAATCCCTCCCTGCCTTCCCTCTGCTAGTCCCATTCTGAGGGTCTCTGCTTTTCCTCAGACTCATTTTCACAACCTGTTCCTCTGAAAAGGAACACAATGTTCTTAGAAACAATGGGAGATTCTTTGATTTATTAGAAGACAAAAAAAGTTTAATAGTTTCAAATGTTACCTTTCCTATGTAGATTTGTTCTACAGAGAAGTGCAGGGATTAGGCAGTGTGATGGAAGGGGAATAGAGGAAGTCACATTTGGCCTTGGTATCTGTAAGTCTAATGACAACTGACTTGCAACTTGAATTGTGTTAATAGAAACAGTACAGGTTTACAACCAGAAAGGTTTTTTTTTTTGTTTGTCTTTGTGGATGCACAGACATTTCCTTCTTTATTTGGTTTCTGTGGTCTGTGTTTAATGTAGAATGTTTGTGTCTCTAGAATTTATTTTAAGAACAACAGTAGGAGCAGGATTGTAAACTTTGTTCAAGGAAGATAGCTCGGGAAGCCAACCTGCCTTGACTACTGGCCACCCCTTGTCTGCTGTAATCAGAGTGGGTTTTTTGGCTTTCTATAGTCAACAGCAGAATCTCCTTAGATTCTTTCCCATTGCTTAATGTGGGAAATGCTTCTGCGAAGAGAAAAGGCCCATTTAAAAGTGATTTGTGCTTAATTCTCTAAAAGATTGACATTTGGCACCTGGTAGCTACTTCTGGGAAAGGTGACCATATATTTATGAATATACCAAATATCATATGTCCTGTGTTAAATTGAAAAAGGATTTCTGAGAATGCCACTAGTTCCTATAGGTAAGGTCCTCTGGCTAATATGAATTTAGAATGCCTTGAGTCCTGATCCTGGCTGATCTAGAATCATCTGGGGAACCTTTGAGAATGAATTTCTGAAACCCACCTGCACTCACAGAATCACAGCCTTTTGGGATTGGACTGGATCCTTGTTTTTAAGTGCTTCGCATGGAAACTGATGGCTTCTTAGGGAAGACGTCTGTGTGAATAGAAGCATTAGAACAGCTTGCTAACTTTGACAGGTGACCCGCCATTATTAACTGCTGTGGTCTGGGAATTAGGGTGAGCCCGAAGCATCCACTGTAGGAACACAGTCATTTGCAATGGTGCTATTTTAGGAATGAGCTGGAGGAGATGCCTGGTATGCTGGTGTCACCTGGGATATCTGACCTGGCTGTCCTGGGAAGCCAAGGGGATGAAGTGATTAATAGGTTTGTGAAAAGATTTGACTCCTTCCCTTCAGGAGCTTTAGAAATCTGAAGTCTTAGAGATTTTCAGAAGCACCTGTTATGATCACATACAACCAGCTCTGTGTTGTGGTTTCTCTTAAGCGTGGATTCATTAAGAACTTCCTCCCACCCCTACCCTACTGCAGACTTATGTCATCTGTCCAGAATTTAGTTACCTTTTAATTTTTGGATATGCCAGGTTTATAGTTCAGAAGGGATCTTCACTCTGCTCAGTGCATTTAACTACCACCTACTTCAGAGAACCTTGAGAAAGCAGACTACTTGGATTGGAAGTTGTCTTTTTTATGTTTCTTTGTGGAAGTTGTCTTGAGGTCCTCTAACAAATTTAGGTTAGTTTTGGGGATAGAAGCTGGAAGATGCTCTGGCTTTCTCCTGGTGAAGACACACCATATGACTGGTCATTTTTATCCTAATTGTGAATTCTTAAAACTTGGGGCACACTAGTATCAAAAATACTAGCAACATTTTATTTTATTTTAAAGTTTATTTGTATGTATTTTACATCTTTTTTCATTTTTGTACAATATTTTCTTTCTCCTCTCAAGTGTAGCCCCTGTAATACCTGTGCACCATCACCATAGTCCTTGTGTTCGTCTCTCCCCTGTCCTGATCCCACTCCCTCCCCTACCTTGTAGAATGTCTCTGATTTATAGCTACCTGTTAATTTTGTTTTTTCATTTATTATTATTATTTTTCTCATCACTTGTTTGTTTCCCTTGTGTTCCTCCTATAAGTGAAACTCTCGGATATTGTTCTTCTTCCTTCTCACTTATTTCACTGAGTATAATCCCTTCCAGCTCCATCCAAGTTGCTGCAGATGGCATGAGTTTATCTTTTTTGATTGCTGAGTAATATTCCATTGTGTTTATGTACCACATCTTCTTGATCCAGTCATTTGTTTTTGGGCATTTGGGTTGTTACCATATCTTACCTATTGTAAATAGTGCTGCAATGAACATAAGGGTGCAGGCATCCTTTTGAATAAATGTTTATGTGATCTTTGAGTAGATTCCTAGGAGTGGAATTGCTGCATCATATGGTAGCTCCATTTATAGTAGTTTGAGGAACCTCCTCACCACTTTCCATAGTGGTTGAACCAGTTTGCACTCCCACCAGCAGTGTAGGAGAGTTCCCTTTTCTCTACATCCTTGCCATTATTTGTTGTTGCTAGTTTTTTTAATATGTGCCATTCTTACTGGTGTAAGGTGGTATCTCATTGTAGTTTTGATTTGCGTTTCCCTGATTATAAGTGATATTGAACATTTTTTCTTATATACCTGTTGGCCATTTAATACCAGCAGCATTTTAGAAGCAAACATAACTAAATGCAGGGGTATTTGCACCTCTGTTCAATTTCCTGTGCAGGATGATTCCGGACAAAATTTGTGATACTTTCCTGAGAAATGTCTTACTTAATCCTAGAAGTCAGTGTTCCAGGATCCCCAGTTAGGATATCCCAAATCACTATAAGTATAGAGATTTCCTGAAACCTGATCTGAGCTAGTAACAAGTTTTGAATTTATTCTAATTCTAAGGGGGGGATATTCTAAAAAACTAATTTACTTAAGTTGTCATTCAGCTTTTGGAACATACTGAAGTATCCAGGTTTAAAAAAGAAAACATTAGATTTTTGTGACTGTCATATATTCTGCACACTTTTACTATACTTCTAGCATAAGCAATATTTTATGCCATTGGTGTTTCAAAAGGAGAAAATTCCATTGCAATTTAATTGACTTTGGGGAACCACTGTCTGGGAAGTTAAACAATTTTTGTCTCTTAGGTAGAAAGCAAGTTTGTTTTGAGTTTGAAAAACAGTACATCTGTTTTATTGGGTCAATCATGGTTCCATTTAAAACACAGAAAAGCTAACAAAACCAATTCTTAGCTGCTATTTCCTGTCCAAACTCTCTCTGCTTGGACAATGTTGCCCCAATTAGGACTTCAGCTTTTATCTTCTTTCCTAGACTTCTGTCTTCTAAATGGCACTTAACCTGGATTACCTGGGGGGTAGCAAATTGTCCTGGGGGAAGTTTAGCACTTGAGTTAATGATTTACACCAACATTTTGGGGGAAGGAGGCTTTGGTTCTACAGAAGTTCACATGTATTCCGGTGAGAACTCACTCCCACTGTTGTGAGACTCAGTCAACTGCTCAGTATTTATTGAGCCTCTACTGGTGTCCTATGTAGTAATTAAACCCATGTGGGTCATGAGCAAAGTATAAAACCTGGCCTAATACTTATAGTCAAGCAGTGAGATTGTTAGAGGTAACAATTTCAAGGTAATCTAAGAACATGAGTAATTCAGGGTAAATTGCTTGGGACAGTTTCTGAATGATACTCAGTTTTAGCCATTGCAGAGACCAGTTTTGTCTGGAAGCTCAAAGACTTCTTGAGGGAGATGGGAAAGGTTGTAAAGCAGGAAAAGCAAAACAATTTTTGGGGGGAGAAGGGTGGAAATTCTTCCTAGGATGATGGTCGTCATTTGGACTATCAAACACAAAGCTGGAAGATTGACTACTTGTTGAAAAATGGTGACCTTGAGCTGACTGTTGAACCCACAGAGAGGCTTAGGAGGGGAGAAGCCCTTCCTTCAACAGGGGGATATCTCTCTGCAGGTCTCCCCAGGTTTAAGCAGAAGACTCTGCATACCCAGAATCCCTGAAGCCTTAGTCATACTCCCCTGGGGTGACGCTGGGCGCTGTGTGTGTGTGTGTACACATGTATGTACAGCTTTCTTACCTGGAGGTAGGAAATATCTTTATTTACATAAGTGACACATGTTGAAGTAAACAGTAAAAACCTACTTTAGTAGCATTAAGTTTTTGAATCTGAGATCAGAGTAGCACAGTCCTAGGGTAAACACCTAATTAAGCTCTAACACTCTCACCTACATATTTGTGGATATAATTTGACTGTACACTGACATATTACACCTGAGACTAGATCATTACATAATTAGGCAATTAAAACAAGCATCCTATCCCCAGGACAACCCGTTGAAGGTTGTTAACACGAGGCTGTACTGCTTGTGCTGGGTTTCACAGGTCCTGTGCCTGAAAGTAGTCCCAGATTCTGGAAGTATGAAACCGAACATCGACAAGTGGCTCATTTGAGTATGGTGGTTTTTACGTTTGGATCCTTAAGGAATCTTTAGTGTTCAGCAAATACGGATTGTATAGATTTCTACATTTGGAAAAGTATTTTGAGGGCAAAAGGGAAGATTGCATCATTGGTCCTTAAGTATGTACATGTAAGCAAATGGAAACTGTCTAGAAATGGAAGACCTACAGCTTATGCATATCCGATTTTTCATGTCTCATTGGCTTTGGTGTTACTGTTTTCTGGGTTTCATTTCTATGCAACAAAATATTGGACTACGAGTACAAGCTTAATTAACCAAGCTTCACTTCAGGCCCTAGGTATAACTGGAAGCCCACTCCTTGCTGAAAGGGACACTTACAGTGCACCTTCAGGGGAGGGACTTGTATTTTTTCCTCCAGATGTGCAGGTGACGTTCACTTGTGATTGAGAATCATAGCTTGCCTCATCTTGGTGTAATCACATGTGACTGAGGGGTACTCAGGGACCCCAGACTATTAAAGGGTATATGCTCTGAAAGGGATGGGGCTATCCATGTGCAGAAAGGCAAAGGGAGCATATTCTTAGTGTGAAATATTTTTGATATTATTAGTGTGCATTGAGAAAGAGAGAAAAGGATTTCAAATAATAGTTTCTCAGTTAAACTCCCATTTTTACCCATAACCCTCATGGGCAAATGCCTGACCAAACAGGGTTGACTGCTTACACCCAAAAGCTTACCACAAGTCTAAGGAACCTTCTGGCGAGGAACCACAAGAAAGGTGTTAGGTAGGTCTTGGAGAGCTGGGATGGAAGAATAGTCACCATTCAAAATATAACATAGAATCCACAATGGGGTTGAGATACCAGCTGCCATTTTTTCTGCCAAGGACCAGGGGTAGCCTCCCCATGTGTCTGTCACCCACATGTTTCTTCCAAGTATCTCTACTTGTCTTTCCTCCACATGTCTCCTCTGAGTCCCCTCCAGCTGTCTCCTTCCAGGAGTACCAGGGTGCAGGTAGGAGCTGGAAAAGCTGAAGAGGTGGGCCCACTGCCTTCTGTGTTATATAGGTTCACCAGGCTGTTCCACTCATCCTCCATCTCCCAGTAGCTCCTCCACCCAGGGAGTCTGGTTCTGGTAGTTCATACTGGGACTGGTAGTTCACAGTGGCTTCATGGACTTGGCGGGGAGGAAGATGGTACCTTCCTTTCATGGAGGTGTATCTATAGCAACAGCTGGATTATGTGCATTTAGGGTCTATGCATGTGTGTGTTTAAAAATTAAAGAAATTTTTATTTTATTTATTTATTGTTAAAGATTTATTATTTTTTATTTATTTATACAAGCACTGGGTACAGTCCGAAGTGTGGGAGGGCGAGAGAACTCACCAGAGCCAGAGCGGGGAGCAGAGCAGGCAGAAGGACCGAAGCACACCGCTGAGGGGAGCAGCGGGCAGCAGGAGAGGTCTGCGCGCCATGTGGGACCCTCCTCCGGTGGCCGGGGAGCAGCCGGGGATCAAACCGGCTCAGCAGAGGCTGCGGGGCAGCTTCGCAACCCGGCGCTCAACCGCTGCACCACCGGGGAGGCCCAGAAATTTTTATTATATTGTCATTAGATCTTTCTTAAGAGATAATCTCTAGAAAAGTAGAATCAACATTATGTGAAAATAATCCTCTGTGAAAAGAAAAACAGTGGGGAAAATAAATAGCATTGAGTTAGACATTTCTGCAATTTCCAGTATTTCTGTGCTTTGGAGTGCTGGGATCCACTCTGAATTTTATATTCTAACCATCATACATGGAAACAAGAATGAAATGTTTGTTTTTACTTTTTTTGCCCTCTCATATTTCTAGAAAACATTTTTCTGCTCACTCATCAAGCAACTGCTGTGTACTGTGAACATCTTCAGCCAGGCTTGATGTGGGCTGGGAGTATATAAGGTACCACATACAGGAGATACATATGAGACAATATGTTTGTGAAATGGTTGGGAAAACACAGGCATGCTAATATGTTTTTTATTTAATTTCTTTTAATTTTAAATATTTTGAAGTTTAGCTTCTTGGAAGCCATGAAACTGCAGGCGGAGCTTTATTGAGCTTTTACTACATTGCTGCTGACTCTCTAGAACATATTGAGCTTGTTTAAATGCTTGTATTTAAGACTATTACTTGACCATAGCTCATTTTAGTTCCTTTGGTATATTCATGAGAATGTGTGTTCACAGAATTTTTGTGCTTGTTGTAAAACTTGTTGACTCCAGACCTCTTCATCTCTTCCCCCACCCCTGCAAGATTGAGCGCACGCGCACACGCACATGCACATGCACATGCACACCCCACCCATCTACCCCTGACAGGAGACTGAGAAGGGTCTGTGATTTTACTAAGCACCAAGGAGAAGCCCTTGCCAGGTAAGGCATCTGGGAGTTCTCCCCCAGAGGTATTTGACAAAATTTCTGTAATAGACCACACCTTATGTCACTCAGCTTTTATTTCCAGATAGTCAAAAGATAAATCAAATGAGGCGTGGGGGAATGGGCCCCACATACACATAGAGGTGCAGAGTGGTGAGATGTGTACTGTGCTCCTCGAGTGAGGAGCTGGGGTCATTCTGAGGCTGTTACCTGTGGCTGTCTGCTGTAGGATCCAAAGGATAGCCTGATGGAGCCTTTTAACTTTGTAACTTCTTACATCCCTATTCAATTGACTCACTTGGAGTCTCTGGCAATCCTCTGCTTCAGGAGAACTGACTCCCTAACTTTTTAAAACTCCAGAGCCTTCTGAGAACCAGAGGACAAATTTCCTGTCCCAGCTGACTCACTTCTATTGACCTCTTGGACATGGCATTTATCTCTAGTGTCAGCAAATCCCAAGTATTTGAAGCTTTTCAATTCAATTCAGACACAATTTGAAACAGTGTTTAAGTTCTCTTAATTGTGAACTGTGACTGTATTACCTGCTTGCTTGCAGTGTACTCACAGGGTGGATTGTGTGTTGTGCTTTTGAATCATGGTTATCACCCAGAGTCTTGGCTCATTAAGGGGCCATTAACTGACAGAAGGAGCATCTTCTCAGCATTCCCTTCTTGATTCTAGCCCTGGTTATATGAAGGTTGAGGGCCTCAGGTCTCATGTCTAGTTTCTCATCCTTACTCTATAATTTGTATACTACATAAATATTAATATAATTTTAATTTTTCAAAAGGTAAATGTCAGATGTGGTAAAATTTCAAACATTTGAGAGGTGTTGAAGTGAAAAGTAATTCTCCCTCCAAGCTCTGTGCCCTGGAAACCAACATCTCATTCTAAAGACAGCCACTCTTAACAGTGTCTTGGGTGTTCTTCCAGAAATAGTGTGAGTATGTGTTGAGTATACGTTCTCCCTTCCTTTTGCCATTTCTTTCCATCCCTGAATGGATTGACTACTCCACACTCTCTTATGAAAGTTACTTATTTTTAAATTTAAGATTGTAAATTATTTTATGTCAGTATGTCAGTCTCATTCTTTAACAGTATTCTTCAACAGTTTTCTGTTTCATTGGATCTCTTACTGGCTTCCTATTGACTGACATTTAGTTCATTTTTAGTCTCAATATTTTACACATTATTGTTGATACACAAGTGTGAGTAACATCTGTGGGATAAATTCCCACAAATGCAGTGGTCAAGTCAGAGTGTTCACCTTTAATTTGATATTGTCAAACTGTCCTCCAAAGAAGTTCCAGTTTTAATTGTCCGACAAACCGTGTATGAGTGCTTGTTTCCCTATACCCTTACCAACTGCATTTAAAACTTTTTGGTGTTTGCTGGTCCTCTAGGTAAAAGGATATATCTCATGTCACTTATTTTATTGTGTTTGAGTTTGGACATCTTTTCGGGTGAGACAGGAGAGGTCTGCTGCACCATGTGGGTTAGCTTCCTGGCTGGGGATCGAACTCATGCTGCAATGGCTGGCAATAGCTTGATAGCACTGAGACTTCCACCCCTGCGCCCAATGAATAGGGAGGACCAATGGACATCTTTTAATATGCTTGTCATTTATATAATTTTTTTGTTTCTTTGTATTTTTTTCTTTTTTATTATGTTGTTGGATATTTTCTTGATTTGTATTTGCTTTTTATTTATTATGGAAATTGGCTTTCTGTTATATCCTGCAAATACTTAACCCCTTTTGACTTTGTTTGCATTAGCTTTTTCCCTCAGGAAACTTAATTGTACATGTGGTCAAATTTATGATTCTTTTATGACTTTCTGGTTTTGTATATGCTCCATCAATATCTTTTTATATGCCTTCTCTCCTCTGTCAGGATATTTCTTGTGCCTAATTTTTGTTCCAAACTTAAATCACACATACCTCTCCTGACTTAATATCTCCCTCTGCATCACAAATCACTAAATTGCTTCAATTCTAATTAAGTTGTCTGCCTTGTCACTTATTCATTCATCCATAGATCTATCAATTCACCGTTACATTTCCAATTTACATGTCCCAGATTCTGCACTGTGTGTTGGGGTATAGTGGTGGACATAATAGGATCTGTCCTGCCCTCATAGAGCTCATCAAATACGTAGCACGATGTGGGATTTACTTAAAGAGTCATTGAAAACTACAGGAGGACTGTGAAGAAGGACCACAAACCCTTCCCTGCTCTAGGCCTCCCAGCAGCTGCTGTACTGGCTCATGTTGGACTCAGACTCTGGGGTGGGATGGAATGAGGGCTATCAGGGAAAATTTACTTGAGAGAATGTATGTAAGTGGAAAACTATAGCCTCAGTGGGAGTTGTCCAGACTTTGGGGGGGATGGTGGGGTGGTGGCAGGGTGTTAATGGAGAGGAAGCAGAGCCCTCTCCATGAGGAAACTGCTGGGGAAGGCCCTAAGGTAGACTCTGGAGTGGGAAGGAACTTGTAATGTTGGAGCAACAAGCTAAGGTCATTGTGGCTAGAGCAAGCCCCTGAGGTGGCTCAGGGAGCTTGAAGAAGCTGGGTTATTGAGTCTCATGGGCTTTGTTATGGATTTGGTTGTTTGCTCCACGGTTCTTTGATTCTATGTTTTTTCTTTTGTGTATATGCTCTAACATTTCAGCAGAATCCCCAACGTATTTGTTCAATGGACTTTTATCGTGTTGGCTTTTTGTTATTTGCACAGTTCTGTTTCATCTCTTATTGATTATAAACTGCTTTAGGAAAAATACTATCAAAACCTCTTAAAAGAATATCTTCCATGCTTACATGCAGCCTGTCAGAGATGTAGGAAGACTTTCTGACTAGCACCTTGGCTAACAGCAGCATTACAAGTTAAGGAGATAAACAAGTAGGTTTGGAGTCACTGCTTGAGGGGTAGAAGTGAGAGAAATCATGAGGCAAAATTGGCTTTTATCGTCAAGAGTATGGTGATGGATTACCATATGTATGGCCACAGCATTACCCTCTTGCTGCCTGTTTGCCAATTGTGAACTGAAACATTAATTATAAAGAAGGGTGCTCTTTTAGCCTGCCCCCTAAGTGTCTTTTGGCAGAGGTAAATTTGGGCAAGGGACATAGTCAGAGTTCTCTTGCTTTGTGAAGTCATCCTTGCCTATAAGTCTAATCACATCCCTGCTTTACCATACTTAGGATACATTTTAGATTAGGCACATTTTCTCCCCTATGTAGCTACATGCCTTTTTGTTTTTCAGTTCTGGTCTTTCAAAAAACAATAGAATTTATGTGTTTGTGTCCACCAATTTGCTACAGTGGCCTCTACATCCTGAACTATATTTTCCCTTTGAAATGATCAGAGTTAATAGTGGCATCTGCAAAAATGTATTGATTAACACAGCTATGAATCATTTATGCTATAACTGGCAGTACAACAAATTGATTTACAGGCTGTAGGGTGTAGGAGGAGCCCCAGACATCTGTAGTACATCCTTTTCCCACCCTTGCCTGTGGTGGGAGCTGCCCAGTCCTTGATAGCTCGGGGAGGGGGGGGGGGGAGGCAGGCATTTTAGAGAGGATGTAGTGGGATGAGCTCAGGGCCAAAAAGCATTCAGAGAACTGTTGCAAGCCAGCCTTGGTCTGAAAGTCGAACTTAATTCCAGGATGTCTGGCGGTGAGCCGTTGTTTGCTGCTCAGAAATAGTCGACAGCATGACCTAATCCAGTAGTGGTTATTTCATGGGACGCAGAAGGGGCATTGTGGAGCAGCCAGACGACCTCCTCACTTTTTGAGTATTTGGCAGGATATTTCAATGGAGGTTTTTCCACTTTATCCTGTGGAGATATGTGTATCCTTGGAAATTAAGATAGCCTTGTTGGGAAAGCACAGTATCATGGAATGCTTCCCAGTGCAAATACCCTTAGGCCTCATTTGCCTCTGGATGGAAGCACAACTTTACGTGTTAAAGTTTGCCTCTAAACCTGTGCCATCTCTTGAAACATCAAGGAGTTGCTAGTCTCCTTACTTCTGGGCTACAGCAGCATATATTATGGCCCATACAATTTGGCATGTCATTGATCAGTTCTGTGTTTTTTATAGTGTAGAGAGAGCAAGAGAGAAGTTGGGAGTTAGGTGGAGCCGGCATCACTATCATCAGGATGGAGCCTACGAAAAAGAGTCATCTTGAGGAATTAAAATCCCCCAAACTGCCTCTTAAGGGTCAGCCCTCATCTTGCTGCAGTCCTTGTTAAATAAAAGTCCAGGTGGCAGGTACTAAGGTGATAATCAAGGACCAGGATGAGGAAGTACCTTCCTACCTCTGTGGGGAATCTCTAGGGAGGGTAGGGTCTCCTGCCCACTAGGCCTCCCAGCAGCTGGTGTGCTGACACATGTTGGACTCAGATTGAAGTCATGCTTCCTACTTTCAATTTTCTTTTTCTTTTGTATTCAGAGGATTTAGCAGTATGGTTGCAATTCAGAAATAATTTGTTATAGGACTTGTTTCTTAAGAACTAACCAGAAAAAGATAGTGTATAGCTATAAATATATGTATAGGCACATAGACAAAATATAGATAGGCAATTTAATGGTATTAGGATCAGGAATAGTAAGTAGCCCCTACTTTTCAAAAGTTCACATTGTGCCTTATTTAGTTTCTGTTTTTGCTAAACAAAAGTAATCTGAAGATGTTTGCTTCTACAAAAGAAGGCAAAAAGTGAAGAAAGTGTGTTTGGCTTTGGTTTTGCAGCAACCATTATAGAGGTTTTGTGTGCCATGAGCAGTGAGAGTGGCCTGCCAGCCTCCTTCCCTGGTGTTTTTATACAGACTTGTGTATATATCATATTGTTGCCTTTACTATGTTAATGTTGTAGGTCATGTGTTATTTGGTATGCTCTGATAGGTTATTTTGGGATTTGGAGACAAACACAAAAAGTTTTTAATGCCATTTCAGCTTACAAAAGGTTTCATATCTATACTTTTGTATAGCAAGGGAAGCCTATGCACAGCGCATGTGCCAGCACTTTGCCTTGTGTCCACAGCAGATATTGCTGGAAGAACATGACATTTTACCACCAGCCCTAGCAGAGGCAGCAGCTGACATTCCATGGGAGTTGCCAGGTGTGGTAGAAAACCTGTTTTTCACCCTGGACCCAGATTGATCCTGGACGCAAGACTTTTAACTTAACCCAGTTTTTATAGAGATCCTTTGGAATCTTCAGAGTGGGGATAGTGTTTGTTCCTGGTGAATGGCTGCAATCAGTGCCTCTGGTTGTAAAAAGCCTCTTAGTAGTGTTGGTCTTCTTGGGAGTGAGTTGCCTGGTGGGAACATTGAGATTTTGACCTTGATTTCAGTGAACTTGCAGTTTCAAAGCTAGCTTTGAGGTGAAATCAGAAGCTAATAGTGAAGGAACAACAAGGTATATGGTGTTTTTCTTTACCAGCTGTCTCAGAATTAAGGGGCAGCAAAGCTCTGCCCTGGGACCGGACTTTGATATTACGCAGAACTCCAGGTACAGTGACTGGGTTTGAGAAGTGAATATACCTGGATGATCTGTTCAGTTCACTCAATTCAGATGTGTTTGTATTAGCCATTCAACAGATATTCATAAAGAACCCACATGTCAGACACCGTGCTGTCTGTCCCAAGTTCATTCTCAATTTTATGCCTTTGCTCTCTGGTCTTTTCAACCTCGTGTGCCATCCTGTTCTTCAGGTCTCAGTTTGGGCCTCTCATGAGCTTGATTCTTTCACTGCTTGGAGGTAGCATGTCACTTAGATTTTAGCATCTAATTAATGTTAATGTATAGTGCATCTTGCATTTAAACTTGAGAATCCAAATTGTCCCTGAATTGTCCCTTCTCCTTGCTTATCACAAGCCTAATGATAAAGGATAAGGATGGGTTCCACTTCTTGATGAGGTGCATCTTGGCAATGTGGTTCTGCCTGTGAATCTGTAAATATAACTGAATGGCGGAATGTCTTTCTCTGGAAATAGACCACTAGCCCAAAGGATATTAGAGGGACACTTGTGCCAAGGACAGAGAAGACAGTGCTGGCTGTCCCCATCTCTGGGAGTGTTTCCACGGCAACCTCTCTTTAGTTTGCTACCCTCCTTCCCTGGCTTGCCCTTGACTGTGGCCTCCTGGTTCATGAGAGCAGGAATTAACCGGCCACCCAAATTCTGTTTATGATTGATTCTTCTCTTCTAAAATATGCTGTTATATGATTGGGTGCACATCTCTTCCCCCTTCAGCGGGTTAGCTCCTTGAGGCAATTTCAGCCATTTTTGTGTCCTCCCCAATGGTGTTCAGCAAATGTCAGAACAACTGAATGACTATTACAGCAAATATGAATCTGAAGGTGTGGTCTGTAAAGCAAGGCTGCTTCTATCTTTTGGAAAATGGCCCGTGGAGACAATGCCAGCTTCTGGCTACCTGGGTGTGAATAGTTTGTTTACTACTTTCTCTCTTTTCTGCCCACTTCTCATTCATGCTCTAGGGGAGCATTTCCTGATGTGAACTAGTGAACATTTCCTTTGTTAAACTAGTGAATTGTTGGATGTGGAGAGGAAATGAATTCCCACACAAACAGGAATGGATTGCCATGAAACCCAGGCTTCAGGATCCGTCACATACGGGGTCCTTTCCAAGGCCCTGTACCTAGTTTTGTACAGGTTTCTCCTGTTATCTGAAAGTAGAGTGTTACTGTTTGGTGTGAATCAGTAGATTAGTTTTTGGGATGTGGGAACACTGTTACCATTAACTTATGGAATATTTTTTGAGAATAATAATTGTGGAATAATATTCTACATTTAGATATGGGAGTGGGGAAGCTTGCATTCTTTTTCCTATAGGGTTCTCTGACTTGTGTGAACTTCACATGAACCTATCCCTGAACACCAGTGCGAAACCCTGAACTAAAGTATGATTATTAAACTTATTTGGAAATCTGCAGAACTTGTCAAAGGCTTTAATGTACAGATGTCTGAGAAGAGAAATATACTGTTTCCTGAATGTTTATAAAATAGTTCTCATAGTACCCTATCACTTCTCAGGATGAGGCATATATTAAGGACTCTATGAGTCAAAATTATGGACTTAGGGCCTCCCCAGTGGCGCAGCGGTTAAGCGCTGGGTTGCGAAGTTGCCCGCAGCCTCTGCAGCACCGGTTCGATCCCCGGCTGCTCCCCAGCCACCGGAGGAGGGTCCCACATGGCGCACAGACCTCTCCTGCCGCCTGCTGCTCTCCTCAGCAGTGTGCTTCGGTCCTTCTGCCTGCTCTGCTCCCCGCTCTGGCTCTGGTGAATTCTCTCACCCTCCCGCGCTTCTGACTGTACCCAGTGCTTGTATAAATAAATAAATAAATAAATCTTTAAAAAAAAAAAAAAAAAAAAAAAAATTATGGACTTAATTGCCCAGCTGGCCAGTGCCGGCTCCTGCACACTGACACAATCTCTTTTCAACTTGGTATTCAGTGACATCATGTTGGTAGCCCGAGTTGGCCATGGTGGATATTTTCACCATGGAGACCTGCAAACTTGCCCATAGGCATGACCTGATGTGTAACTTAATTTTATCTGCTTCCTGGACAGTTTATCAGGAGGTGGTGCAGCGTCACAACTAAAGGCATAAATGACTTTAGAAATGTTCTAAATATTCTCATGGAAGCTGACAAGTTGAAATTTTACTTTAACAAAGTAAAGTTGACCTATGAGCAACACGGGTGAATTGTGCAGGTCCAGGCCCATTTATATACTGACTTTTTTTCAATAAATACTTTGGAAAAATTTTGAGATTTACAACAATTTGAAAAAACACAGATGGACTAGGTAACCTGAAATATCAAAAATTAAAGTGACATCATAAATTCAGTAATTAAAAAGTGACATCATAAAATATATGTGGGTAATAGTCTATTTTATCATTTACTACCATAGCATGTATACAAATATAAACAGTTATCAAAACTTAGACACAAAAATACACACTTTACCTGGCACCATTAGCAGTGTAGAGAAATGTAAACAAATGGTAAGCCTTCTGGTGTGCAGCAGGCTATTAGTACATTTTGGGGGACAAAAGTTATTATATGTATTTTTAACTGCATGCATGGTATGGGGTGTTGGTGCCCTAACTGTCAAGTTGTTCAAGGGTCAGTTGTACTTCTGAAAAATCAGTGTAATATTTTCTTCTTAGAGGAAAAGTTGTTTTTCTCATTGAAGATGAGCTTCAGTAATTCAAAGATACATGTATTGAATCTCCAAAATCAAAACAAAACTTCTTGATGATAACAAATTACCATAAAATTAGCATAAAGTAACACAACTTTGTTCTTTTATAGTTCTGGAGCTCAGAAGTCCAAAAATCCAATTTTCAAAAAAGGTGTTAAAATCAAGGGTTCTGGAGGGACTAGGGAAGAACCCATTTCCTGGCCTTTTTAGCTTCGAGAGGCCACAGGCATTCCTTGAAATGAGCCTTCATCTTCAAAGCCAGCAACATAACATCTTTCAAACTTTCTCTTTGACCTCTGCTTCCACAGTTACTTCATTTTCCTTTGACTGTGACCCTTCTTTAAAGAACCCTTGTGTTTCTTTTGGGCTCACTGGATAATCCAGGATACCTACCATCTCATGTTCCCCAACTCAGTCACCTTTATAAAGTCCTTTTTGTCCTGTGAGGTAACATATTCACAGAATTGGGGGCCTAGGACAGAAACATCTTTGGGTGAGGGCCAATTTTCAGCCTACCACAATTAATAATTTGGTCTTTAAAAACCCAGTTTTAACCACTGCTTTCTAATACTTCTGTTTGCAGTGTTTGGCTTTTGTGCACGCCCTTCCTGCTTCCTTAACTGGTTCTAATATAAAAATGTAATTTTATCATCATTGACAAACAATTTCTGTTGGACAATGACCTTTATTGGAAGAATTTCTGCATCCTTTGTTAAAATGTTAAGACTTGAGCAAAAGGAAACCTTGTTGGCATATGAATGAGCTCTTTATTAAGGTTGTAAAGAAGGATTTGTGTTCCTATTGAGCAATATTTATTCCCATCTACCTTAAAATAGATTTAATGAAAATCTACTACGATGCCAAATCCAAGACAAAAAATGAATGAAGAGAAGAGAGCAGGGTATGAAGTTATCACTCTCATTTTGCCTGGGTTTACTTACTGGTTGGAAAACCTGGGAATCAGTCTATATCCTATACATTTACATTCCTGTGAAATGGAAATCTGGTTTCTGGCAGTACATCCATGGGTGGTAACAGAATTCACCATCTGGCAAAAAACTTTTACTGAGGACCTACTGGTGAGAGCCTTGGAGGAATCCTAACTCTTAATGATAATGGTGGAGCAGTGTGAACCTGTATAGGAGACTAAAAAGGCATAACGAGAGAGGAAGGAGGTATCTGGATAAGTATTCAAATAGGTGAGGTTCGTCATTCTAGGAGTTGCTGATAGGGTCAGATGAGGGGGTTTGAGGAATGACCTTTGTCTTTTATGACATGAGGTCATTGGTTGCCTTAGCTGTGTCTGTGGAAGCAACAAATCCCACATGACCCATGTCTTCAGATGGCTGGCCCCATGCGTGGTGTGGTACTTGTGAATGATATAACAGATAATTGAAAGAAACATAGTAATATTAGTCATCTGGTTGTGCAGGCCTTTGTGTTTGAGAATTTGTGACTATTTCCATAGTATATTACTTACTCTGTGAAATACAGTAACATAGGCCTTGAATATTTTGAATCAGTTGATGATATTTCTACTTTCTAAAGGACCATCATTTCTTTATTTTGTCTCATTTTCCAACACTGGCATAAAGCTATTAGTTATTCATAAAGTCAGTTCTTAACTTTAGTGTTCTAACACACTATAACTTGCCATGACCAATTGTGAGGGGCATTAAAGTGATTTGTTATTAATTACTGATTAAGGCATCAACTTGTTTGATGACCTACTGGAAAAAAGAAAGTGAGATGACTCCTACAGTGAGATTGCTTTTCCCTTGTGTGACTTCCAATATGTTTTACTGAGTGGGGCAGAAGGAGTTGCAATAGAGCCAGCTGCTGCTGGGTGTGCATTGGTGCTGGTCCTGGCACAGGGCATGGGTTCTACAGTATTGCTCTAATCTCCAGTCTTGTGTCCATTGTGTTTGTGTGTGGAGTGAGAACCACTGAACCTGTGTAAGGAACTACAAAGCACCACAACTTATACTTTAGCAAACTTTTAGTCGCTATGTATCATGCCCATGGAATGCTCAGTGTGGGCCATGTGGGTCAGGAACTGCAGGAATTTGGGGACAGGGGAAGCTGGTGTTGTGGGACAGGGGATGGAGGTGGCCTTGTTGGAGGAATTGTTGAAGTGCCCATGAGGCAGCATCTGCAAGTGAGACACAGCATACCCCAGATCTCCAGAGGAGTAATTCTCATTCTGCCTGTGGGCTCTGTAGGTGCACATACCTCTAACTTGGGAATCCTTAATTCTACTTTAGCAAATTCCACCCCCCAGTGATTCTGGTGCATATACTAGAATTGATTCCATGTTATTTTCAGGCTAGTGGAGAATAAAAGGTACCACAGTTTCATCACTAGACTTTTTTTTTTTTTAAAGATTTATTTTTTTTTATTTATACAAGAGCAGGGGTACTGGCCAGATGCGCGGGAGGGTAAGAGGACTCACCAGAGATAGAGCAGGGAGCAGAACAGGCAGACTGATGAAATACACTGCTGAGGGGAGCAGCGGGCGAGACAGGAGAGGTCTGCTTGTGGTTGCTCCGAGGCCAGCGGGGATCCAACTAGTACTGCAGAGGCTGCAGGCAGCTTCAGAGCGCTGCGCTCAACAGCCTGCACTACCAGGGAGGCCCCTCATCACTAGACTTTTTAAGAAACAAGCAGAGACTCATATGCACATGTGCATGCAGACACACCCTCTCATACCTTAGTAGCATTTCCTGTAATCAGGCCTAATATGTATAAATTCAGCTCTCTAAGAAATAAATGTTGAAATTTTTGATGAGATGTTCTAATAGACAACAGTCAAGTGTGTTACTATGCTCTATAAAATACAAATGTCATTGTCTTTTCTTGATATTCTTGATACTGAGCTCTATAGCTTTTAACTCTTTGTATAGTGTACTTTTTAAAAAAGATTTATTCATTTATACAAGAACTGGGGTACACACCAGAGGTGTGGAGGGTGAGAGGATTCACCAGAGACACTGTGGGGAATAGAACCGGCAGACTGACTGAATTACACTGCTGAGGGGAACAGTGGGCAAGACAGGAGATGTCTGCCATGCCATGTGGGTATCTCCCTGGCCGGCTGGGAATCGAACTTGCGCTGTAGAGCCTGCAGACAGTTTCACAGCACTGCGGACAACTTCACAGCACTGCGCTCAACCCATTGTGCTAGCAGGGAGGCCCCATAGCTTTTAACTCTTAGTAGGCATTCTGGAATCTTGAGTATTTAACTCCAACTTAGTGAGTTCTAGTACTGATGGGGTCTTCCTTTTGTGTTTCAGTTTGTTGTACTTGGTATGAGTATGTCATATTAACTAGTATTCATATCCCTAGAATACCTTCCCTTCCTTTACCGGCTGGAAAACAATTTGAAGCCCAGAGGATAGACTTACTTAAATTAAAGAAGGAATACTTGGTAAGGCATTAGAAGCCTCTGGGTTATAATCAGGGCTCTGTTAACTTTTTGTGACTTAGGACAATCTATTTTACATCTCTGGGCCTCAGCTTCCTTATGTAAGGAGAAAATGAATGGAACTTTACTTGATGAACTTTGAGATTTTTAAAGTTGTATATTCTAAGTCACCTATATGGTTTATATCATCAGATCGCACACTTACAATTTGAACAATTTTTTCTTGAGTATCTATACAGCAGCTTGACTTGGCACTGCTGGAAATTCAAGAATATGTTGGACAAACTCCTAGCTCATATATACCGCTTAAGATGATACGGGAATGCACACAAAACTAAATACCAGGGCCTCTCCAGTGGCGCAGCAGTTGCGCGCTGGGCTGCAAAGCTGCAGCGCCGGTTTGATCCCTGGCCACCGGTGAGGGTCCTACATGGCGCGCATACCTTTCCTGCCGCGCCTGCTGCTCTCCTCAGCAGTGCGCTTCGTCAGTCTGCCTGTTCTGCTCCCCTCTCTGGCTCTGGTGAATTCTCTCACCCTCCCGCACTTCTGACTGTACTCAGTGCTTGTATAAATAAATAAATAAATCTTAAAAAACAACAACAACAACTAAATACCACAAGTTAACCATTTAAGCCAGTTTAGTAGCAGACTGAAGATGTGACAGAATTGTTAGGAGAATGGAATAGACTAACATTTCCTGACTTATATGGATCATCAGTTCTGCAAGAGGGTAATGGGTTTTCCTTAACAAATATGTTCCTAGTCAGTGGAGTTTTGAAAATGCTGGTTCAAACAAAGTTAAATCTCAGAATCTTTAATAAATCTCCACAGTGAATGTATTTCTGCATAAACTTTGGTCTTCCACACTTTATGTGTAAGAAACCCTTCAAAGAAAAAAATAATCATGCATCACTTACTAACAGAATGGAATGTAATTTGGGATGTTGGTATTAATGATAAATATGTTAAAAGTTTAAAGTGGGGGAAGATGGTTTCAACCTGGAAGGCCAAGGAAAGTTTTAAGGAATGGAGTGGTTTGGGTTGAGACTTACATGCTCTGGTGAATCAGCAAAGCTGCAGAGGATGGAGAAGGTGTGCAGAGATAAAACCTGTGTCTGAGTTGTCAAGACAAGTGAGTGGATGGTACAAAGGACCCCTAACATGTCAAGTCTCTCAGACTCAGTCTTTCCTTCTCAAAAGTGCTCCTTGGACAGACTTAACCCATTGCTAGTTCTAAATCCTCTGAAAGTATCAGGGGAACTTACTTTCTGCCACCCTTTATTACAGTGCCTTCAATTTTTCGCCAAAAATTGTAGCCACAAACTGGCCTCATACTTGACTAACTTGATACTCTGTGTAGTTCATATCACCAAAATAGAAGCTGGCTACTCCTCACCTACAGTGGATCATTACAGGGCTGCTAGGGCTGGACCCAGGACTGGCTGCACTGAGTCGACTGGGCCTACCCCTCTCCACGACTATTGAAGCAAGATCCTCTGGAGAGGAGCCAGGAGTCTGTTATTTTTTATTTTTATTTTTTTTAATGGCTTGGATCTACAGTTTGTTTTTTTTTTTTTTTTTTTTTTTAAGATTTATTTATACAAGCACTGGGTACAGTCAGAAGCATGGAAGGGTGAGAGAATTCACCAGAGCCAGAGCGGGGAACAGAACAGGCAGACTGATGAAACACACTGTTGAGGGGAGCAGCGGGCGTGGCAGGAGAGATCTGTCGTGCCATGTAGGACCCTCGCCGGTAGCTGGGGATCGAACCAGTGCTGCAGAGGCTGCGGGCAGCTTCGCAGCCAGTGCTCAACCACTGCACCACCAGGGGAGGCCCTAGGAGCCTGTATTTTTAAGAAGCCACAAGGCCATGGATTTAGGAGATGAACAGGAAGTCAAACCAGGCCTATTCTGGTTGGGTCCAGTGAACCTGACTAGACTTGCCTTCTGTTAGATTCCTCTGGGTCTGGGCTTGCCATGGGGAGGACTTGGGAGAGTCACATGCTGTAGTCTCCAGGCCCACAGTAGTGAAGAATAACAGTTCCCAGTTGTTAAGGCCCTAATTCCATATAGCTTCCCTCAAATAAGTATATCCCAGCCTTTATAAAATTAGCAGTTATTGAATTGAGTCACTCATTTGCAAATGCAGTTATAGAAATGCATGATCCTATTAGTGATCTAGGGAGGGAGGAACTGGACAGGCTGGAAGAAGCCTCCCTCTGTATTTGGTTTATTCTATTCTATGTTTGCTCATCTCTCCAGTGCCCTCTTCATCATAAGTTTCTTTTATGAAACCCGTGTAGAATTATTTGTTACAGAGAGATGGTGGGGTGATTACTTCTGCTTAAGGGCTAGAACTAGAAATCCCTGTGAGGAAAAGACATTCATGTTCCAATCATGTGGTATATTATATTTGTAATCACAAAGAGAGGCTGAGTTTTATTCTTTTTTTTTTTTTTATAGAGCAGCATGGCTATTTAACTGAGATGAAGAATGATAAGAAATAAAGTTAATTTTTATTTATTTAATTTTTTTGTTGGGCCCTCGCCGGCGGCCGAGGAACGAACCGGCACTGCAGAGGCTGCGGGCAGCTTCGCGGCCCAGCGCTCAACCACTGCACCACTAGGGGAGGCCCAATAAAGTTTATTTTTTAGGAATAATTCGGGGAGTGGTCTGGTCTCTAGATTCACCTCTCTGTTACCCCAAATCTGACGCAAGAAATTTACTTTAAAAACCCAAAACAAGAATCCAAGTGCTGACCTAGTTTAAAATGTTAACTAAGATGGGGCATTCTTTCCAATTTTTTCTTCTTTATTTGTCTAGGGGGCTTTTTTTTTTTTTAAGGAGTAAAGGGAGTTAATTGCATAATTTTGCAGGCCGAGTGATTTCTTATTCTTTTTGATCCCTTGGTGATGCCTCAGATTTCAGGAGGGAAGTTGGTTTTTGATGTGTAGCAAAAATGATAACTAATTTTAATGTAAAATACCAAATGCTGAGTATTAAACTCTTTGGCAGTAGGAAAAAGAGTGTGTCATGGAGCATTAGTTTTCAAGGCCTGAAACGAAGTGGCTTAACTTACCAAGAGAAGCCTTAGAGATAAAGCACCTCTTTCTCGAGGGAACCCAAAAGGATAGTGGGTGATAATGCAGGGTTGCTAGGTCCCCTGTCCCTGGAAGTCTTTTGTGTTACCAGGATCCTTTGCTTCCAAAGGATCACCTGTGCCAGAGTTTGGTCCTGTTGCTATTCTTTTCACTGTTCCCACCTCTGCCTTGGGGCTGAGGTGGAGGCCCAAAAGAATGTGAGCTGGCAGAAAGGAGGGACATTTAGAAATCATAGTACCTGTTATATCAGAACTAGTCCAGTGCTGAGAGCCTTTGGCCCCAAAGTGGCAAAATACCGTTAAAACCAACAGAACCTCAGCCAAAGCTATACATGGAAAGGATGAGAGAAAGGTGGAATGTAGTCATATTTGTAGGCTTAGTATTTGCTATCAAATGTGAGTGGTTTTCTGATTGTCTGTTTCTGTTTTCTATAATCATGACCCCCTTGGTTCCTTTTTGCTGTTTCTTCCTTGACCTGGCTGTAAGACGAATCTGGGTTGCCGGTCCAGTTCTGCCGCACAGTTAAGTGCTGTGACTCTCACACCTTAAATGGCCCCGGTTGCCTAAAGTAGCAGAACTCCTGCTCTTCTTTCTATTGTTGTTTTTTGCTGACCGACCGCTGCAGAATTTCTGTTCTGGCCAGCCAGCTTCCCAGCCCACATTACAATGTGGCTTTAGAATTCCCATCTCCCCGCCCCACACCCCAGCCCTGCCCACCAACTTTTCACCCAGAGAAGATCCTTTGACAGGAGGTCCTTCTCTACTCTTGGAGTAGAGACTGAAACGGGCATCTTTCAGATGCATAAAAAATGGCACAGAGGCAGATTCGAAGCTGATGGTGAAACACAGTTACCGTGTTTGTGGGAGAAATACTGATTAGTTAACTTGGGACCAGGTTCCATTTGTATGTCAGTATCTGTTCAGTGTCGATAGACCCCTGTGGGCTATACAGTTGTGTGTTCAATCTTTTTCACCTAATGCTACCTGTGCACATTCTCCTACATCATACAGTAGCCCTCATGGCATCTTTTTAATTTTATTTTCATTCTTTTTAACTGATCAATATTGGGGTACCCACATCAGGTATTACCACCATAGTGCACCCACCACCAATTCACCCATATTTTTCACCATAGACCACTGTGCTTCTTTGTTCTTTCTCTTCCCTTCCCACTTTCCCCTTGGTGTTTCAGTTCTGTAGTCATCTATTCAGAGCTAGTTTTTCAGTTTGTCTTCATCTGACTATTAATTTAGTTATTTTACATTCCACAAATTAGTGACACCACCTGGTGTTCTCTTTCTCGTGATGTCTTTCACGTAGCATTTTCCTTCTAAGCTCCACCCATGTTGCCACAAATGGCATGAGTTTATCTTTTTTGATCGCCGAGGAGTTTTCCATTGTGTATGTAGACCACATCTTCTTCATCTACTTCATGGCCTCTTTTTGAAAGCTCAAATCTTAGGCCTCCCCTGGTGGCACGGCGATTGAGCGCTGGTCTTCAAAGCTGCCCGCAGCCTCTGCAGCGCCGGTTCGATCGATCCCCAGCCACCAGCGAGGGTCCCACATGGCGCTCAGACCTCTCCTGCCACGCCCGCTGCTCCCCTCAGTAGTGTATTTCTTCACTCTGCCTGTTCTCTTCCCCACTCTGGCTCTGGTGAATTCTCTCACCCTCCCGCGCTTCTGACTGTACCCAATGCTTGTATAAATGAATAAATAAATCTTCAAAAAAAAAAAAAAAAGCTCAAATCTTGCCTCTCTTAGTGTGTTTTATGTGTAAGCTGAGAATCCCTTCCTTTAGAATTGCCAGGAGTTCTTGCCAAATTTGAATATGCCTAAGCTCCACTGTAGAGTGAGAGAGGAATTCAGGAAGGGGGTTGGGATTCTGGGGCCCATGAAGTGAGAGAACCTCTGTGTGCCCCCTATAAGACAGATGACCTGCTTCTTGAGGTGAGACATTTGATGTGACCCCTGTTCTGGGGCTGCCAGAGTCCAGGCACGTGAACGTGCCTTGGTCCTAAAGGGATCAGACATCATTTTTCCTCCTTGTCCTTAGTCACTGTTGACTTTCTTGTTTACCTGTAGGTGAGTCCAGAGCCTCAAGCCATGGTTGTTTCTGCAGAGATGGTGTGGGCGGCCTGTGAGTCTTGACTTCCACCAGCCGGAGGCCTCCCTGATGCCTGTGGAGATTAGTTTTATTGAGTCTCCCAAGTTCTGTTTCTGGAAGACTTACAGAGTCTGTTGAGGGCACTCATGGGATGATGCCAGGGCCTTAGGACACGAAAAGAGAAAGTAGAGTGTGGTGTGAGGCAATTCTGCAATCCTGTTCTTGGGTAGAAGGAACCACATGGGTGTGAGGACCGGCACATTTGCTTCTTCCTCCACACATTTGCTTCTTGAGCAAATTTGTTTCACTCTCCTTCTTGGTCTTGCTTTTCACCTGTTTCTTGATCTGATTTCTTGCCAGATAAGATTCTTACTAGCAAATACCTATTCCATGAAGTTAGAGATGAATTAGACACAGATAGGGAAAAGCCTAGCTGAAGCAAAAATAGAAAAATTGGCTAGTATTTAAAAAATTGAGGCATATATGCGTAAAACTTCGCATGTCAGCATTTTTAAGTGTACAGTTCAGTGGCATTAACTGTGTTCACACTATTGTGCATCCCTCACCCCCGCCTCCCGTCTCCAGAACCTTCTCTTCCCAGGCTGATTCTACATACCCATTGAACACTAACTCCCCGTTTGCCCTTCCCCCAGCCCCTGGCAGCCACTATTTCTACCTTCTATCCGCATGAATTTGTGTGTTCTAGGTGCCTCCTAAGCAGAACTCTAAAATATTTGTCCCTCTGTGTCTGTCTTGTGTTATAAGTCCCCCCCACCCCGCTTTTTTGTGTTGATGTTTTAAGTCGGTCCTGTGAGTGAAGTGGAGGAGAATGGACTTGACTTTTCTCTCCAGCAGAGCAGCCCTTCCCTCCCTCTGCCTGTCCTTGTCCAGAGTGGCAAGGCCAGGGCGCTGCATTAGCTAATGCTCTGTGTGGAATGAGCCAGCAGCTGGGGCCGGGAAGTTTCCTTCCAGCTGTTCTCAGGCCTCAATGTTTTCTCTCCATGTTGTTGAACTAGAGTTGCCAGATAAAATGCAGGCTGCCAGTTGAATTTAAATCTCAGATAAGTGTGAATAATTCCTTAGAAAAAGTCCCAAATATTGCATAGGATGTATTTATACTAAGGAATTATTTGTGATTTCTCTGCAGTACAGGTTTCCTATATTCTTACTGGCTAAACCTCAGCAAACTGATGGTGAACACACAGTGGTGCATTGATAAAAAGCCACATGGTGACTATAAAGATCTCAGAAGATGGGTCATGATTTGGAGAGGAGAGGTGATTTGGCATTGCAAACTTATTCTTGGTAGGATTTTATAAATATGGATTCAAAAAGTAGGATTTTAAACTAAGTGCATAGGCTTGTCAATGTGTCTGCAGACCCAGAGGTGTCAAGTATCCACTGATCTTCTATGCACTCTTCTCTCCTTTCCAGAATGTAATCTGTAAGCGTCAGAAGTAGGAGTTTTATCCCAAGGCTTTTCATTCCTGTGCAGGTGCTAGACTACCTGACAGCTAGCAGGGCCTAGGGAGAGTGCTGGAAGGGTTCCCTAGAGGCAACTGTGTATATGCACCCTCCACCCCATAGTCTTCTTGTTGACTGATGGAGCCAGCTGCTGAGAAGTGCTTTTATGTAGTGTCAAAAACTAGAAACCTGACTCTAAGTTTCCCTCTTGTCCTTTCCTGTTTAACAGTCAACTGTTCTCTGCTTTTCTTTCTGGTGGTGCTTTGAATCAACCTTCCATGTGAGAATCAAAAAAACCTGCAACTGATAAAGTGTGTTTGCCTTTAGTCAGTCAGCACTAAAATCCTTTTCTGTGTGGCTCTTTTCACTGACCACCTCCCGCCTCGGATTTAAGCTCCTGGGGCTGGCTGGCTTTCTCAGTGTTCTGGAGGTCAGAAAGTGATAGTTTTCAGGGTTTGCAAACAGTGTGAGCCCTTCTGGTGCGTAGGTGGAGAAAAATCGGCCTCGTTCTCTTCTGCATGGGCCAGACCCACCACAGAGACCATCACTAGCCACGGCAGTCCTTGAGAGAAACTGGGTGAGCTGCCTGCTGCAGGGGCTTCCCAAGGCCCGGGGACACGGCCACTCCGTCAGAGCAAAGGCATACACACTTTATGTGGGATTTTGAAGCCCTAGCAATTTGTGGCTCATTTTGGCTTTTTTCTCCCTCTAAGGGACTGGATGATATTTAATGACTCAGCTCTGATTATACTCTGAATGTTTCCTTTCCAGTGATGTCAGTTCATAGAGCAATTCTCAAGCAAATGTTTGTGAGAGGGAGGCAGAAAGGGAAGGAAGAAGGAAGGGAGGCCTCCGGGATCCCCAGAGTGAGTTTTAGCTACTGCCCCCAAACACCAAGAGGCCAGGCCCTGACATTTTAATGCATGAAACTTCTGGCTTCCAGGCTTACTGGAGGAGTGTGGTTGGCCATGATGAATGACACAGGCAGGATTGGGGAGTGGGGGCCCTCCTGCAGGACTGCTCGTCCTCTGACCAGGAACCTCAGTGAGAACTTGGGGACCCCTTAATTGGGTATGAGATTGTTTTTAGGTCTAGTTGTTGGGGGGGGGGTGGCTGGCAGCAGCCTAAAAGCAAATGCTTCAAGAATTTGGGGGCTGTGTCTGTTCTACTCCCTCCCCCAGTCTCTTCCTTCCTCATCTCCAGAGAATGTCTGCTTGACACTGGGAGGGTTGGCCTTGTCTCTGAGGGGGGTTTAGTTATGAGCACACGTAGGTCCAGCTTCTTTGTTTGACTCAGATCCTGGAAGCCTGGTTTCCTTTCTTCAGCCCTTTGGAGAAGGATTGACCCAGAGAAGCCTAGGAAGAATTCCTTGGGATAAAACCTGTGGAGAGGGTTTCCAGGGCATTCTTCCCCAGGCTCCACCTTCCTCTGAGCACGTTGTGTGTTGAGGGTTTTGGAGAGAGGAGAGAGGGAGATGCTAGCATCTCGTCTTGTCCCTCTCACCCTTCTCCATCTCTCTGCAGAGTTTCATTCCTTGCTTCTGATCTTGCCAGGGAACTGAGAGACCTGAACATGATGGGGATGTTTGACAGGGGCTGGTGTATGGTGGGCCTGTCATCCGAACAAGACAGGCCCAAAGAACTGGAACTGAGGAGGGGAGAGAAATAATTTTTTAAAGAAAAGAGTGGTATTCAATATATCACTTTTTGGAGGCTCTCTCATGGGCGAAGGATTATGGCACCTGTGGTGAGAAATAAAGGTGAGACCCTGATTCTGCGAACAGGACTTGGTGATGAAATGGGGAAACAGTATCACTGCAGTTCGCATGTCAGAAGAGAGATACCTGACACAGAGGGCAAGTGATGGAGCCAGAGAGCCGGCGGAAAGGTTCGTTGGGGTACAGCTTCAGCCGAGCCTTACAAAGTCCATAGTCCATAAGATGTCAGAAAGCAGACGTGTGGTTGTTCTGCATGGGAAACAGTAAACAAAGACAAGACGATGGGAAGGCATGCAGGGGAGGACGTCAGAGCAGAGGGGTTAAGGCTGAGACTGTAAACTGTATGGGATGTGTGTTTACCACACTCTTAGATATCAGTTGACAAATTTTAAATAACAGTAACCTGTACCTCTTGCTGCTATGCCTCAACTGCAGACAGTTACTGCCTTACCAAAATCACCATTCTGGAAGGCCCCAGAAGGTCTTTAGTGGCTACATCTCACAGTTTGTTCTCAGGTACCTTTCCCCTGGACTGTCCTTTGCATTTTGCTGTTTACTATGTTTACTAAGCCCCCCTCCCTTTTGACTCCAGGGCCTGCCTTCTCCAGGGATGTCCCTTCTCTGCCATCCCTCGTGTTTCCTGTGTCTATCTTCAGTCAGGCTTGTTTTCAGAGCCCTTCCCCTCATACCTGCTCCCTGTGCTGAGGGCCTCATCTCTTCCAGGCTTGGAGATATTTCACCTGGCTGACTGCTTTTTCACAAGCACCCTTGTCCATAATAGTGTAGTCAGTCCAGATCCTGGGATTTAGGGTTCTGCAGTTGTGAACCCTGAAATGAAACCCTGAGAACTGAAGATCATTCCACAAACATCTATTAAGCGCCCTCTGAATGCATGTCCCTGGGGAGACAAGTAGTAGCAGTCTGGGATCAGCCCGTCAGTATCTGCTTTCCCTCCAGATCTCTGTTCAAGCGCTCTCTTCCCCCTAGAAGAAGATCTAAAACCCTTCTTATCCTTTTTTATAATTGAACTTATGTCCCTTAGCTTCATGCTTTACAGCAGTTTGACAAGAGATGAAGAGCTTCTCCTTGAATTTCTGGAGCTGCAGCAGCAACCTCAGTAGCTTTAGCCACACCAGAGCGCATGTGCTCTTGAGTGGATCCTCCCCGTGGCTTAGAATGCAGGGTTGGGCCTGAGGGATTTGTGTGTTCTGTGTCTTACACAGGCAACTTTGAATTTGATACCCCTGTCACATAGCCAGTGCCTGGAAACCCTGAAACTATTCCTGGTATTCATAATTCACATCGGGTAGACTTAGGTGGTATTTATAGCACTCCCCAAGACAAGTTATTGCCAAAGGAGGTAGTGACACTTATCAGGTGCAGTGGAGGAGACACAGGGCTGAGTACATGCTTTCTCTGGCTAATTTTAGCTTCCCACTGGTTGGGGATGGGAACGAGGGCTTATCACATAGTCACTGTGCTTTCAGACTGTGATCTCCCCAGGAGACTACAAGTGTAGACATCTGTGGTCATTTCTGTCCCCTGGGGCTTGGCACTAGACCAGAATATTGTCCTGTCCAGTGTCTCTCACTGCTGAGGCTCTCCCTAGCCCTGTCTCTTCCTGCTGCCCTCCCATAGGAAAGAAGACATGCTGGGCTCCTCCTCTTTCTGGCTTTAGGCCATGAAGCTGAGGGATGGGCTTGGGGTGTGAGAAGATTCTACAGTAGGACACCCTTGCCTTACAGACTAGGTTTCACAGCCTCTGAATGCTTGTCACGCCCTTCAGCTTGCCTGTGACTTTGTTGATCCTTAATAGAGGGGGAACTCCTTGGGGTTTCCTGGAGATTTTTGAGGGGCTCATTCAAGTGGATGACTGTAAGGAGTTACTGTTCCTTGTTTTATTTGGGGTCCAAGCCTCTGCTGGCAGAATTGCCTTTTCAGATGACCTGTCTTTCAGGGAGAGTGCCTGCTGGGACAGAGGTGTACAGGGGAACAGAGCAGAGGAAGTCGGCAGGTTTGTGTTGGCACTTTGTACTGTCTCTAGTTGATAAAACTGACAAGCTGAGGTGCTTCACAAAGGGAAGGTGTGTGGGAGTGTGCGTAGGCAAACATTTGCCTGCACCTTCGTGGGGCTGATTGCCAGGTAAAGGATCTCTGAGGGGTTTGGAGGGAGGGTGGCCAAGTTTCATTTTGCCTGCTTTACTGCTTGGCTTTGGGCCATTGTCTCTCATTCCTCACCTCCTGCTTTGAGCACCCAAGACAGATTCCCTGTTCTTCTCTTTCATATGACTTGTTGTGACTTGAGCAACTTGTCCTCTTGTAAATAGCCATCACTTGGAAGCAGGTCTGCAGAAGGGTGGGGGAAATATTTACTGACATGATGGTGACATGACAGTCAGGCCTGACCCACTGTTCCTCACCAACAGTTGTCCGGCCTTGGCTTCCCCTTCTTGGGATTTGGAAACATTCATGAGTCGACAATGAAACCTTTATTGACTGGCAGTTCCTGGGATGGCTTTTGCTGTGACCACGCTGGCATCTCTGTCACTGCAAGGGCACTGTGGGGAAGGCGAGTGGGGACAAAGCTTGCTCTTGTGCCTGGGCCTTTTCCCTGTTTCTTTCCCTGCTAAGGATTAGGCAGTATCATTCCCTCTCTCTTCCCTGATTGCTTGAGATGGGCATCAGAAATGGCAAGTTTGTGGGCTCTCTACATGCAGAACCTGGAGTCTTGGTGTGATTCTAATTTCTCCTTCTAAGAAATATCAGGTTAATTGTCAATCAAGAGTTGCTCCTGCCTGATCCTCGTGGTTCTGTACCAATCCTCGAGCATCTTGCACATGCTGGGGCTGGGAGGGGCAGAGGTCCTGTGATTGTCAACTGTGAGGTGAATGCAGGCGTGAGTGGGCCTCTCTCGTGCTCAGACCTGCTCAGTTGGCACTGTCGCTTCTTTCCCACTTCCGCTTTCCTCCCACTGCCCATCTCCTTGGTGACAGGCAGGCCTGAGGGGAGCTGTCATGCTTAAGTCACCATTCCAGGGCTCTCCCCATTCACGGGATACAGGCTACATTTGGAAGCAATGGTTTGAAAAAAATAAAGTGATGAATTTATCTGCTCTTTCTACCTCACAGGGGAGGAAAATGAATAGGATAACAAAAATATAGATGTATGTATTTCATTCAAAAAGATGAAATATTTTAGAAATCAGTAACTAAATGCCTTTGACACTATTCCTCAAGTCCTAAATATCCTACTAAATTAATTTTCAAGAAAAGGGGATTTATTAGAATTTGAGTTGGGGGGGTATGTATGTGCAAATCTGTATGAATGGGCATGTGCTGATGTGCTAGGCAAGCCCAGCTTGAACTTCTTATTTTTGCTGTTGACAGCTCATTTGGGTCCTGTAGTGCAAGAGATGTGCAAAGCTGTCGTTGACTGTGGTTGAGTCTTAGTGGATGTCCTGGGGTGAGCTTACTTGCTTTCCTGCTTTCTTCTGCTCCCTCTGATTTTGCTCTTGGGATATGCTTTCAAGGTCAGATTGCCTGTGTCATTTTCTGTGCTTTGGACTAAACAGAGAGGCTGTTGCTTTGTTACTCATTTTACCTTTCTTCCATAGATGAGATTTTCCTGGAGTGATAAGTATTTATGAAATGATTTAACAAGAGGAAATTATCAGAGATAGCAGGCAATCCATGATTATTTTTTTTTTTTAAGGTAACATTGGTTTGCGACACTGTGTGGAATCCAGAGACATAGGATCACACCTCTTCAGATTCATGTCAGTATGCCACACCCATCCCAGGGCACAAATGGGCTTCCACCATAGTCTGTTGGACCCCCTCCATACTTTGCTCTCCAAGACCCATGGTGGGGCTATACTGGCCTCACGTAGTGTCTCAGTCTGTACAGGCCATCATAAGAGAATACTGTAGACTAGATGGGGCAACCTTGAAACAATAGAGATTTATGTCTCATGGCTCTGGAGACTGAGAAGTCCAAGATCAAGATACTGGCAGTTTTGGTGTCTGGTATCTGTGAACCGCACCTCGTTCATAGACACATGGCCAACTCCTAGCTGTGTGCTCACATGGTGAAAGGAGCTAAGGAGCTCTGGGGGCCTCTTTTAATAGTCTCATTCTTTCAGACTCCACCCTTATGAACTAACTTCCTCGCAGAGGCCCCTGTTCCTAACCTCATATTGAGGGTTAAGATTTCAACATAAGAATTTTGGGGGCTGTACACACACCAGTCCATGGCAGGCCGTGACATTCTTGCCATCTTTTCTATTTAAAGTCACTAACATTAATTAGGTACCAGACTTGCATTTTTGGGATGTGAAGGAGAAGGAGGTTGTAGCAGATAGCAGTGAGTCCTGGTGGATTTCAGTCTTAGGATGCATTGGATATGTTCACATGGCCCCCAAACAACCAGCCACACGACGGCATATACAGGGGCAAGTGCAGCACCTTGTCTGCGGAATGCAGTGGGGAGGAGGCTGGTCCTGGTGACAGAAAGGAGTCTTTGGTTGCCTCTTTCAAGAAAAAAAGATTCCCAATTTGCCTCAGATAGTTCCTTTGTGAAATTTTATTGAAATGGAACATAGGGAAAAGTACACAAATAATAAATGTACAACTGGATAAATTTTTAAGTACGCACACCTATGTTATTCTCATCCAGTACAAGAGAGAAAACATGGCCAGAAACCCAGGCCTCCTGACAGTGACTACAACTCCTCCCCATAATCGCTGCCCTGACTTCATTTTATATGTTTTGACAATATAAATGGAATTGTGAGCATGTCATCCAGTTGCTAGTTCAGCATGACGTTGGTGAGATACATCCACACTCTCATGGAGTTGTAGGTCCGTCATTTTCATTTTTTTTTATTGTTTTTTTAATTTTATATATTTTTTACATCATTTTTCATTTTTGTACAATGTATGCATTTTCATCTTGGTTATAGTCCCCGTACAATTCCCACCACCCTTGTTTTCATCCTGCTCCCTTACCCCCCCCCCCCATAGTGTGTCTCTGGCTTATAGTTGCCTAATTTGCCTATTGATTTTGATTTTTACTTTATTATAATTAGTCTTTTTCCCGATCCCTTATTTGGGTTTTCTAAACTCCTACTATGAGTGAGACCATCTGATATTTTTCTTTTTCTTTCTGGCTTATTTCACTGAGCATGATCCCTTCCAGCTCCATCCATGTTGCTGCAAATGGCATGAGTTTATCTTTTTGGATTGCTGAGTAATATTCCATTGTGTATGTGTACCACATCTTCATTTTTGTATTTATTGCTTTTGTTCTCATTATCTATTGTGCTGTTCACGGTTGTTTGAGACCCTGGGTAAGAGTACCCCATGCAGAAGGAAGGGCTCAGACTGATAGCTCCTGGCTCAGCGGCCTGATGAGTGCAGAGAAGTCCAAGTGTTGGCTCGACCTGTCCAAGTTGGCCTGGGACACTTTCCTTTGTAGAGGGAGGGAGGGCTGTGTGTCATTTAACAAACTAAATAATGGACGAAGGAGCACTGTAGCCGGTTGTTGCACAGAAGTCTCCAGGAGAGGGCAGGTGGCATGGGCCAGGAATATGCCCTGTGCTGGCCACAGAAGGTACCCCCTCCTTCCTCTTGGGACACCTGAAAGGCCACAGGCCACCCAGTTAAGGGAATCTCTGTTAGGGTTGTCTGTTTTGGAAACTGGCACTCCTTTTCGTATTCCTGGTGTTCAGCCAGTGACTTGTCTTCTTGGACCCCTAGGGTTCAGATTCCCAGCCCAGGGGTCTGCTGGGCAAGGATGATAGAGCAGTGTCAGCCCTGGGACTGTTGGGGTAAACTGTTTAGCCAGAGGGCATGTTTTTTTTATTTTTTTTTTTTTTTTTTTTTTTTTTTTTTTTTTGGGAGGAGGAGAGGGTAGAATTCCAGGCTGAAGGAGAGATCCAGCAGGGAAAATGACCTGAAGCTGTGGGCGCGCTCCTGCCAGCTGGTCCCATCCTCCTGGGCCACCCTTCCAGGATTATCAAATCCAAAGCCAGCTTGATGGGAAGCTCTGGTGGGAATGGGAACCACATGGAGGTTGCAGAATGGGTAGCATCCTCTGGTTTTTTTCTCTTCCTCTTTCATTGCCTCTTGTCTCATCTTTAATTAAAGTGTCCTTCTTAGGAAGTCTTCTAGCCCCAGTGAAAAGCTATCCTGACCACAGAGCAGCTACTCCCCATAAGGAGGAGGATGTGAAAGGAGACGCTAAAACAACTTCAGACTCCCAAGAATTCTCATTGTTTTTTCCAGTGGGGCTGATGGCTGTGCCTGGTTAGAGTCTTCATCCCTCTCCAGAACAGGGTGCCTCTTGCCTTCTTCCCACCCTGCAGCAAGGCTAACCCTCTCCTGAACTTTTCATGATGTTTTTCTAGTGTTTCTCCAATGTTATTAGTGAGAAAGAGAGATAAAAGACTCTTCTGTGTTTAATAAACTACTTAAAACTGTCCCTCGTAGGGAGCCAGGCTGAAGCTACCCACTGATTTCCTCATTCTGACCCCATCTTTGGTGGCTGAGAAATGGGGAGATGCTCTTTGGTGTCTCCCTCCATTAAAAAACCCCAAACTGCAATTCTGTTCTTTAGATGTGTGTGCTGAGAATAGAGTTATTCATTTACAGGTCCTTGAGTATCCGCAGTGACCTTCCTGGCGGGTGTCCTCCTGGGGGTTTTCCTACCATCTCCCCATGGCCACCCTTGTGCTCCTGTACCCGGTGCTGCTTCTGGTGAAGGCACTCAGTCCTTCCTTGTTCAATTAAAGCGGAAAGGGAGGGTGTCAGCCTCTCCACCTTCTTGGTATCTTTCGTGGGGTTCTTCAGCTTTTCTAAGGATTTCTCTTTAGTTCTGAGTCAAATTTTTATTTCCTGATACTATGTTCCTGGTAAATGTGAAAATACTTAAATAGGAGTTGCATCACTGGGAAGGTACCTTTCATCCTTATTACTTTTTGGTAATGTGATTTGACTGTATTTTTAGCATTGGCTGCATTTGACTGTATTTAAAGTTAAAACTGACGTGTAAGGCGTAATTAGCTAGAAGTGTTCTTCAGTGGGAAGATCCGCAGATACATTTTTTGCAATCAAATAATTTAGAAACTTGGTGTTGTGGAAGATCAGTTGTGTTCTTGTTCATGTTAGCAACCAAATATCAAACATTCTTGGAAGGTCCAAGAAAATGCTCATTTTAAATGCAAATCCTTTGCACAGTTAGAAGGAAACTGAAATCACTCTGGCTCCCAGCACTCACTCTGCATTTTTGTCATTCCTTCAGATGGCTGAGGAGAGGGCTCATGACTAAATCCTTCAGCATCTTTATTATGATTTCAGGATTTGTACTGGTTGAGATGAAGCCTTGCCCCGGGGACATTAACCCTCTGTTGCCATCTGTAACATTTTCACTGGTCTTTCTCCTCCTCTCCCCTTAAATGATCTTAGATTTCCTCTCAGATCAATGTTTTTGTTGTTTTATTTTTATTGCTGCAAATGAGGTGTGCTAAACCTTTTATCTCTTAGCAAGCCTATGTACTGTTTTTATCCTAAAATCATCTACTTCCTTCTGTTTTTCTCTTCTGGACTTTTTCCATTAGCAGAGCTACTCTGTTTCAGCTTGGGATCTGGAGAATCCTTCGCTCTTATATAATGGAGACAATGAGATTCCTATGCAGCATGATTGGGCAAGTGGTTTGCTCTTGTACTCTTGGGTGGGTGGGTATGGCGCAGTGAGAGGAAGAGGGAAGGACACACACACACACACACACACAAGACTTTGCTTTTAATTTCTGTGAACTTTTGGTAGCTTATAAGATGAAACAGCCTTGTTCCTCCTTCCATTAGAAATGGAGATATCACTGAGAGAAGACTGGTGGGAATGCCTTGATCAGGGGTCACTGGGTGAGAGACAATAGCTTCAGGTTTGGGGTACAGCCAGCCATGCTGGAAGGCTTTGAGAATCAGTGGTTGAATCCAGTGGAGAGGATGGAAGATCTCTGAGACAGACCAATCTCTTTGTTCAGTGACAATGAACCAGAGACCCAGGAATTCAGGTGGTATGTCCAGAAAAAGCAACCCACCAGGAGAAGAATTAGAACTCATGACTTCCTTCTCAGTGTTCTTCCTGCTTCCTCTATTTTAGGTAAGGGTTCGCACCTTGGCACCATGGACGTTTTAGGCCTGATGTCTTTTGTTGTGGGGGCTGTCTGTGTATCACTGGATGTTTAGTATCATTTGTGACATCTACTCACTAGATGCCAGTAGAACAAGCTCCCTTTTCAGTTGAAAAAGCCAGCAATGTCTGCAGATGTTGCCAAATAAACACCGAGGGGGTAAAATTGTGCCCAGTTGAAAATCATACCTTTAGATGGCATGATGCCCCTTGGAATTCATAAACATAACTTTTATGTTAGCATGGCTTCCTTTCTCCTTTTGCTGTGAAGTATGAAATACACAGCTAAACTGTTTATGCTAGAACTTTTACAGTAGATCATACTGGCTCAAAGGTCATTTATAGGAAAGTGGTCTGCAAGTTCTGAACTTAGTTGCATTGCATTTGGGACGACAGCTTTCCCTTGAGTACATTTGATTTTGCTTTTCTGTGTAAATTTTGGAGGCTGATGACTTGTCTCAATTCAGGCAGCTTTTGCTTCTGATTTTAACACATAGGTACAGATGTGGATAGTGCACTTTGAGTGGGGGAGAACTCAAATTGTTCCATAGGCCAAGGAGATTTTGGCATTCTGAAACTGGTGACAAATGAGGCTCCCATTTTGTGAACCTTGGGGTGAGCTAGGAGAACACTCACCAAGGTGAACCTACCTAATAGACCGCAGATATGTGGGCAGATTTTAAAGTGGATCATGACCTCCTGAATTAAGCAGTGACTGTGAACTGAATAGTGTCAAGGGGTAAAAGAACTCTGGGCTGAAGGACTTGGAGACCTGGATTCTCACCTCATCCTGCTTCCAACTCTCTTTGTCAAGTCACCAAATACATTTGGGTAGCAAGTTCCTCATCGGTAGGAGGAAGGACAGAACCAGGACTCCTGACTCCTGGAAAGGGGTGAAGTGATGGTTGATGAATGTTGGGTATATGACCCATAAGATAAGCCTAACATTTCTTTTTATGCTGCATCCTTTTTCCCCCCTTTTATTAATTTTTTTTTTTTACATTGCTGTGCATTTGTGCACTGTATTTGATTTCTCCCTTCAGGTGTAGTTCCTGTAAATAGTCTACCACCACATCACCTATAACCGTCCACCATAGTCACTGTACTCTTCCCACCCCTGTTTTGATCCCTTTTCTTCTTACTCCTTGATTTAAATCTCAGATCTGTGATTGCCTACAAGTTTTGTCTTTTTTTTTTTTGGACCCTTTCTCCAGTTTTCCTATATTCCTCCTGTAAGTGTTACCATCTGATCGTTTTCCTTTTAACTTACTCACTGAGCATAATCCCTTCTACCTCCATCCATGTTACTGCCAATGGCATGAGTGGATAAGCCTAACACTCTTATTGGAAACTGAATTTTACTCAGGGAATTTTGAAGACATAAGGTTATTTTTGTTTTCAAAAGTAAGCATGGACATGTTGAACAAGTGAAAATTTTGCATGATAGGAATTTGAGCTATTACACAGAGTCATAAATGAAACTAAGGAAACTTTATGCTTGCTGCCAAAAACTTCCCAACACTTGTTCTGAGAGTTGGGTAAACTCTGGCCCAGGGGTCTCCAAAGTTCCTTTTGCCTCTAAAATTTCTAGGTGGAGCAAAAAAGATTCTTGGGTAAGATCACCCAGCCATCCCCAGAGAGGACTTAAGGAAGAATGGAATCATCTAATCTTTAGTAATTCAGGCACTTCAAGTTTTCCTTTCTACCTTTCAGTTTTCCTTTCTACCTTTTAAATGTGAATGCTTTCACCTTCCATTCTGTAGTGTGAGCCTGTAACCAGACTGGAAAGAGGATGGGTTTTGTGCTTTTGTGGGACACTCGGGCTTAAGCCATCTTGCCTCAGAGTTTACCTACTCTAAGGAATGTGCCAGAGGAGATAGAGTGTGGATTTGAATTTCTCTGAAATGCCTCTGAGTGAATGGTGACAAGGGGTTGGCCCAGTGGGGTCAATGTGAAAAATGACACTACTGACTCCCTCTCACAGCTGGGGCAAGTTAGACTTACGAGGACACCCTCTCCAGTCAATTTTTGTTTCTGGAATGACTTAGTGTTTCAAAGGAGTTGTTTTTTGATGCTGATGACAGTTCTTCAGAAATGAAAGTCAAAGGCTTTAGATGGTCTACGCATTCTTGTGCTATCTGTTTTCTGGAAAGAAATAAGCCCAGTGCCTGGCAGAGGAGCAAAAGAACACCTAGGAATCAAGCAGTTGTTGAGACAATGGCTCCTGTAACCATTTGGTTAACATTACCTTCTGTGAGGCAACTTTTACTCTGTGACGTAATAAAGATAATTTATAATGTTTTCATGAGAGCGAGTAGGTGGTAGTGGGGTTTTTCTTTGTCTTGTCTTGGCATGTAATTGAAACAGAACTTGACCAAATGAGAAACATTTGTGTGTTTGGAGGGGAAAAAAGATTCCAGAAGCTTCTTGACTGGGGTCAAATATTGCTGCCTTATTTTGTTTAGAGTATGTAAGCAGACCTCATCTCAGACAAGCATTGAGAATACTGCTGTTTCTATCTGTTCCCAAGCAAATGAATTTTCTGTCTATATTCTAGACTGCATACAGCACATTCAATTTCTCAGAAGAAAAAATGTGTGGGTTGATTTGTCTCAAAGAAATCTATGGCTTTTAGCGTAAGTAGATTTATGAATTCATTTTCTTTAACAATGTTATCCAGAAGTTGTATCCTTTATAAACAAACGTGCATGTGGTTTTAGTAGGTCCCACAGGAATACCTTGTTTTCTGAGGAAGTCCAGTTGTTTGACTCTTGGGAAATGGAGCCTGAATGGGTGGGCCAGTACTTGTGTTCGTGCAAAAAACCAAACCAAAATGACCCCTTTTTTTAAGCTGCTTGTGTACTTGGTTTGATTCTGGAATTGCCATTATAAGAGTCACCACCAGAACCTTTGAAACAGTAAATTGGCATTTTATAGGTCTTTGAGTCCTCACTGTGCCAAAGTTTATGTTGGTTGCCATATAGGGCACAGAGATAAATGTGGCCTCCTTGCCTGCCAGGAAAGTATGCTAGTGAGTGTGAAAGCCGTATAGAAACTGACTTTCTCAAATGAGATCTCATAGCAGGACAGAGGCGCCAGGCAAGGAGGGAAGGAAAGATGAGTTTTGATTGGGAGGATTAGAGGTGGCATCTTGGAGGCTGGGGAACGTGTTCCTGGTTTGGGAGAAAGGTAGATTTATATCAGATAAATGAGGGGATTGGACTTCCTGGAAGGAAGGATTTGGGCACAGACCCCAACCTGCATGAGCAGAAGACAGGATGTGGTGAGGTGGGGAGAATCCCAGGCACCAGACACACACTTGGGACAGATTTGTGGTTCCTGGAGGTGGGTGTGTGTCTGGGAGAGCTGGGGAGGGAATGCGTTGGGAAAAATCAGGCTGGGAGTCTGAGTACAAAGGGCCTTGTATCCAAAGATAAGAAATTAGAACTGAACCCTGAATGCATCAGAGAACTTTAGGAGCAGGGAGAAAGAAGAAAGACGGTAGCAGAGGCAGTACTGAAGCAGGACAGAAAGGCACGAGAAAGGAGATGAACACTTTTGCATCTAACTCCCACCTTCTGCAGCAGTCAGTCTGTTTGATGGGGATAACAGGGCTACCCACGTGGGCTGGGCCTTTGGGAAAGATGGTTGAATTTTTTCTTGCGTTTTTATTATGATCCTGAGTTTTCACTTTTTTTTTTTTTGAGATTGATTTATTTATACAAGAACTGGGGTACAGGTCAGAGGTACGGGAGGGTGAGAGAATTCACCGGAGAGACAGGGGAGCAGAGCAGGCAGATGGATGGAGGATACTGCTGAGGGGAGCAGCGGGCGGCAGGAGAGGTCTGCTGTGCCATGTGGGTTTCTCCCTGGCCGGCCAGGAATCGAACTCGCGCTGCAGAGGCTGCGGATGGCTTCACAGCGCTGTGCTCAACCCACTGCGCCACCGAGGAGGCCCATGATCCTGAGTTTTCAAACCTGCATGGAAATCACTGAGTCTGCTGGGAAGTCTAGTTACACCCTTCCTCCTCCCCCAAATTCATTATTGTTACCTACAAGGTCTGCACTAAAGAATCACTATATTCTCCCTTTCATACCTTTGCTTATTATAAATCTAATGTGCTGTGGGTACCACTGGGAGAGGGCAGTCCTTGGCCCAAAGGAACTGCAGATTGAGACAGATGAAGAGAATAGGGGCTTCTGGAATAGTATGAACAGTTGGGGTGTCCCTGCCAAGGAAATTTCAGGAGAGCTGTCTGAGGGTGGTGCCGGTTGGGGTTGTACTGTGGGGATTGCAGGTTATGATTTATTTAAAAAAATACTTCTAATCTTCACCTATAGCTGAGCATTTCATTCAAACAGCCTGGCCTCTCTAAGTCTGTTGCCATAAAATAATGTCTTATTTTCGTTTGTTATTTATCCTCCACCCCAGTACCAGTTGGGGGTAGAACAGAAGCAGCTCATTTAATTGTGTTGTAGAAGTTGTTCAAGGGATCCTTAATCCTCATGTGTCAGGTATTCCCTGTAGAATAAATTAATAATGTTCTGGAATTACTATTATTATTATTATTTGTATTTTAAAAATGCATGTAAAAACTATTGGGGTTAATTAAATATTAATTCATTTAAGAGCATTTTTGTCTTTATCTCCTCTCTCCAAGGATACCAGAAGTACAATTATGCACGTGCATGTTTGCGTGTGTGTGTGTATGTGTGTGTGATGGTGGAGGATGTGGGAATCTGCAAAACCTTTTGATTTGCACCTTGCTCTCCCAGTGTTTAGCACAGTGCTTAGCACAGTGGTTGGCACTTAGGTGTGAGTAAATAAAGAGGGGCTGCAGAAGCACAGCTACATGGGGGGGTCATGCGTGCATCCTACCACCCCTTCAGGACTGAATGTCAATCCCTTCACCTTCGGGGTTACTGGTGTGATAATGCTGGGGGCAGAGACACAAGGAACCTGGGACATGTGACCTCTGCCTGCTTAGATCTCCTGGCGTGTGAGAGATAATCACTAGGAATTACAGCTTAGCACAGTGCAGCGCCCTGGAGATGCAGGCCTGCTCATTAGAGGCTCCACTTTGAGTCCTGGCCCAGGCCCTTGATTTAAAAGAACTAACTTAGGGTGGAAGAACTAATGCCCTAAGGATAAGCCAGGGTCTCTTTCCTTGTGGAGATTTTTCGGCCCCCTCCTTGGCTGAGGAGCCCCTGTCTGCGGATTGTCTGGGTTAAACATCAAAAAGCTACCTCTGGAATCTGTTTCCTGGCTTGGCCATCCTCCCGTGTGGGTCCCCCAGGGTGGAAACAGTGACGATGCCTGTAAGTGAGCGCTCTGAATTTGAGACAGTCCCGCTTGTGCATGGCCTCAGTGGGAAAGGGCTGTGAGATCATGTTGTTCCCTTGTTAGCTGCTGAAACCCTTTGTCCTGGAATTGGCAGGCCTTTACTTTTCCTGAGCTCTTAGTCGTGGTTTCCCTGCAAAGCTATTGTTTTGAGTCAATCATGAAGAATGTTGGGCTTGCATGTGCATATGCAGACTCACGTGTGCTTGCACACCCTCACACTCACGCTCACACATACACAGGAAAACCACGCCCGTTGTCCTAGGAGAGAAGGCAGCATCCAAATAGGATGTTTGACTTTTGAAGAAGGTGACATATTAGAGAGTGAGTTCTTTATTCTGAATTTGGTTTTTGCTTTACTTTTTTTAAACCGCAGACTTGAGCTTAGGAGAGTAGCAGTGAATGTTAGCAGGAGATAAGGGATTATTACATTTCCTTTATTAGGCACAAAGCTACTATGTGTCTGTCCTGCAAGGGGTGCAGGTTACTCCAAATCGGGGTGAAATACTGTCTGGTGTCATGGTTTTGGCTATTTTAGCTAAAAAATAAAAATGACAATTTTGTCTACTGTGAGGCTCCAGAAAGGCGCTCTCTTTTGGATGGCATGTTCTTGCTCAAATTATTAGGAAAGCAGCATCCTTTCCTTGTTTGCTTCAGAAAATATTGGTATATGTAGGGAGAGTGTGGAGTTGAGACTTACTGTTCTTGTCTCCTTACACCCCACCTGTTCTTCTGACCAGTGGTGACAACCACTTACCGAATGACAGCCTTCTCACGAGGAAGGGAAAGTCTTGCTAAGGACCTGAGGGAGGAGACTTGTGGAAAGCTGTGGATCCAAGCTGAGGAAGAGGTGGCCAGTGGCTCCCCTGAGTTCTGCAGAGGTGGCTGGGTCTTTGCCTCTTTCTCAGCTGTTGGGGAGACTCGCTGAGATTGTTATGGTGACAGAATGTGCCACAGGAAATGGCCTGCTGGCTGTGCAAGCGGAAGAACCGTGCACTGTCTTCACGGAGACCAGTACCAGCAGCCTTGGAGGTCAACAAGACCTCAGCCCGGAGCAGAGGACGGTCCCAGGGCGTGGACTTCTAAACATGAAAATGTATTTATAGAATGTCTGTGGGGCCAGAACTCCTGTTTCTTGCGCGCCCCACCCCTTGACAAACACTCCAGCTCACTGGGCTCCCTCCAGTTTAATTGGTGTGTCTTGAACTGGGCCTGAGACTGAGTAACTCTTGGAGGTCCCTGTCACTGACGCGAATGTTTTTAAAGAAATGGATTATTTACTCTCTGACACTCATAGAAAAGAATCTAAAATGTATTCATGGGTGTCTAAAGGGTGAAATAAACACCCTATGAAGCCAAGGCCAGGGTTAAGGAAGCTCCCCAGGGCCTCAGAGGTGACAAATTTCTCAACTTTTAATATTTTTCTTAACTTTGCTTTGCTTTTCTTAATTTTACAACTGATACATTCCTTAACAATGTCTATTTTTAACTTTTGAAAATTGAGCACCAAGCACAAATTCAGCTTTGGGAAGTTCCCTGTAGAGATTAAGAAGTGAAGGATTCCAGGAGGAGATGACACTTTCAAGCGGTTGTCAGCATTGCTAACTGAGGTCACCTTTTCACCAGAAATGCTTCAAGAGGCCCATTTTTCTCTCTGGCTTCTGCCCATGTATGTCACTTTGTAAATGGGGTTGCCACTCAAACCCCATTTGCAAAGAAAGTGTAGAAGGTTCAGAGAGAATTATAGAAGAGGACAGCTTTTAACATTTTAACTTAGCAGGGGTCTTTCACCAGAGGTTCAGAGAGAAATTTCAGGGGCTCATGAACCCCTTGAAACTGAATACATTGTATTCTTCTTTCAGGTACAAGGATCTGTCATATTTTCAGAGGAGTTTGTGGATCCTTCTCTCCATTATGTTAAAGAATAATGTGGACATTATAGTAGGGTTGATTTTTTTTTTTCTTCCCAAATGAATCCTGGGACTGTTGATTTCTTGAAATGTGTTTGGTCTGCCCTTGTGTCTGCCTTAGCTTTTTACATTTGAGCATGCCTAACTGTTGAAAGGGAAATGAACAGTAAATTCACCTCCAATTGTCCAGGGTACAATCCCTGACTATACTGTGGGTGGCCTAGCTGGCTTTGCATTTGCTCTGAAATCTGCATGTCCCTCTTGATGCAGAGTAACCAGAGTGCAAGAATGGGGGAAAAATTGGAATGGTTTCTGTAATTTCAAAATAAATGACCTCACTGCCTAATTCCACTTGATATAAGAGAAACCCAAACTTTTGCCTTATAAATAATAATGGACCTTTGGAGAAAGGGTCCAAATACTCATTTAGTGAAGGTGGGGGTAGATTTGTCTCAGTTGAAACAAACTCTTGTTTGAATGCAGCTCTTGTTATACCAACTTTGTAGCTATTTCCTAAGAGATTCGCTGATTTACATTTATACTGACATTCACTTCTTCAAAGTAGGTGAGTAATTATGCTTTGTATAAACTTTCAGCATTTTCTAGCAATGGATGGGCCCTTTAGAATTCTCTAGCTGAAGGACACCTCAGTTTTAACCTGACCACACTCCCCTTTTTAGAGATGAGTTGACTAAAGATTCGCAGGGTTAGGTGGGATTTCATCAAGGTTACATTGATTTCTCAAGGTCAGCTTGAACGCGAATCCCAGGGGAAGCAGTGATTATTTAGGCAGCTATGGTTTAAATATATAATGAGTTGAAAATTAATTTAAAAACCATGATTGGAAAACCCATTTCCTAGAAAATCAGTGTTTTGATCATTCATTTCATTTTACCAAAAAGTGACCACTGACAGGTCTTAGTCCACCAATCTTTAAAATATACCACCTTTATGGTCTTTGAGCATTTCCCAGGAGGATTCTGACTTCTTTTTTTTTTTTTTTTGATTGATTTATTCTTGCATACAAGAGCTGGGGTACCAACCAGAGGTATGGGGGCCTGAGAGGATTCACCAGAGACAGAGTAGGGAACAGAACAGGCAGACTGACTGAAATACACTGCCGAGGGGAGCAGCAGGTGAGTCAGGAGAGGTCTGCTATGCCACGTGGGTAGCTCCCTGGCCACCTGGGGATCGAACTAGTGCTGCAGAGGCTGCGAACAGCTTCATAGGTTGCGTCTTAACCCCTTGCACCACCAGGGTGGCCCCCGGATTCTGACTTCTTAAGTCTGTGTCTCCAACCTGATCTATGGAAAAGGAACATTCATTTTTGCTCTGTGGTCTTCACATGTGAAGTGAACAACTTCTCTCGCTTCCTCCCTCCCTCCCTTGCTCCCTTCCTTCCTTCTTCTCTTTCTTTTGCTCTTTATTTCTTATCTTTAGATTTCTCTTCCAAGTTTTTAGATTTTTTTCCTTGTGCTCAAATGTGAAAGATTCTGTTTTATCCTGTTAATTTTGTTTTTGAAGAAAACCAGGAGGTTCATTTTGACTGTTACAAGTCTTTGGGGATTAAGGAGAGAGAACTAGAGGAATGGTTGATTTGGAACTCCAGGCTGTTTCGTCTCTTCTCAGTTCAGTGTAAGAATAACATTTGTTTAGAAAGTGAGTTTTATTTGGAAGGTAATTTATAGGCACATGTAAGATTTATAATAAGACTTCATTCTGTGATTCCATACTGGCCTGGCTAGTACTTGCTGCTGATTTGGGGCAAGGCATTTTCTACTGAGTTTTGTCTTTCTTCATCTGTAGCATGGGGCTTGGATCAGATTATCTCCAGGTGCCCTTTGCAACTGAAGATCTAGATGTTACTTTGGGCGATTTGCAGAGAGAAGCTGCTCTGGTGCTGCTGGTAGTGGGGTGGTGCCTCCCCCAAGACGGAAGGCAGAAGGGTTGCCAGCTGTGTCACTACACAGTATCCTGAGACATTTACCCCACTTGATGCTTTCCTTTCTCACCCTTTTTATAATAGTAACCCCTTTAGTGTCATTTAGTGGTGGAGAACCTTGCTCATCTGCTAAGCCGGCGAACTGCACTGACATGTCATCTCTCTCCACCAGTGCGCTGCTGCAGGGTAACACCTGGACTGGGCCCAGGCCCCTCCACACTTGGCTGCCCACAGTTCCTAGATCGACTCATTGAGACCGTGAGTAATCTCCGTGTTTCTACTTCGCAAGCAACTGTAAACCTGGAGTCTGGTGGCTGGAGGGGTTTCGACCAGCAGTTAGAGTCCAGCCATGCTAGGTCATGGGCTGCCTCTGTAGCCAGCCTCTCTCACACCCAGCTCCAAGAGTGCTGGAGATGGCACCTGTGGCTCTAGACATGGCACTTCTGGGCCCTAGCAGTCATAACGGGGCTCATTGGAGTACTTCCACAGCCAAACACAGAAGGATTGATGCTCTTCTTTGTCATTATGCCCAGTTCCCCTCTCTGGCAAGTAATACTTGAACCACTGGCCTTTATTCATGGGCTGTCAGGGAATGACTCTTTATGGTGGCAAATGCAGATGCTATTTCCTTGGCCTGATATCCTTTCAGCATGTTCTTCCTCATATTATCATGCCTTACCCTAATGCCTGCCCCCTTGGAGAGGCCTGGGAACCCCCATGCAGGGCCCTGCTGGTGGTCTGAGAGCCAGTGCTAATACTTTGTCCTTGGAGGCTCATGAAAGCAAAGCAGAAGGTGAGGGGTTGTGTTGATTCAGCGCGTTCTAAAGAGTCCTTTCTGACCGCTCTGTGGAATTTCTGTGTCAAAGACAATCATCACACAGCCTTGTTCTGCTCAGGGTTATTCATCTATTCTGTTCCAGATAAACAATTCTAGTGCTTTATGAATTTTAAGTTTTCAATTAGGCTTCTTGAATTTCACTTCATGTCTCTGCTGAGTTCTGGGCTAGGCTAAGCCATTCCCCCAATGCAAAATTAAGCTAGTTGCTAGTCTTTCTGCAGCCAGGAAAGCATTCTTAGGTTTTCAGCAGTAATAGAGAGGAATCATGCTATGACTCTATGAAACCCACACCCCTACCTCCTCTCTGGAGTATTGGGATAAACCTACCCTCCATGGGATGGAAATAGATCTCCAAAGCAACTCCTCGTTATGCTTGCTTTTCCAACCAGAGTTAAGGTTCTGGAGCTAGTGGGAGCCTGATCATGTCCCTGGTCTGTAGTGTGGTCCCTTTGTGCCTGTGCACATCACCTGGGCCTGGTTTACTCACACAGACACCAAACACTAGTAGCTTCTATTTTTCTGGGCCCATTTCCTCAACAGAGAAAAGGAGGGAGGTGATTTTTGCTTTGCAGGAGAGCTGTTTCAAATAGAAGTTCTCATCCTGGCCATTCATGCTGCCTGAAGTGGCCCCTTTCACCTGTGTCTGAAGACACTTTAATTGTAGACAGTGAACCCCTGAGGGCAGGGATTATGCTTTATCCATCCTTATTCTCCAAGGCGGGGCACTCAGCCTTGAGTGCGCTAGACATTGTTGAATGAATGCAACAATGTCATTTCTTGCATTTGCTTTTATAAAACCAACTTATTTGTAGAGCAGTGAGTGAAAAGTCACTGCTGAGCCAATGCAAGCACTGTAACTGTTCACCTTGGTGTCCTGTAATTATCAACCTTTGCAGGTAAACACAGCAGAAGGTATTTCTTTGCTTTTGGGGGACTGCAGAAGTCTTCCTCTCTGGGGTCTTTAATTATTTGTGATCATGGGAGAGAACAAACAGTGGAAGGTGATGGACGGCTGTCTAAAAAAGGTGTACTCTTGCCTGTAAAACTGCTTTGATTTGTATTTTACATTTAGTTTATATTTCTTTAAAATGTCTTTTTATTTTACAAATTTATAAAGGTAATTTACATCCTTTTTTTTTTTTAAAGAAAAGTTAGAAAAAAGATGTGTAAAAAGGGAAGAAAGCAACTTTATCATTTCCACACATTCCCATCAAGTAGTCCAACCTCTTGGGCCTATTTATGACATAGGGTTGCCAGACTTGGGACTGTGTCCCTTCTCTGTGTTGCACTGTACCTTAAAAAGGAAAAATTGCACCGTAACATTTTAGGATGCCAGGAGATAGAGACACAGATGCAGTACTGACAGTATACAGATACAAAGGGCATCCATCCTTGCTTCCTGCCTCTACCTTAAGGCAAGATTCTGTCATGCTGTCATTCAAAATGTCCCAATTGCTCACTGGGCAGTTGGGTGGGAGACACCAAAGGATTTGGCTTGCAGCCTGTGGTAAATCTCCATAGGCATCACTATTCCAGCAAACTGGGGTGCTCCAGTTCGTTTTATTACTTATTTTATTACCTCATTTGAACTTATGGGTCCATGGGGACAACCAATCACAATTCTTTTCCTCATTTGGAAACTTCAGAGGCATGTTTCTCTATATTAAAAACCAGCCTAAAAGGCATGATTTCTAATTAAAGCAATAACTAGCTGGGAGTCTGCAAGTTTTCAGCCTCCTTCCTTGCAGACATATTTTACCTGGCTTAAGTAAATGATATTGTGAACCTTGTTAGCATTGTTTTGAGGAGAAAAATTTTCAAGATGGTATCAGGATTCTGTATTATATAAAGTCCTCGTGACCTTTAGTCTGTGAGAAGTCCTATATGTTTTTTAAAAACAGATAATATATTAAATTTTTCTGCATACTATAATTTAAAGCTTATATATCCTAGACATTTACTCAGTGATCATACAAATCTATCCCTTATTAAAGGACTGCATGCTATTTTTTTATGTTGTTACTTTTTTTACATGAAAAGATCTGTAACCTTTTATTCTTCCATTGCTGAGTGGGGTCTCTACCCCTTCTCCAACCACTTTTTTTTGGGGGAATAATATTAAAATAAACATTTTTCATAATAATTATTTGTAGACCATTATGGGCATTTCTGTAGAGTTGCAGAGTCAAAAGATAGGTCCCTTTAAAATTGTTCCTTTCAAAAATTGATACAATTTATATTCCTAACAACTGTGTGAGGGCCCTCACTAGCACAGAATGTTGTTAATCTTTAAAATTGTTGTTATTTTGAAAGCCAAATACATGACTGTACTTTTATGAGATTTGCAGGGTTTTGAACAAAGTCTCCCACCAGCCAGGGTTGCCAGGATATTTTTTCTGGACCTGAGGTTCAGCCTTTAAGGCCTCATCAGGGAGCCTCCCTCAATTTGCCCAGTTCTTCGGAGCGTCCTTTTCTGTCTCCCTCCTGTTCTCCTTCATAGTGGTGGTGTTCAGTGACAGATACTCAGAGATGGGCCACTTCTGTTACAGTGAATGAGAGGGAAGATGTGGGCTGGGCTGGAGGCTGGTTTTTGCTGCCCTTGGCATCTTTGACCTGATGCCCTTGGCATCTCCTTTGCCCAGTTCTCTCCTACCCTCCTTGCTCAGAGGGAAGTTCCTTGGTACCCTTGCTGTGCCCATGCTGGACTGTTTGCTGCTGGGTTTCTGTGGCACTAGGAATTACTGTGACATTTGTCTGAAGCACATTTCTCCAAGGCAGAGTTATGGTCTCTCTTTGTCATTTGTCAGGCATCTGTGATAGATCTCATATTTTACAGGAGAGGATGATGACAGGATGATAAAAGGCTGATAAAATTCCCTGTGGGGTGAGCTTTGCTGACCTGCCCACCCTAGAAGAGGCTTCCTTCTCTATAGAGCAGTCCTCATCCTGTCGGACTGATTGCTGCACCTGGGCATGAACCTTGGCTGTGGGCACAGACCATTTCTAGTGTATGTCCGGGTGTACAGATGTTCTTGCATTTAAAAGGGATGTTTTCTACCTCTGGGTAGATCTTCTTAGTAGCCTAATTAGTGCTCTTCAGTTTTCAATTGTCCAAAGTTATTACAGCTCTTATCTCTTGGGTCTGCCTTGGGCTGCCTCGGCCTCCATCCCTTGGAATTGCTCTTGCTGGGAGCACACATTCTCCAGCTACTAGGAGAATTAGGAAATGAAGCCTTTAGAATAAAGGCTCCAGATTGCCTCTACTCCAAAACAAACCCATCTTGACAGCAACCATGAAGCCCTGCATGGACCTTATTATCGAGACCACAATGTAGTTAGACAGTAGCTGCCTCCCCCAGATGTTTTGTTTAATGAAAATATTTCAATTATAAAAGGGCTCTCAAATGCCCTTCTGAGAACAGAGGCAGTCAGTTAAGTAGCTCTCATTGTGTAGCTGGAGCTTGTCACTGCACCCATCGATGACATTTGGCAGCGTGTCCTTTGACTGGGTGCATGGCTCCCCGGAGACGAAAGGGCAGTTGCGTGGAGATGTTGGGGAAAGCGGGGGGATGGGAGGGGTTGACCCTTCAGCCCCAGCTGAATTTCCATGGCTGGACTAAGCAGCCTTGAGTTTATAGTCCAGCTGTTGCTGCTTAGAGCTGCAGTGGTAAGGATGACTCAGAAATCTGGAAGGTGGCCCTGATGACTTCACCACTGGAGCAGAAGTCCCCTGGAGTGGGCAGAGTGGTGGTTGGGGGAGAGTTGTCTGATGAAGTGGATGTGATTTGGACACTAATGCTCTTATCCACTGGGGTCTGCCAGTTACTTAGTAACTTGGGACAGATGTTATTTTTATTACTAAAAAAAAAAAATTAGAGCTTTGATGGCGAAATACTGTAAAAAACAAGGGCAGGTGATACCAAATAAGACCAAATAAGTTCAGTCTGACATGGAGCTCTTTTGTGGATTCCCTCCCCTTAGAGATCATTTGGTCTGGATTCAAGGTTTTTACAGAGATGCCTCAGGGACTTCTGAGAGGTCAAGAGGTGAATTCTAAAAATGATGAGAGTCACTCATTTCCAGATGAGGGAATAAGGCATACAGTAGTTTTCTATTGTTGCTGTCACACAATACCACAAACTTAGTGACTTACACACCACAATCTGTTATCCTTCTGTTCTGTCAATCAGAAGTCTGATAGGTGTGTTACCACTTTCACTGGGCTGGAATCAAGATGTGAGCAGGACTGGTTCCTTTTGGAACTGCTAGGGGAGAATCCATTTCTTCACCTTTTTCTGCTTCTCTAGGTCCCCTGCATTCCTTGTCTCGTGACCTCAATCTCCTATCATCAAATTCATCTCTGTCGATCTCTCTCTCTCTCTTTTTTTTTTTTTTTTTGGTGGGACCCTTGCTGGTGGTCGCAGGAACGAACCAGCGCTGCAGAGGCTGCGGGCAGCCTTGCAGCCCAGCACTCAACTGCTGCGCCACCAGGGCAGGCCCTCTATCGATCTCTCTTGATCACAGCTGGGAAAGTCTCAGCTATTAAGGACCTTTTATTCCATTGGGCCCACTTGGATAATCCAGAAATATCTCCCTATCTCAAGATCCTTAAGCACGTTTGCAAAGTCCATTTTGCCTTGTAAGATAACATATTCACAGATTCTAGAGGTAAGGACATACACATTTTTGGGGACTATCATTCTGTGTGCCACAAGGTCAGATGAGTATGGTAGTTTATCATACTTACAGAGAGTTTAGTGGCAGAAGTAGGGCCAAAGATCCAGTTCCTGGCAGCTGGGGACCCAAGTCTTCTCCATCCTGTTGTTTGCCGCACTACCTGATGCTTAGTGGAGTGGTCCCGTCACAGGGTCTCTGTGCCCTTCACTTCAGCTAGTTTGTCCTGGAAAGGAGGCTGTGGATGTGGCCAAAAGGAGTCATCCCTCCTATGGGGAAATATGCAGAAGAATGGGAGGGGGACCACTTTATGGTCTAAGAGTTTATGGGAATTGTTTATCTCTTTGTATTAATACAGGCCTGTTCTTGTCAAGGTTCTTGATTAGGGGCAAAAACCCAGGCAAGCTAGCTTAAGTGAAGTGGGTGGTTCTGTGGACGTTTTTGATTGCAGCTGTTGATTGCAGCTAACTTTATGGAGCACTGACTCTGCCTGAGAGCAAACTGGGGATGCACCAAGGGCTCTCTCTTTGAGAAGTAACCTTGGGTCTTTCACTACAGTACCGCCACCACCTGCTTATCTTTGCCCAGCTCCTTTGTCTTGACTTTCTATGTGCACCTCACTTCTGAAACCTCCTCTCACACCATCTCTGCACAGCTTCTGGGCTTGGGGTGAGCTTCTCAGTTTCTCATTCCTAGGGGATGAATCTGAATGGTTGAACTTGGGCCAGGGATCCACTTGGCTTGCAGCGGAAGAGGTGCACACTGACCTGGGTCGCCTGGGTAGATGGTGACAACTGGGTTAAGTATGGGGAGGGGCCCTTGCCTCATGCTATAGCTGTTACCATGGAAATGCTTTGCAAATTGAACTTAAATTTGTGTGTTAAGAAAGCTTTATTTTGAAATAATTTCAAATTTACACAGTTAGGAGAATACAAAGAACTCCTTTATAAATGTTTTGCCACATTTACTATACTGGTTATTACATACCGTCTTTTTTGAACCTTCTGAAAATTACACCCATCATGTCCCTTTACCCCTAAAGAAGAAATGGACGTTGCTTTTCATAAACACATTTGAATTAGTAAAAATGGGACATGTAACAATGATAAATTATTAGCATATGTACTGGTTCATAGTCAGATCTTGCTACTTGTCAACTTTTTTTTTTTTTTTTTATAGAGGCATGCTTTATTTATTTAATTTATTTATTTATTTTGTTTGTTTGTTTATACATGCACTGGGTACAGTCAGAAGCGCGGGAGGGTGAGAGAATTCACCAGATCCAGAGCAGGGAGCAGAGCAGGCAGAAGGACCGAAGTACACTGCTGAGGGGAGCAGCGGGCGGCAGGAGAGGTCTGCGCGCCATGTGGAACCCTCCTCCGGTGGCCTGGGAGCAGCCGGGGATCGAACCGGCTCCGCGGAGGCTGCGGGCAGCTTCGCAACCCAGCGCTCAACCGCTGCGCCACCGGGGAGGCCCGCTACTTGTCAACTTTTGTCCTTTAAAGCAGATCTTCTCCCTGGCCTAGATTTCACACAAATTATATTCAGTTGTCCTGAATATAATCAGCAACAATTCCTTTTGTTTTTCATGACACTGACTTTTTTTTTTTTAATGCCAAGAGAACTGATAAAGAGATATGCTGGTTCTTCATGCTTTTGCTCTTAAATGGCATTTGGCACATGTGATCATATTATCAGCCAAAACAAGGCAGGGAAATAGACTTCACCACAGGTATGCTCAGGAAGTCACATGGCAGGGAGCTGGAGTGGATAAACCTCTCACTAGGAGACATTCACATTTTTGATGTGAATAAGCTGGTTGTTTTGTTGCAACGGGGGCTTGTATAGTATTCCCAATTTCTAGGTTTGTCGTGACTAGATGAATTTTTGTCAAGAACGCTATATAAGTCATCTTTTATATCTTTCTCAGTACATCGCATTAGGAAACACATGTCATTTTGTGCCAGCATTGGTGAAGAAGTTAGTTTCCATCCTTGGGTTCATGTAGTTTGAATTTGCATAATTTAATCTGTCTGTTCTAGAGAAATTGAAACTTTTAAAGTGGGACATTCTCTTCTTTAAAGCTATGTCTAGTTTGCAGGCGCTTTTTGTACATTGGATTTCCTGAAGTCGTCAACCTTTGTTTTCTGCAACAAAGGTGAACTCTTGAATATAGGTAGAAGGGCTACTCTGAACCCACAGAGAGCTCATTGTGAGAATTCAGTAGCCTGGTTTGGAACAGAACTTGATGTTTTTTGAGGCAAGAAAAAGTCCATCCTAGAGAGAAGCAGAAATGCCCCCTGAACAGTGGGCTCCTTTTGGTATTGTTTTAGAATTAGCGTAGGGAGTGGAAAATTAGAATGTAAAATCTCACACACCTTTGACAAATCTGCAAATGCTAAAGGTTCTGGTTTAGGCCTTTTCTCTTCTGTAGATCTTGTCTGATATTGCCTTGTGTAGCTGGTTTGGCCAGCGAGTGTGAAGTTGGCCTTTCAGGTTGGCAGAGCCAGGTGGTTCTACCTGCACTGATGATGGGATTCCTTGTGGGGTGGCCCTCAGGACTCAGATGCTTGCCATGTGGGAAGGACACGCTTATTGGAGTTTTGGAAAGTTTCAGTATTATCCTGGTTTCATGCCGCTTAAATGTCTTCTAGCTTGTGAACTGTTTCATGTTGGATGTTGGACCTTCCCGACACAACTTTTCTCACTTTTTATGATAGAAGTGACATGTGTCCACTTCACGATTAAAAGTGATACTTTTGCACATGAAATATAACAAATGACCACAAGAATATAATACTTATCAAGAACAACAGGATATATTGACTGGTCTACCTAGCACACTGCAAAAAATCTGGGTGACAGTATAGTGGAATGTGATGCAGCCCCTGATCTCAGGCCTTTCTTTTAAATGGACTGTTTCTAAGATTAAATCGATTATGGGTTCATTTGTTTCTTAACTATTTCTTTGATTTTTTTTCTGGCCAGTTGTAATGGTTGAACTTTTGTTGGAGTTTTCACTGTGACTTAGGACAGATTGGTCTGTCTTCAGAAGAGTTGACAGTAACAGCAGGTTTTCAGTGCATCCCAGAGACAGCTGGTTGGAAAAAGAAATATGCCTGGGCTGCTATTCCCAGAAGTTGTGTTTATTCCTATTGGAGTAAAAATTATAGACAGCCTTAGGAAAACTAAATATGAAGACATTCTTCTTCGTCAAAAGGATTTAATAATTAATTCCTTATCTTGTGCCTTTGTAGCCACAGCAGCTTCTCAGGAATGTGTATATACTTAAATTTTAAAGGTGCTGATATTTGTCACTTTTACACTTGTGGAATTTTTCATGAGGAAGAGACCTTGATCAAGTACATATCACCTTTTTTATACTGAGGTCTCAATATATAAAGACTACATCATTTTGTGATCTCTTGGTGAGCATGGGTAGGGAGAAGGCTTTTTGGAGTGTATGTGAAGTGAAGGGAAGCTAAGGATGGGATGGAATTGAACTACGATGTTCAGGTTTTGAGAAGAGCTAGGAAAAATTAAAAGTAATATGAAAGTGCAGTGGTGACTCATTTATTTAGGCATCTGCCTGGAAGTAGGAAATCAGAATGAGAGAATTTTCTGTGTAATTGAATTTCACCCCATTAGGGGTGATAAATTGTTTTCAGTTTTGTTTTGTTTTGGTTAATGTCTGGAATACATTATATACTTCCACACTTAAAGTGAGGATGAGTATCTGCTACGTCTTTCTCCTGTGGCTAAGAATTCTGTGCAGGCAGAAATGGTACCTGTCTCCAGAAGGGGCCCATGGGCTGTGCTCTGTCTTTGGCTTGTTGGATCTCATTTGAATGTCACTAGGTCTGCTCAGGAACACAGAAACCTGTGCTGTTCAGGTGGTTCCATGACTTCAAGCAGAATAAAGGTTGCTAGAGTACATCCAGTGACCAAGTTGATAGATTCTGGCCCTGAGTGGTTGATCCTTTCTGTAACTTCAAGCCTGTAGGCTTAGGGATAGCTGTTTGCTTTCTGGTTGGAAGCTTTTTCTGATTTGTAAGGTACGGTGGCTATTTTGTGTTTAAGCATCTGGGTCTTAATTTATAGAGATAATACACAACAGCAGTATGGAGAGACCTATGCCACGGAGCAATTTTTATTAATTTACAAAGTAGGGCAGAGTAAACAGTTTAGGATTGCCTAGTTTGAGTAATTCCAGCAGTTGTGGGCAATAACTGCTGGTCCCTGGCTTGGGATGGTTTAAGGCACAGGAAAATATGGGCTTCGTTCCTGAGAGCAGGATAAGGTGATAGTGCAGTGCATACACTGTATTGATTGATTTGTGAATTAAAGACCTGCTCCTGGCTGACCCCTTCAGTGTCTCCAAGAATTGACTAGCCCTGGGAGGCGCAACCACTCTCTTGGGTTTATAAAGCCTCTAAATACCAAAGTATCAAGAATACACAAAACAAGGCAATGGAGTTAATGTAATTGGCCCTGTCTGTAGTGAATGGATACAACATAGACAAATCCAGACTCTAAGACAACACAGAACAGTAGCTTTGTAAAGGCTGAGTTGAGTTTGCTGTGGTCTGATTTCCTGATACCTGTCATGCTGCTTTGGGGTCATTTCTACCTCTGCTCTAACTCTGTGATGCTTGAGACTTTATGACAGTGGATGCTGCACTTCACTGCTTTTTTCTGCTAAGAGAGGCCTCACCATCCTGCAGGGGAGGATATTTCCTGTGTTCTTTTACTTGGACAGGAGTGTCCTTGACGATAGATAAGATAGATGGAACTTCATTGCGCCAAGGGAAGATGAACAAATAACTGGCCTGAGATTGGGGAGCAGGGGGAGCCATGCCAGTGGGAAATTTGATTTCCCCCTCACAAATTCGTTGTATGTATATGTATTTTAATGCCTTATTAAATATCCAACACATAATCATTTTACGAGCAAGCTATGTTATTCAGATGCATTTTATGACTTTTATTGTATAAGTGATATGTATTATTAGACATACATTCAAAAATTCAGATCAGTAAAACAAAATTAAAATTACCTTTGTAATCCTATCTTCTAGAGATAACCTGTTTCTAATATAATGAATTCTTCCATGTGTAAGTTTCGTTTTGTGATTTTTTTTCAAAATAATTTCACCTATAGCTTCAAAATATCTAAAAATTATGCAATTCAGAGATGATAATGTGCAAATAAGGTTTTATTTTCCATTAAATTGTTCTGAATAATTGTCTTCTGTTACAGTGGAATTCTTAGAATCTTGGAGAACTTTGTTGCACATTATAAGGTCTGTAGTGATCCTTGGAAGGTAATTTCAGGTGACCCTTGGGAAAACAGTACCATAACCCATGGTGATGTTCTGGCCTCTTTCCCACTGTATTACATTGGCGAACTCTGCGGGTTGGAGTGGTCTTTGCCTTGTGGGTAGGTGGGGAAGGATTCGAGATTTGGAAATAACCACTTGCCTTTAGTTCTTGTTCACTCCTACTTTCTTTGGGATGCCCAGTAGGATGTTTGTAGTTCATCCCTGGGGAACAAGATAAAAGGTATAAATCATAATCTAGCTACAGCTAGCAGTTGACCAACTGCTGTGCTAGTAATCAGCAAACTGAACTTTCATATAAAAATTGTAGAATGTGTCAGAAACATCAGAGCCATACTTATTTCCAGATAGGTTCAAGTCTTGATTCTACCGTGTAATGCGTGTATGAGCCTTGAGCTTCAATTTTCTCCCCTATACAATATGGTAACCTCCCCACATGTTAGAAGGCCATTAAGCAAAATACTGCAGATAAAGCACCTAGCACTGTGCTTGGCTCATAATAATCACCTAATTATTTACAGTCCCTTCCCCCCCTCCCCCTCTCCTCCTTCCCTATTATTTCTGTGAGTGTAGGATGGGGTTTGAGCAGTTTATTGTCAGGGATGGCTCTACTCTAAATTCACTTTATAGAAAGAACCCAGTTCTGCACAGTCACAAAAGGATCTTCAAATCCATAGTCTTGGTCCCTTTTATTCTTCCACATAAGCTGGACTAGTATGTGGCAGGGTAAGTCTAATATGAGTAAATACCACTGAACCTCCTTGTCTAAGAGAAGGAAGATACTGATGAAGGTTATTTTTAGAACTGTCTCAATTAGGAATGCAGCTCCTTCTGACTGGTTATTACCAGGATTTCTTTATACCCAGAATGACAAATGACAGGAGGCCAGAGGACAGGAGACTGGCTAATAGGTTTCATATGTGCTTTTGTCCTCGATGCCTTTAGCATCTTCTGTTATCCAAAGATTTTCAGAGATCCCAGAGCTGTGGTTTTTCCTTTAGAGTTTAGGTAGATGCAGCCAAGTGGGACCCTGGCCCCACAGCTTTCACTGGGGGCTGACTTGCCCAAGCACTGACTGAGGTCATGGACTCTTGGCAAAACTTAATTACAACCTCTGCTTATGGCTGAACCTCAGCTGGCAGGGTCTTGTGGGTGGGAGTTTTAGACAAAAGCACTAGCCTCTCCAGAAGTAGATTAGTGAGATGTCCATTGAAGCCAGGGGATTTGAACATGTTAATTCTCAGAGCAGATATCTGACTAGGAAAGGACTGTGTGTGACCTTATTTAGAAAAAAGGCTACACTTTGTTAACCTTTATTCCCTTTAGAAGGAAAAATCATTACAAGGCAGAGGATCAGTCCCCATGGGGGATTTTTCTGGATGATTCTCCATTTTAAGAGTCATGTTTCAATACATGTGATAAAATTATCTGTAACTGACTGCCCCCACCTCACACTGTATTAATTGAAAAATAAATTCTCTCCATGTTTCTAGCATCTCTTAGGCTTTTCCCATCCCTACCCGACAATGGTGAAGTTCTTCTTCTTCTTCTTTTTTTTTTTTCCCAAAGAAAGAGGATAAAAGACACTCAATTGAGAAGATGTTGTAACTCTATGCTCACTCAGTCCTGGTAAGCAGATTTAAAGATTGAAAATGATGTCTGTCCCTCAGAATTCCTCCAAGTGTGGTTGAGATGCTGCCCCCTTATTATGCCTTCCAGTCACCCGTAACCCCACCCCCAACTTAGCCCTTCTTCCTCTTTGTTCATATCTGTTAAGGACAAGGCACTCTGGAATGAAGGTGAACACACTGATGTGCAGTTGGAACCTGAGTCCAAGCACAGAGTCCATTAGTTGTGTGACTCTGGACTTCTGAGCCCAGTGAATTTGTTTGGCTGCTCTTGGAATTATCCTGTGTGGTGCCTTCAGTCTCCCAGATAGAAAACTGAATTCCTGGAGGAGAGGATGTTGTTCATCCTGTTATTTCCAGTCATTTATCTAGTCATTCATTTCTTTATACTATTACCCTCATAGGACCCAGGAGTGATATATTGCGGCACGTGGTAGGAATTACAAGCTTATTGCTGTTTCCCCCTGTTTTTTTTCTTTTTTTTTTTTGGCGGGGGAGTGGGGTGATCCATATGTAAAAATGAGAAAGCTTTGTCTCTTTGTCCCCAGAACATTCACAGCCTTACCCACTGTGACTGCAAAGCTTCTGAAACCAGTCTCATGAAAGCCTCCTGTGAGAATGGCATTTCTAAGTTTAGGGATAAAGTGAGACCATCCTGTTGAAATATTTTCCTGCCCTCTGCCAGCTATGACCCGGCAGCGGGGAGAGGTGGTGGTCAGGGCATCCAAATTTCAATGAGATGTGTGGAAATCAGAGCCAGGGATGCTGAATACATGGAATAGAATTTGAAGTGCCTTGTTAAAATGAAAAGTGGCTATATAGAAATGTGAAATGATGGTATTTCAATTTTGCCCAGCTCTACCACCTTTCCACTTGGAGAGGATAAACTATTATTATTACTTCTTCTTCTTCTTCTAGAAGCAATTTTATGCATAAAAGTCCTGAAGGACCACATTCCACTTCATCCCTTTTATTAACAAAATTGTACTTTGCAGTGGGTGGGGTGTGGCTGGAGAGCCCTTTAAAGATTAGAGCCTGGAGGCACTGGACTGGTTAATTGCATGTTTGCCTTTTGGCTTCTTTCCAGTCTTTCATCAGGGATGACCCTTTATCTGCAATTTTTAGGTAGCCCCCAGCCCCCAAATCTGTTTTTCCTCTTTGTGTGTTTTATGAAGCTAAACAGATTATGATAATGATCTAGGCACTGCCTTTGTAAGGCAATTCTTGTGGATGAAAAGGTCATAATGGATTCTACTACACGTCAGCCCATGGTGGCTGTGTTTGCTGGCGTCTCCATGGTAGACCGGTCTGGCTAGCGTAACTGACTCTATCTTATGGATTTCTTCTGAAGCTACAGAGAGACTGAACCAATTTCCAAGGCCTACATGTCAGGAGGCCTACTTTCCAGCATGCTTTCTGCGTCTGGTTTACAAGCCTGGCTGCATCTCAGAGCCAGTTGTTCAGTTTAAAAAGAAATGACTGGAAACTCCCATTCTTTTAAGATTTCAGCTGGGTTTCAACTGAGGATTGGACTTGGTATGGTCAGTCAGGATGGAGAACCTCTCAGATCCCCCTTACCCTCACAGCTCAATGTGGGCCTCAAGTCTGTAGTGTCTGTTTCATTTTTGGGTGTGTATTTGCTGTGCAGACTCTCAGGCTGCCCCCTGGCAGCCCTTCCTTTATCAAAACCTGCTGTTTAACCATTGTGTGTATATTAGGGGTTGAGAAACCCCATTCCCATATGGCACAATGTCTGATTAGTGCTTGATTGTTCCTGGCAAAGGAGTATTGACTACATGCACTTACATATTTAGTTTACCCATGACTTCCCTCCTAAGGATTGGGCTATTTGCAAAAATGCAGTTTTTAAAAATGATGATTTGCGAAACTTCTTTTATGGATAGTAAGAGACTTTTAGTTGGTTTGCTGCTATTGTCCAGCACGTGTGCGCGCACACACACGCACACACACACACACACACACTTTCTCTAATATGTTTCATTTTTCTTAAAGATCTGCTCTCTTAGCAACTTCCAAATGTGCAATATGGTTTTATTAACTATAGTCACTATTACATCCCCTTGACTTATTTATTTTATAACTAGGAATTTGTTTCTTTTGGCCCTCTTCACCCACTTTGTTTCATTTATATATTATTTAATCTTCAACACTTGCTCCTAACTCTTATGTGGATACAGGGCTTCTGCTCCACTTCTTGCAAAGAATCCTGGTTCTGGGCCCAGCAGTATCTTTGCTTGATCAAACCTTTGAAATGATTCTTTAGAGTTCTGTCCTTTAGTTGTAGGCACCAGTACTAAACTAGCCTTGGGGGGTCTCAGGGATAGCAAGCTCCTCCTTACAGTATGACTTTACTCCTGAGGACAGTTTTCTGCCAGGAGACTCCACAGACACTTCCATTTGAATTCATAATTGAGAAGACACATCTGTGTTGAAATTCCGTATAGCAATACATTCCCACACCATCTAAGTTCTTTCTTCTGGTGGATTTCTCTGTGTTCCTCAAGATCGGGCCTCTCTACACTGATGTCTGAGCATCCGTGGTTTTTAAGTTGTTTGAAAATTAAGGAAAGCCCAGAGCTTCCTGTCTTAATTGAGAAATTTAAAATCTAAAATTTTATACTTGATTTTTCTAAATCTCTTGTGTAGACTTATGATTTTATTTGAATATCAAAAACACTGGAGCAACTTCTAGCATTACTCACTGGCCCAGAGCCCATTCTATGATATTGTTAAGACTTTGTGTCTTTGAGATCATTAATAGGCTCACAGGCTATTTATTTTTATAACTTCAGTAACTATTTTAAATTTCTTACAAACCTGTGGACAAATCCTTCATGGCTGAGGAGGCTGAAAGGTCTGTCTGGCTTCCAAGGAGCTGAATAATGTGAAGCAATGATAATGAGTAACATGACTATAGAGAATAAGTACCAGGGGAAAGGACAAAGCTGCCTCAAAAATACCTCCTTTATCCGGTTCATTGTGTAATGAGGTTTTTCACATTAAGAGAACTTTCTAGAAAATAGATTCGTCCTCTTGAACACCTTTAAACCAGTTTGTTTAAACCACCTTGGAAATTTGGCTAATTGTTTGTTTCAGAGAGTGTGCTAGGGCAATGCTTTTCCTGGTAATTCAGAATCATCATTTTATGTTACTGTTGTGTACTGACTAAGTGACTTGATTTGAATTGTTTGATCCTATAAAGCTTGTCCCAAGACCCTAGTGCAGTTTTACTTTTTCAAGCTCCATGGTGCTCACTTTTCTCCCTGTCAACTTGCTTGTTTTTTTCTTGCCTTCTCAGTGAATACTTATAATCTGAAAGTATGGCCTTTTGGCAAGTGTGATGGAATTAGGCATATGCAATGATAAAATTTTTGAGTTGAGGCAACAGGGACTGGCTTTCATAAGAAAATGTGGGGGCAGTTGTGTGGTCTTTTCATCTGCCAGAGGGAAATTTGAGAGAAAAAAAAAAACCACAAAACATGCTTTTGGGTTGGTGACTGGGTCCTGGAGAGTGGCGATGGGTATGAGTCTGACCTGTATCAGGTATCCATCACAGGAATATGAGGTGCCTCTCGGTGCTAAACAACCCCTGACATGTGGTATTTTGTAAAAGTTGCTTATGTGGAGTATTTTTTTTTTCCCCTTAAAGCTTCTTTTGATAGGGCCTTCCTGGTGGCATAAGAGGTTAAGATTCAGCACTATGTAGCTATTAGCAGCCACTGCAGCATGAGTTCGATTCCTGGCCAGGGAGCTAACTCACATGTCACAGCAGACCTCTCCTGACTCGCCGGCTGCTCCCTCAGCAGTATATTTCGGTAGATCTACCTGTTCTGCTCCCCGTTCTGTCTCTGGTGAATTCTCTCACACACCTCCATTCCCCCTGCTCCCTGCAACTCTGGCCTATACCCCAGTTCTTGTATGCATAAATAAATAAAATAAATCTTTTTTAAAAAGCTGCTTTTGATGGCTCAATATTAATTGATCATTAATCCATTACATTTTAAGGCGAGGGAGTATGCAGAAGGTATGAAAAATTATTAAAAAAAAGATTGGCAAAACTCAGAAAGCAATTGATATACTCTCAAGATAGCTGTGTAAAGGTTATTGTTAAACAGAGATTTATTGGTGGGATATATGGACATTGCTGATTAAATGAAGAGGATTTGATCTTTGCCTCCAATACCTGTTATGATAGTTACAGACATACCATGCTGACTTTACGGAAGGTTCTAGGCATAAACCTGATGACAAGGAAAAATTTCTTTCTAGGCCCACATTGTGTTCTTTCTGCTCCCTGGGACATGTGTTTTTTCGCTTTTGTTCCTGCTTTTTTGTAGTGAAAATAGAAAAATGGCTTGTAGTCAGGTGTCCTTTAAGTGTATGCATTTTTTGAAATTGAGAAAAAGATGATGCCAACATACCAATTCATTACACATGGTTTGCCAAAATTTACCATTTCTTAAACATCCCTTAGTTCAACATTCTTCCAAGATGATAGTTGTGGATGAAAGTAAGCAGAGTGTCATGCAGAGTGGTCGGTGAGCTGTTGGTTTGGTGTTGTTTTTTTCTGTTTAAAATGAATGCAATGGGACGTTACTGGTTAAATGACTCCACAGACCTCTAATTTATGGGGAACCAGTGGCCATCACCTCTGAAGTGTTCCATACGTGTGGCTGGCCTCCATGCCACAAAATGAGGGGTTACCTTTGTAGTGGGTTAAAATACTTAAAGTGGATTCCGGTTGGGCAAGGGACTCTGACTTGCCTCTGGATTCCTGGTGCCTAAACAAAGTCAGGTTCAAAGTAGGCAAGCATAAAGGCAAACAAGGGGAAAAAGAAGTTGGCTTAAAAAAAATCACCCTTCAAATGGCCTAGGAAGGTCCGGAGTATCTGCTTTGGTATCAGCAACTACATCAGTGCTCACTTGGAGTTCAGCACAATGTGAAACTGATTTTTTTTTTAAATTTATTTTATTTATACAAGAGCTGGGGTACAGGCCAGATGCACCAGAGGGTGAGAGGATTCACCAGAGACAGAGCAGGGAACAGAACAGGCAGACTGACCGAAATACACTGCTGAGGGGAGCAGCAGACAAGACAGACGGGGTCTGCTCGCCATGTGGGTTGCTCCAAGGCTGGCGGGGATCGAACTGGCACTGCAGAGGCTGCAGACGGCGTCACAGCGCTGCGCTCAATCGCCTGCAACACCAGGGAGGCCCTGAAATTGCTTCTTAAGGGAGTGCTATTGGGAAAAGAATTTCTGCCTCTATTGAGTAACTTTTCCATGCTGTTTAATATGCTTATTCTTCTTGGGCTGTTAACAATGCAGAAGAAAGATGACATTGTTTGAAGACAGTTCTCACAGGTCTCTCAATGGCCATCATCTCTCACTTTGCAACCCCACTAGCGTCCAGATGCTAGCACGATTTTGATGTTCAGAATTTGGCAACACGATAATGCCCACAGGTTTGCCAGAGTATTTCTGTACCTCACTAGTGGTGTGCTGCTGAAGAAAGTATTTTGTGCAAGTTTGGGAGTTTAGAAATATTCGGCTTCAAGGTGCGATGTGCTCTGGGGCATGTTATATAGGTCATCCCAGTGGGCCGAAGACAGATGACCTTTTCCAAAGGGCTGAAAGAGCTGGGACAGGTAAACCTGTAGGCAAGTATTGGTTTCTAAAAGGGAGCTTTTGTCTCTGTTTGCTTCCACTTGGCCAAAGGAAGTGAGTTGGGTCACCTGTTGGCAGACTTGGGGCTCTATTAATTCCCTTTTCATCCCCTTCTGGTAGGTCACATGGGTCTCTCTTTACCTGCATTTGTCGAACAAGCCTTGAGGTATAGCCAAGTGTAGGGCAGGGGTGAACATTCAAAAGCTACATTGAAAACACCCATCAGTTACATCTCAACTAGCATTGTACTAAAAGGGGCCACCTCTGTACAAATGAAATTGCTGAACATCACCTTTACTTGTTTATCTCTGCCAAAAATGTGGCTTGTACTCATCTTACCCTGGGAACACCTTAACTCTTGGCTAGAGCGCTTCATGATCCTGTCACCCTCTGAAGGGTAAGGCTGCCTGCCATGGCACGGGACGTCTGAATTGCAGGAGTGACTGTTAAGTTATCCTGGGGAGGAGGATGCACCATTTGAAGGATCCATTCACACTGATATGAGTGGACCTTTAGAGGTTGCTATTTTTTTTTAACTGGGTATAGTTATACCAGCCGGATTTTAAAGTGGTAAATCATTTTTATGCTGCTATTAATTAAAGTTCATGGATTTTATCATGTTTTTTATTTAATTTTTAAAGATTGATTTGAACAATCTCATAAGCTTTATGGCAGGTTTCTGGTTGATTCTGAAGTAGGAGCCTTATGAATGGGCATCATTTCCCTGGAGGATCAAGTCTTAAGACCACTGAAATGTAGTTTGAGGACAGCACAATCTGTGGGATGGAGATAGGCTGGCATGTGGCATGGCCTTGTGATCTTTATTGCTTTGTGTGTCCAGTGCCTGTGCTGGGCCTGGTGACAGTTGTCTGCCTTTAAGAACATCCTGCTCTGCCACATGGAATGGAAGGCGTTGCCACAACTTTCCTCAGCTGACTGAAGCTTGATAGAACCTAGGGACCTATTCCCCTCAACAAAGCTGTGTTGTTTTCTTTTTAGAATAAAATGAACACTGTTTTTTCCTGGGAAAAGGCATTGTAGCTTAAACTGACTCCACTTGGTGCTGTCTTATGATGCTTTTCTCAAATGCCTTCAAAACATGGAGTTGCCAACAACAAATGCTTAAATTGCTGCCTTCCTCTTCAGAGTATATGAATTTAATGTTTAGATTTTGGAGTTTCGAAGGAGGCTCACGTAACGGGAAAAGCAGTGGTTGGGGAGTCAGCCAGATGGCTTCCCTGTGCAACCTGCAGGAACCTGACCTGGCATGAGTCCCACTAGGTTCTGGGTCTGGTGATGTGAGGGCTGTGCTTCAGCCATGACTTTCAGAGAGGAGCCAACTGTACTCTTGACTGTACAATTGGCTATCACAACTCTATTGATCGATAAAGGCTTATGTTGTAGCATCTGTTTGGTTTCTGGTCCAGCTAGAGGAGAAGTGAGAGAGACGTCACCTGAGGCTCTGGCTGCAGGTTTGGAGATGGGTTTTGTAATTGTGAACACACAGGCAGGCTGTGAGAATTGCCACGTGCAAAAATGCAAGTCAGTGTGAAATATAAAGCCTGGGTGATAGATGGGCCTCTGTTTTCATGTCACCTCTGCCTCTCTTCCTACGCTTGTATATTTGGTAAGAACTTTGAGGGTACTCCTTTCATTTTAACTGTCACAGAACCCAGAGATGATTAGGGGAAAACAATGTTGTCAAGTCCTCAAGGTTTCTTTCTCTTTTCTTTCTTTGTTTCTTTCTTTGTTTCTTTCTTTGTTTCTTTCTTTGTTTCTTTGTTTCTTTGTTTCTTTGTTTCTTTGTTTCTTTGTTTCTTTCTCTCTTTCTCTCTTTCTCTCTTTCTCTCTTTCTCTCTCTCTCTTTCTCTCTTTCTCTCTTTCTCTCTTTCTCCCTTTCTCCCTTTCTCCCTTTCTCCCTTTCTCCCTTTCTCTCTCTCTCTCTCTCTCTCTCTCTCTCTTTCCTTCTTTCCTTCTTTCTTTTTCTTTCTCTTTCTCGCTCTCTCTCTTTCTCTCTCTTTCTCTCTCTCTCTCTCTCTCTCTCTCTCTCTCTCTCTCTCTCTCTCCTCTCTCTCTCTGCATTTTCAAATAATACTTTTATTAGATGCACTCTTGCAAGGCCAGGTGCTTTGTGCCTGATGTCCTGGCTACTCTGATCCACACTACCTCGATTTATGTGGCCATTTTTCAGCTCTGCTGCAGTGAAATTCAATTCCCTCAAAGTCCATTGAAAATCTTTTTAATGTCAAAAGTAATTATGTGTTCACTGTAAATAATATGTAAGATGTAGAAAAATACTAAGACCGTCACTTAGTGTGAAACAAAGGTGCTCACCCACCTTGGAATTGGCCCTGAGTCAGCACAAAGATCTAATCTTACTATCCAGACACATGAGATCAACAAGGATTTATCCACATATCTTTGTGTGGTTTATAATTATTTTGTCCTGATCTCGAGTCCTCTACTTAGTAAAACTTTTAGCACTGACTTCTCTGCTTAACCCAAATATTCTTTTGTACATTAAGACACTTAAGTGGTTAGTGGACTCGCTCACTACCACCCCCTTAGGCAAGTGATTTCCTTTCTGTGGAGTCAAAAGGAAATTTCAGTGCCAGCTCTGCTCTTTAGTCTTTCCCTTCTTGGAAATTCCCAGGCATCCTGGTGACCACGCATATGCCCTTGGCTGTGTTCTGTGAACCTCCCATACGTGCCTTGTTTTCCTATGTTTCCTCTCCTGGCTCTTCTCCAGCTGGGGCCTTTCTGGAAAGCTTTTATTCCTGCTCTGAATTTATTTTGGTCTTCTATTGGCTCCTTCTTTTCTGTCCCATGAGCTTTTTCCTGAAGCCTTAGTTTCTAGAAGAAGGTAGTTGTCCAGTGGCATGGCCCACACAGCTTACCCAGTTCTCTCTCTTGTCTGCCTCTCTTTGATTCTTAGTTTTCAACAAGCTGTTCAGTATCAAGACTCTGGGATCTGATTTGGGGAAAAGAGTACCTGGGTTTGGGTTCCATCTGCCTGTTTCTGGGACAGTGTACTTCTTAGCTTTTATTAGTCTGTCAGTAGAATTCATTTACGCAAATCTCATGTAAGAATTATGTGGTGGTAATGATTTTGCAGAGATTTTCTGCCATCCAAATGGTCTTCCTTTCTTTGGCACACAAGGTGGTAGCTGTAGATGTTAACGTTTTTTGCTACCTGAAGTGTTCCTTAAATACATGGAGATGGATGCTATGTTTTGTGGATTGGAAGATTTAACATGGCTAAGGTATCATCAATTGACTTAAAAGTTCAAGGCAGTCTCAATAAAAATCCCAGAAGGGTATTTAGAACTTTAAACTTTTTTTTTCAGACATTAACAAACTGATTCTAAAATTTAGATATAAATGCACAAGTTTCAGAGTAGCCAAACTATATTTGGGACAGAATGCATTTAGAAGGCTTAGATCATCTGATTTCAAGGTTTGCTTCAAAGCATCTGCTGCCCTTGGTGTCAGGGTCCACCTATTAGGGATCCATAGAATAGACTAGAGAGTTCAGAAATAGACCCACATGTACATGATCAGCAAATTTTCTTTTAAGCAGCCAAAATAATTCATTGGGGAAAGCCGGGCTTTTCAACAAGTGATGCTTGAACAATTAAGTATCCCTATGGGTAATAGGGAACCTTGATCCCTAGGTTATTTCACATTAAAAAAAATGAACTTAAGAATGATTATAGACATAAGTTTAAAACTCTGATAGTTCCTGTAAGCCATTTATTGATTGTGATTGGTATGAGTGGGAGCCAGTGTGAAGTGGTCAAAGGGTAGCAGAAAAAATGATTTTCGTTTTTTTGTTTTTGACTCTGGACCATTCTTAACACTGCTCACTACCCTCTTTCTGCTGGGTAATGGCATAAAAAAAGTAAAAACAAACAAGAAACCACGTGTTTTAGGTGGTGCCTTCGGAGGGTACATTTCTTTGACTATCTTGTGCTCATCTTCTTTTCATTTTGCATTGAATTTTATTTAGCTTATGCACAATACTCAAAACATTGTCATAATTCTAGTTTACATTCATTTAAACAAACCTATTTTAAAATGTACTAGGAAATCCTGGCATTTAAACATTTCTGTGGTATCATGTTAGTAAGCAAGGCATCCTTTTGTTTAGCCAAGGTCCTTCCGGCAGTTCTGCCCTGACTTCTGCCCACTGGGCCCCACCTGCCCTCTAACTAGGGTCTGGGGTGGGGAGCACAGCTGTTGGGTGAACCTTATTATTCTATATTTTATTCAGTGGCCCCAAACTGGAGCACTTCCTGGGCTTCTCAGAACTATGATATTGGCCCTGTTTTATTTATACACATTACATGCTAGGTGAAACTTAAATTTTATGCACAAACATGTTTTAGGTGAAATTCTGTTTCCCTGTCCCACATGCTAGGTTAAGGTTGCATTCACAACTTGTATGTGGAAAGGGGAGAAAATTTATCCCTAAAGTCAATCTGTGAGATACAGTTTGAGGCCCTGTCTGCTTCTGTGAAGTGGGAGGAATCAGTTGCTTGGGGTTGCCTGAACTTGGCTCTTGGGCCTCAACAAAGGACATGGAATGTTTTAAAGTTGATTATAAGATAGTACCAGTCACTGGCAGATCTGGGGTCAGTCTTTTCCTTGATTCTTTTTTCTTTATCAAACAGATATCTAGGGCCTCCCTGGTGGTGCAGCGGGTTGAATGCTGTGCTGTGAAGCTGTCCACACCCTTTGCAGTGTGGGTTTGATTCCCACTGGCCAGGGAGATACCCACGTGGCACGGCAGACCTCTCCTGTCTCTCCCGCTGCTTCCTTCAGCAGTGTTTTTGGTCAGTCTGCCTGTTTTGCTCCCCACTCTGTCTCTGGTGAATTCTCTCACCCTCCCGCACCTCTGGCCTGTACCCCAGTTCTTGTATAAATAAATAAATCTTTAAAAAAAAAAAACCTGATATCTAGTGAGCATTTACTATGTGGCAGACATTGTTCTATACTTGGGGAAAATATTTTTGGAAAAGAGTCATAAAGATCTGCCCCAATGGAGTGTAGATTTCAAGAGTCAATTCTTCATCTCTTTGACTCTTTCTGCAAAGGGGCTGTCAAATCCAGATCCCAGATGTGTTGCCTTCAAGGGAAGAGGGCTCTCTGTCCGCTGAGAACATTTGCAGGTTCTGAATAGTGTGGTGGTTGGTTCAGCACATCTGGTGGTTTGTGAAAGGCTTAGGTACCCTCTAGTCAACTGGACCACCTTACATCTTTGTGGCGGGAGCAGAAGAGTAAGGAGACATCCCAGGGCTGCTGTACAAGTAGGAAATGGTGAGCAAATTCCTATCTGCATGGGATAATCACATGGGTTGTACTACAAACACCCGACTGGAATCCAACTTTTCAGACGAACATATTAAATTCCTAGGAACTATGTTAAATCCAGGGAAGATGAGAGCCCTCCTGCCTGGAGACCCTTTAGTTTATTTCTGAAGCTTTTTTAAAATATGATAGCTCTTCGAAAGGTTGGGGGAGTTGCGCATTGCCATTGTATCTGGAACAAGGAATGTTTTCTCATGCCCTTTCCCTGGGGTCTTGCATACTTTGATGTGGCAGAAGCAGGCATTGCTCTATAGTTATAAATAACTATGCAATCTGAGAGGTACACCCGAGAGCCCCAAGTTAAAACAGCTGATTTGACTCCTATTGTAGAGCAGAAAAACATCTTTTTGAAATCAAGTGTGAGCAGAATGGTATTCAAACAGTGTATTAATCTTCCTAGAAATTATACCAAGAAAGTGGAATGCTACCTCTTTAACCTCTTCCCAACAATTGTTTTTTGGCTTGTGTATACATTTGTCATTTTAGCATATGTGGAATGAATGAACTACAAATTATTTTTGTAATTAATGAAGAAAATAGTAAAATGTCTTCACTTCTTTGTAGCTTAAAAACATTGGCAGAGTTGCATTGAAGTGATTTAAGAGTAAAAAGGAATCTTAACCATTGAATCCACTGTTTCAAATAATGGATTCATGAATTGATCTAAAAGTCAACAGAACAAAAATATATTAATTTATATTAAAATAAACTGACTGAGAGAGCTGTCTTTCATTGAAAGATGATCAAAGTTGGGGATTTTAATGATGTAGTTGAAAACTCCATCTGATATTTGAGTTATTCTACTATTGCCAAGTCCCCATCAAGTTAGGGGTGTACCTACAGGGAGCCCCTGCCTCAAAATTCCTCGTCTTTTGAGAGCTCTGGCCATAATTGGAGAAGAATTAGTGTTACATGGAATTTTCATAATCATAACCCAGACAAATGCCTGGGAGAACAGAGCACAGATAGGTAGAGAACTTTGGGATGGGCTTTGGATCAGCTATGTCAATTTGCATGGTCAAAGCACTAAATGCCCATGAGATTGTGTTATGCCTCAAGTTAATTGCGTGGTAATTAAATACCAACATGGTTGATCAGAGGAACCGTGTAATTGAAGCATACTAAAACGTGGCATGCTTAGTAAGCAATTGAGTTGTCATCCCAAGAACATAGGCAGCACTAGGCAGAAGAAGCACAGATGTCTTTGACAACCTGTTTCTGCAGTTTTGCCTTTTTATCTTCTAAGGAAGATACATTCGTGTTTCTCTAAAGCAGTGAGCCCAGTTTGCAGATCTGCCATCTCGGAACACCAGCTTCATCATTTTTATGGGACTAGCCGTTATTTTGTTTGACATACAGAATGTTTGTTATCCTTGGTCAAATTTCAATTTATTTTTTGGCTGTAGGTTTTTTGACTTCTTTGTTTATAGAAAACTTTTTAGGTAATTGGGACCTCTCAAAGAATAAGATTCCATGTAAGTTTTCCACAGTGACTCTCTGTGTAAGGTTTGACTGATGTGTTTGGTAGAAATGAATGAATATACTATTTAGGTAAATAGGGAGGGAGAATTTTTTGAAGGTAGGCAATTTGAAATAAGAGACTATACTGGCATCAAGTTGAAAAGAAGTTTAGGGAACTAAATGTATTCTTAAAAAATAACTGAAATATGATAAAATGAAGGAAAATTTTTTGTAAGTTTTATAAATTGTCTTTGAAAATATGGGCTCAAACTTTACCCATAAATTTCTCATAGTGCAAAAACCACTTTGAACTCATGTTCCTGTTTAGACCATTTTTCCCCCCTGTAGTAATTACTTGTAGACCAGCAAAAGCTTGAGTATAGGCACTATTTATCCTTTCCTTCTGTGAGTAGAAATGACTGCTTACTACTTCTGCTTGGTGTTGTTAGTGCTCTTGAACATACATGTGATGGTAAAAGTGACCACTTTTGTGGGTGGATTTATCATAAACCAGATTATAATGTCAGTGTTCTACTTCTTTAAACTTCCAGAAAAACCAATGGTATAGGTCCCATTCTTATCTCCATTCTATAGATAAGCTACTACAGAATACTTAAGTAACTTGCTTAGGATCCCATAATTATTCAGTGGTGGAGCTAGAATTTGAAACTTTGGGGCCCGGGCTCTAGGAACTCTGATAGTAAACATTATCCTCTTCTTCCTGTCTCCAAATACTGACCATATGCTGACCATAATGACTTTGGAGTGGATCAGGATCTTAGAAGAGCTGTTTAATAAAAAGTAATTAACTTATTTCTTCTAAGAATTTCATTTTTTGAAAAGTGACACTGATATGTTAATAACTCAGTTTCTTAGTAGACTATTAAGCCAGTCATGCATAACAGCACTTGTTACATGTTATTCCATGATCATGCTCTATTTCTGCTACTTATGTTATGAATTCTTATTTTGTGATAATAAAAACATACCCAGGTAGCATCCACATCTGTTAATCTTAGACTTTCAAGGGGTCTAATGGAATCTGGATGCCCAAGAGTGATTTAGCCTTGGGGTTCAACTTCCAACACAGCATTTGGGGTGTTGAGTGACCATCCCCCATTTGCATATGTGGCATGTTTTGCCTGGAACACACATGCTCTGCTAAGATTGGCTCTCTTTGGGCTCTGGGCCCCATTTTTGGACACACTGATCCCATGAGCCAGGGAAGAAAGGGTCCGGGTTGTTAGGTTTTGACCTTAGCTTTGTGGCTTCTGGCAAGACTTTTATTGTCTCTGAGGTTTAGTTTTTTAAGCTGTAAAATGGAGATATACTGATGCTTATTTACTTTCTGCAATAACTGTGATAATTTCAGCAGTGAAATACATCAAAATGGCTATGCAATGATCATAAGTGAATCATGCCTGACATCTAGTGAGACACACTACTGTTTTGAGCTGTGCCTAGGACTTAGCATGTCACTTAACTAGACAGTTATGGCAGTTGTGCTATGGGGACCCATTTGAAGCCATTCTTTGCCCCCACTAATTCTTTCCTAGTAATGTTTACCCTCCCTGTGATTGGGTGACTTGTAGGTTCCCGGCTCTGAAGGATAGACCCTGAGAGTCTGGTACCCAACCATTGCCCTGCGTCTGCCCACTGGATGCCTCCAGACCCTCGGAGCAACTCTGAGAATTAATAAAATGTGTTTTATGGATATGAATGTAGACAGCCTCCAAAGAATTCAAATATATAGTATAACTCAGGTTCCTTAGATGTTTTGCCTGTCTTTAAAAGAAAAATACGTGTTTAACTCATCTTCAGATGATCTGTCTTGGGTGTCCTTCTGAGAAGTTACCTTCATAAATCAGCAGTGACCCTGGTTGATTAACACCTCTCTCTAAGGGGCTGGAACTGAACCCCTTCCCACGACCCCTTCCCATGGCGTCTTGGGCCTTAGGCACCATTCCTAACTGGTGATCTCAGGAATAGCCTCTGACCACCAGGCCTTTGTCCTGGGTCAGAACTGGAGACTGAGAGGTCTGAGGGTTGGTTTACGTTCGGTGACACTTCTACACACTTGCTGAGAGGCTGTATACTTGTGCTTTGTGATTTCTCAGTGGTTTGACTCTGTCATGGCAGTGAGAAATTTTGTCTTGCAGTGGCAAAATGCCTACATTTCACTGAAACAGCATCATTTCTCAGGCTTCCTCTGCATGAGCTTGTTGTCTCTCTTCTTCAAAAGATTCATTTCTGGGCCTCTCTTGGCTCAGAAATGTCTTTTGTTAGAAAACATCTTTTCTGTGTTTTAAGTTTATCTTTGTTTTTGGTAGCCTCTGGATTTAAGTAGCATGGTAGCTCTTTCTAAGGAGACCCCATTAGTGTGACTTAAAACATTGATTCCTGCAGAGGCCTTTCATAATGAAATCAAATACCCTGTTTATTGATACATTGTCATGTGCTACATAATGATGTTCCAGTCAGTGATGCCCACATACATGATGGTGGCCCCAAATTCCTGCACCCAGCCTCTTGATAGTCATTCTAAGCGTTTTACATAGGCTGTACCTCATGTTTGTTGTGTCTCTTGATAGCATTATTTCCACTTGTGTTGCTTTGTTCTTGTCAGGCCTTATGCATAAAAAATCCAATGTTGCTACTGAGAGGGCACATCCAGTGATTGACCTGGAAACAAAGCTAAAAGTAATTAAAGGCTGTGAAAATGGGAAATCAGTGATGGTCATTGCTCACCAGTCAGGCATAGCCCCTTCCACCGTAGCTGTGATCTTAAAGAACAAGAGCAAAGTGATGGAAGCCATGTAAAGGTCTGCTTTATTAAAAGTAAAGAGACTAACACATTTGTGAAGGGTGTATGTCAGATACAGAGAAACTTCTAATGACCTGAATTGAAGAACCAGACACAGAAGTGTATCCGCAGCACCATGATGATAACAACCAAAGCAATAAGTTTATTAGCAATATTGAAAGAAAAGGCTGGATCTTTCTGTGATGTTGAATTTACTGCTAATTTTGGTGGTTTAATTCGACAATTATTCTTTGTTAAATAATGTAAAAGTGAGTGGTGAATTTGTGAGTGCTGATGTAAATAAAGGCAGTTGAAAAAGTTTTGGAGACTCTAGGTAAATTTACCATGGAGGAAAATTACTAGCAGAGCAAATCTTCAGTATGGATTAGAACTCTCTATTCTGGAAATGGATCCCTAAAAGTACTTTTATCCGTAAGAGGCCAAGTCAATGACAGGTTCCAGGTCTTTGAAGGAAAGGATAACAGTCTTGCCTGAAGGCATTGTTGTAGACTATAAATTAAAACCCTCTTTGATCTTGAACAGTGAGAACCCCAAGGCCTTCAAGCATATCAGTAAGCACACAGTGCCCTGCCCATGTACTACAGAAGTAATAAGAAGTCATGGGTGACCCTGTCAACTTCCAAGATGACCCTGAATTACCGTCAGCAAAATGAAATAGTTTGTTGAATAACAGATCTTTTAAGATTTTTGTTTACTATTGACAGTGCTGCTAGACGTCCTTCTTTTAATGGTGATCTTCTTCCCAATATCAAAATGGTATTCCTTCATGCAACACCATCTCCTTGATCCAATTATTAGTGGGCAGACTGAAGGGGTACCCCAGGATCCCCAGACCTGCATAGTCTAAATGGGTTCTGCCATCTACCATATGAAAATAAAACAGTCTTATGTGAAAGAACTTTAATAAGATTAATGTGCAGGGAGAGAAGAAAGGATAATAGTTTTCTAATAAAACACTCAAAGTTACTTATACCTTCATGGGTGAAAGTCCAGCCAAACAGGGTTGACCCAAAGCAGGGCCATTGAGGCCCAAAATCTTGTCACATATCTAAGGTACTTTCTGGCAGGGAACCATGGAAAAGGGGCAGAAGGGACTAGACAAGTTTGGGATTCAAGGAACAAAATCACAGTACAAATCAAGTTAAAGGCTGCCATTGTCAGCCTCCCCATGGGTCTCATCTGCATCACTTCAAAGTGTCTTTACATGTTTGAACACCATATATCTCCTTCCATGTTTCCCAAGTCCTTGGTGAAAGTCCAGAGCTAAGAAGCCAGCAAGCCCTTCTTCACATGTCTCTCTGCTCCATTTGTCTTCTCCAAGTCTTCTTCTGAGTCCCCTTTTTGCTGCTCAGCTCTACCCTTCATTAGGCGGGGTGGGGAACGTGGAACCCCCGTCCCTCTTTTATGGAAATCGCACACTGTAACAAAACCAATGGATTATGGAGCTATAGCAACATTTAAGGCCTTTTACCTAAGGATCTTTGCCCATGCTATTGCAGCAGCTGAGGAAGACACTGAAAGAATTCTGGAAGGATTACAGTGTCTATGACCCCAGCAAGAACCTTGCTTCGGATTGGGATGGTGTTACCAAGGAGTATGTGAATGGCTTTATGAAGAAGATACTCAAGAGATTTGTCCATGACTTCAAGGGATTTGCCAAGGATGAAAAGGTTGTAGAAATCTATGGTATTTTCACAACATACCCCCATCATTAAGTGATGCCTAACTAAATACAGATGGTAGTGGCTAGAGACATGACTTTCCCTTTCAGAATTTATATTTTCTTTCCTCTTATAGTTAACTTTGAAATTGTGTTCACTTAGCAGGCCCAAAGCCAACTGTTAAAATTCTTGGAATCTTCTTGTGTTAAGATAAATAAACCAAATTAGGGAATGTTTTCATTCATGTGTGTTTTGTGCACAGTATCTCTGTTTCTTGGAAGGAGACTGTATCCTGCTAAGGTATATTGCACTGGGTTGGCTCAGCATGTTTGGGGAAGGATACTCTGGACCCTTGCAGCCCTACGTTGCTGTCCTCTCCTGTTCAAATTGGATTTAACAACTTACAATCAACATGTTGTCCATTTCCCATTCATTTAACCTAAACATTTGAACATTCAGTTTTACCTCATATCCTTTTCTTCCAGCCGTCATTTCAGTACCCTTCATTATGGACTCAGTGTTTGTGTCCCCTCCTTCTCCTCCCTTCCCATTCATGTTGAAGCCCTAGCCCCTGTGTGATGGTGTTAGGAGGTGGACCTTTGAGAAGCATTTAGGTTATGAGGGTGGAGCCCCCATGAAAGGATTAGTTCGCTTCCAAAAGAAATCCCAGAATGCTCCTTCACCCCTTCTATTGTGTGAGGACTTGAGCAAGAAGGACTTGCCATTTATGAACCAGGAATCAGAGCTTCACCAGACACCAGTGCCTTGATCTTGGATTCCCAGCCTTCAGAACTGTGAAAAAAAGTCGTTTTTATTTAAACCACTTAGACCTACAGCATTTTTGTTACAGCAGCCTGACTGAACTCAGACTGGCATATAAACCCAGGTAGCTGATTTGAGTCCTTCTCCTAAGGCGGCCTAAATCATTGTTTCTTCCTTGTCTGTTCTTCCCACACCAGTCCTGTGTACTCCAGACAGAGTACCCTTCTCTGCTCCTCTGTAGGCCGTTTTGCCTCCCTTTGTCTTGTTTTTCCGTCGCTTGCTGTGCTGGTCTGCCTGTCACTATGCACATGGTCACTTCTTCCCCTAAAGCCCAGCTTCAGTGATTCTAGTGCAGGGGCTTTTCTAGCCTCACTACCTGCCTGTCACGCCGAATCTTACTTGCTGAAGCCCCTGTGATATGTTGCATCATCCTTTGTCTTACAACTCTCTGCTCTGGATTTCCTTCATCTTTGGGATGGGGGTGTCCTGTCGCCTGGAGGTAGTGGGGGGGGCGTGCATCCATAGCCATGTAGACCTGATTTACTTCCTGCCCTTGTCCCTGTGTTGTGTACCCCTGGACAAGTTATTTAACCTTTAGTTAGTCCATCTGTGAAATGGTCCACTCTGGGGGGTGATTGTGAGGATGAAAAATGAGTATGACAGGCATGTTAGGAGCCTAACCGAATGTTTGACACATGGGAAGCCAGTTTATTCAGTTTAAAGAGGAACTAGAAGAAACTCTGTTTGCGGTTGGTGCTTGGTAAATATGATTGAAGAGCACACCACCCCCCACACACCCCAGTTTGGTGGTGTGCAACTAAAGCTTCAGTTGGCGTGAAAGCGTGTGGCCCCATCTTTTGGGGTTATACTCTGCTGCTCTTTCACTGATGTCTGTCTTATCTAGGGACAGGAAACGCTTCATAATCTCTTACATATTAACCCTGTCTCCCCCTCCACTCACTGAAGCAAAAGAGAAACACAGTTCCTTGTTAGGTAATGGGCAGAAACCTCAGCAGTCCCTTTTCTAGGATTTGGAGGTCTTACAGTCCCGCTTTCTTGCATAATTGATGCAGACAGCACTCATGGTAACTTGCCCCTTCGCCTCCTCTCACTAATCTCTTGAAAGCTACTCGCTAATATGTACCCTTTTCCAACTTTTCCTCAGTTTTTCAGTAACTTTCCAGAGACTCTTTTGATCGAGAGCAAAATTTTAGGCTATGAATGAAGTTTTGCCCAATGTCAGTGGCAGTAGTGTATGAAAAAATGACCATAAAACTTCCTCCAAGGTGTTAAAGAAATAGAACTGTTAAAGGGTCAAATGTATGATGATTTGAAGAGAATTTTCCAATGATTTCCCTTTAAAAGTATCTATCATATATTTAGAACAAAGTTTCAGTGTGGCTTTGTTTTCTCTGAGTCCTCTTATACTTTATATTAGGCAGATGAGGTTGCTTAAATAGTGGTAATTAATTCAGAGCAATTACCACGATGCAAACCATTACCATGCAAACATAATCTGACCTTCAAGTACGCAGGAGAGATTTTACCAGTTCTTGGGCACTGACATTTTGACAGAGGGGAAGACGACAGAAGTCAGTTTGTATTATTTCAAAACATGGAAATTAATTTTATGCCAGGTTGTGATTATAATTGAAGAGTTGGAGAGTTGTAAGTTGCATTTAATCTCTCAGCAGCTCTCGAGTGAGTATTCAACAGATATCGTCACTAAATAATTGGCATAGCTAATGAGAAGAGTGAAATCAGTTTCTATCTTTATTCTGTTGAAGTGTGGAATTAACTGGGGAGGCAAAAACTTTGCCTGAAGAAAGTAAATAAGCAAGATAATTTTTTTATCTACTGCATTTAAAAGTGGAAGAGCAGAAATGTAAGTTTGGGATGGTATGGGGAAAGGAGCAGGTCTGGTTCAAAGGAACTGAAGTGGGACAGAAGAGCCCATGTCCTTTGAACTCTCCACCGGTCTGTTCCCTTATCTGTCAGATGAAGCTCTTGAACTACCAAAGGTCTAGGCCCATTCTAATGCTAAGATTTGTATCATTTATACTTCTGGACTTTTGTGAATTTAAATCCCTGGTAGGTGGCTGTCCTTCATATTTTTAATGCCTAAAAGAAATTCATTATATCAGTTAACTATAGCTAGCTGTTCAGCATTTTATCTGAACTTCATCCATGGAGTTGTTTGTATCACAAATTTATTCATTTTTATTGCTGTACAATAACCTGCTGTGTGACTATGCTGTAACTTATCCATTTTACTGTCAGTGGAAATTCACAGAGTTCTCAGTCTTGGGCTTTGGTGAAGAGCCAGCAACTGTGGTCATGTTTTCTGTGTTGTCTGTGCACTGGAATTTAAGTTTTCTCTTACCCCTTTTCTTGAAATGTAACTACTGCAGGATCCTATTTGTTAGCTGATGCATATTCTGAGGGAAGGAATGCCAGAAGGCATGCAGGATGGCTACTTACTTGGGAGTTATCCTGAGGCTTGCTGTGTAGACATGGTACTAATGACTAAATAAGTGACCCATGGTACTGAGAAATGGCCTTATGGTTGCTGGCTTTTTATTTTGTGTATCTTCATTTTAACTACCCTGTCTAATGTTTGTTTGTTTTCATACACATTTTTACATCAGACTCCCATGAATTCCTTTGACAGTGGGCAGATGCTAAGGTATAAATAAACCCAATAGAACATACTTGACATTCCTCTTGTAGGCACAAGTTGCCTTTCCTTCATGTGTGTTGGTGTTGCCTCGTAGCAGCTATGTTTACTGCCATGTCCCACTGGTGAGGTGCCTTACTGAAATCCAGGCTGGTCAGTTCCTTGCTCAACAAGATCCTCCATGGGGAAGGGCAGTTCTGATGGAATGTGGCTGTGATTCAAGGTTGCCAGCAGCTGGCAGTGCCCAAGCTGAAGACATTTGAAACTGCAACTCCACCTTGTGCATTGTCCAATCCACTCATCTGTCCTTACAGATCTGGAGACATGGATTTTTGAGAAGTGAAGTGACTTGTCCTGATAGAGCCCATGTCTTTTCTGCCATTCATATTGCAGCTTTTTTTTTTTTTTTAATTTTATTTATTTATTTGTTTGTTTGTTTGTTTTTTTTTTTTTTTGTTTATACATGCACTGGGGACAGTCAGAAGCACGTGAGGGTGAGAGACTTCACCAGAGCCAGAGCAGGGAGCAGAGCAGGCAGAAGGACCGAAGTACACTGCTGAGGGGAGCAGCGGGCGGCAGGAGAAGTCTGCGCGCCATGTGGGACCCTCCTCTGGTGGCCGGGGAGCAGCCGGGGATCGAACCGGCGCCGCAGAGGCCGCGGGCAGCTTCGCAACCCAGCGCTCAACCGCTGTGCCACCGGGGAGGCCCTCATATTGCAGCTAGTCTGAAATTATTATTTGTTGATTGAGTGTAAGGCATTATTGAAAATGAACTTGATGCACTCACAATTTATTATTGGATTTGGGCAATGAGAACTTTTAAGTTGGATCCAGAATTATATGATTTTCTGCTGCTTCTCTTGGCCAGTGCCATGTAGCACCCTCCTTTCCTTAGTCTAGAGTCTCTATTTTATGTGTGGTTTCTTGTAGGTTTATTTTGGTCCTAATCACATTACACTGACATCTAGTTAGGAGTGCTGCTCCACTTGAGGAATTCTAAATTTCACTTAAGCGTTGTTTTGATTACAAATGAGACAAAGTTTTTCTGTCAGAGGAGGAAACACATTTACTATATGATATTGATAATGACATATAATTGTCTCAAGTCTTTTTATTCCATCTTTGGGGGCATGCTTGTTTCTAGACAGCTGCTACAGTCTGAAGATTTCGCCCTCCACCCTTTGTTTCATTTCTTCCTGCAGCAGAAGACCTGGTGTCCTTGTGCATGCGGTGCTGTCAGTCTCTGTCTGCCTGGTTTAATTGGACAGAAGTTCTGTTAGGCAGGTGATAAGTCATATCACCAGTCACTTGCCTTATGCTATGCAATCATTCGTAGTAGCTGTGTCTTGCATCATTTTGATGTCAGCAAGGTCTTCTTGAGCTATTTTGTGAGATTTCAGGTAGGAAGTGAAGTAAACAATTGCATGATAGAGATACAGAATTGTTTGATGAACCTCATCCTGAGTTTTCCCTCTAATATGACTTGATGCTGGAGATTGGAAATTAATGCCAAACCGCTCACTCCCATTTACCACATAGGCAGCCACTCACTGTTACTCTTTCATTGGATCAAAACAGGAGAGGGAAGAGCACAAGGGGCTATGATGATGGTTCACGGGTGAATTGGTGGTGGGAATTTTATGGGGACTACACCTGAGAGGAAAAAGCAAATATTGTACAAAAATGAACAATGATGTAAAAAAAAATATAAATAAATAATTTTAATAAGCAAAACAGAATTAGGAGATTCATGTGTTACCACATTTCACATTACATGTTAACTATTATGTGGAACAATAAGTTATTGTATCTCCCTGGTTCGCTATTTCTTTTTGTTAACGAAACAGGAGGTACTCTGTAGCCCTATGCCAGCTCTCCTGCTTACTTACTTCATATCCCTACACATAGTACTTCACTTTTTAAGACCTCAGTTTTATCATCTAAGCAGTGGGACTTATGGTTTTCCCTACACATAAAGATGCCATGTAGATGAGAATATATATAAAGCATTTACATGGAGCTTAGTGCCTGGTGAATGCTGACAGTGTTGCCTAGCAACACTCCTGTTTAGTCTAAGGCAGGAGGGAGCACAGGGCTTGGGGAAGTAGAAACAGGGTAGCTTTTGAGGGCAGATGGACTTGGATTCAGGACTTGGTCTTTAGCCCACAGCACTGACCACAGAGGTGGGGCTTGTAAACCAGGTGGGTCCTTTTCTCTTGACTCTGCTTTATATATAAAAGGCCCTTATAACCAAACATTCTGGGTTGACTGGTGACATTATGTTTAATGTTGGTCAGTAGCTCCGAAATATTGATAGGAGCCAGGTCAGGAAAATTTTGGCCTGTGCCGCATTGACTTTTCTGTTACTGCTCACACCCTTACTTTATGCTGCATCCCTAATGACTCATAAATGAGACACTCAGGGAATTTGCTTCCTGGACCTTCTCAGTTTAAGTCATTAGTAGGAGATGATGGTAGCATATTAAATCATGTTAACCTTGTAAATTCTTCCTCTTTACAAAATGGAGAATTGGCAGTTGATGACTCTATATATTTTTATCTTCACAGGCTGATGCAGGGTATGTAACTGCTAGAATCAGACCAGAAAGCAAAAGTGATGGGAAAAAAGAAAGTGGGTTTTGTCAGTGGCACAGAGGAGCATAATTTCTAGCTACTAATTTCTGTTGAAAACCATAAAATAGGCTATCTGATTTTCAGTGAAGCATAGTCCCTAGAAGGAACTATATTATATATACACATGAAACTGAAATTTTATTTCAAAGAAAATATTCCTGAAGTTTAAAAAAAAGTCTTATTTTCTAAAAAAAGGGTGGGGTCAGGCTTGAGTCAGAAACTGAGAAATATATGCAAATATACTCCATCTTTCTTTGGGAATCTGAAATATTTATTATTGTTAAGTTGCATGCCTCCCAAAGGTTATGTTCATTAATTATCCCCTCTGAACAGAAATGGAACATGTCTGTGTCCGTGCTTCTTGGAAGAAACTGCAGTTTCTCCCTGAAGTTTGTTGAAGACACAGGAGCTGAGGAACGTTTATGTGCATACCCAAGCACACAACTACCTTAAGTGGCTAGAAATGATAACGCGCACAGCTTCTCTCTTCAGTGTATAAGAAGGCAGAATTGTGAATAACTCTTATTTCCACCCTTTGTTGGCAGTGGAACAACAAATTTTTCATTCTTTGAAAAAGAAATTGTGTGGCTACAGAGCAGAGACCCAAGGAGGTGAATGTGTTAGCTTGTGACTGAGGGGTACCCTAGAATTCCCAAGCTTGATTTTGCTGAAGGGATCTGGCCATTTGTGTGCACAAAGGCAACGCAGACTCAAGTGTGAAAGAATTTATAGTGATCATCGGGCCTCTCTGGTGACGCAGGTGGTTGAGCACAGCACTGTGAAGCTGTCCGCAGCCTCTGCAGTGCGGGTTCAATCCCGGCCGGCTGCAGAGATACCCACATGGCTCAGCAGACCTCTCCTGTCTTGCCTGCTGCTCCCCTCAGCAGTGTATTTCAGTTCTGTTCACAGCTTTGTCTCTGCTGAGTCCTCTCACCCTACCACACATCTGGCCTGTACCCTGGCTCTTGTATGCATGAATAAATAAACCATAAAAAAACAAACTAGTGATCATAGGCAATAGGAGAGGAGGATATTTCTAATCAGAGTTTTCCCAATAAACACTTCAAGTTATCAATCCCCTCGTGGGTAAATGCCAGCTAAACAGGGTCCACCTGTAGTGAGGTCACTGAGGCCCAAAATCGTGCCACAAGTCTAAGGCACCTTCTGATGGGGAACCATAAAAAAGGGGGTCTGAAGAAGGTTCCAGAAATCTGGGACAAAAAGAGGTGTTACATCATTATAACAGCTGACATTATCAGCCTCCTCACCTGCCTCTCATCCATGTGTCTCTTTCGAGTATGTCTCTTTCTGTGTTACCCTCCTAGCAGTATCAGGGCGCATATAGGGCCCTAGAGGACTCTTCTCCCCTTTTAGCCCACCTGCCTGCCAGGTCATAATAGCTTCACCTGGCTGCTCCACTCTGCCTATCTTTAAGTGGCACCTCCCCCTTTTATGGAGGTGTTATAAATGGAAAAATGACCATATATTAAATGGAAAAAGGAGTATCAAATTGAAGATACAAGAGCCTCAGTATTTACTACTAGCTTCTTAAAAAGTGCATGAATCTAGCTATGTAAGACGTTGTACTTATTATTAGTAAGATTGTGGGAGTGGGCTTGGGTGAATAACTTGCTGTTCAGAACCTTCCTCATCTATAAAGAAGGTTAGACCTTGTGAAGAATAAGATGAATGGTACAAGGTTAAGAGTAAGAACTGTACCTGGCACACAGCAGACATTCCTCTAATGGTAGTTGTCATTTGCATAGAAAATGCTTGAAATAATGTTCCCTGGAGTTACTTCAGTGGAGGGGGTGAATGGTGATGGAATTGAGTTTCAGTTTGTGCCACCAGCGTGTTATATCTGTTACCTGGAAAATGAAATGAGAAAGATAAAAAAAAAATCTGAGGCGGGTAAATATGACAACCTATCTCCTTGACTTTGTTTTCACTCTTACTGCATTGTAATGTGTGAAAGAAACCTTTTTAATTTTGTATGCAGTTGTCTAATTTTTAAGAGGCGTGTATATTTAACTACTAGCATGCTTTGTCCTCACTCCAGAGTGAAGGATAACATTAGAGGCATGTGCCCAGGTGGCTTGGATGGAAAGAGGGGAGAATATTCCACTTAAAGCTTCTCTTTCACTATCATTCCTTTGTCCCTTATGTAAATTGACAATGAAGTATGTCTAGTGCTTTGCATTTACTGTACCTGGAGCTTGAAGGGAAAAATGATCATAAACATAGCATTTTGGTTGCCCTGTTGGTCACATCCCTCCTTTTCTTTGTTCTTTGTGGCTGAATTTCTCATGTCTGTGTAGTGGTTTGGAGGAAAGCAAAAAATGGCCCAGACAGGATATGGGGGCCTTGGAGTAGGATTAGTCGTGTCTCTTATGGCGACTGCAGTGGTTGACACTAGACCCGGTAACAAAGGGCAGTGAGATGCTCAAGGATAAAGTAGTCATGGTATCGGAGTGTCTGACATCATAGCCCTTCTGTTTTAGGGGAAAGAGATTAAGAAATAGAATTTCAGTATACCCCATTAAAAAATTATTTTCCCCTGGGTTTGGCAAACTATACGATTGGTTGGTTTCTACCTTCCCTTAAGGAATTGCTTCCCATATAAGGTTTAGGTTGTGGTGGTCTGCTTATCAAGTTCTCATGAATGAGCTCTAAGGGTCAGCTTGCCCAGTGTGTGGGCAGGTTTTGCTGGATGGTGGCACCAGCCTGGCCTTTCCCACACATCCCTTCTTGCACACCCCTTGTCTTTCTGCAGTTACCTGTTTCTATTGAACTTGGAGGTGAAAACCTTTTTTGCAGGAGTTGCTTTTCTGCAGGAATGGGTATTTTGTGTCTTTAAAAAAGAGTTTTTTTTAAAAAAGCAAATCCATGACTTGCTAACCCCTGAGGCTTTCTAAGAATGTTCTTCTGTTTGGCAGGTTGCCTTGCTGGTTTATTCTGCCTTTTTTTGTTGTTGTATTTTTTTTTTTTTTCCTGCAGCTGACATTTTCAGGACAGAATGACTCCCAAGCGTCAATTTTAGAGTTCAAAAGCCAGAGAAGAAAATTGCATCTTCTCCCTCTGATGTGCAATTAACTTTGACTTTGACAAAGATTCGCTCACCCCGCTGGGATGTGCGGGAATGTTGTGGAGGATTTGGAAGCTGCTAACGAAATGGTCTGCCCTGAAATTGCTTTCACACACCAGCTCCCTGCCAGCTCTTCCCAATCCATAGATCCCGGATCTGGGAAAAGCCCTCAGACAATGCATAGTTGTAATACTAACTCTTGCCTACTTTAAATATCTCAGAAGCAGAGGTTGGTAAAGCACATTGTGTGCAGCTGTTTCAACAGAGCCCTCAAGTCAACAAGTGGAAACAAATACCAGAGTGCACAGGCCAAACTGAGCAATTGCAATTAAGTTGTGGCAGATCCAGTGTTCAGCTGACATGAAGTTTAACAGTCTGAAAGAGGTGTGGACAGGGTTAGTGTTGCCTGGTCCTTACCCAAATGTAAAGCCTTAGAATGAACACTTTGGATACACCTGCCTCTCCCACGCCCCATCCTGCCATCTGAATGATAAAAGAAAGACTCAGAGGGTTCTACTTTGATACTAGTGAACAGCTACAAAATCTTAGGTGATTCTTGAGTTGCTTTATTAGCAGCTAGCAGCTTCAGAGGAGGGCACTGTGCTAAGTATATTATATTTAGTATAATATACTAAGTATATTATACACGCACTTATTATACATGCACTAAGTATATTATACATGCACTTATTATACATGCACTAAGTATATTATACATGCACTTACCTATTTTACCTCTTAGGAATCCTATGAGGTGTGAAGTATGTCTTCTTTTTATGGATGAGGAAATTGGGACTTAGTTTGTAAGGTTGGAACTCATACCTATGTCTGCATGATTTTGAAGCTGCCTGTACACTATAAATCTGCAGCATTATAAAATTAGAATATATATTAGTTCTAAACTTGTTTCTCCTAAATATAGCTTTGTATATATGTATTATTTATATATCAAGAATAATAAGACTGACTTTCAAAGGAAGAACTGACAAGTCTATGGCTTAGTGGGATAACACAGCACACCTTCCTGGTAATTGAGATATCAAATGGGCAAACAGAAAAGAAAACAATAAAGAAAGAGAAACAACCGGCTTAATCATGTGGATATGCATAGAACACTGCTCCCATACTTCAACCTTACTTATTCTTTTATTTTTTAATATTTATTTATTCATATATACAAGAACTGGGGTACAGGCCAGATGTGCAGGAAGCTGAGAGGATTCACCAGAGACAGAATAGGGAACAGAACAGGCAGACTGACTGAAATACACTGCTGAGGGGAACAGCGGGCTAGACAGGAGAGGTCTGCCATGCCATGTGGGTTTCTCCCCAGCCAGCTGGGATCAAACCCATGCTGCAGAGGCTGTGGACAGCTTCACAGCACTGCGCTCAACTGCCTGTGCCACCAGGGAGGCCCAAAGCTTACTTATTCTTTTTTTTTTTTTTTTTAAAGATTTATTTATTTATATAAGAACTGGGTACAGGCCAGATTCGCAGGAGGATGAGAGGACTTCAGCAGAGACAGAGCGGGGAACAGAACAGGCAGACTGGTGAAATACACTGCTTAGGCGAGCAGTGGGTGCGACAGGAGAGGTCTGCCACGCCATGTGGGACCTTCACCGGCCAGCCGGGATCAAACCAGCGCTGCAGAGGCTGCGGACAGCTTCATAGTATGGTGCTCATCCACCTGTGCCACCAGGGGAGGCCCAGCTTACTTATTCTTAAGCACATGTGGAACATTTATGAAAAGTTACCATGTCCACCCTTCAATAAATTATAAAGAGGTGGTATCATACAGATTATATTTTTAAAAGTTAAAACCAGTTAAGCTACAAATTTAAGACAAAAAGGCAAGTACATTTTGCAGTGTTCCATGAGTGTGAGATGTTCTTTGTTTTCTGTATCAAGCACACAGACCCGAGCAGGGAAGAACTTGCAAGAAGCCGAGCAGCAGAGCAGCGAGTCTGCTGTGGAGCAGCAGGGTCCTGGGGGCTAGGTGCTGCTCCTCTTTCCTTTGGAGGGTCTGAAGTGGAGGATAGATTGACGTGAAAGCTCCTCTTTCCAGTTAAGCATTTTGTAAACATAAATCCTTACCTTCCACTCTCTTAGAAGGGAGAGCCCTTGAAACCACGTGGGATGCCTTGTTTATAGGAATTTTAGGCTATTCCAGCATTCTTGCACCCTCATAACATAGCCTTTTCAGTGCTGGGAAATTAAAATGTCTTGTTGCTTCATAAATTAGACCATGGGCTTTCAAAAAGATGTGAATAGGAGCTTTGTAAATGGAGGATTTTATACTCCAATTTTTTTGGTTAATGTAACAATTCCCATTCTGAGAGGGTGTGGGATTTCGTGTGTGTGTGTGTGTGTGTGTGTGTGTGTGTGTGTGTGTGTGTGTGTGTGTGTGAGAGAGAGAGAGAGAGAGAGAGAGAGAGAGAGAGAGAAGAGAGAGAGAAACAGTTTTGGCTTCTTTGTTGGAGTGAGTGGTGCCAAGACAGGGCATAGGACAGAAGACTCCAGGCTCTAGAGCCAGAGAGAGCTGTGTTCTCTGGGACAAAAGCCAGTTGCTTCTCTTGTCTCGTCCTCAGTCTGGACTTTCAGACATCTGCCTTGCAGTAGGCTCACAGAAATAGATAAAGTCACAGATTTTAGGCAGCTCTGTGCCTGGCACCCAGTGTCAGTAAATGATTGCTGTTGTCATCTTCTACAGTGTCTCTAATTCAGACTCCTAGCTTTAACATTTGGAATCAATTGGGTTCCATCCATACATGCATACATGTTTGCTTTTATTGATTCACCCTTATAGGTATTTGAGAAACTGGCTGTGTCTAAAAGTTCAAGTTTGTTTCTATTTTCTGTGATGTAGAGAGGAGCTTAGAATGCAGGCATTTTAATTTGCAAAGAACCTTCTTCCCTTCGTTTTGCACTTGAGGATAAGCAAAGACCCACCAAGTTCTAGTGATTGTCCTCCAGTAGCTAAGCCAAGAATCAAGCTGATATAGTTTTCACCACAGTTGCCGCCATTGTGTCTGTCTGCACTAATTCATGTCACAACATCTTTGAGACTGCTGCTGCTGTTCCAGTATTATGCGTACAGGACCTGCTGCTTGGGATATCAAGGAGCTGGCTCAAGGTCACATGCTTCTGCCCTACTCCTTCTGGCTGTGGATCCACCCTCCTAGCCAGACCCCACACTGGATTAAGGTTTAATCCACTTATTAAAATTAAGTTGCTAAAGCCAGCCCTGTGTCATTAGGTGAAGGATTGTGCACAATGCAAGGATGATGTGTCCTGGGTTCTCGGGACCTCCTGAAATGTATACCAGTCTCTGATTAGTGATTTAAAACCAGGACAGGATTGACTTGTGCATGTAGATTTATGTAGCCTGGTTCTACTAGAATTTATTGAATACAGCCCATGTTCACTTCTGAAATAGGGGCATTCGCTGGGTCCCTGGGGACCTCCCTGTCCTCTCCCTGGTCATATTTTTTCAGGCCTTTGGCAGAACCATACTTCAAGTTATTACAATTTCATTTCCGTGGCAATGTTAGAATTTAGTTTGATCTTTCTATCAGGTATCAGAAACTGCAGTCTCTTTTTTTTCCATTTTGACTTCCTATAACTTTGTTCCTTTTTATTATACCTGCAGTAACGAGTGACAGATATCTTGCAGAAAATGGAATGTGTGCTTAGATCTGTGGGCTATTTTGTCTGGAAGGACCTGTAGAGGGGCTAAAGGGATGAGGAGATGAAGTCCTAGCCAGGAGGTGTCCCCACATGTGCTGTGGTGTCAGCAGAGCTGAGACATACTGGATGCCATCCTTGTCTGTCAGCTCCACACCCCACCCTTGCCTGTAGCTCAGACCTTTGTCAGTGTCTCTCCCCTGTCGTCCTGCTGAGGTGTTCTGACAGTGTCTGTTTGTCAGCGCTCTTTGTGTATAGGATTGGATCCGTAACTGTGCTGCCAGTGTGGCAGCAGGAGAAGAGAAGAGAGGAGCAAACTAAAGACTATAGTTTTGCCCCAATGACAAGTAGGGCCTGACGGGTGGTTTGGAAGTGGACAGTAATGTGGTTGGCCATCTAGATTTTTTTTCTTATGTAACTGATACACTCAACCCAATGGACAAGGTATTTAAGGAAAGAAATCAATATCTATTTTCTTTTTGATGATTATGAAAACATCAGTGCATTTCCTTTAGACAAAATGCATGCACACATGTAGCCACTGTTTTCCTACGTTGACTTTGGTATGCGCACCTGCCTCCATGGGGAGTCCCCTCTAAGGCTCAGTGAAGCCAACACCAGAATCTAGTGCAGACTCTGCTCTGGGTGGCCTGGCTGGTCGCAATGGTCCCTGTGGCCCTTCCCTCAGAGGGTCAGGAGGTATTCTCCTTTGCTGGGCAGAATTTCTTGTAAATCTTAAAGGTGTCCTGACTCTAAGCAGAAGCAAAAGAAAAAAACAAGAAACTTGCATATCATGTTATCTATCTCTGTCACCTTAGGCTGCTAGTCCAAGTGAATGTCTCCCAGACTCTGCCCCAAGTCAGGGGGCAGATATTAGATATTCCAGCTGATATCTATAATAGATAGAATCTGTAATAGATAGAATATCTATAATAGATATTCCAGCTGATCATCTATTTCAGGTGGAAAGTTTGGAAATGTTCTCTGTTTCTGTGTGAGAGGCAATGGAAGGGGTTACAGAAACCAGCTTCTGTTTTGGGGGTAGTTTACCTTGTGTTCACATGGATAAGTCATAAATAACAGAAAGATTAGGCCGTAGAGAGTTCCTGCAACTTAAACATATGTGTGGGTGGTATGTGTACACACACACCAATGAGCAGTCTGTAATTAGGGCTGCCAGACTCTTGTGTGTGTGGGGGTGTGTGTATGTATATACCCGCAGTAAACACACTTGCACATATGTACATAGGTATAGCTACACATACACATATTTGATACTAAAGGCACATTGAGCCATGAGCTTCCCTTAATCCTTAGGAAAGCCTCTAGGGAGTAAATATGTGGACATGATCTTGAGGGGGGTTGTATTTTGGACCTGGATGTAAAGCGTGTCTCCTGCATTCAAAGAAACTGGAACAGTGTGAGATGTTTGGTGGTACAATTTGGTGTTTTCTTTGGATTCCCCAGAGAGGCTTTTAGGTGGTAATGATTATAAACAAGATAGTGGTGTATGCTGGGGCTCAGTATGGTTTCCTTCAGAGAGTGTCCTGCCTGGCTGACCTGGGATTGGAGATAAAATGCCTACTGCTTCAGCATCAGGAAACTGCTGGCCTATATTATGGGTGCTAAAGCAAACCTACTTAAGGAAAAGCATACCTGGCTTATCACCTGTTCTAAGGGTAGAGGTGTTTGACCAGAGAATAAAGGTAACTGGGCTCACATCCTGGCAATAGCAACATGTCTACTGTAGACAAAAACAACTTCACATTATTGGGGGAATAATGGTAATTCAATCCCAAAGATAACACATGCCTCAAGAACTTTGTAGGAAACTTCTTTCTTCTTACTCCCACAGCAAGACAAGAAAGTTCTGTCCAACAGATTTTATTGTAACCTGGAGTTTCTGGAGACCTACAGCTGAATACAATAAGGTTAACTCTCAGTTCCTGAGTTGTCTTTTAGAGGTGGTTCTTATCCACTGCCTGCCTTTTTCTCAAAGGGAAAATGTGTTTTTGATTATAAAAGCACAAGATGGATCATTGCTAAAATCATAAAAGTGGAAGAATAAGTCACTGCAAAACCCATTGCAACAATTCCTATTTTATAGATTTCTTCCTAGTATCTTCTCTGTGCATATTTACATTTATAGTCTTGGCAAATTATTAAAATTACACATGTGGAAAATATAAAAAGTATTTAAAAAAATCATGTGCATATATTACTTTGGAGATAATAACTGCTAGCATTTTATTGATTGATATGTGTATTCATTTTTCTTTCAATAAAATTAGGATACTTCAAATATGTATTTAAGACATTTAAGTTTCTATTTTAATTTTCAATTAATATGGACAGTACTTTGTTATAATATTATTTCAAGCTATGTAAATATTATTTAAAATGACACATAATTTGTTAAGTGGATATATAAAAATTTACCTAATCATTTACTGTGTGTTTGTAGTGGTGGGAAATTATCTTGATGCTGTGGTAGCCTGCAAAGACACTACCTTAGAAGGTACAAAGGCTCCCAGAATGAACCAAAATGTTTGAATCATTCTGTTCACTAAGTCACTTTAAATATACAATAAGAAGCAAGGGGAAGGAGACAAATTCATTATGCTCAGTTCCATCAGGACAGAAAAATCACACTGCTGGTGTCCTGGCTTGGGGAGTGTGCATATAGCTCATCTCTCTCCACCACACATCCTTTTGCCCTGATGTTGTGGTTTAAAGACCAATTCTGAGAATGTGGGAACTTGGGGTACAGATGATGCCTGGAGCCCATACATACTTGCTTTGTTGGAGATATGCAAGAGCGAGTATCCCTGGTCACCAGTATCTCTTACCAAAGCCCCTCTTGAACATCAACTGCTTCTCTTTGCCTGTCTCAGAAGACAGTTTGGGCCAAAACGAGTATTATCAACAGTGGCTAATTCCAAGTGCTTATGGGCAATCAAATGGTTCTTTAATCCCTTCCTGTGTTCAGACCATGTATGCTGCTTCCTTTCTGTATAGATGACATGTCTCACAAGCTGCATGCTTGCTTATTCTCTGTGCTTCACGTATCTTGTAACTTCTATATATCCATTTGCTTTCTTGTTCTCTACAGCAGAAGTGAAGTTTATTAAGTGCCACAGCCAGCACACATTGTACTGCTTGTTTCCAGTTTTTCATGAATATAGGTAATACTTGGGATACCTTTGTATGTAAAGCTTTTTTAGTATGACAGAATTATCAAAAGTGAAATTACAGGGACTGAAGGAACATTTTTCAGACTTTTAACACATGCTGTCTTATGATTGGAGATGCAGGAGAGCTCTCTTCATCCCTTCCCTAGTCCCTGCCTCTCTTGATTATTATTTTGTTTTACTAAAAATTCTTGGAAAGAAGTGATTTTATTGCTCAGTCCCTTGGCTGGTTCTTGCTCTTACCCTATAGTCCGAGATGATTTTTGTGGTGGTTAGGTTCATCCAGAATAGTAGATGATTTGTGATAAGGTTGCAAGGATAGTTTTAATGGAGTAGTTCTATGAAATTCAAATTTGATGTCTGATCTTCTCCTCTCCTCCAGGGATTTATTACAGTTTTTTATTTATTACTCCAGGGATTTATTACTCCTCCAGAGAGTCAGTTACAGTTTTTCAGGGCACTTTTCCTACCTTATGGTATTGAGGAAGCTCCTAAGTGTCTTGAATGCTTTCTCTTGTTAAAACAATTTTCTACCTGTTAGGTCTGAAGAACATGAGCTTTTTCTTTACCAATCTAATACCATTGCCATCCTTTTATAGGTAGTGGAAGGATAATATAATGGCCATTGGATGTTGAGCACCCATGAACTTCTGCCCCATTAGCCCTAATTCTTAGAGAACCACTGCAAAGTATTGTTACCATCAATATTCCACATTAGCTGTAACAGAAATTGTCTCCAGCCTCAAACCTAGAAGTGGTAGATTGGAACTCACCTATGTCAGCTGAATAAATTATTTCCAGATTGTGGAATGGAAGGGTCACTTCAGAGACATGTAATTAGAGAAAAGCAAATTCTATTTCTGGTGTGTGGACTTGAGGGCCTTTAAAATGTCCTTCCTCCTTGAGGATTTGGAATTTTAGTGGGATTTCTATATCCACAGGGTCGAATGTGCACTTTCTAAGAGGTGAAAGGAGTTTGACTGGACCTGTAAGTTGTAACGTTAAATCCTACCCTCATCCCCTTCTGTGTGGGGAAAAATATTCTTACTTGACAGACTTGGGGCCTTTGTAATTCAATAAACCTAAGACCGATCATCACTCTGAAAAATGGTTAAAAATCCCAAGAATAAATGGAATTGTTAAAAAAAAATCTGAGGGAAGGTATGTCTGATTTGATTTATTTTAGAGCAAGAGTGCTTTATAACCTGCTGATTATCATAATAAAACTTCTTTATTCAGGGGAACATAAAACGACAATAGGCTTTAAAGTACTGTATCCTTGTAGCTTATTCTCTCTGGTAGGGGTGAATTGGGGTGATTCAGTTGAGGTTTGCAAAGTGAGAATAGCAGTGAAATCTAAATTTTAAGCTAACCTCAAAGCAGAAGTCATAGCTTACCTGCATGGAAGATTTGATGACTTCTTACTGCCCACTCCCTGCTTCCTACCCTCCTAGCCCTCCACCCCCCAAGTCAAATTATAAAGGCAGTGCTGATCAGAGACAGAGACACACTTTTCTGGGAGCATTTTTGTTTTATATGTGTAAGATATTTGGTGTGGGGGAGAGCTGTCCTGTTAAATGATCTATGTGTTAAAACTGAGTGGTGGGAGAGACTGATACCTTGACCTACTTGCCTTGAATAGTCCTCATAGTGGAATTTTTAGCCAATCCGTTGCTGAATGGGTCCGGGTCTAGAAGAGGACAACCCACGTGATAGGGTGATACTACACCTTGAGTGCCAGGGGGATGCTCCCGAGTTTAGGTATCTGCAGTCAGTTTCAGACAAAGGCCTGACATAGAATGTGATTAGTGTCGGCCTCACCATGAAGGACATGAACTGGGTGAATGCAAGCTTGTCTTTCAAATATCCAAACACTAGAATTAGCAGGCACCTATGGAGCTGGAGGGAAGGAGTCCCAGTGCCTGATGGATGGTAACCTCCAGGGGTTCATGACCTTGGTGGGTCAGTTGGGCACAGGAGCATCTACTGGCCGTGCAGCATTGTGGGAAATTTTCAAAAGGTGAAAATGTGCTTCCTGTTGTCCATTTTACCATTATTGACTTGTTCTGACAAACAGATGTTACAGTCAGCTTTTCACTTTTTAGATCAGGAATGGATTGTACATATTACCATGATCCCAATGTCTATACCGTATAGTCAAAATGGATAGGGTCGCATCGCGTACCATCAAGGTTTGTGTAACACTCTCACATTCGCACCAGGACAAAAGCACCTAACAATACATTCTTCAGAATGTGTTCTTGCTGTTACGCTACCGGTAATTACTATACCAAAAGACCTATTTTGTGTCAGACCCTACGATATGTTAGGCACTGGAGTCTAAATGGTGAACAAGTGTGTAGTTTGAATTTACCACACCTCCAGCTGTTTGTTATGTTTCCATGTCTAAATACTATTCCTTATACTCAGTCCAAATGAACTCATCATTGTGTCCTGGCTGTCCATGGGACTGAAAAAATAAAAAAAAAAAAATTAAAAAATCAGTAAATGTTCCGGTTCTCAAGAGTCCTCCATAAAATTGGGGTTAACAAACCTAACAACCAATCACTGTAAAAAGAGTGAAATATGTAAGGCTTTATGGCAGTGGAGGTGTGGCACCCATCCTGGTCTTAGGGTGGAGTAGGTTATCAAAAAAGGCTTTCTGAGGAAGAGAGTAAGGAAAGGAACATTCACCTGGTCAGGCTCCTTGGGGACCTTGGCAGGTGGTGCTGATGGTGGAAGACATTTCAGACAAATGGTAGTAGGTGAAAAAATGCATGTGGAAGGCTGGGAACCACAGTTGGAGCTCCAGGATGTTCAGTGTTGTTGGGGCACTAGGAGTGGAACAGACATGTTCCAAAATGGGGGGGGGGGATGTTAGCGGAGGATGGGGGGGGAATCATGGGCTTTGTGCTTGGGGGCAGCAGTTTGGATTTGCTCCTGAAGGCTTTAAGGCAGTGGATTCACAGGGTCAGAATGGAAATGTAGTTGGAAAGACAAAAATCAATATACTTGTAGGGAAATCATTGAGGTGCTCAGAGGATAACAGTGCCCCATTGGATTTCTATATCCCTGATGAAATTGGGGGTGGGCTAGGGATTTGGTGTCTTTTCTTAACCTTTTAAATGTGGCAACTTAACTCTGCTGTCTGTGAATGTCTGCCACAGTCACTGTTGATGACAGAACATAGACACTGTACCTACCCAGTGGAGGGAGCTTCACATGCTTTAGGAACCACGCCCATAAGCTTATCTTATCAGAATTAAAAGACTGACTCAGTTTTAGGCCTGGGCTTGCTGACATGACTTGCTGGTGCTTTTCTGGTGTTGGGGATGAGGGTTGGTAGTGAGTAGTGGTTAGAGGGTGTACAGATAAATCAAGAGTCACCCCGAGCTAATGACTTTTGGAGCTGGTACATGAGGAGTCGGTTCTGAGGTTTTGTTGTACTCTTGTCTTAACTTTTATCTGTTTAAAAATTTCCAGGGCCTCCCCTGGTGGCGCAGGCGGTTGAGCGCCGTGCTGTGAAGCTGTCCGCAGCCTCTGCAGAGCTGGTTTGATCCTGGCCGGCCGGCAAGGGTCCCACATGGCACGGCAGACCTCTCCTGTCATGCCCGCTGCTCCCCTCAGCAGTGTATTTTGTCGGTCTGCCTGTTGTGTTTCCCACTCTCTCTCTGGTGAATCCTCTCACCCTCCCTCACATCTGGCCTGTACCCCGATTCTTGTGTAAATAAATAAATCTTTTAAAAAATAAAAAAAAAATCCATAATAACATTTGCAAGTGGTGAGACTCACAGCTTCACTGGTGTACATGAGAATGGCTTGAGACTGAACACCAGTCAGTAGTATCTCACCCAGTGCTGTGCTCAGGAAGTATTGACTGCTGTTACCACTGGCCGCTGTCCTGGATGAGTGTCACTTTTTCTTCCCCACTCTGTTATTTCTTGTTTTTGAGATTTTTCTTGGCCCTTTCTCCTAGTTCTGGTCTAGAATTTGCCCTGTTGATTGTGGACAATCTGGCTTTTCTGGTTTTGATTCTGGACAGTGCTTGAGGACAGAACTGTGTCTTTCCTTTTTCTGACTTCATCTTGCCCAGGGATTCACCCCAGGGTCCACTTGCCTTATCTGTCCAGGTACCCTTTGCGTATTATGTGTGTTGGGGGTAGGGAAAGAGTTGAGATGGGAAAAGAGTGAGCCAAAGATAGCACAACTGATCGTATTCCCCTTTATACCGTGGATGTCTTCTTGAATTATTTTGTAGAAGTTTGATTTTCATTTTGTCATATTTGTATGTATGTATGTATATAATGGTAATGTGTGTGCTTTGTGCCTTGACATTATTGTTATTATATCTTTAAGGATATTTCCCTTTTGTATGGAGCTTCAACGATGTTATTATATCTTCAAGGATATTTATTTCCTTTTTGTATTGAGCCTCAATTATCACTTATTTGACTTCTGGCTGCCCCAGATGCTTTGCTAAGTTGCAGATTATTTGTAAACAATTTGTAGAATATGCTAGTTGAAAAGACTATTTAAAGGAACCCTGGTAAATCTTTTCGTGAGAAGCAAAGATTATTTAGGACTTGAATCCAAGACATCGTGCTTAGGCCCAACCTTGTCCCTGGTTTATCTGTAAGACATTCACAGTAAATGTCATCTCTATTTTTACCTTTCCATTGTTACATACCTAGCCTATACGAGGATTCTTCTGATTGGAAGCAAAAGAAAACCAACTCTGTATTGGATTAGACAATAAAGGGAATTTAGTGGTCCTTGTGAGTGAGAAATCCAGCCCTGGAATGATGTGCCTCAGGCATAATTTGATCTAGAGACTCTTTTTGGTCTTTGGATTTACTTCATGTGTCTAGGACTCTCTTGGCTCCACCCTGCTCTATACAGGGGCCTCACCCTTAAGCTGTCTTCCCCTCATAGAAGCAAAAATAGCCTCAGAAGTTCTAGGTCATATGAATGAGAGCTGTGTCAACCATAGAAGAGCCAGCAACTTTGAATCAGCATTACAATCGGAGTTCTTGAAAGTTACTAAGGTTGTACCTCTTGAAGTTACATGTTTGCCCTAAACTATTCACTGGGGCCAGAGGACTGGCCTCTACCACTTGACTTACCCTGAGGCATGAAAGTGGCCTCTTTGTAAGCACAAACATAAGCAGAGACTGTTAAGAGAAAATGAGTCCTGGGGAGACCATTCACAGGTGTCCACTACAGGGACAGGACTGGGTTTCTTGGTTTAAGTCCAGAGTCTTTTAATCTGAATGCCACTGCTTTTAAAGTTGCCTCCTGAAATCTAGAAAACTTAAATAAGGGACCAGGAGAATGAATAACTATAAGAAAGTGAAAATCAAAATCAACAAAAAACTATGAACCAGAGACACTTTTTGGGGGTGAGGGGCGGGAGGGGAGGGATTGGGGTCAGAATGGGGGGGCTGCAATTGTATGTGGAATATAAAAATAAAATTTATTATTTAAAAAAAAAAAAAAAGAATATATCCATATCAGCTAAAGGACACTTGATATGACACAGTTATAGACAGACAGTTATAGATATACAGATATAAATATAAGCACTACTGTGAGAGCAGAGAGCAAAAGAACACAGTTTAGATGGACACTCTGAGGAAACTTTGAGAAGCAACGTTTTAGCAGAGACCTAAATGAAGAGTAGGAGTAGTAGGAGTAGCGAGGCAAATTCTGAAAGCATTTCAGGTAGCCTGGGTGCAAACAGCATAGGTGAAGGTAAAACAAGTGTGCATGTTAAAAAAAAAAAAAAAAAAAAAAAAAAAAATAAAGTTGCCTCCTGAAGGCAGTGTTTAATAACCTCCACTATCAGTGTTGTTTCTTAGGAAGTGGCGGCTTAGGCATTTGTATGTCACTAAGAGTATGACTATGTCCATGTCATCTAATTGTTGATAAACTCAATGTGCTCAACTCTCAAGAAGGGAGTTGCATTATGTGAATTCATCCTATTGTTACTGAGTGCCTGTTATACTAGACTCTATGTCAGGGACTCGATGTATAATTACATGCCGTTATGGGCTCATTAACTCATGGGAGAGACAGGCATTAGTTAAATGGTGAGACACATGTATAGTGAAGCTCTGCCACATGCTTGGCCCTAGCATATAATTGCTATAATAAATGAAAGAAATGATCGTACAAATACATAATTTTAAGCTGTATCCAGAGCTACTGTGGGAAGCCATGGGGACATCTATGGGGAGGATTGAATAAAAGAAAACCCAGAATGGGGTCTTGGGAACATCCACATGTAGAACCCACAGCTGGTGAGAAAGACACTGTGGGCTTTGAGGACCCATCTGGCTGCCACTATAGGACTGTTGTTCTTCTTACCGCTAAGTGTTCAGTTAATGAGGTTCGTATCAGGTCCTTTTATGCACTTTCTCAGAGAGTCATACTAGGACTTACCTAGAGTGGTGTGTTGGTAATCGTTTGTGTTTTTAGAGCAAGTTACTGTCCATTTGACCCTTTCCTGTATGTTAATTAAGCCAGATTACAAATTTCTAAAAAATGATGTTCCTTGATGAATGGCTGAAAATGTGCACACACATACACACACACAAATATTATTCAACCCCAAGAAAGGAGAAAATCCTGCCATTTGTGACGACTTTAAAGCATTATACTAAGTAAAAGAAGTCAGACAGAAAAAGAAAAATGCTGTACGATCTCATGTTTGGAATCTAAAAAAACTGACTCAGAAGTAGAGAGTAAATTGATGGAGCGGGAAGTGGTAGTGGAGGAAATGGGGGGATGTTGGATAAAGAATATGAATTTTCAGTTAATAAGTTTCGGAGATCTAATACATACCATGGTGATTATAATTAATAGTACTGTATTGTATACTTGAAAGGTGAAAAAATAAATGTCTCTTGTTTCTCCAAACCTTTTAACAATATTGTGGAAGGTTGTTTCCTGTAACAGGTGTGCATTGGATGTCGCAAGCCCAGCTGGAAGCCTCTTCCCTATTCCTACCTCCCTCATCTAACTCCTGGTGTTTCTTCTTCTGAACCCCAGTCATGTGGTCTCTGCTGCCCATGGGGCATCTATATCCTCAGCCATTTTTCATGGATCTTTTACAAGATCATAAGCAGTGATAACTGAAAAGGAAGTCATGGGATTTCTCTTGTATTCCTAGAACATTTTGTCACCATAGACACCTGGAAGAAAATTCCACATGGTGTAGAGAGAAAGCATCATGTATTTTCCTGCATTCAAAGCTTTGCAAAGATTCTCAACCCCACTTTGCTTGGGACATTTTTCATTTCCTGGAACACCTGTTTCCTTATTCATCAGCCTTACTTTCTCTTTTCTCCTTCCTCCCTCTAATCAGCTACTCTTTGGGGGAGAAAAAACCTCTAAAAAGCAGGTTTAGGTAGAGTTAAAAAGGTATGCTGTTTCCATAGTGGGTTGTAGTGGAAGTAGAGACAGGAACAAAGGTAGGGAAAGATAGGCTAACAGGGTGGAAATGTTTCTACTGAGGCAACTTCTTTTTAACTTGGTATTTGCATAGTGTGTCTTATCCTTGCTTGGGTGTGTAAATGTTATGTCTTATCCTAGTGTGTGTGTGTGTGTGTGTGTGTGTGTGTGTGTGTGTGTGTGTTGGTATGTAGATGTATTTTTCCCTGAGTTTTCTGGCAGGGTTCCAGTCACAGCAGAGCTGCAAATCTTTTGCAAATTTGCATCTCCCTTTTATGTTGAAGTAAATCAATAAGGAGCAATGCTTCTGGTTCTTGGGCAGAAGCCTGAAATCCATATCATTTTGCGTGCCATGAGGAAACACAGTCATTTCAGAACCCTTTGGAAGCCTGAGCTGGCTGGGGCTTTGTTCTGACTGGGCACTCACTAAGCATTTGCATGGATACCTAGAATTTCAAGGATGAAGTCCAGGATGTTTATGTTCTAGACCTATCTGCCCTCTCAACATGCTTTGGAAAGAGCCACTAGCAGAGGACTTGTTTCCTTTCTATATTCCCCTGGCTCTGTGAAGCAGTAGAGCCAGACATGCAGGACATCAGGAGGGCTGGAATATTCTGGATGACAGGAAACTCAATAAAGGAAAAGCAACCCTTGCTGTTCCTTGGGGGAAGAGCAGGTCCTCTGATTGGAGTGTGGTTGGTCTGGCTGGCAGTGTAAGTAGGGAGCTAAACACTGACATCATTCTTGGCTCCTCTTGGCAAAGCCAGGCAGGTGAGCCAGGCTATGCTGATGTATACCCATGTTGGTTTCCTGAAAAGGATTTAAAAGTGTGGACAGAGATTTTTGTAGTGGTGATTGGTTGGTTTTTCCCTAGATGCAATTGCAACCATTTGGATTCTTCCCTCTGCTTTTGCCATATTCATTTTGAGAATTTCATTGCTCCTCTCATAGTTGTGAACTGGTATGATGGTTTTGAAAGAAGAAGCAGAAAAGGAGGTGGTGTTTCAGACTGGCATCTCAGAACACAGTCTTCCTAGCCTCACTTTGTGCTAAGGATGCTCATTGTGTGCAGTCCTAAGGACAGGCTAGAGGGCCCTCTCTGCATTCAAAGCCTTTGGGAGCCTGAGTAGCTCATAAGATCCTCTTGGCATTATGGCCAGTGTGTGCAAAAAACAAAACCAGCTTATTCTCTGGGCAAAGGCTGCTAATGCAGTCCCTTAGAGCAGGGGTTGCTTTGAGAACCATCTCTAGCAACCACCTGGCTAATGAAGCACAACTCTGGGGGCATTTTTAGACACAGGCAAGCAAGAGAACTAAATTTCTTATGGCAATGTGATACACAGAGGCCGGGAGAAGGCTATTTCAGTTGATGAGCCCTTAATCTGTAATACTGCAGTTGGTTTTCCAGCCCTACAAACAATCTGTGAACCTCTTCAGAACCTACTTAGGATCCAGGAAGAGGACTGTATTAATCAAGGAAAAAAAAGGATGAAGAAGCGTATTGAGATGATGAATCTGTTCATTTATCAAAAAAACTACCAGTCCTTGTGAGGGGATGATGAGTACCTGGTAATAAGCTCTTGATCACTAGAACTATATGCTTATTTTGAAGATACTGCTTTATTATATAGATTATTCATAGTGATGTTATAAATTTGGTCAGGTAGACTTTGCATTTCTTTTGTTCTTAGGAAGATACGTATAGGATCATGCAAGAAACTTGGAGGTGATCAGGTCCTTTTGTTTTGTGGGATGCCTTGTGCTGCATTTTCATGTCTTCCATTCTGGTGTTATCCAGGATGATTTTATACATATGTTTGAAATGTCTGTGTCTTCACTTTTTGGAACTCACTGAAGTTAGTTTGCATCTTCATTGGAAGGTCTTATGATCTGCAGACGGGAAGGCAGCCTGAGAAATTTCTGATTTTCATCCAGCTGTTACTGCCAGTCTGGTTGTGAAATGTGACAGGACCATGGCCAACTGTGTAATGTGGAAATGCGTTGCATTTGAAATTCCTGTCTTCTACATTGCTTTGTGAATTAAGAGTCAGTGATCAGAGAGTCTAAATCTCATTTTGAACTTGCCTAAAGATTTATTGGTTTTGTGCTAATCATAAGACATTGGGCTTGGGACCAGTTATAAGAAGCTGCAAAAGTGTAGAGAGCCTGCATTCTAGTTTGAGACTATGTTTGTGAAGGGATAATTTAACGTATAAAGTAGGATATAGATGACAACTTGTCCTAAAAACAGTCTTGAGAGCTGAACTCAGTGGAGGTAAGAAAATTGTTGTGCTACATGTCTGCCCTCAGGGGAATTAGGTCTCCACCCTAATTCTAGAAGACCAGATGGGATTTGAATAACAGAGAGGGCAAGAGAAGAATCATTATAGGCAAACTAGTGACATACCGTATGGAGATGGGAAGGGATGAGGTACATTGGGGGGGCATTATACAGATTTGTGGAACAGTGAATTTTCATATGACCAAAGACAAAGGGAAAGATAAACTTGAAAGTCGAAATGAGCATGTGTTATGATACGTTGGATAACAAAAACCTGAATTGGCTTAATAAGGATAACGCAATGGTGCTATAACAGTGGGGGAAAACCCACTTTTCACATTGCAGACATGCTTCTGTTTTCCTCTGATTACATATTTTTGTGTTCATAAAAACATTAGATTCCTAATCTGCCATCCGTGATTCTGGTTAGTAGCTTGGGAATGTGGTCTGGAAATCATGTTTTAATCTCCATCTCCTGGGGTGGATCTGATAAAGGTGTCTGACAGTACCATGGAGTGTGCCCTGTGGGCATGAGGCTGCAAATATATGCTGGGGCAGGAGAAGAACTGGAACCTGCGGGAGTGAGCAGAGGGGTGGTCTGAGGATGGTGGAGAGTTTGTAGGTGTGAGTGGTGAACACGACTACAGAAAGCTGAAGACATCTGGCAGCAGAGAGTGTCATCTCCAGCAGAGCTTACTTAGAACAGGTGATGTTATCTGTGTCTTACTTTGGCACAATGGCCTGAAACCTCTTTCTGGAATAAAAGATTCTTGAAATAATCGCTTGGCTCTAAAACTGAAGCAGTCAAGAATTCAGGTTCTACCACAAAAAAACCATGAATAGCCAAAGCCCTACTGATGAAAAAAAGGAGAAAGGAGGTATCGCACTTCCAAACTTCAAGCTATACTACAAAGCCATAATAACAAAAACAGTTTGGTATTGGAACAAAAACAGACACACAGACCAATGGAACAGAATAGAGAGCCTAGAAATAAACCGTACTTGCATGGACAACTGATCTTTGACAAAGGAGCAAAGACTATGCAATGGAACACAGACAGTTTGTTCAATAAATGGTGCTGGGAAAACTGGACCACCACATGCAATAAAATGAAACTAGACCACTAACTTTCACCATACACAAAAAATCAACTCAAAATGGATAAAAGAACTAGACATAAGACCTGCAGCCATAAAATATATAGAAGAAAATATAGGTAAAACACTACAAGACATACATTGCAAAAACATCTTTAAAGACTCATCACCCAAAGAAAAGAAAGTCAAGGAAAACATAAACAGCTGGGATTACATCAAACTGAAAAGCTTTTGCACAGCAAAAGAGACATTAACCAAAACAGAGAGACACCCCAGTGATTGGGAAAAAATCTTTGCACTCTAGGGACTGATCACAAAGATATACAAAGAACTCACAGGACTTAACAAAAACAAAATAAACAATCCAGTGAAGAAATAGACAGAAGAACTTAAAAGACATTTCTCCAAAGAGGAAATGCAAATGGCCAACAGGCATATGAAAAAATGTTCAACATCCCTTATCATCAGGGAAATGCAAATTAAAACCACATTGAGAGACTGCCTTACACCAGTAAGAATGGTACATATCAAAAAAAAAAAAGCAACGACAAATGTTGGCGAGGATGTGGTGAAAAAGGAACTCTCCTACATTGCTGGTGGGAGTGCAAACTGGTCCAACCACTATGGAAGCTGTGTGGAGATTCCTCAACCTGCTAAAAATGGAGCTACCATATGACCCGGCAATTCCACTCCTAGGGATCTACCCAAAGGACACAAAAACATTGATTCAAAAGAACGCCTGTACCCCTGTGTTTATTGCAGCACTATTTACAATAGGTAAAACCTGGAAATAACCCAAATGCTCAAAAATACATGACTGGATCAAGAAGATATGGCACATATACCCAATGGAATATTATTCAGCAATCAAAAAGATAAACTCATGCCATTCGCAGCAACATAGACGGAACTAGAAGGAATTATGCTCAGTAAAATAAGTCAGAAGGAAAAAGAAAAATATTGGTGGGTTTCACTTATAGCAGGAATTTAGGGGAACCCAATAAGACATCAGTGTAAAAAAAATAATAACAGTACAAAACACAACAAAGCAAAAATGGACAATCATAAATCAGAGGCATACTGCAGGGGAGGAGGGAGAGAGATCAGAGAGAGGGAGGGAGGAGCACAGAGGACTGAGGTGATGGTACACGGGTGCATTTGTGAAGGAAGCTCTATGGGGACTACACCTGAGGGGGTGGGGGGACACAAATATTGTTCAAAAATGAACAATTATGTAAAAAAAAAAACAACCTATCAAGTACTCAATAAATATAAAATAAATGAGTTTTAAAAAAAGAATTCAGGTTCTAGATTGCAAGTGCGATTCTTAGACTACCAGTCCACCTCCCCATTGGGATTTATTTATCTTTGTTATATCCGCACAGTGACTTTGGAATACTCTGGAGTAACCTTGGAGGCCATGCTGCAAACTGCCTGATTCATTATTTAAAAATATGATCGATTTAAGACTGAATAAATGTGTAATACCGAATCCACTTGGGGAGCAATAAGTGGGAGAAGAACATTTATACAGTTAAGGGTGTTTGGGGGAGACTTAAATTGGACCACATTCATAGTCTCGTTAATAAGACATTGGTAAGGCATTTTAATTTTTTCCCCTCAAGAGGTACCGTAAGAACCTTCTCAAAGGTTCTTGACTTAATCTGAAATCTGTAGGCAGTAAGCGGGGTTCTCCACTGGGTAGTGTCTTGTATACTACATTTCTTCCTGTACAGTGATGCTTTTTACTTACTTGCTCAAACAGAAAGTAGATTTCAAACTGGTTGTTCTGGACATTATTGTTGGAGTCACTCTGGTTGGCACTAGAAACTCAGTGGAATAAGTGGGAAAGTTCCAGGAACCTTGGGTACAGCTTACAGCTGCTTTGTATCTTCAAATGCATTTAATAAAAATTCACTAGTTATGTTTGAAAAGAAAGGACCACCTAGAAATGTAGTATAAAAACTGCTTCATCCTTGATATTATGGCATTTATTGTTTGAGACATTAAAGTGTCCTTTGATAAAGATACAGGAACATATGTTGGCTGTAGGTCTCTTTGCACAGGGTTTCCCAATCTCGGCATTATTGACATTTTGGACATTTTGTGGTTGGAGGCTGTCTTACGCATTGTTGGATGTTTTGCAGCATTCTGGCCTCAATGTCATTGTCAATTATGACAATCAGCATTTGTCTCCAGACATAGTCAAATTTTCCCAAGGAGCAAAATCACCCCTGGTTGAGAACTAGTGGGTTAGCAGAGACAAGAAAGCATTTTATAGCTACTTTTTTACTCTACTGTTTATATATTTTGAGAGTTTTGTTTAACTGATAAAAGTACATGGATTCCACATTTGCAAACCTACTTGCTAAAATTTTCTTGTAACCCTAAAATCAATATTCTTGGTGCCTCTGCCATCAGTTTTGGATACACATATACAGAGAGGCAAAAATTTGAGTCACCTGACACATCTGTTCCTAGCCGAGGTCAAACAAGGTGAAGCTCAGCTGCCTTGTTTCAGCTCTCGGACTGTAAACAAGTGTCCTTTTCATGGTCTGTTTAGTGCCACGTTTCCGCACATTTTTGTGCTTCTTATTGGTGATTTTGCTGTTTAAAGTGTGCCATACTATAGTGCTAAAGTGTGCTTTAGTGTTCCTCAATACAAGAAAGCTACAATGTACATTATGGAGAAAAATACATATGTAGATAAACTGTGTTGAGGCCTAAGTTACAGTGCTGTTAGTTGTGAGTTCAGTGTTAATCATCTATATGTTTGTCTGCCTTTAAATAGAAACACACACACTTTAAACAAAGTTTTGTATTCATCAGTTGATCAATTATGAAAAAGTTCACTGGAACCTTACCTGTATTTCTCCCTGGAGAAATAGATCAATATTCACTAATTCAGTGACTAACTGTTGCCAATAATGAGATCGACTCTGTTATTATTTTTCTCGTTTACATTTCTAAAGCCTACATTTTAAAGATCTAATGTGATACATGTATTAAGCTAGATTGCTTTTCTTTATGAAAACATAACAGCTACATTATGGAAAACTTGTAAAACAATCTGAGTCAATAGATATAAACATTTTTAAAGCCATTAGGTGCCTTGTGAAAGAGATCGTGTCACTTTCCAGTGCCAGAAGCAACTTACTACAGTGCTAGCTTCAGTGCGTCTTTGCCAGTATCATTTTGCATTTTCCACATTTTTAAAATAGCAATATTGGGACATGAGCATTGGAGAAAATTCAAATTATGCAGATATTTTAAAAACACAACTTAAAAATCTCTTTATCTTTTTGCTCATCTTCTACAAGAGCGTTGAGAACTTATTTCAGGTCTTTTCAGAAAATGAATATAAAAATAAACACATCTTTTGCCCATATTTTAATATGGAAGAGACCAAATATGCGCTAATTTCAGGCATTTGCATTATGCCTTAGATTACTTCGTATAATTGAGATGGAAAAATGCTTCCTCATTATTTATAAAATACTTAACCTGTCAGAAAAATTTCATAAATGATGCTTCTGTTTAATAACTGGTATTTAATTTTTGTGCTTAGCAAGTAGCTTGTGATAAATATCTTTTAATCCTTTTTTTTTTTTTTTTTTTTTTGCCAGTAGCCAAAACTGCAGAACACAACATGGATTTAGTCTCATAATTTTATTATTTTCTCTCAGTAGGGCTGACAGGATTTTAAAGAATTCAATTTCCTCAGAGAAAAGTAGTTAATCAGTGAATGCAAGTGGGTAAAGATTATCTAGGATCAGTTCAGATGCTTAATATAAATTAGTACAACAGATGTTTGTGGAATGATTACAATGTGAGGAACACTTTGGTGTCAAAGTGATTCTCTGACACCTCCTTTCACCAGAGCTGGGGAATAGAGGACATCTGAGGAATGGATGGTGTTCCCTTGTGTGTTTCAGGCAACATGGGGACTATCGGGAGTGTGACTGGAATTCCTGCTGATGAGATTGCCTTGATCTGGGGTGAGCAAGTGAGCTCTTGTACCAGCTGTTGATATTGGATATAGAATGTCAATTGAGTTTTAAGCCCTACTTGTATCAGAAAGCTCAGTTTTCACTTAGAGTGATGACTTAGAGATAACACAATAAAAGTGCTCCTGGGAAAGAAAAACTAAAATGTTCGTTGCTTTGACTGATGGAAAAACTTAGGAGAATTGCAGACCTTTGAAGTATGTAGCATAAGCTATTTTTACGATGGTGGGACAGAGAAATCACAAAGGTTTAGGGTTCCCTGCTTACTCTTAAGAGAAAGGTAAAATAAAAAGAGTACCTTATGAAGGCCAAATCAGACTTTTCTCTGGTAGAATGGAGAAGAAAGGGGTCATGCTGCTGGCAGAGTTTCAGTTTCTTTTCCAAACTGTGAGGCAGGACTAGAAGATTGAACTTTCTGTAAGAGAGTATCACTTACCATGGTAACTTTGCACCTCAGTCCTAGGTTCAGCATTGTAGTTAGGTGTCTAGATATGGAGAAAATTTAAGGTGTTAGCAGAAATAAAGATTTAAAAAGATACTTACAATGCGTTTGCTATGAAAAGTTAACAGCATTTTTGAAGTTTATAATTTCTTATTCCATTTAAAAAGAAAAAGAAATACTATCCATAGATTAGGAAATAAAAGTTCTTTTCCCACTGAGTATCTTAATTTACTCTAGGGATGTTATTTGTTTACTAGTACAGGCAGTCAGATAATCATCAAAAACCTAGAGGCACACCCTTTGAAGTGTACATAGTTTCTCTTCTAGAACTTCTTTGGGAGAGGCAGTAAAGGAGAATGTTTAAAGGAAAATATTTCAGATAGTTGTCTACATTCCTCTTATTTTTATTCCTGAAAAATAGCAACCAAACTGTTTAGTTTTTATAACTCAACTAATTTTTAATTCGAGGATATTTAGGAAAGGACTTACTTGAATTTTTCCTTTAGATTAACTTTTTTGTTGTTAAATAAAACAAAAGGAAGGTAGAAAGTTTTTATATTTATATATGTTATATATGTGACTATGTCTATATAACATATATAACTGTATTTGAATTCTCACTTGTTATGAATGATTGAGACATTACAGAAAGCTTTGGAGTGAAAAGAAATAGATGAAGCTAATTGTGTCCTCCCCCCACCAATGTCCTTTGTAAATAATGTCTTTGTGGCTTGTGTTGGAGTTTCTCTATAAAATATAGAAGGATTAACTATTTTGTTGTTGTAACTGTGAACTTTGTCCTATGGTTTTGTAAATAAAAATGATAGTCTTCCTTTTTTTTTTTTTTTTTTTTTTTTGTAGTTTATGACTTTTTAATGTTTCTAGCTCTTACCCACCTGGAATTTGTGTGGTTTTTTTTTTTTTTTTAAAGATTTATTTATTTATACAAGTACTGGGTACAGTCAGAAGCGCAGGAGGGTGAGAGAATCCATCAGAGCCAGGGCAGGGAGCAGAACAAGCAGACTGATGTAGTACACTGCTGAGGGGAGCAGTGGGCACAGCAGGAGAAGTCTGGGTGCCATGCGGGACCCTCAGCGGCGGCCGGGGATCAACTGTGCTACAGAGGCTGCAGGCAGCCTCGCAGCCCAGTACTCAACCCACTGTGCCACCAGGGAGGCCCTGGAATTTATTTTTTATGTGTAATAGTAGTAGAGCGGTAATTTAATTTTTATATGGATATTTACATTTCCTGATAGAATATATAGTGTGAAATAATAGCTTGCTATTAAATTACCAATTTTGAGCAAAAAGTTTATTCTGTCCTAAGTATCTGTGTGTTTGTTTTCCATGTACTTTATCCTGTTTAGTGGTGTTTTTGACTGTGTCTGTAATTCCACACTATTGTAGCTTTACAGTATGATGTTTTGTCAGAATAAGTTTCCCTACATTCTTCTTTCATAAAAAATTTTTTTTAAGCCTTCTGAAGTTTTTTCTCTTCTGGTTCAAGGTTGGAATCAGTTTGGATCTTACAGACTTTATAAACTGATTGAGTGGGACTTGCTACCTTCCCATTTTGGGAATACAGTTCTCTCCATTATTTGTGTCTTTTTTTTAATGTCCTTAAGTACAATTAAAAATAACATCGATGAGACATTATTTACAGGTTTGTTTATTATTCGGTGTTTTCCTTTCTCCTTTCCCTTGTTCCTAGTTCATCCTATCTTGCTATTATGCGTGAATTTTTTTTTTAAAGATTTATTTATTTATTTATTTATACAAGCACTAGGGTACAGTCAGAAGCGCGGGAGGGTGAGAGAATTCACCAGAGCCAGAGCGAGGAGCAGAGCAGGCAGACCAACGAAATACACTGCTGAGGGGAGCAGCGGGCGGCAGGAGAGGTCTGAGTGCCATATGGGACCCTTGCCGGCGGCCGGGGATCGAACAGGCGCTGCAGGCAGCTTTGCAGCCAGCGCTCAACCACTGTGCCACCAGGGGAGGCCCTATGCATGAATTTTTTTAAATGACATTTTCTAAAAGGTAACTGTATCTGACCATCTATAATCTGCTAGATTTTAGGCCAACAGGTGTTTCATTTGTAAATAATAAATGGTTTACTGCCTTCTTTCTAATCTTTTATCTTGTTTCATTTCTCTGCATTGGTTAGATGTGAAAAAATGTTGACTAGCAGTAATAGCAGGCATCCTTGTGGCCTTCCTGATTTCAGTGTGACGTTACTTGTAGTCCACTATTGGTTGCTTATACATTTCTGATTTTCTGTTCTTTATAAGAAAGTATTTGTTAGTTCTTAGAAAATATCAAAATAACTATAATTGACAGAAATGTTTAATGCCCTGTTTCCTAAAGAACTTGCTGGTGGGATGTGAGATAACAAAATAGTGTTCCTGATTCATAAAGGTTCTCCAACACAGGTGTTTTCTAAGGAATTCACAATATATAGGTGCCTGTGGGAGATTCTGAAGACTCCTGGTTCTGCAGGATCTCTGAAAAGACCTCCATGGAACACAAGATTTTTCTGAAAGATGCGAGTGGAGTGGAGGTGTCTAGTAGCAGAGACTGAGGCAGAGGGGGGTTTTGAAGTCTGGAAGTCATATTGTCTGAAAGCAGATGGAGCCATATTCTAAGTATTCCTTGAGAATAAATTGGAAGGGTTGAAATTCCTTACTGGTTGTCGGATCCAGAGGCTTTGGGGACTGCACAGGGCAGTGAATCTAGAAATGTCAAGAATCAGATATGAAAGAGGAAGAGGATAGCACACAACACATTTGATGTGATGGTTCAGAATGCTGCTTTCACGTGCTTGGGGATCTGTCTCTATCAGGTTGCTGAAGGCAGGCTTATAGTGTCAGCCAAAGGCTCAGAATATAATCTCAAACCCTTACTTTGCTGAATCATCCTTTCTAGCTGGTAGATTCTATAAACTGGGGATGTTTCCCCTACATATATATTAAATAACAGCATGCATCTGAAAGACAAAGGCCCTAACATGTTTAAATGCAGGGTTTCCCTCAGTGACTCCCGAGTTCCTGTGTGTTCTGTGGGGGCAGCTCAGTGGCCTGCAGAATGGTGAGATTCCAACTGTTCCCCCCCATTTCAACCAGAGCAACTCTGTTTTTAGGCTTATTGGGTTTCTGAGCAAAACGACATTTGAAAATAGTGATTAGCAGCTAAAAAAAAAAAAAAAGAAAAGAAAGCCATCATTGTAATTCATTTCACTAATTTAAATCACATTTGTGCAGTTATATTGATCATGCCTACTAAAGTAGGGACATTTTATATTCCAACTCAGATGCATTTTTCAAGGAAAATTTCCTCACATCCAGGATTTCGAAATGATTTCCTCATCTATTTGGTGGTTTGGGTGTGCAGGCTGTGTAATTGGGTCAATTATACATGTCATATTTCCTTTGATAAATGGCAAGCTACTTGAGGGCCTGCTTTTGTCTTTGTTTTCTGTCTCTACTTCCACCCTCATCCCTGCACACCTCTCACAAAAGTTCAGGGTGTAATTTCTGATTTCCATCTGGACTGCTGAGAATGAGTATCCCTTTCCTGCTTGCTAATGTGAACAAGAAGGCAGACGGGAGAAGCCCAGCAGACTGACTTGTCTCCTGTCTTTCAGCATGCAGGCAAGTTAAGAGAGTCATAAGTTACCTCTGGGACTTGCTGTATTTTACAAAGATCACCAAAAATGAAGTCGTGTTTGCTTGCCAGCACAACCTCTCCCAGTTCCGTGTGGGCTTCATCTAAGGAGCTGAGACCAGCGGATGTGGACTGGGCCCAGATGACTGGTGGTAATGAAGACTATTTCACCAGGGGATTATCAAGTTTTTCTCAGTGTTTAACTACACCCTTCCTGTTCATCAGGGCAAATTCCAGTTTTTTCTGCTTCTTAATTTTCAACTACTCAGCTAATGTTCCATCAACTCAGTTACCGGGGAGAATCCCATTAGCCAAAATTGGTCTGGGAGATCCAGACCACATAAGCATTAGGTTTTTGCCTGCCTGGAATGGCTGCCTTAAAGCAGCTTTGGTAGAAGGAGGCCCCATGATAACTGAGGCTGCCCCTTCAGACTGGACAAACAGCAAAACGTGTCTCTTATATTGCTCAAGTATTTACTAAATAATAAAGTGATTCATCCTTTCCCCCTAGTTCTAATACTCACTACTTTGAAATGAATATTTCCTATGACTTCTGTCTTGCTTTGTATGAACTGTCAAACATCCTGGGGTATAAACCTTTCAACTTTCTGGCCTGTTTCTCAGTCCTTCTTTGGGACTGGATGTAGCTGAATTGCTTACGGAAAGCAGCCAGATAGCTTTGTGTCCCAGCAAGGAGTGCCATTCCCGCCTGGAGGCAACCAGGGGCTGTGTGCACAGCCTGGGAGTGTTCCCCTGGGCTCCCAGGGCTCTTTCTAGAGTGTAAAAACGATTTGCTTTTCCATTTGTACAAAATGTCCCTGCTTCCCACTCTTCCCATACAGAGTGGGAAATGAAAAAGACATTTTATACAAGAAGAAAAGAACTAGCAAGCCTCATTCATAGAAATCAGTTTCTGACTGCACTGTGCATTGAAGCTTCATCAGATCCATGTTATTTTTGAGTGGCGGGAATAATAGGGCTTATACCTAATCAAGGAAAAGAATTCCAAACAAAAGCCGGGTGGGGTTTCCTGGGCAGGAGTGTGATACTATAATAAATGGCAAGCAGAATTCTGCAGTCCAATCTCTGGTCTGATTACAGGAATTATAGCAAGGGCCCTGTTTTCAAAGGAATGTAACACACCCCACTGAGGCCCCTCCTCATAGGGTGTGTCCATGTTTCCTGAAGCGTCCTTAACAGTTAATGCTTTCACCAGAAGAGCAGAGATCCTTGTGTGGAATAATTGTGGTGCCTTCATTAAGGTCTCTGCCATGGGACCATTTACAGGTGAGTTTACCTTATGTTAAAGTCCTTTAGGAGTCCTCTGGCAAAATTCTCTGCCCTTCTGCATTACTCAACACAAAGTGCATGCAGAGTTCTGACAATCCAGTAACAACTGCCAAAATTTCCAAGCACTAGTGAGCCAGGCACTTTATATGGGTAGAGGGAAATGGTTAGATCAAGTCTCTTCTTGCAAAAGGGACATCATTCTCTGACCATGCCGGATGACCTGTTGTTCTCCTCCATCATCAGACCATCTCTCTTGCCTCATCTCCTTTTCAGAATATTCCGTGGCCCCTGAGCTCAGCCTTTCTGATCCACTTGAGGTTTCCCTGAAAATGCCAGATCCTGTCCCCTCAGAAACTCTGTCTCCGATCCTCTCTCTCTCTGGCAGTATTACATCCCTCTGTTAGGGGGAAATGATGTCCTGGGCTGCCCTATAACACCTCCCCTAATACTCTTTTCTCCCTACACTTTACCATCTTCAGATTTAAACAGTATTTCCTTTGAGAAGCTGCTCATCCCTCCTGTCCACCCTCCATCTCTGTTAGATACCGTGGAAACTATGCCCACTGTTTTAGCTCTTGGTGCTTACTCTTAGATGATGGCTTTGCTTTTCTTTTTAACTTAAAAGCTCCTTGAGGCCAAGCTCTGTGTCTTACACATCTTCAGATTCCTGAAACCCAGCACATATGAGGTATAGCTGAATGGATTAGGGAAATTATCTCCTCTTTTAAATTATTACAATTTTATTTTTCTCTGGAGCCAGTTTATGTCCCATATCAGGGAAATATGTTTCTCCTATACCCTTGTCTATTTATGATCTTAAGGAGTTTTTCCCTAGATCATTTGGTTTGTTATTACCTGTGTATTTTGCTGCCTTATATCCTGCTTAACTTTAGGATGCCAGGAGCACAGTAACTGTGCAGCAAGGGGTTGCTGTCATAGTCACCTGACTCCTGATGTCTGTGGGTTGTGGCCTCACTTTTCAGTTTGGATTTGTGGTCACAGCAGAATGGTGAGGGTAAAATGCAGTCCCCTACCTGTCTCCATATCTTTCTCTGCTCCTTCCTGTCTTGCCTCTTCCATTCTTCCTGAAGTGCTGGCATTCGTTTAACATATTTCTTTTCATTACACTTCTTACACCTTATTCCCCATTGCCATTGCCTCTCTCCTGTGTTAGGCACGGTGGCTGTCACAGAGTCGGTTCAAATGGGAAGGTTTCTGTGATTCCTTCAGCTTCCCCAGCTAGGGCCTCCCAGAACACATCGGATGAACCATCCCCCCATGTGTACACTATTTTATTGTGCTTGTTTCTGGGCCTTCTCCTACTGGGTGGGATAGTTGAAGGGGAAGAGAGTGGTTTCATGGCATACACACCTGCCTTCCTTTATTCTATATTCCCTGGGCCTAGTCCAGTGCCAGGCATGCAGTTCCTATTAGTTGAGCCAATAAATTAGTTCTAAGGGGTGTGGAAAAAAATAATAGATTGTGTATCCTCAATGGTGGTGTTCTGAATTTTTTTTTAAAGGATTTATTTATTTATTTATACAAGCACTGGGTACAGTCAGAAGTGCGGGAGGGTAAGAGAATTCACCAGAGCCATAGCGGGGAGCAGAACAGGCAGACTGACGAAATACACTGCTGAGGGGAGCAGTGGGCACAGCAGGAGAGGTCTGCGTGCCCATGTGGGACCCTCGCTGGCTGCCAGGGATTGAATCAGCCCTGCAGAGGCTGCTGGCAGCTTCGCAGCCCAGTGCTCCAAACACTGCGCCACTGGGGAGTCCTGGTAGTGTTCTGAATTTTAAAATTATTGCACATGTCTTAATATTACCAATAGTTGAGATGACTGCAGTGCATGTCCTGTTTTACAGAGGAGGATGGAGAATCAAAGAGGCCCAGAGACCAAAACCACACAGCTTGTATGAGGCAAGATGGTGACTCAGACTTGGGCCCTCAGAAGCCTTGTCTGGTGGCTGTCCCATGTAAGAGAGATTGGTTGAAAGTCATATCCTGGTTTCCTTGTAGGGCTGAGGAGCTGGTCTTACAGGCAGCAGGAAGGACATTCAGAATCATTACTGGGAGGATCTGAGTTGGCCTCTCCCCAGTCTAGTGGCAACCCTGATTTCATTCTGCAGACAAGGATGATTTTAGACATGGATGAGAAAGTTTTGTCTCTCCTACAGATGACTGTGGCAAGGTTAGTTGCTTCCTGGGTTATTTAGACCTTATAGATTTTCTTACAAATTATTCTTTGGTGACTTTTCCTGGACATGTTAATTCTCTCATGTCTGCATTCCTTGCATTGACACACATTCCCAGAAATGCTTATAAATAACCCTTTATCACCTTAGCAGTTAGCCCCAAGGAGGAGAGGTATATCTCAGAGCTGCTAATTTGTGTGTGTCTACTTGCTAGAGATTCACCAGCAACAGTCCCAGACAAGCTGCTAATAAGTGTTATAACATGGTGGTCTCTATGCTGCATGCTGTGTGGCGTTTCAGCTAACACCCAGGGCATAAACACCCCCTTGATGTGGCCTTTCTTGATCATCAGGGGTGAATAAAGGTCATATATATTCTGAGATGTGTTTACAATATTCTTTGTGTATAGTAAAACTGTCAGTAGTTTGGAAGAAGGGAAAGTCACCTATCTTAGAAAATTACAGAGGATACTTGAAAATATTAAAGTATATTATAATAAATTGCACTACAGTGACAGTTGATATGCCTAAAGGAGCTTTTTGAAGTATCATCTATGACACAAATTTAAGACATTATTGCCCAATAGAGGGCTTAGGAGGTTTATGCTATCAGATATTTAAGAGCAACAATTAACATTCAACTTCTTAAGTGTGTCTAGATTGCTTCAGGGGCACTCTGTAAGACTATTTGGACCCTGCAGTTCCTTACATAGCCATGTGTTAATCTGAATGAACTTGAATCTGTTTTGGTTATCCTTGCTTTTCCCCAGGAGACCCTCTCCCAGTGGGTATGTCTAGAGTTATCGCACGTAATAAATCACTAAAACCACCTTCCTACTTTTCAAATCAGAAGAATGGGGGTGTCTGTTATATGCAGTAGTGCTGGCTGGCTTTCAAAGAGTAGTAAAATGTATTTCCTACCCTCAAGGAGTTTTTAGTTCATTACAGAGGATGGACAAACTGGGTCTTGTCCCCTGCATGCTATTGTCAAGGCCTTGGCTTTGGGAACAGATCATGTTGCCATTTCTGAACTGTGGGAATAAGTGTGTTGCTTAACCTTTTAAAATCTCATTTCTTCATCTGCAAAGTGGGGATGATACCCCTTAGAGTTACTGTGAAGAAAAGTGAGATAACACGTGTAAACTCAAATATAAGTGTTGGTTGTTTATCTAATGTGGCTGCTGCTGATTTTTTTAAGAACTAAAACATATCATGGCAAATGTTATGTTAGATCCAGTATACATGTCATGTTTTATGAAAGGCAGGTGTGAATAGTTAACTGCTGTGGGGTAGCTGGGGAGAGGAGAGGCTAGTGGTTGGGAGAAACATTAGGATGGAGGCTACAGTGATCCTTCATTCCTTCAAAAAACATCAGTTGAGCCCTTAGGATGTGCCACAGACTGTGCAAGACACTGGGGTTACAGGATGACTCAAAGTGGATCCCTGGAGCCTTTAAACCAATGGTAGAAAGAAGGAAAACACTATGAGTATGTGGAAAACACTGCAGTGGAGGGTAGGAGGCAGATGCTAGGAATGTTGAGGAATGAAATGTGTCCAGAAGGCAGGGTGCATGGAGTGGAGGGGAGGTGATTATGAAGGGATGAAAGTGCATATTTGTTAAAGGCCTGTTATGTTTTGTTTTGAAGAGCTATTGCAGCAATGGGCCCTCATTTAAAAAAAAATGACATTCATTTTTTTCTCTCTAATTATAATAAATATTCCTTGTAGAAAAATGTATAACAAATAAAAAGAGAAACACTCCCTTCCTCTCAACTCTCAGAAATGAACCCAACACTCAGGAAAAATTTATATTTTGACTTAACCTCTTATCAGATTGCCCCTTCCCAGTTATGGGGTTGCTTGAATCCTGAGTTGACATAGTTGTGGTCATGCAATAAGTACAATTTTGCTTTCTGTTTTTTCCACTTGTTATAGAACAAGCATCTTTTCCAATTCTCATAAACAGTGTTTTTCCGGCCGTTTAATATCCAATTGAGAGCAGGAAACACAGTTATCTTAATTAGCTCCTTATTTTGGATCACTGAGTTGCTTCTAAGTTCTTATCAACATAAAGAATGATTATTGAGTATCTTTATATGTGAAAGCATGTCTGCGTCTAAGATTATTCCCTGATGGTGTGTCTCCATCACTGTGATTACTGGTTCCAGGGACAGGGCATTTTAAAGACATTTGAAATATATTTGTCAAAGTATTTTCCTAAAAAAGGCACTGACTGAAATGGTCCTGATCCTGTTTGTGTCAGAAAGAGACTCCTGGAGTCATGGTGTGGGTGAATTTGAGTAGGAAGTTGGAGTCAGACAAAACAAAACAAAAACAAATTCTTTAACTCTAAGAACAAAATGGTGGTTCCCACAGGAGACGGGAGAAGGGGGGGCAGGTAAATGAGGTAAAGGGGGTTAATTGTATGGTGGAGTGTAAAAACTAGATTTTTGGTGGCCATCACGATGTAATATATACAGACGTTGAGATATAATGCTGTACACCAGAAACCTAAATAATGTTTTAAAACATTGTTACTTCGGTAAAGATATTTAAAAAGAAATAACCTTGGGCCTCCCCAGTGGCGCAGTGGTTGAACGCTGGGTTGCAAAGCTTCCCACAGCCTCTGCAGCGCGGGTTCGATCCCCGGCCACTGGGCGAGGGTCCCACATGGCGTGCAGACCTCTCCTGCCACCTGCTGCTCCCCTCAGCAGTGTACTTCGGTCCTTCTGCCTGTTCTGTTCCCCGCTTTGGCTCTGGTGAATTCTCTCACCCTCCCGTGCTTCTGACTGTACCCAGTGCTTGTATAAATAAATAAATAAATGTTTAAAAAAAAAAAAAAGAAATAACCTTGTAGTTAATACAGCCCATAAGTCCTTGCAGAGGGGGTTGGCATTTCAGAAAATGCCATTGAATGCCAATGAGAGGTCATTGCTTGAATGTGAGATGCCTGCCTTTATGGGAGATCAGTAACTTTGTCCAGAGATGTAGCTGAACCAGGCACTTGATGTGGACCTCTGGAATTTCCGTTGGTTCTCTGTAGATATTGTGATGTAATTTTTTGCTTAGATGTCCATTCTTTTGAATTCTATGAGCTATTGACCCAGGGTGTTAGCTTTTTTATGTGTCTAATTAAACTCCTGTAAAGAATGAGGGTCAAGGATGGGGCTAGGCTGCAGCTGATTTGGGCAACAAATGGCCCTTGTAGCATTGAAGCTGAGGTGGGCTGCCCTGGCAGGGAATGGAACTGATGAATTTCCTGGCCCACAGTGAGCCAGGATTGAGTATGGGCTGGGGGCTTATCTCTGGGGCTCGGTCATGTTTTGGCTTTTCTACCCACTAGCTGAGTGACCTACAGTGGACTGCTCAAGCTGTCCATGCTCCATTCTTCTCTGGAGGCATATCAGCAGGACAGTCTCTGTTAGGTGTAACAATGCACAAGGTTTTCTTAGGTCTGCATAGGCAGCAATTCAAGAAGAAGTCACAGTAATGATGAAATCAAAACTTAGAATGATTCCTTGCTCCTTAATGTTGTTGAAAGCACAATGCTTAGCCTGTGGGACATGCTTAGTAAACGTCAGCAAAGATGGTTGATGATAGCCTCTTGTCTGAGGGTCCACAGGCCTCTGCTTTTCTCAAGACTCTTTGGGAAATGATTGGGTTTTTTTTTTTTTTTGGGGGGGGGGGGTTGTTACCTTCTCACAGACTGAGACACTCCCAGTCCTTTGGGAAGCGTCTTGAACTGAGCTTTTAGAGCAGGGCATAGACACTCTCCACCCCTTCCCTCCCTTCTGATCACCATCCAAACCTAGTCTTTGGTGCCCCTAGCAGCTGCAGGAAGGAGCACCTGGAGATGCCCAGCTGCACCCTGGACTGGCTGTTCTGGGGTGCAGGTATGGTGTTAGACCCTGTAATACTTAGGGCTACCTTAACCCATTACCACAAACCTGGTGGCTTATTTAGGGGAGAAAAAATAAAATTTTCCTTCAGAGTTCTTAGCTGAGATCCCTTATCATAAAAGAAATATAAACAACAGAAAAAAAGTTTATTAACATATTCCTCATGGATGCATAGGCTATATCACAGTAAAAGTGAGTAACTCAGAGAGGTGGCTTTAGAATTTAGGCTTAAATATCATCTTCGAAGGGAAAGGTGAGGGGTAGGGGGGTATAGACTTATTAGGGAACAGTTAAGTGATCTTTAGGTACCGTGAATGGACCCTCAGAAGAATAGATGGGTCATAGGATAGTCCCTGACTGGTTTTGCCTGGGTGTGGTATTGACTTCAGTTCTCTTTTCCTGTGATGAGTCAATCTTCCCTGGTTGATGAAACTCCCTGGGATGGGGTTTATACAACTGAGTTCCTTTTGGAAGACTTATCTTTAAACACATAAAGGGAGTTCACAGAAAGCCTCTCCCTGCATGTGTGGTGTTTACTTCCCCATAGGTCAAAATAATATTTATACCAAGGCAGCATATTTTGGGGTGGCATAATTTGCTACCATTCTTTCACAACAGAAATTTATTCTCACATAGTCTAGAGGTCAGAAGTCTAAAATCAGGGTGTCTGTTGAGCCATGTTCCCTCTGAAGGGGAGCATTCCCTCCTAGGGGAGGCTCTTTCCTGACTCTCCCAGCTTGTGGTGGTTCCAGGCATTCTTTACTTTGTAGCTATTCACCTCATACATACATGTTTGTCCATATTTGGTTTTCTGTTTTCCGCTTTTTGTTTTCTCTGGCTGGTATAGACACACTTCTCATCAGGTTTGGGGCCCATCTGTGTAATCCAAGTTATTTCCTCAATGTCTTTAACTGAGTGATGTCTGCAAAGATGCTGTTTTTCCAAATTAAGCCACGCTCAATTTTCCAGAGATTGAGATGTGGGCATATCTTTTTTCTTTTTTGGGAGGGCTGGGGAGGTAGCAGTTCAGCATTCAACCTCTATAGGCCAGAGGTTGGGTGTGTGAAATGAGGATTGGTTCTCACATTGCCTCTGTGCCCCCAAAGACATGGCATGTGGGGCAGGCATCCCTAGCCTGACTTTCTTGGTCTAGTGCCTTGAATCCTTTCAAGGAGGAATCAGGGAGATTGAGAAAGTTCCCCCCAGAGATGACATTAGCCCAAGCATTTGATGCCCACATTGCCAGGACATCAGGATTCTCAGGCACGCTTTGATGCCCCAACTTTATTGAAGGGACGACTCACCTGTGAGGTTGGTGCAGTCTTGAGTCAAAAGTCTCTTTGCTCCTCTGCAAAATGGTGAACTTGGTAGTAATTGTGTCCACAGTTGAATTCTTTTTCAGCAAAGGGGAATGACTGTGAAAAACAGCTCTATGGCAATGGAGAGGCATTTTGAGATTGTGTTGATAGGCACAGCAGAATTTCAGTTACTGGATTATCCATGGTACAAGTGCTCTACATATGTGAATGTAAACAGTAACATTCAAATGAGAAGCCACTGATCATTGTAAAGATCAGTTGTGGGTTAGATTTCAGGGTTAATAATCAAGCTAAAGATAGTCTCTCCTGGCTTTAAAACTACAGTTGATGGGGCAATAATTACGTGGGAGTTTGTTTTCCTTTCGCTGCCTGTAGGTCAAAGCACTGTTGAATCCTTTGGTGATAATTGTTGTCTCTCTTTCTTCTTCCCTCCTTTTCCCATCCATGTGGTTTCCTAATGACACTACCCTTCTTTTTCCTCCTCTCATAGCTCTTTGGTGGTGTTGAAAATGCTAACAGGATGGCCCCAATGGTAGGAAGTTGTTTCTAATGTGGTTTCAAAGTGGTTCCATCTGAAAACTTAGGTGGTTTTTTAGAAATTGGTCTTCTTGGACCACATTCCCCTTGCCATCCTTGGGAAAGGGTGCCAAACTGTTCCTTGGCTCCATTCCAAGTGTGTCAACAGCCAGTTGGCTACCAGTTTACCAAGAGCAGAATAATCTTGAGTAAACATGGCCGTTGGAAAAGAGCAAATGTTTGTCTTGGCAGTTACAGTCTCTCGAGTGTCTGGTCCCTCTTGTTAGTGGACAAAATAGCTATACCAGAGGGCATGGCGTCAGATGCACATCTGTTCAAGAATATTGGTAGAATATGTAAATAAAGGACTATAAAAGATAGCGTTATTTCTTTCACTTACTCTCCCTCCCTCTCTCAAGACCAAGGCTTACCATTCCCATATCCCTTTATTTTATATAAGCCAGGACTTCTCAACTTCTGCCAGTTGACATTCAGATCAGGTAATTTTTTGTCCTGTACATTGGAGGATGCTGACAGCATTCTTGGCCTCTAGCCATCAGATGCCAACTGCACCCCTCCCAGGTTGTGGCAACCAAAAATGTCTCCAGACAATGCTAGAAGTTCCCGGTGGGAGGTAGGGGGCAAAATCACCCTGATTGAGAACCACCATTCTCCCCAAAGTGTTAGCCAGCAAGACCCTCTGAGTTGGGTAATGGAAGGGTATGCATGTGTGTTTGGGTCTCATAAAATTGATTCAAAGTCCTTGAGATTCACCTTATACCCCAACTGTGTTAAATGTGGCTACAATGTAGGTCTCATAGAAGTGAGGGCAAAGGGTGATTATGAAGTCAACATTTTTGGCTTTGAACTTTGAGAGCACGTATTAGCTATTCTCCTTCGCAGGCTTATTGCTATTCCTCTGGTGGTTTTAAAATGAGGATTCCAGTCACACTGAGGGTGCTGGGGAGATGGGTCTGACATTTGGCATCTTTCTGTTGCTTGATTCCTCAGCTGGGCAGCAAAGCATGACAGGAGTCTATTGCCTATCATGCCTGTGAATCAGTCAAACTCACTTCATGTCACCCGAAGGGAAGGTGCTGAACTTGGATGTCAAGGTGATACACAGTTTCTGCACATGTAGTTCCTGGGCTTTCTCAAGCGTGACTGCACAGTCAGCTACTCCAGCTTCTTAAGAAAACTTAAAAGACTGTCCCTATAGAGTTGTTGGTTTACCTTTAAGCCTTAGTGTTTTTGTCACTTAAACACAGTTTCATAGTTTTGAGTTTTTGTAGTAAGTTCATACTAACACAATTAGTGTAAAAAACAGTGTACTTTACCTTTCTATGTTGCTTTCTACTTACTTGTTTGGATTTTTAACTGGAAATTACACTTATCTCTAGAAATAGAAAGGATAGCCTGAGCCCTCCTGTACCTATCAGCCAGCCTTAGTGGTTAATTCATACATGCCCCCTTTGTTTCATCAAACCCCCTTCCTTTTCCACTTGGTTATTTTGAAATAAATCTTCAATATCCCACCATTTCATGTCTGTATGTGTCAGTATGCAACTCTAAAAGACTGTGGGCTCTTTTCTGAAATACAAGTATTATCATGTCTAGAAATAAAAAGAACATTACACCTGAAGATGGCTTAACGTTTGATAGCCATTGCATTTGGTTGATAAATCACTTACTTTACCCCTCTTCCTTTGATCACCACACTCAAGGGCAGGGCAAACATTGGCAGCCATCTCTTACTCTCTGTGTGTCTAAGATGTTGAAATGTGGAGGTGCTGCATCTATTCCCTGGCACCTGGTAGGGACATAATAAGCACCTGCTTTTTTTCTCGTCAGTCTACGTTCTCTGGCTTGGACCTGAACATAGTTGTTTTTTCAAGAGAAATGCTCTGCTAGCTGCCGCTTCCCACATACCTGCCCTTAGGTGAACTGCTCTCAGTCCTTCCACCCCAGAGATAAAGCCTTTATAGCTTGTTTGTAGCCAAACTTGTCCACGCCTGTGCATGTGGCAGCAGTTGGAGGTCTTCGAGTATGTGCAAATGCATACACTGTACTGGCCAAGCATTCTGTCAGTGCCAGCTCTGAGCATGGAGGCTGCTCCCAGCATTTCCAGGTCACTTTCCTGAGTCACTCTTGCCTTGATGATCCTCTCCATGGCCCTGCTCCCTCTCCCACCCCATGGTCCCTGTCGGAACCTCCTTCACAGCACCTGGTTTTCATAAAGAATGCTCCCCCTTTCCATCTCTTGTGGAAAAAGTTCTCTGAGGTGCCACCTGCCTGATTTCCCTCCTCTCTTCCTACTGATGTGCAGCCTGAGGAAAGAGCGCTGGGGCAGATGAACTACACCTTCCCACTCCCTCACAGCATCTCCTTTCCCCAGGTATCCCCTTCCTCCAATCTTAAGCAGCAAAATCCACCCTCCCCGTAATCCTGAGGGAGGTGAGAACACTGAGACTTAAAGGGCAAGTAGCTGCCAAGCTTCTCTAACATCTGGATAGGGCACAGCTGCCAGACAGACCCAGGCCCCTAACCTGTGCTGGAGGCAGTAGGGAGGACCTTCCTGGGAACCCAGTAGGTGGTGCTCCATGCTGAAGGAGTTAATGTAACTCAGTGATCACCAGTATGGGTGGCTGAAGAAAGTTAAGTTACTAAGACTATTGTGGGGCCATCACACCTCGATTGTGAATTCTTCCCACCTCGATTGTGAATTCTTCAGGGCTGCCTCTTCATTTTTCTGCTCTTGGGGCACTTTGTGCTCAGTTGGTGCTAATGGGCTACTTACTTACATAGAAATGCTCAGCTGTCAGCCTCAACTTGAAAAAATACAATTGTTTCATTTCTCTCTGTGTGTATAATGAAGCGTAACATTTTTGCTAACCTGAAGTTGGTATATATTTTATTATTCTGAAATCAGGACTCATCCACATTGTAGCATATCACACCATAGTTCATAATCCATGGCATTTCATAATAGAAGAAAATTGACATTGTGGATACAAAGTAGAAAAGTGTTATAGATTGTAATTCTGACTCTCATGGCAAGAGTTCTGCTTTGGGCACCCTCTTCTAGGTGGAGTTTTCTGTCTTCCTAAAAATATAGCATTGTAGCTCCCGTTGCTCTCCTTACTTTCTGCTGCAAATGCAGAGTAAGATGACTAGAAAACTGAGGCTTCTGATGAGTTGATACAGAGCAGTGTTTCTGGTTTTGTTTTGTTTTTTTAAAAATCATCCAGAGGTCTATTTTCTTTTTTTTCACACCTACCATGCCATAAATTCCTAGGGAATGGGCTCCAGCAGCTCCTTTCCATCCGTTCTTACAAAGTGTGGTTCTCTGTGTGGGGCAGGCTGGCGCTTCAGCTGATCCAAGGTACATTTCTCTTTGGCTTCTTCTCTTTTCTGATCATTTTCTCTCTCCCATTTCAGGGAGCTATCTCAGTTCTTAGAGTGCTTAATATGCTTAATATGAACATTAATCCTCTGGCAAGAACCTTGCCCTCGTCTGCTTACAACAACGTCAGCTGCATGTGCTGGGTAACAGTGCAGACATTTCCAGTGTTGCCATGGTAATGTGAGGGGTACTTCTGCTTGAACAGCGCCCATCCCCTTGATGTCTACACTATCACCTTTCTTGAAGATTCGCATGTACGTGGCCAAAGGAACAACTCCATGTTTCAAAAATGCCTAGAGAACATGGAACTGTCTCATGGCTTCTTCAATTTGTGTTGGTCAATTTGGTGAATTCCTGGAAGATGGCGGTTCCCACCAAAAGTAGATCAGTACTTCTGAAAGGAAGGACCATTTCTTTGATTTGTTATCTGTTTTGGGCTGACATCCTTTTGTAAAATTCAATAAAACATTTATTAGGAAAAAAGCTTATTAAATATATGCACTTTTGAACTTAATTTCTCTCTATATTTTTTTAAAGATTTATTTATTTATTTATACAAGTACTGGGTACAGTTAGAAGCACGGGAGGGTGAGAGAATTAACCAGAGCGGGGAGCAGAACAGGCAGAAGGACTGAAGTATACTGCTGAGGGGAGCAGCAGGCGGCAGAAGAGGTCTGCGCACCATGTGGGACCCTCGCCCCGTGGCCGGGGATCGAACTGGCGTTGCAGAGACTGCAGGCAGCTTCGCAACCCAGCGCTCAACCGCTGTGCCACTGGGGAGGCCCTTAATTTCTATATTTTTAACTGGTGTGTTTTTTCAATAATTTTTTTATTGATTTAACATTGGATGATAATACTGTGCAAATTTTGGGAGTACAGCTTCATGCCTCAATAAACACGTTTTAAAAAATTAAATTCATCTAACAAGTTATGTTGTCAAATTGTTATAAAAGTTCTGAAATGTTTACTCTCAATTTCTGTATTGTGGGCAAGTCACAAATTGGTTATTGGCTGATCCTCCTTTTGGGTAGCATTAGCTCAGATAATTGAAGGTTTAACTTAGATCATCAGTTTCTATAGAGTCACTTTTTTTTTTTTAACTTAGTCCAGCTTTTTTGACCCCAGATCAGAAAACTGTGCTGGTTTTTTTGTTTTTTTGTTTTTTGTTGTTGTGATTGTTGTTCTTTTAACCTGGGAAGTACTCTGAAGTCTGCTGACTTTCAGAGGTTAGGTGTAATATTTGTTTGATCGGCATTCAAATCCACACTTAATCAGTTATTTATTATTTCACCTTTTGAAACTAAGAGAAGGTAGGTGAGTAGTTCTTTTGGCTTATGGAAAATGCCCAGTGCTTTCTTTTCTTGTGATAGAAATGTGGGTTTGAATGTTTTCCCAGCTGCATCGAGTGAAATTCTAGTACACTAAGGTCACAACAACCAGAAGAAATTTCATCATACTCTGTGAGATAAGTATGAATTAGGAATTACTTTTAAAATAGTAGTTAAATGTTTTGACTCTCACACTGAATGGATTCTATCTAATGATTATATGATATTTCATGCTCAAGGTAGCTGTGATTATCTTTTAGAACACTTAGATGTTTAAACTTATTGGGAATTGGCAGGAAACATTAGGGGAAGTAAACAAAAATTTTTAAAAAGAAGTCCAAGAGAACTTTAGCTTTAGGATTGTATTCACATAACATTAGTTAAGGGCTGACGTGAAACATTTAGACTGTTATGAACAGGAACAGGAATCTAGAGACATACTCTACTAGAAACATACAAGATACATATAATTTTAAATTCTCTCATAGTCAGATTTTTAAAAGGTGAAATTAATAATATATTTTCATTAATCCAGTGTATCCAGAATATTAACATTTCAAGATATAATGAAGTATTTTACATTATTTTTGGTAATCTTAAGAATTTAAATGGTAAATGGTAAATTTAAATTTAAATGGTAAATCTTAAGAATTTACTGTGTACTTGCTACTCACTGCACATCTCAGTTTGGATTAGGCACATTAGAAGTGTTCATCAGCCACCTATGGCTGGTTGCTATAATATTGGCTAGTGCAGATATAGAGCATCAAAGTCCATGGTGGGGTCAGTAATTGGCACAATTACCTGAGTAGGCTTATACTTGAATGATGATTTGATTCAAAATAATCCTTAATTGATTTCACTGTTACCTTAGTGGGAACAGCATTGGACTCCCTGGGCAGTTGTCTCTCCCTAAAGGCCTTTGGCTGCCTACCCTGGTGATTTTTAGCAGGTCAGTGTTGTGGGTGGATTCTGATCTCACCCAAGAGCTGGGAGTGTGCAAATTAATCTTACTTGTTCCAGAAGGCAGATCCCAGGAACGAAAGTCAAGCTTGATATATTTTTGCTTTTTTATTTCAAGAGATAGGATGGGGAAAAAATTAAAATACAAGGGTAATATGAAGGAAACTTGTTCCTGGAGGGGACATACTATTGAATATATAATTGTTACGCTTTTGATAAAGAGCCAGTCAAAGTGAGATTACCCTGGGTGGTGATGCTGGTCCTACAAATGATGGACAGAAAAATCTTTTTTTTTTTTTAAAGATTTATTTATTTTTATTTATACAAGCACTGGGTACAGTCAGAAGCGCGGGAGGGTGAGAGAATTCACCAGAGCCAGAGCGGGGAGCAGAGCAGGCAGAAGGACCGAAGTACACTGCTGAGGGGAGCAGCGGGTGGCAGGAGAGGTCTGCGCGCCATGTGGGACCCTCCTCTGGTGGCCGGGGAGCAGCTGGGGATCGAACCAGCGCTGCAGAGGCTGCGGGCAGCTTCGCAACCCAGCACTCAATCGCTGCTCCACCGGGGAGGCCCCTGACAGAAAAATCTTAAGGGGAATTAGAAAGTCATAGCTATGCCCAAGAAGGTGAGCTGGGCACACAGAGCCCTCAATCTAGGTTTCCTCCTTGGGAGAAGAGGTGTGGGCCCTGAGGCATATCAGCAGACATAAATGACCTGCTGAAGGTGTCTTAGGTTGCCAATGTCTTGCTTTGTGCAACTGGGAACAGAGAAGGAGATGTTTGTGATAACTTTGTGATAAACATACAAGTGTTGTTTTCTTTATGAGGGAAAATAACTACTATGCATTTTCTGATTTAAAGTATTTACATGTAAGTGTTATGAGATTTGGTATTAGCTTCAAATTGATCTCCAGTAAGGGCTGGGAAGGGGGCTGAGGGTCTGGATAAGACTGGTTCTTAGTTGATAATTGTTGATAAGTGCTTAGAAGTTCACTATAACATTCTTTTTATTTCATATACATTTGACTTTCTAATATCCTTGGGTGAATACAGGGATGGTGTGACTCCATATCCTGCTTTCACAGAGGTTTTATTCTAGTGACAGAGCCCAGAGACCACACATGGGGAGAGAGCAAAGTTGGAATTCATTGCATGTGTGTTTTATACAACACGGTATAACGAACAAATTCTGCAGAGAAATCTACAAGATTTTGTGAAAATGCAGAGAACGGCAAATGTAGGGAAACCACCGAGGAAGGAAGGCAGCTTGGGGAAGGGGGGTACTTGGGGTGATAGATCAAGGACAGGAAGGAAGAGACATATGGCTAAGGAGAATTTTTGAAATGTTTTGAAAGGAAGAAGTTCATTGACAAAAGAACTGTTTGTTGGGGGGTTGTTTTACTTTTAAGTGAAATGTAGCATAACGAATATGCAAAGAAACTCTGGCCAGATGCCTGGACAGAGGGAAGAGAAAAGGGATTTTTGCCTTTTGGAAAATATTTCAGGTGGCAATTTATGAAGACCAGATTGTACATGGTAAGAGATATTAGGGCAGTAAAATTACTTTTGAAACATCAATTATGAGCGATACAATAGCTGCTAATCAAAATTGAATGGTGACAGGTTCTTATTTATAAGTGTCCCTGATTGCTACATATATATATATACCCAAGGACATAATTTGTTTTTGATTAGTCACACCATCCCTCCAAATGACCTTATGTTCTTGCTTGTGGTCTCTATGTTAGATTGTCAAGCAGCTGATGAAATTTCATGGTCCACCTTGAGTCTGCCCGTTGCTTTATGCCATCATGTGCTAACTTAGAGTGTCCAGGCAGCCGAGCTCTGAGGGCTGGAGGAATGAGCCATTAGGGGTGTTCCTGGGAGTTGAGCATGTCCTCTCAATAGGATGCCCATTCCTTCTTCTGGCTATCACCCTGGACATTACAGTTGCTGGATTTTACAACTGTTGTATGGAATTACAGTTGTATGGAATTACATACAACTGTAATTCCATTACAGTTACTGAATTTTCCATTGCTAAGGAAAGCCAAATTCTCTTCCTGTCCATAGCTTGGGTCTTTTCACTATAGAAGCAGTTCTCCAGGTGCTAATGAGGAGGAATAAATGCCAGATTAAAGGCTCAGGAGGCAGTGAGAATAATAGTGGAGGAGGATGCAGGTTTTCAGGCTCATTTCCAACAGATTGGAGCGCTGCTTGGGCAGCCCTCTTTCAACCTGACCACTTGACTATATTCAAGCGAGATCTAGCTGGCCAGGAGGACCCTGGAGACTCTATCGTGGCTCCTGGGGCGATGTTACTTGTCGCTCTAACCCTTTCCCTAGGCCTCTCCCTGCAATGTTGAGAGCCTTCATAAGATTTTCCCTGGCTTCCGTGGGCAGGAATTATTTACAGCCCTGTCCTTCACCTCTTTCTCTTTGCTTGGTGGGTTTTTTTTTTTTTTAATTCAACAATTTTACTTTTATTCATAGAGTTTATTCCTTAAACACATTTTAGGTCCATAGCAAAAGCAGAGCAGAAAGTACAGATAATTCCCATATATGTGCTCATTACACATACACAGCCTCCCCAATTTTGAACACCACCAAAGAGGTGCATTTGTTACAGTTGGTGAACCTGCATCAACGCAGCATAATCGCCCAAAGTCTACAGTTTACATTAGGGTTCACATTTGATATTGCACATTCTATGGATTTTAATAAAAGTCTGAGTACACAATACAGGGCAGTTTCACCAGCCTAATATCCTTCCTTACACCCTCTGGCAACCACTGATCTTTTGTCTCCATAGTGTTCCCTTTTCCAGATTCATTTGATTAGAATGCAGGTAGCCTTTCAGATTGGTTTTTCACTCAGTAATTTGCATGTAATCTTCTTACTTGTCTTTTTGTGGCCCAATCATTTATTTCTTTTTAGTGAAGAATAGTAGTCCACTATTGGATGTATGTTCTCTCTCCGTACTGCGGCCTCTCATGCCCTATCTTTTCCCAAAGAAATGCTCAGATAGTTGATGAATGACACTTACCTGTGTCACCTTCCACTGTGATGCCTTGTGTGACTGAGCTCTCCCACAGGGTCCAATTTTGAAGGGAGTGAGTGAGAACAGACAAATGTATTTTGGGGGACTAGCTTTATAAAGGGGAATCTTTTTCATCTCATTGTACTTCATAAAGCCCTTGTTTGCTTTGGGGTGGGAAAGAAGGCATATATATGAAATGGTGTATTTCCCTAATTGACAATAGGCTAATGGGAGAGAAGCTTAAAGTTAATTAGATTTGAAGAATAATTGGTCAATACCTGGCACCGAGAAAGATAAAGGGGACATATTAGCAGGATCCTTGACCTTGAAGCACTCGAGAGGATGATCAGAAAATCAGGCAACCCCTTCTCTTCAGTGTGTGCATGCATGTGTACACACACAACCCCAGTCTGATTCTGCTCTGTACCCAGCTTCTTGTACCCTACTCCCACCCACAGTGTCTTGGAGTTACTATTTTTACTATATTTGCTACTTCTTCAGACATTTATCAAGCATTCAGTGTATATTAGTGACTGTGCTCTCGACTGAGACTAGAACGATGAGAAGCCACAATACTGTGATCTAGGAACTCACAGGTTAGTGGGGAATATAGACACGTAAAAAGAATATTTCAAAATATGTGCAGCAATAGAGATATGGTCGGTGAAGTCTCCCCAGAATAGGTGGAACTGGATTGACAGTCAAGTGAATGGGGACATGGGAAGGCTATTTTAGGCACAAAAAATTAGAGGTCAGAGCCCCCATAGCAGCCCAGAAGTTCCAGGCTTTAGGAGGATTGGCTTGGTGCTGCTGGAGCACAGACTGCCAGGGCAAGAGAGGTTGCCCTACTGCCAGGGAGCTAGGGACATGAGTCAGATGACTGTCTCAGCCGGTTTACTCTGGTGTTGGAGGGAAGCTGGCATACATGTGGCACTGGGCAGGACTGGTGCAGTAGATGGGAATACAGCCCAACCAGAAGCAGGGACTGCCAAATGGGAACACCCCAACCATTACTACTCTGTAGGTGGAAGTGATAGGGAAGGAACCTGTCAATTTAATTTTCTAAATGACCAATGGAGAATTATTAAGCACCAATTCCTACTCTTCCCCAACACCCCTTGAAAATTTTGACAGTTTACCCCCACCCCAAATTACACTGCCAGATTTTGTTAGTGAATTGAGTTTAGCCAAAAACACTTAAGTTCTTATTTGTTCATTTTAGGTGTTGCAACATCTTAGGGATATTCTAAACATTATGTTCAGAATATAGTGAAAGGGTAGTGGAAAGATAATAATACCGGGTATTTCTTGATCTGTATTTCATGCTCAATTGCTTTTTCCAGCAAATTTTTGATAAAAAAACTTATTCTTATATAGTTGCTACTTTCTAAAAGATGAATGTGTTTCTTCATCATTCCCCCAAAGGAAGCTGTCAGCATAGCTCTGATTAATTGAAATTCCTAGTCACTTGAATGTTAGCTAATTGGACTTTTATTGAAAATAATTGGCTATAATAATGTACTGAATATGGAAGTTGGTCTAGGGACAAAAAGTTCCTTCTAACCCAAAAGTTATAAGGAGAAATATCCTTTGGGGGCATGGAGTGGGGTGTAAACCTGCAAAAAATAGGAGATTAAGGAAATGAAAAATGAACATCTTTTGAGAAAAATGAAATAAGAAATTATTTTTAGTAAGCATTTCAAAGTTAACTCTATATTTTGGCTAGTTCACAAAAAGAGTTGATGATACAGTTAAGAATAGCTTAATCATTCCTCTAATAATATTGTCAAATATTTACTGATTATCCTGAGCACGCACTGTTCAGGGACTGGGACAACAACTCTGACAAGTAGAACCACTGTGCTCATGAACTTATACTCTACTTTCCGTAGCACTAAGTAGTTTAATTGCAAGTGTCTAAAATTTTGAGAGAACAGTGAATTATATTAAAATTTTGAGAGAACAACAGTGAATTATAGACTTGTAGGGAATTCACAGCATCTCAAGTGTTTCCAATTGTGAAAAGCTTTTAATGACAGAGTGAAGTAAGCAGTATAATAGTAGTCCTTCCCTTGTCCCAAGTGTGCACTTCATGCTACCTTGCATTAGTATTGTTTGCATTGTTAACTGATCTTCTAGGAGGATTAAACTTATTCATGTACCTGTGAGTATAGAGGGCCAAAGTGAACCTTCAAAAATTATTTGCATAAAAACAAATAATTAGAGCATTGTTTTCCAAACTATTGTGTGAGGCATTTGTCCCAGACATAAAACACAAAAGTAAAGGAAACTGTGTGCAAATAAAGTTGAAGCCTCTTGTGCATAATCAACATTAACACATTAAAGCCTCTGAAGTGTTCTGTGGTAGGCAAACTCCTTAATTTCCTTTATACCAGCTTGTCCCACATTTATACTGAGACTCTTTGTTGCAGGTGACAACTCTTTTTAGTTTTCTGAAATGCTGCTTTTAGAGGAATATGAAGGGATTGCTGGAGTTTTTCTCTTTCCCCTACCAAGGGCAGGGTAGCAGTTTATTTCTTTCTTTGAAAGCCTTGGGTACTAATACTTCCAAATTGAGTATCCTTGAATTTCCTTTGATCCAGGCACCCATTGTCCAGCTTCTACCTGGACAATTAGCAAGGGAAACCCAGATATCTCTGATCCAGCAGAGCTAGAAACTAATCACTGGGCTGTACTTTCAATGAAAAAGTTCTAAAGATTTCAGAAAAAACAAATGAGACAAATCCTTGGCAAGTAGTAGAAGTTGGAAGAAGTTGGGAAAATTTTTTTCAAAATTTCTCCTCTTTTGTCTCTTTGGCTCTTCATGTCTCTAGAACTATTTGGTTTACTTCCTTGCTTTTAGGCTTTTACGATTTCAAGAAATTAATAATAAATATATGTAGCATTAACTTCAAGCTGGGAATAGTGTATTCTGCTCATCTTCAGTGAAATTTTGTAGATGTTCCCTGCTGTGCTTGGTCTTACTATATAAAAGCACTTTTGTTAACTTTGGGCAACAAAGAACTTGGGATGGTGGCCCTATTTTTAGGCCTGTACAGATAGTATTAGGGCAAAGCTTGAGTGTGGTGTTGCCATGTTAATTGTTAAGTGTGGCCTGCCTATTAATGCAGTCTGAGGACAAATGTGTTTTTGGCCATGTGAGATCTATACCACATAATGTAGCTTCAGCCCTAAGAGTGGTGCACATCCTTTCTAGGTTGAGATCACCTTGGCTCCTCACATCTTCATCTTGGCCCTGTGGTCCTGCAGGAACATGCCAAGTAAAATGTGAAAGCAAGAGTCGGTAAAACCTTCACAGTGCCTTTATGGTCTCCGATTACTTAATCTGTATTTTGCTTTCTTTATTGCTGTTACAACGATGTACAGCTGAATACTTTCTAAGTTCAGGCACCATGTTAAGAACCCTGGACTCTCTCAATTCCACAGCTTCTGGAATAACTAAGTATTACCTGCTCTGCTTCGGTGATGCGTACCTTTGGACTCAGAGGTGTTTAAGCTTACCAAACATGAAGGAAATGACCCAGGATGGGATGGGAAGGCAGTGAAGTCCAGCCCTAATGACCTACTATTGGTGACAGATATTTTATTTTTATTTTAAATTTTTTTTAAACTTAAAAAAAATTTATTTAGGCATGTAAGAGCTGGGGTACAGGCCAGAGATGCGGGGGATGAGAGGATTCACCAGAGACAGAGAGGGGAGCAGAACAGGCAGACTGACTGATACACACTGCTGAGGGGAGCAGCGAGCGAGACAGGAGAGGTCTGCTGCGCCATGTGGATTTCTCTCTGGCTGGCTGGGCATCGAACTCATGCTGCAGAGGCTGTGGACTGCTTCATAGTACGGTGCTTAACCCCTTGCACCACCAGGGAGGCCTGGTAACAGACATTTTAACTTGTCGCTTTTCCTGCCTTTTTGTCACATAGACTTCTATTTTTCCAAATATTCCAGAAAAGGTACACGGTAGGTACTGCCAAATGATTTATCACATGATAATCTAGAAAAGGCTACTTTAAAGTGAACGTCTTTTAAATAATTAGATCCAGGTACCTTTAAACCAAGTTTCTATTGAGTTGAAAGTATATTATCCATGTTAAAAATAAATATTTTAAGTAGACAATTGTCCTATATAGAGCAGCACAGTCTATTCCCTAGGGGTGTTGTTAGAACCAGGCAGCAAATACTGAGTTCTACAATTGGGGGGGGGGGGAGGGGGTGGCTCCCACTGACCTGGAGCTCAAACACAACCATGTTTAAATACTGAGCACTGATGACTAGCGAGGGTGTGTTATGGCCTTTATTCTCATAGTAGCCTTTTGGTGGACATTATCACAGAGGAGGAAACTGAGGCATGACAGGATAAGACTCCCCAAGGCCAAATGACTAGTAAATTACAGAACCAGGATCAAGTTCCATTGCCTTCCCTAAATGCAGTGTTTTGTCTCATAAAACCTAATGTATCTCTACCTCAAATATGGACTTGCCTTGTTCCCCTCTATCCATTGAGAATGATGCCCCTGCTCTGAGGGGAGGGTCAGAACAGAGAGGCCAGTGGCTGGCACGGGACTTTGGGTTTATCTGGATTGTTCTCTGAGGACACAGATATTTAATAAGTCACATGATTGGGGGACCTCCCTGGTGGCGCAAGGGGTTGGGCCTCAGCACTATGAAGCTATTCACAGCCACTGCAGCACGAGTTTGATCCCTGACCAGGGAAGTGACCCACATGGCACAGCAGACCTCTCTTGTCCCACCTGCTGCTCCCCACAGCAGTGTAGTTCCTTCAATCTGCCTGTTCGGCTCTCCACTCTGTCTCTGGTGACTCCTTTCATCCCCCACACCGCTGGCCTATATCCCAGTATGCATAAATAAATAAATCAAAAAAATAAAGTCACATGATTGGTAGTGGCTCTTGTCCTGTTTTACCTTCTAAGGAAATTTGGGGGTGAGGGAGAGGAGGCCTCCAGAGGATGAAGGGGAGGGGGGTGCATTAATTAGGTTTATAATTTACATCCAGTATACCTTTGAAGGGATTTGTCCATCTACAAGGGATTACAGCTTTTTAGCCAGGTTTATAATTATTGGTATTAAGAGGATTCACGTAGCCCATGGAATTTCTGAACCTTAAAAAAATAGGGCAATGAGAAGAATAAATTTGTTTGCTGGAGATAAATTAAACTTAATAGGCCCATCATGGAAATACAGTTCTGTATTTTATAGACTTAATAGAAAAAAACAGTTTTCATATATAGATATATCCCAATTAAAATAAACACATGGAGTGGTTAAAAGTATTGTAATGGATACTATGTTAACCACAGAAATGGCCCACCTGGACAAGTAGGTTACCTTTGTTTTTATCGTTATTCAAATAGTATTCGTTAGCTTTCTTATTAGTCAGGAATGAATCTATTTGTCTCAAAGTAGTTTTCTTATTCTGCTTATTTGTTTTTGCCTTTGTGGTACTAGTTTTGAGCTTTTGGCTTCAGTTTTACTTCAGCTGTCGGTCATAAACATTACATGACACTGGATACAATAAATCTTCTTTCTTACAGGATTCATACAATATTCATTCAAACAACAAATATAGGACTGATAAATGGAAGGGGGTGGTTGGGAAGGTAGGAAATAAAAAGCAGCTCTATCTCATATGGGACTACTGTGGCCACAAGTAACTAGCTCACTTGAACTAAAGCTGAAGTGAAAAGAGGTTGATAATAAAGGATGTAGGTGTGTTCTAAGAACTCAGTGGCAAGGGTGATTTGTTGTCCCTGACAGATGAACAGGAGCCAGAGATGATAGGGAAACTTTCTAATAATCCATGTTCACTACAAGCTCTTGTGTGACACCAACATCAGGAAAGCTGACACAAGTAGAAATGCATGCAGTATGTCACTTCATACTTAAGCATGAGATGCAGACAGTTAAATATCTCCATTGGAGTCTTGTGAAAAATAACTCACATTCATCTAAAATTCAAATAGTGTAAGAAAAGAAGTAAAATTCTCCTAAAATTCTGATAATCAGGGATAATCAAAAGTCTTGATAAACATCCTTCTAGACATCTCTGGAAATGTCCAGGAACAGCCACAAGGATGCATGAGCAAATGGGGTCACACTGCACACCGTCCCTCACTTGTTTTACTTTCTTTGAAGTACATCACGGCTATGGTTTCACATTGTTAAGTTTAGACTGCCACTGTTAATGTCAGTGTCTATGTCGTTTACTTAACATGTCCCCTATTTGTGGGATTTTAGACATTTACTTCTCTTCAGAAGTGTCACAATTCTATCTTTCCGCTTACACAATGATCTACGCTGAGCAAATTCCTAGTAGTGGGATTGCTGGAACAAGGAGGTGCCGTTTTGCATGTACAGTTGCCTAAGAGGCTACATGTGTCCTAGGCATTAGCTGTCGTCAGTCACGTCTTTAACCAATCTGGCAAGTGAAAAATGAGATCTCTATTAGCTAAAAGTGTATGTTTTCATTGTTAGTACATTGACTATCTTTTCATATGTTTATTGCTATTATATTTCTTCTTTTATGGAACATTTATTTACTCTTTGTCCATTTCCTTATTAATTCCCCCCCACATTTTTGCATAAGAATAGTAACTTTTAATGTCTCATACATATTTTGCCTACTTTTATATTTTGACCAGATTATTACTTTTTATTATTTGTTTTTATTTTTGTTTTGCTTTTGTCATTCATTTAAAAAAAATGTAGCCAGTCAAGCATCTCAATCCTTAATATTCAGAGTTCCAGATTTTAGTGTCATAAGAGGCTGACCCTGTATTAGAGAAATTATTCATCTGTATAATCTGGCACTCATTTGATTCAGTTTTGAGTTTAATCAGAGGGAGAGATCAAGATTTTCCCCTCCCCCAAAGAGCTAACAAACACCATTTATTAATTACTCTCAAGATTTTAGTATATGTCTTTAGATCTCCTTCATACTGACCTAATGTGGATGTTTATTCTGCTTGACTGATTCATATATATGTCTCACTCAGACTCAGGTTTGTTAATTGTGGCTAGGCCACTTGGTTGATTTGTAGTATTGATTATGGTATTTCTCTGCTTCAAATTGGGTTTCCATGGAGGAAGGTGCTAAATGGTCAGTTTTCAGTGCTTCAGAGAACTGGGAATGAGACAGCAACAGTTGAAGCAAGAAGGAACCACTTTGCAGACATGTTAGAAACTAAGTAGGAAAAAGTAAACAAGAAGAGCTAAGTTTTAAGAGAATCAGTGTCCTGTTTGAGAGTATTCTTTTAAACATTGTTGGGGGCAGGGAGAGGATGTATATATTTGGTCTTTGTTTAAATTGAAAGCCATTAAGCATTCCTATGGCAGGGAAGAACATAATGTGTTTTGCCTCTTTGCCAACAGTAACATAATTTTGGTCTTCCAAATAAGTGCCTTGGGACCTGAATTCCCTGTTGGTAAAGAAAAATTCCCAGCCCACGTGTTGCAGCGGAAATTCATTGTTTCCTGAGTTATTTCCTTTCATACTTAGTTTGGAGGGAAATGACCAAATGTATAGATTTTTTTTCTGCAAAACTGATGTTTATAAAATTACTTAATTCTAATGATTTTTATTACTGGTGTAGGTATTGCTGCTGAAGGCTACTCAGATGCTTCTGGATATCCACAGAGAAATTGACTCTTCACATAAACTGAAAATTTAGGTGAGTCGTGTAAAACAGCTATTTTATTTCTATCAATTACCCCAACCCCCTTTGGTATAGTTTAATAAAGTGTTAAATGTCATTGCTTATACTGTCTCCTTTGATTTGTACCACACTTCTTTGAGTTAATGAGGAGCTGCCTGGTGTGACTAATCCTACTGCTGCTTGACATTTTGCCTTCTAGTTTTGTGGGGTGAAGGTAGGAGCCCAGAAGAGGGGATAGGTAGCCTGGTTATCACCTTACTGCACAATTTCTCATTCTTTCACACCTGTTTGCTTAAATCTTTGTATTGTACTGATATGTTGAGCAAAGAATTAATGTAGGAATTTCTAGTAGTCTTTGAACTGAAACTGTTTGGTGTTGCCTGGAGGCCTCCAGGGACAGTTTGTGGTTGCTCTAGCATGAGATAAGTAAACTTTGGTTGCACATCATTGGTTTTCCCCCTTGATTGCCCTGGGTGGGATTGCATGACCCCAAGAAGTATATATGAAATACCCTAGGAATAGACAAAAGTCAATCTTCTGCTCATGTTGGACATGCTTCAGTTGAGTTCTCGTAGGTTAAAAAGGGTTGGTTTATTGTGCTCCTGCCCTCACAGGTGGCACTGAGGCACATCATGTATAACGATTCTTTACCTGACCAGCTGTGCACATGAAGACAGTTTATCTGTTAGTTTCCAGGTTCTCATCTGTGAAATGTATGGCTGACCCAGATGGATCATTCCCATACTTCAGATTTTATGAAATAGGGAAAAAGATTTTAGGATTAACATTTTTTTTTATTTTTAAAAATATTCTTTAACTCATTTGGGTTTTCTTCCTTTATTGAAACAAAGGAAGAAAGTCTCAGCTTATAATTTCATCTTGTCCTAAAAGTTTAGAAACTAACAGAATGAAGTTCATGTAACTACAGAGAAATAAAATTTCTCAATAAAAGCCTTACCATACAAATTATATAAGGCAATAGAATAAAATGCCTTTTTTAAAAAATTAAGGAATAAGTTTTGTCTTTTTGCCTTTTTTTTTATATTAATGAAGATAGCACTGATTTACAACACTATAGGTGATGCAGAGGTATAGGGACATACCAACTCATATAAATGTTACCACATCATACCCATCACCAAAACATCCATAGTAGGACCAATTTTTACTATTTTTTTGGGCTACATGTGAACAAAGTTGATACTAATAAAGGAGGGTGAATGCATGGGGGGGTTACTATATATTTCTATGCTATTTTATTCTGTTTAGAATTTTTTTTATAATTTAAAAACATATTTTAAAGAAACTACCATGTATTACAAGTTCATGAAAGGAAATATTTTAATACTCAGAATAGGAATCACATGAATTTGTGTTTGTTTTGTACGTATTAAGCATTATGACAATATTCTTCATTTCCTACTGCCTCCTTGTTTTTCTGTAGTCCAGTGACTGTTAGCCAGGGAGTGGCCTGCACTGACCTTAACACTGGCATTTGGAAAACAATGACAGCAACAATAGAAATATTTTCTTGAAAGTATAGGACTAGAGAGATTATCTGAAATCTTGACATTTCCGAAAGTGTCTAAGTCATGAATAAATAGCAGCAGTAACTTTTATTTTGACATAAACCAGAGGGGGGAGAATTGCTTTAAGGGATCTGGGCTGGTCTAAGTCTAAATAAAATTTAATGAATGAACAATGTAATCAATCAATCATTCTGAGCCTTACAGAAAGCCAGGCCATGCTGGGTGAGATCTTGTAGAGATGAGCAATTAAGAATCTGAGACAGCCAGGCTTCACAGGAATAAACATGATGCATTAAAGGGGTGTGTGCATGTGAGAGGGAGATTGATAAAGAATACATGGGGGAGGGGACATGTGTTTTACTTAATATTTTGTATAGTGTTTTACTTAATGACTTGTAAATGCGATATTCTGAACTTATCTCCATTTTCCCTGCAGGCTTGTAAAAAAAATATTTAAAAACCGATTTTTACATGAATAACATTATTTTTAGCTCTTTGGACAATTTTAGTTTCTACTGCTGTAAAGGCGGAGAGTATTGAATTCACAAAATACAAAGCCAGATCTACACAGCTATTTGTCATTCTCTATCAGTCACTTAAAGGCTATGACGTCAGTACAGATAAGTTGTTCTGTGCTTACATTTCTTCATTAAAAATGTAATCATTTATGCACTTCTGTCTTCCTGCCATCCTCCATTAGCTGGATTCTTTGGATGACTCTGCTTGTTGACTGTAGGCACTGCCATTTTCTCATCTCCCTGCAGGCTCCCTGAGTGGCTGGGAGTCCTGATTAGCATTGTCCTAATTAAAATCATCTCTTTGGTCAGGGGTCCGGGGCCTGTCCTGGGGTCCTTATTCTGTTATCTGTGCTTGGTAAATGTTTCATAACAGCAACAATAACCATTACAGATTGTTTTTCATAATTAAATTTACTCATCCATGGGTGTAAGAGAATGTGCTCTTTCCTTAAGCTTTTTGACTAATTATGTTCATCAGTTAATTTTTTTTCGAAGTTAAAAGTCTCCCGTAGAAGTCACGATTTGAGCCTTCACTGTTTAAAAACTGATTAGATTTCATGGATTCAAAGACTCTGGAGTACGTGAATGTGCATTTTTAAACATTCTCCTAAGGAACTGGCATATTTAAAAATCATTCTTTTTTAGCTGGAAAGTCACATATTTTGAAGATGTACATGATTATCAAAGCCATTCTATTTTGTTTACAACAAATGAGAACTGGACAGCTTTCTAGAACCATAAAATGACTGGTGCATTTGTGGAGTTTAAACATGACTTTAAAGTAAACACACTGTAAGGTCAACTGCAGTGGTCTCAACATAGCACTGGAAGGCCTGGTAAAAGTAGAGAAAGTTGTGATCTAAACAATGGTCTTAATAGAGAATCTTTCATTAAAAAAAATTGTCAAAGTGTAATGCATGCAAATGGCTAAAAATAGAAAATACTATGGAGTAGCTTATAATGAAAAGTCAAAAGTGTCTTGCCCTACCTCCTTCACTTAGTCTTGCTTCTTAGAAGTAGCTGCCTGTTTTATTTCTCTCTAAATAATTTTTTTGCTTCTTTTTGGTGATTTCCACATGTTTAAATTTTGTATTCACTTTTCAGATTTTTAGGCTATTTCTTGGTGTCTGGCGGTCACTTATTGGCTTAATCTGACCATCCTCATTTCCCTTCTTCCCTGTAGCTGATTCGTACTTTCATCCTGCTGCTGCACCCCCTGCACCCTCAGATGACACATGCAGCCTCCTCCATTCTTGTTCTGTCTCCTAGAGACACAATTTCTTGTCTACCACCCACTTCCCTCCAACCTCTCCATTTTGAGCAGCTGTACCTTTAATTTTATATGCTCAGAACTGGTAATACTTATATTCTGTTCTTTAATGTCAAAAGATTGGCAATATGTCCATGATTGGCAATAACTTGATTCTAAATTCTAAAACCTCGAAGCTTCATTTCTTTTAGGATAAGGTGGCTGCTCCCATTGCAGTCAGATTGTGTGGTGGGATTCCATTCCTTCCTCTGAGTCTAATGCCCTCACATCTTGCCCTCTCCACAGTGCTTGTTTCAGTGGGTTCTTGCTTGCACATGGCACCAGCCATCTTGAACGCAGCCTCAAGTTCTTTTAGGCTCTGAGTCTCCCTTGGTGCATCTCACTCCCACAATGCCCATCCCTCATCTTTAACCAGAACACTTTGATCTCTATGTGTATCTCCTGCCTCCAAGTCAGTGCTGATGACCATGAAGAGCTGATTACTATGCCTGAAGATGTAATTCAGGCTCTGGTATCTGAAGAAGCAGTAACCTGAAATTAACCATCATGTAGTGAGGACGTGATGTGGTAGACACCTAGGTGCTTGAGGACTGTGTCTGTAGCAGTCCTCATACTGGCTCCGTGAAACAGCGTTTGTCACTGACATCTCACAGATGAAGTAGTTGAAATCTGCATGAGAGACCTCCAAAGATTCCACAGAGAAGTACTTCTGGGAATCTGGCATAACTGGGGACATAGCGACCAGCTGTGGAAAGGCTTCACTGTCTGTAGACTGTCTTCCCCACTTTTCTCAACAAACATCCATCTTATGCCTGGAAAATTGCTGCTGCTTTGGGAAAATCAACTCTGCTTAATTCCCTGCCTCTTCCTTGGTATGCTGTGTGCCCAGAAGCTTGTTATACAGAATTCTGTGACTGGGATAGGAATATCTTTATCTGCTTCCGGAAATTTACTTTGTGAAATTGAAGTGGAAAATGGACTTATTACTCAATCCTACTGGCAAGTGAGAAAAGTGTGTTGTAATGGTTATGATTGATCTGCATGTTTTCCTAGAACCCGACATGTATGTGTGTGTGAGGCACATTTGGTTCTCTTAATTCATGCTGTGTTTTGGTGGTTATTTCAGAAAAGTTGGAAAATGATTAGGTTTACCTTTGACACTTCATTTTCTTTCCTGAATGCAGTGTTTTGCATAAATAATTTGATGTATGTGTGCTTTGTGAATCACTGTTATGCTGGTGACTGGGTAGATGGCAGGCGCCCTGGATAGCTGGGGCCCTCACCCAGAGGTGGTGTTCTCTCCAGCTGCTTTCTCTCCTCACTATACAGACTCCAGGGAAAGCCTACGTGGTGGAACCAGCAGTCTCTCCAGAATGTGTTGTCGAGCTGTTCATCTGCTTTCTATATGAATAGTCCATTTAGGAGTGGGTGATTATGGTAGAGTTCATCCTAGCTACCTCTGTTAGGTCAGGTGGTGATATTAACATGTGCTACCTCAGTGTAAACAGTGCTTAATTTCCAACATCTTAATCTATTATGTTTATGCCAACAAATAAGTGTTGAATGCCAGGCTAATCATTGGAGCTGGCCCTGTCTTTTTATGGAGAGGGGTATCTGGCATTAGTGAAGTCAAGAAGTCTTAATGAATAGATAGGGGTAAGTATATACCCCATTGAATGTTGATCCAAGGTGATTTCCCACATTTAAAGGTGACACTGGTAAGCAGTGCAAGGTTACACTATCAATTTCCAACAATCACCACTTCACAGTGTTTTAAAAAATATTTATTGACAGATTGTGAGAGTAGGATACAATGCCAAGCACAAGTGAAATCTGCACAAGACAATTTTGGTTCCATTATGAAGAAATCACTAATGTTCACTTTTAGGTACGTCTAGTGAAACTTGGGTAAAAGTGATTTAGGGAGACAAATCTATTTGGACAACTTAAAACTTGGTGAAAGTTTTAACCCATGCCTAAAAAGATAGCACCTAGTAAAATGGGATAGAACTTAAATGAAGTTTAGGAAGTCTTTTTAAAAATTATCCTAAATATTCTCCCCAGATGATATATTCCTGCATTTACTTTACATCTAAGGAGTAAAAAATGAACCACTTGTCTTCCCTGCAGGAGAACTTTTGGCTCCAGGCATCTGGGCCATCCACAATGCTCGGTTCACTTTGAAAAGTGCAGACACATGGGATGAGTTGGGTGAAATAAAAAAGCCTCCTGCCACCTCTTCTCAGAAGTTAAGGTTCAGAGGAAGTGAATTCAATACCCTGAACTAGGAAAGACAGAAATAAAAATTGTCACTGGAGAGTAAAATGACTTGCCTTGTTGTCATTTGTCTATCTGTTTCCAAAAGGATATAGTTGCAGAGTCCATGACAAAAGAGCAGGAAGAGAGTATGTTCAGAGGAGGAAGGGGAGATTTCTAGTGGGATAGGTTTCTAAGAGAAAATAGAATTTATTTCTGGGTTCGTTGGTGTGATTTTGCTGCATGTAGCTGAAAGGATTACAAACCATGCTTATTTTCTGTAACTTAGAATGATGTCCTGAGTCGGCCACTTGGACTGGCCAGGCAGCTCACATAGGTTGGGCTCAGGATCCTTCCAGGATGAGAAAGGTTTCAATAAAATTTCATATCTCTGACTTGAGCATTTAAAGTAAAAATCTCTTATAGACAAAATTGATTTTGAACATTCCTTTTTTTTTTTTTAAGATTTTATTTATTTATGCACACAAGAGCTGGAGTATAGGCCAGAGGTACCCGGGGTCGAGGGTGGTGGGTGAGAAGATTCACCAGTGACAGAGTGGGGAGCAAGTGAAATTTCAGATATATAGTGTTTTTTAACTTTATAAATTCTGTATACTTTAATCTACCCAGAAACCGAGTTCTTGGTAGTACTATATTTGTTCTGCTTTATCTCACAGACTGTGTTTTAGAGATAATTGGAATACTTCTCTGTGTAATTATGCCACCAACTGGGTGCATAGTTTCATTGATTTTCATTTTGTTTTTAGACTCCCCTCTTCAATATGATTTTCAATAGTTTTGCTAGATTTCAAAGTGTCATCTATAACATAAAGCATATTCAGAGGTGTTTGCTTTTACCCCAGACCCTTCTCCATCCTGTTTGCTCCCTTCTCATAACTAGCAATTGAAAAAAAAAAAAAAAAAGTTTATCCTTGCACAGTTCCCCCCTTAGTATATTAGCAAACCTACGCATGCTTTATGTCTCCCTCTCTTCTTACACAGTTGTTTACTGTACACAGTTGTCTCCACCTTTCTTTATTCACTTAATCTATCCTGGCTTTTGTTGCATGGTATTGCATAGAGCTAATCCTCACCCCTTCACACAGCTGCATAGTCCTCCGTTGTGTGAATTTACACTTAACTTCTGTAACATGCCTTACTGATGGACATTTGGGTATTATCTCTTTTATTATTATGAACTGTTGTGGAGAATAGCTTTGGGCATCTTAAAATCATTTTTCTTTCTTAACCTATGGAAGTTAAATGTATATATTATTGATTCTTTTTATGAAGAGAGAAACACATGTCCACAAGCTGTTAGAATCAAACAGAGCTTTGGAGCAGCATGGGGAAAAGAGTTATATTTGGAAGAAATGGAGGAGAGCCCTGGTGGAGTCAACATTGTCGTAAAAAGGAAGAAAATAAGGTGTAGGAAGGTTGGTTAAATCCAGTTTTCCATTCCCTGCATGGCCAGGCCAAGGACTGTAGATTCTGTACTCCAGGCCAGGAGTTACCTTTTCAGTAAGGGATGAGATTGTAAATATTTCAGGCAACTGTCTGCTGGAACTTCTCAACTCTGCAAATGTAGCCATAAACAATTCATAAATAAATGAGTGTGACTGAGTCCAATAAAACTAGATTTATGCATAATGAGCTTTGAATTTCATAATTTTTTATGTATCGTGAAATACAATTCTTCTCTCAACCATTTAAAAATGTAGAAACCATTCTCAGCTTGTGGGCCACTTTGTTTGCCAAAGTATTGGCATTTGGGAGCCATAGAAAGTTTGTTGGCACAAGAAAGACCTGTTAGAAGACTGACAGTAGATTAAGCAGGCCTTCACCAGAAGCGAGGCACCCAGGAGAGGGTGGCTTGCTGAGGGTAGCTGTGTGGATGTAGTCAGAGATGAGTGTGGGCGGAGAAGTGAACTCTTCTTTTTCTTTATCATCTGAGATTGGAGAACTGTTGGGAAGCATGGGCGCATTATGTGATTAGATGGAATTTATATGTACTTTTAAAAGCTGTGCCCTTTAATTTTCTACAGGTTGTTACAAAGAGAGCCAAATTCACCATTCCACAGTGTGTATGTGTGGACTTAGGACAGAATTATCTCATTCTTTGCTTCCTTCTCTTCCTCCTACCCCCTTCCTTATCAAGAATCCCGATACTGAGCTTCATTCACTGGCAAACCTTTTGTATCAGCTATTTGTACATCTTGTTTCCTACTATGTTTGTAGGCTAGCTGTTCAGAAAATATTATTTTGTTTGTGGGAGGGAAATCAAAGATGATGTAAATGAAAAATGCATTTTCATATAATGAAAATTATTAGAGCAACTTTTAAAATGTCACTGCAGATTAATGCAGACAAGAAGGAGCTGAATATATTAGAAAGTAGGTCAAGTTATCTCATGTTTATGAATGAGGTGAATTACAGTGTAGGTTGAGGTTTATAAAATTGGGTGATACTATAGTTTATCTGAATTACCCTAGCCTGGATCATATTATAATTGAAATAAATTCAGTTTGTTTCTTTATCTTCGTGGCTAAGTATTTTACATGTAATATTTTATAAATTTAATAAACTAGTAAAAGGGATGAGCTTCTTGTTACTGCTCACATTTCCTGCATTAGATACAGAATCTGCTGAGGGAGTTGAAGCTGAAGTAGATTTAATCCAGAGGGTGAGTGCTTCCAGAATCTGTGGAAGGTTTGGAGGAATAATGCTGTAGGCTGAGCCTTCCAGAATGCCCCCCACCCCCACCCCTACATCCCAGAGCCATTTCTCCTACCAGCATTGGGAAAGCTGCCCGTGGCTGCTGCTGTTGGAAGCTGCTGAATTAGGAACCCAGTACTTGAGCTTTTGGCTCTGGCACTGTGCCATCTCCTCTGCCAAGATGTCTTGCTTCTCCCGGACACCCTTGTGCTCTGCCTCTTTCCCCTGTGACACAGTTCACACTCCAAGCTGCCCGTGAATAGGGGGTCTGGACATAGTTTAGCTCTCTAGCATCTCTGTGCTGCACATGAGCCAGTCCCAGGTTTGCCTCCATTCCCCATGTCAGCAAAGACCATTTCAGATACGTCTGCCCCTACAACTCAGCATTTGAAAGACAGTTTCATCAGAATTTCCCTTCCTTGGATACATGTGAGAAATTTGAATAGACTTGTGTAGTGGGAATAGTAACTGGTATTACTAGTGTTACACCAGTGTCACTCGTTAATTCACAAGTATTTATTTGAGAGTGTTACTGATGACTGCCTGAACCTAGTAAAACACTATTTGCCATCTCAAGACCTTTTTTTTTTTGGTTGGAATTATGTATTTTTAGGAAAGGAATACCTGTAGATAGAGTGAAGGTTGCTATGATGGTGTAATGCAGGCCTGGGGAACAGTATTTTATTTCCCCAGGAAGATGGTAGGTCAAAATATTGTCGTGGTTATCCGCTGTTTAAGTATTTGCTGTGCTGACCTAAGCATACGGCAGACATAGCATTTGTTCACCAGTGTTACTGGCAGACTTCTGGACTCCCAGATTCTCCTGCATATGTCTGGGTGAACTCTCTTTTTCTTCCAGAGGAAGTCTCACTGTTTTTCACTGGAAATGATACTTGCAACTGAAGGCCATTGATGTGAAAACTGGGCAGACCTAGGTTCAAGTCCTAATCCCACCACTTAATAGATTTACCGATTTTGTACAAATTTCCCTTTCTCTGCCTGTGCCTTCTGTTGGCACATTGCTGACATGCAGCCAGTGCTCAGTGGTGGGCTGCAGGCATCAGTGTGGTGTGTCCCACTACCACCTGTGACTGGAGGGTCTGCTCCCCTTTCTCATCTCCTGAAGTGTTTTCCAGGTGGTTAGGCTGCTTGTGTCTCTTCACGACAGTCATTTCCACACTCATGGCCCTGAGTGAATTTCATAATTTTTTATGTATCGTGAAATACAATTTTCTCTCAACCATTTAAAAATGTAGAAACCATTCTCAGCTTGTGGGCCACTTTGCTTTCTTTTAATGCTTATGGGCCTTCTGCCCTTCAAGTGCCCTTGGATTCCTCTTAGATTTCATCTCGCCTCCTGGGAAAAATTCTCTCAATGCTTTAGAGGCTTCTGAGGCATCACAGGGTCACAGAAGTCATAGTAGTTGCTTATTTGTCATCCAGACATCAAGACCTCCTTCTGAGGCTTGAAAGGCTGATTGCAGCCTGCTTGTGCCACCCCTCCTTTATAATTGGATTACTGATTCTATTTCAGTGATCATTTTAAACTGAAATGGCCTTAATTCCAATGTCTTTGCTTCCCACCCTCCCCTTGACTTCCCAGCAATACCTAAAGTAAGTGGGAACACATTAGCCTGTATTCTTCAGCAAAGCTTCCAGAATGCTGGTATCTTAGTGTAGTTTTAGGGGGATGTCGAGGAATTATAAAAGATTCACTACACTATACTGTGCCAAGTGAATTTCTAGAGAGGTTATCTTCATAATGTGTTCTTTGTTCCTTAGGGATTATTGGGCCCCTGTGTACAACAGACCTGCTGTCCCCTGGACCTTTGTGCGTGGCCCCACACAACATTCATGTAGAGATTCAAGTCATGCTGTGGCTTGTGATGGCAAGAACCACTACCTGTTGACTGTGTTTCTTTTCTTCCTCCTTAATGTCTGACCTCCAAGAGCTTATTACCCTTGGGCTAATAATTTTATACATACCCTCTCTGAATTTTCTTAAGCCTTTAACAAGGATTTGAGTTACACATTTAGTACTTTTGTATATCTGAAGATTGGATTTTGAGTTAATAACATTTACTGAACATGGAAAAGGGCCAGCCTTTTTGCTGGATCTTAGGAGAATTATTATGTGCAAGATGGAAACAAAGTATTTAATATAGTTGGTACAGAGGGGTTAAGGAATTGACAAGTTGATCTTGTTAATTGCTGGTAAGAGAGTTAAACTTTTTCCTAAGGGCAGTGGAAATCCACTAATGGGTTTAAACTGATTGGGGTCTAGAAAGAAACTTCAGGAAGTTGGCTGAAGTATGTATTCTAGGGCAGTAAGAATAGAGGTAGGGACTCATTTGGTAAGCTGTTGCCTTAATTTAGGTAGGAGTTGATAGTATCTAAGTAGGAGAAGAGGGAAGATTTGAAAGATACATAGGCATTAAAATGACCAGGACTTGGGTGGTTGGATGTGAAGTGCAAGACAGAGTCGAGTCAAGGATGAGTCTTCCGTTTCTGACTTTGGGAGTTGGATGGATGTTGGCATCAGTGGGTTCAGCAGTACAGGTTTGCGGGGGCGGGGGTGGGTGGCAGCAATTGGAGAGGTGACTTTTGAGAAAGATGGATTTGGTATGTAAAAGATCTTGCAGGGGAGATACAGTGTAGAGTTAGATGAGGAGAATGAGGGAGAGGCCTGGCCTCTATCAGCCGCTTTGGCAGGTGTAAGTCTTGAGGGTAGAGAGATACACCAGGCAAAGGTGAAAAGTAGAACAGGAGAAAACTCAAGGACCCTGCAGACTAAGCACAGAAGAGAGCCTCTGGAGGAATCTGAGAAAGGGAGGTGGGCCAGAGGTAGGGGACAGTTGCTGTTGTCTAGTGTTGTGCAGACAGGCAAGGAATAGAAAGTGAATGACTATTCTGTCAGCAGTGAAAACAGGAGTAACCTTGGCCAAAACAGCTACCAGGGGAGTGTTGGGCAGGAGCCAGATTTGTAATAAAGTGAGTAATTAAAGGTCTGTCAGTGTGGACACTCCGTGCAGATTTTGTGGGCTGGCAGAGGTGGTGATGGTGGAGGGGTGTACTTTGCTTTAGGAATAGACGAAGAATTGGAGAGGAATGCTCTACTGTGCTTCCTCCCTGTCGTGCTTACTGCTCTAGATTATGCATTTTTCCCTCCCAACACTTCACATTTTTTTTTAAATAATCACAAACTTAGAGAAAACCTTGAAAGTACAGCACAAAGAATGGTTCCCTGAACCATTGATTGTAAGTTGCTGACCTAATCCACAGTCACTTCCAGTGACTTTTATTTTAGCAAGTATTTCCTGTTCAGGGACTTCCTCAAAACTAACTACTGTGCAGTTACCAAAATTACCACCATCGAATCCTCAGAAAGTATTCAAGTTTCATGAGATACTCCATTCTTATGCTTTATAGCAAAGAGAGCCAGATCAGAATCATATATTGCAATTTGTGCTTTGAGTCTTTTGCCGTCTTTAGTCTGCACAGATCATGAGTCTTTCCTTGACTTTTGTGGAAGATGAAAGGCCAGTTTTTTTGTAGCACATTTCTGAAACCATGTTATGTTTTGGCTTATAATTAAGTTCAAGTTACGTATCTTTGTCAAGAATATCACTGAAATGATGCTGTGTTCTTGCATCCTGTTAGGAGTTTGGCAATCTAGATTTGTCCTATTACTGATGATGCTCACCTCATCACCTGACTGAAGTTGTATGGGCCAGGTTTCACCCCTACAATGGCTATTCCTTTTCCTGTTCTAATGAATAACTTTTGTACAAGATCCTTTATAGCTAAAAATTCATGAGTGTTCCATTCCTCATCAAACTTTCATTTTATTTATTCACTTTGGTGTGGGATCAAGTTTTCATATTTTATTCAGCAAGCTATTATCTGATAGTATCATTTTGATGTTCAACTTGTTGATGTGGCCACCAGCAACCCCTTTATTTCCTCTTGATACGTTTCTACCACTTTTTGAGCCATTCTTTACTTTCTGACACAAGATGTGCCAGGTGTCAGAGTCTGTGCTCATGACTTAAATAAGCCATCTTACTCTTGCTCTTTCCCAGCTCTGGAGTCAGCCATTTCTCCATGGAGTCCTTACAGCTTTTAATAGCGCAAGGGAGGTCAAAGCCAAGACCTGGGCACTAAATGTGCGCTTTGCTATTGGCATAGGCCTTTTTAGCGGAAAGAATCAGGGGATGTATTTTCTTCTTGTAATTCACAGCAACTGTGTTCTATAAAGTCACAGTGAACACTAGCAAATACTGAACCATTGCTCTCGGGGGAAAGGCAAAGTCAGGTTCTTGTCAGCCTCTGGTCATAGTTTTGTTAACTAAGCCTTGTTTTATGTGTGTTTATGTTTCAAGGACACCACATTTATTATGCCGTTCATTTATTATTGAACTCAGGGACACAACATGTAACTGATTCCTGGATGAAGCTCATCTAACATCTTCATAAAGCACATTACAGTCTTCTTGGGCTTAGGAAGACAACACCCTAGACAATACCTCAGCACTCTGTGGAGAACCATCTAAAACAGCAACGTCATCAATAAAATAAAATAAAATAAATGCAAGAACCATTACACTGAGTAGACTGCAAAAGGACACTTGTTAATAGTCTGAGAGCTGAAGTGAGGTAAAGCATCACCTGGAATGGATGATGCAGGGGACTCAAATTTTTATTGGCTAGACACATATGTGCCCGCAAATGACTGCAAAAGTGCCAGAAGTATTGATTGTGGGGTTCCAAGTAAATGTTAGTGATTAGATGAATTCAGAGAAATAGAATCTACAGATTTGAGGATTGGCTGTGTATCTCTATGTACACCTATTATTACTGCATCTTTGTGTGGGTGTCTGTCTACTTGTCTCTCTCCCTGTCTCGCTAACCATAAATTCACATCTATACTCTAAAATCCAGTCACACACCATGTGATTCCTTCTAGTTTTCCCTGTCTGACACTGATTCCTATTCCCCATGTAGGCACCTACCTTACTCTTTCCCACATAATGACACTATGACTGAATTTTTCAAGAACAGAAGGCTGGGCATGGGTGTGATTATATCTTAGGATCACATTTATATCCTTTTATGTCATTTAAGATAGACTGGCAGTAAATAATGTATGAAGTCTCTTTTTTCTAATTAGAAATCATGCAAATTTTTTAATTTAAGAAAAAATTAAAATTTCAAAGTTGAAGAAGCCCAGTATATATCTGACTTTATGCAATGGACTTACAGCAGTGCCTTGCCATCTGGGAAACAGAAAGCCCCACTGTATTTTCTAGGCTGTGAGTCTTTTAAGTGGTTCTACTGGGAGATGCACTCTCTGTGGAGATGTTGGCCTCCCTCGACAGGTGGGTGAGTCTGGGGGTCAGGGACTGGGTATGATTTATTCATTTTATGTCGCTGGAGCCTGGCCTGTGCAGTTACTGATAAACGTTTATAACTTTATTTGACCACATCATCAAGATGTTAACTAACCTTTGTCTGAAGGCCTGTCCTTTTCTTGGGATGTTCTCGCCTCTCTTCCATCATCTTTTCTGTAAGCTCATGTCTCCTTCCTTCAGGAAGTCTTCTAAGCCCTCACTAATCAGAGCAACCATTCCAGAAAGAATTTCCAAAGGCTCTGGAGTGTTTTTCTGACCTGTTAGCTCGACATCAGCTTTGGAGGTGAACAGAACTCCATTGCATCCCCAGCTCTTACATGATCTGTAAAATGGTCAGGTGCCAGCCTCACCAAATCCTGTGAGGATTCAATGAGATTGTTGGAAGGACCTGGCACCATGTTATCCTTAGTGTTTGCAGAGATGTCAGAGGTGAGTATTGAGTGTGTGTCACCATCTTTGTTTTGTTTTGTTTCCCAAAATTGATGGGAATTCCAAATTGGAGCAGAGCTCTTGTTTCTTCTTAGTCACATCTAATGTCTCCTCCCCCCAGCCCCATCTACATATCCCCTACTTCCCAGCACTGTGCTGTATACCCAGTAGACGTTAAATATCTGTTGGTTTGTCACTAAACAGTCCTCTTTCACTCTAAGTTCTTTTCTTAACTTCGCTATAAGTTCTTTTCTTAAAGATTTGAAATCCATTGTGTTTGAGGTAGAACTGGAAAAAATATTAGGGATCATTCATAGCTTAGTAAAATAAATAAGCGGTATTCAGTACTGTCTAGATGGTAACAGGATGATGTAGGTGGTAAATGAGAGCTAATGCTTGGGTCCCAGAGACCTTTACACAATCTTGCTGGTAGAGCAATTTCCTTCCCTTTTATCAGAGTGCTGCTGATGCTGATTATTTGTCCTCTGTTTTTGATTATGAATCAATATTGTATATAACGTGGTTGATGTTGCAGTCTGCTGCTGGGCAGTGTTGTTTTCCTCACTATATCCTTAATGCAGACACTGTCCTCAGCCCCTGTTGGACTCATCGGCTCTCTTTAAACAGAGAAGTGGCGGCACAATCAGTCTCTGTTTTCACCCTTTACAATGATGCCAGCTAGTGCCAAGAAATTCTTGAAACACAACATATTGCCAACCTGGTTATCTTCCAGCCCTGGTTTGGTTTCTTGGCTTTTTTTTTTTTTTTTTTTTTTTTTTTTTTTTTTTTTTTTTTTTTTTTGGTAGGTTCTTTTGGTACTGGGTTTGGTTTTGTAAAACTGTAGCAGTCAGAGATACAGTGGATAATGAATCTCCCTGTTCATGAGCTTTCCCCCCACCCCGCCCTTCTTTCCTTCAGAAAAGCAACCCATTAAAAATAAGCCATGCTTTTGAAATTATATCTTTTCACTGCATAGGACCAACTTTGGCACTTTGTAATCTGCTAGATTGAATTAATCAATGCCTATTCTCTCATTGCTGATGACTCTGTGTTATGAGAAATGTTGGCATTGTAAAGATTCATTATTTGCTCTGACTCTTAAGCTCAAAATTATACTCCAGGTTTTATTTCCCAGTCATTTTCTCAAAGATTTAAAATCCATTGTTTCTTAGGTAGAATTGGAAAAAATATAGAGATCATACATAGCTTAGGAAAATAAATAAGCTGTATTTAGTACTGTGTAGATCGCAACAGGATGATGCAGGTAGTAGTAATTAAGAGCTAATGCTTGGTCAAAATAAGGGGATTGCAATTGTATGGGGAATATAAAAATAAAATTATTTAAAAAAAAAAAAGAGCTAATGCTTGGGTCTCAGACTTCTTGAGTTCAGGCCTGGTTCCTTTACTCATTAGCTTTGTGGCGATGGGTAACTTATCTCTCCTTTCCTTTCTTCAGTTCTTTCACCTATAAAATGGGCTTCATGGTTTCATTTTAGTACTTACCATCATAGTATTATTGTTGGTATTTAAGATGGAATTTGTAGGAAAAAAAACACAGGGCAAACACCCAGTAAATAAATGTATGTTATCAATGTACTTTGCTGCTTTTCATTATCATCTGTGCTACAGAGAAGGCACAGAAATTAAAATTGACCTTCATAATTATTAAGAATGATCACCTTATGTTCTAGTTCCTTTAAAGAAGGTGGGCTGTTTGCATAGACAAGGGATACTGTGTACCACAAAACATACATACAGCCGATGTAGGGCGATGGAACTCACACACATTGCTGGTAGTAATGTAAAATGGCACAAGCTTCTTGTAAAACAGTTTGGCAGTTTCTTCAATATTTGTGTCTTATCCTTTTATTTTAAAATCTAATAAACATAGCACCTATCATATATCCCAGACATGCTCTTCCTTGGTATTTACCTGGGAGAAATAGAAGCTGTGTCTTTATCAAGACTGTACATGAATGTTAAAGCAGGATAGCAACACATGCACCTGTTACTATGAATTTTATCTGTAATAACCCCACATTGGAAACCACTCAGTTGTCCATCCACAGTGGAAAGGATCTATAAATTTTATGGCATCCATTCAAGGGACTACAATTCAATAATAAAGGCAAATGAACTGTTGGTATATATCAACAACATGGGTGACTCTCAAAGTTTTGTGCTGAATGAATAGTCAGTTCAAAGAGTCCTATCATCTAAAATTCTAGAAAGTGCAAACTAATGCACAGTGACAGGAAACAGATCAGTGGTTGCCTGAAGACAGTGGGAAGTGAAATTTGGGACGGAGGAATTACCACAGGGTACAGGAAAACTTTTGGGAGTAATGGGTACATTCTTTACCTTTACCATCATGATGGTTTCACAGGTGTAGATATACATATAAATATAAATTTGTATACTTTTCATATGTGTATATGTCTATTATGCCTAGAAAAAAATAGGCAAGCCTACTTTATCCAAAAAACCCAGTGTATTCTCTTTGCAGCTAAAACATGACATTCATCAGCTAGTTTAAATGAATACTTGCTAAATTGCATATTAGCTGTTTTGTTTTGGAATTTGTGCTTTGCCAGAATTTTTTGGAACATATGTCCAAGAAAACTTGAATTGATGACTTACTATTTTTCAAATCTTCTGTAGCAGGTAGACATATTTGCATTATTACATTGACCTTATAATTAGTCATTAGAGCATGTAAATATTCTAAAATTTTCTGTAGACTTTGAATTTTGCTGCTCAGAAATCTAAATAGACTTTGTTTCTAGACTTACTCACTGTTTGTTCATTTTTGCTTTTTCCTGCTCCAACACCCTTCTACCTTTCTACTCAAAAGAACAGTTCCTCCTCTATGATAGAAGGCATGCAAGGGAAACTTTATTTGACATGCCCAGTCTTCAGATTAGTTTGTCAATGTTAGTTTATTTAGACTTATAATTGGTTTGCTAAAAAAAAAAAAAAAAAAAAAGGGTCATTTAAAATTGAGGATCAACCTGAGTGCCCAACAGCAGATGAATGGGTAAAGAAGATGTGTTATGTATACACAATGGATTACCACTCAGCTACAAAAATTAGATGAAATCTTGCCATTTGTGATAACATGGGTGGAACTGGAAGGGATTATGCCAAGTGAAGTAAATTAGAAGAGGAAAGACAAATACCAAATGATTTTGCTCATGTGGAATTAAAGAACAAAACAGACAAAGAGAAAATCAAACCAAAACAAACCCTTGAAATCTAATTGCAGAATTGTGGTGTCCTGAGGGGAAATATAAAGGGTCAAAGAGGTTAGCGAGCCCATTGGACTGTGCCTCAGAGTGTTATTGGTGCTTTGGTGGTAGGCATGGGGAGATAACACACATTTGAATACACATGCATTGTGTCAACCTGTACCCCTAAAACATATACTATGTTGAAAACCAATGTTATCTCAATAAACATAAAAATAAATAAATGACATAAAAATAAAATTACGAATCACAAGAAATTTTAACCTAAAATATATGCACTTAAATCTTGATCTAAGATATGTATGTCTTTAACTCCTGTCTCTGAATGTGGAAATAATTGTACACGTTTCCATCAAGAATCACTCCCATGCTGTGTATCTGTAGTATCCATTTTTGAACTCTTTAAAGTACAATGAATTTAAAAGTTGCTTGAAATAATATAAGTATAGACTCCTTTTGTATTTTTAAAAAAGTTCTCTCAATTCATTGGATTAACTTGGCAGTAATTTCTGTTTTTAGTGATTCATCAAAGCATTCTACTGAGTGTTTTTCCTAACAGCAACTTTCTCGTGTGCTCATATTTCTTTGGTCTGTGTGATATGTAAATATGTGAATATGTAATAAATGTAACTGGCTTTAAAGGCTCAAGAATAGAGTCTATAGGGATACCACTCAGTGGTGGGGTAGCCTGCCTCCAGAAGAGTTGCTTTGAATTCAGCCATTTGTTTCAGAAGACGTTGATTATGGGACCGTATATTGTATATTATACATTATAGGAAATCGAGACAGCAAACTTTGTCATTTATAAAGCCAGAATTTCAGGATAATAAAATTTACTGTTAATGTTTAGGTGGATTTGTGTGTGTGTGTGTGTTCTATATGTATGTGTGTAGTTAGTATTATTTTCGTATCCTGCTTATAAAAACAGCGAGAATGTCCTCAAAACTGAATACTTGTGCTTATTTTTATCTCCTTTCAATAAACTAGAAGTGAAGTTACCCATCTAAACGCTGACAATATTGCCACATTGACTGCCAAAAAAATGATACTGCTGATGGAACAGAAATGTGTATTCCATTGCATTTCTTGCCAATGTGATGAGTGTTCAGATTCTACTAACATGATAAAGAATATCTTACTTGTATTTGTATTTAAAAGTGTTATTGAGGGTGAATTTTTTTCCCTTTTTATTTCCTTGCTATTTATATTTGTCCTTTGTGAAAAATGTATTACAATTTCTTAACCATCCTGTATTAGCATGTTTATTTTATTTTTAACCCTTTGCTATCTTCTGACTTAACAATGTTTTACTTTTTTACATCGAGACCTTCCCCAGTCTGACTCAGGTGAATTGTATAGATCTCACTATTTTCTACCCTTGTTTTTCGAATCACTTTAAATTTGTATAAATTTCATTGGGATATATATTATGAAGTATGTGGAATATGCTATGATCTAAATTTTTTTTCAGAGAAACTATTTGCCCAATACTACTTTTTAAATAGTGTTTCATTTTCCCATGGGTGTTTCCATGAAACTTTCATCACGTAGGGACATCTGTGTACACTGAACATTGTGTCTGTTTCATGTATCTGTTTGTTCCTTACCAGCATAAAGATGTAGTTACTTTAGCTTTACTGTAGCTATACTGCCTGAACAAGTTTTCTTTATTTTTCTGCAGTATTTTCTTTACTACTTTTTTTTTCTTCCAAAATAACTAAGTTTAGATGGAATGCAGCCCAGACTTTCAGCAGTGTTGAGTGTTTTTCTCCCCAGTTTTCATGTTCTGTGGGTACTTTCACCAGGAATCTCCTGTGGAGTTTGAGGGCCTTTGCTATCTCATCTGAACATTTATCTCTTTGATTCTTCTTTGCTAAGATTTTATTTTATTTATTTATGTATAAAAGAGCTAGGGTGTAGGCCAGAGGTGCAGGGGTGAGGTGCGGTGAGAGGACTCACCAGAGACAGAGTGGGGAGCAGAACAGGCAGATTGACTAAAACACACTGCTAAGGGGAGCAGCTGGCGAGACAGGAGAGGTCTGCTGTGTCATGTGGGTTAGCTCCCTGGCCAGGGATCGAACTCCTGCTGCAGTGGCTATGGGTTGCTTCACAGTGCTGAGACTTAACCCCTTGCGCCACCAAAGAGGCCCTATCTCTTTGATTCTTAACATCATTATGCTTACCTTTATTTAAAAAAGCCTTTTGCTATCTAATCTGAGTTGTTTCATTAATCTCTTATTTTCTTAGCAAGCCCTTGATGAGTAGCAACTGCTTTTTCAGAAGAGCACTGCAGAGATGACCTGTTCTTGTGACCTGTGTGGTCCTTGCTTTCTGGATGGGCCTTGATGGAATATAAGAGTCACCTGTGTGTGTGACTCCCAGTGAGATCTTAGCTTCCCAGAACAGGAGATAGGCTGAGCATTACTACGTCCATATAAAATGTCCTTTTTGGGGTTTAGAGTTGAGTGCAATGCTTCACGGGCTCAGATTATTTGAACGGTCTATTTATAATTCACAACACACGAGCATTATCAGCTTTAGGGTCAGCAGCTTTATTTTCAGCCTGTCAGCTTTATGCATTTGGAGAAAACTAAGCAGCAGCTGAAATGTGTCTGAGCAGAAGGCTTAAGTTAGTCAAGCCAAGTTTGTTTTCCACCTCTATATTATGGGGCAATCCAGATGGTCTTCCTGAATATTACCTCAGTGACAAAAAACCCATCCTTGGGATATTCTTCTGGAGCTATTCCTTAGACTCTTGATGAACTCTTACTGATTTTGTCTTCTCAGTGTACCCTCTCTCCCAAAAGATGATTGATTTTTGACCTTCCTGACCTAGTAATAAGGATGTACCCACTTACCACTGATTGCACATTTGTAAAGTGCTGTTAGCTAACTTGAAGAAAGAGGAAGCATGGATCTAACAGAAGCAGGGGATGCACTGGCCACTCTCTCCCCTTATCATGCCTCCATGAGCAGCCCTGTGTTTACTGTCACATTTGGATGGAAAGACTACTGAACATGGCTGCAGCCCTGCTGCTGTAAGGCAACTCTGACTGCTGAACCTCCTGTTCATTTGAGGTGCCTGTCACACTGAATGGCTCCCCATTGGGGTTTCTGTTTGTTTTGGTTTTCTGGAACCTCTTAATCAAATGCATAGAGAAAGGAGAAAGATTTTAGTGCTGACAGTGTAAAGATTTTATGCTTCCTCTAAATGGTAGAAAGTATACTCTGTAGCATCAAAAGTATGAGCCTAGAAACAGTATTTTTAGTCTTTCAGATGAAGAGAGCACCTTGTAGGAGGATGAGTTATCTTAGTTGATTCTTCAGATAACCATTTTGCTTCTCAATAACAGCCCAGTGGGTGAAAGTCACCCAAACATTTTTGCAGTTATATTTAATGTGAAATTGGACTTGAGAGTCTTCTATTCTTTCATCCATATTTAGTTTAGATACTCGCATAGATCTATGTCCAACTTCACTATTTTCTGGTATAAGATTAAAAATTTTGGATTTCATGTCTTTCCACTCTCCCCTCCCCGCCAGCCCCATGACAGAAAGGCAGGCCAGTGGAGTCGCATCTCTGAAAGTAAGTTGATCACCCAGACTGTGTGATAACACGACTCATTAGCAGCTCTCTGGGAAAGGACTTGGATGTGATTTTTGTGAACTGGTTCTGTGTGTATTGTGGGGAGGTTCTCATGGAGACATAGACTTTTCCACTCCCAGATCCTGGCCATGTATTACTTGTCATCCTACCCCCTGGAGAAGACAGGCTGCTTGGAAACATTTTTCGCTATTGTGAAGGTGGCTGTGTCTTAACCTAGAGAACTTGCATGTAGGGGTTCTTTTCAGCTTTCTTGTTTGGGTTCCCCTGAGGTGTTAGGTTTACAGTGAAATACTGTGCTACAGATGTTGAAAACCTTCCCCAGCTTTATGTTTATACAGAAGAAAGCCTTAGTCAAAAACATGCATTGTTAAAATGGCTGTATTTATTGGAGTTGCTTTTAAACCCTGCAAGTTAAATGGCATGTTAACTAGTGTATAGGATTGAATAGTTGTGCTTTTAATTTTTTGCAGAATAACTTGGAAAAGCAAACTAAAATAGCAATACCAGCAGTGGCCCATACTATACCCTATTTTCTGATTATCAGTTTGGATTAAGTCTTGTGTAGATGCTGGAATGTTTAATTTGACTGAATTTATTGGTAGTATGTGTTGTCTGAAAATCTGTCTTAAGTTGGGGATCTGGGGAGGAAGGTCACATGTGTATGCTTTTTCTGGAAAAAAAAAAGATTTAATTTCCATGTTTCACTCTGATATCAATTCCTTTAGAGAAGGCAAGCGAGAAGTGGGGAAGCTGTTGATGTGGACTTACTCATAATTGTGACAATTCTTAGATCATCTTCAGTTTATCTTCTTAGGTGAAGTCACTCATGTGCCTTGTTACCCAGTTAATGATAGCCATGTATATAACATTCTGTATTTTCATATTTCTACAGACAGTTTCATTTTTATAACATGGTGATTCTGGCCATAACAGGTCAACTTGACATTTCATTAATAACCATATTATTCTGAATGGTGTCCCCTTCACATTCATGTCTACCTGAAACCACAGAATGTCACCTTATTGGAAATAGCCTTTGTAGGTGTCATTGTTTGAGAATGAAGATGAGATCAGCTGAGATTAATCCAATGACTGATATCCTTTAAAGTAGAGGAGAGAACACAAAAGGGCACATAGGGAAGAATGCCATGTGAAGACAGAATCCCCAGAAAACTCAAAGAGAGAAGGAACAGTTCTCCTCTTAGTCTTCAGAGGGAGCATGACCGACCAGCACCTTGATTTCAGACTTCTGGCTTCTGTAACTGTGGTGTAATAAATTCCGGTTGTTTTAAGACACCAGTTTGTGGTAATTTTTTATCGCCCCTTTAGGGAACTAACACATGAACCAACACAACATGGTGGAGATTGAAGGTCAGCCTCTTCTTGACGTTCAGCTTGAGGTGCTCTGAGTTTAGCAAAGTTTTAAACTGCAGTGTTTATAATCAATGCAGTAAAATTTTCCATGTTCAGGAAGCTCCTCGCCTGGTGCACCTCCCATTTTAATTTAGTCAATATATTATAAAAGGAAATTTACCAGAATCTTGTACCTTTTGAAGAAGCTTCCACAGTCATTTTTAATCTTAACCTTTGGAAGTGCTCTTTGGGGATAGATGCCTTTTGTCTTTGTTGTTCCATCAAAGTGAATTTTCCAATTCCTTAAACCTGCTTTGTATAGCAACTTGGGACTTTACAATCGATTGTGGCTCTAAGGTATTTATTCATGTAATCAGTGCTCGAGGACTCAGGTTAGAGCATCAACAGTCAAGTTGAAAACTCTGCAAAAGATACAGGACAATTCTCTAAGATTATGCCTTTTTGAGTGTCTAGTGGAAAGCAAGAAGATTTGGGACACGATATGCTGTCCCACACTATTAGGATGAGAAGAAACTGAACACAATGGTTATTGAGAGCAAAGAAAACTGTATCTTTAGAAGTGATTGTGACTCTTCATTATCTTGGTGGTATTGGTTCAGCCTCACAATGAGCCCCCAGCTCCATATTCTTAAAGGTATATTGGAAGTTTAAATCAAGATAGTTCAGATCTTCGTGGCATGGAACTTAATTATGCAGCAGTGATATGTTCACCTGAGGTGGTGGTGAAAGTACAGCAATGGTTGAGAAAGGTTTCGGCGATCCTGTCTTGTGTTTCAGTGTGGAATTCGTTGGCTAGATTTCTTGGAACAGATACCCTCACATTTTCTGTGAAGAGCTCCCTGAGATGGAAGAGTTGGCCCAAAATAACAGAGCCTCAGGTCTCCATTGTCGTTTGCTCCAAAGGATTGGCAAAAACTGGAGGTTTTTCCACACAGAATTTCTAACTCCTGATATCAGGGACACCTCCCAGCACAGGCAGGCACAGGACATTCAGCCATTTGGAGTGGAGAACCAGTGTGCTGCTAGTTTTAGATGTCCTTGTGCACATCCAGGAAAACCGCACTACTACTGTCCAATAGAAAACATGGTCTACCATCCTTGTCCAGAGGCACCGAGCAGCAGCTGGACTTTTTGTGGTCTGATGTAATTACCAGTGGGATTAAGTGCCCAAGTGTGGGTAGAGGAAAGGGAAGAACTCTAACGTTTTTGGAATGTGAACTCTAGTTCACCAGGCATTACTTGATTTAATTTAGTCTTCAGGGTGATCCCATAATTTGTAGGCATTGGTATTCTTAATGTGGAAATGATTATTCATTTAAATTTGAAACGGTGGATCAGGAAGGCAAAAATAATTCATTCCTGGTTATACGATTAAGTAATTAGTAGGAATTATTTGGGGGCATCGACGGGAAGAAATGGGGAAGGAAAAAGGTGTGAGTGAATAAATGCATATGCATGTCTCTGTAAATAAAGGGGGATTTTTTTTTTCTGAAATCTCATGCCAGCTACTTAATTGCAACTTTGGAGGGATGCTTTCTGGTCCAGAGAGGGGGTTGAGGGGGTTAGCCAGCATCCTGTCTCCATTTAGCCCATCCTGGAGACTCAGGGCTGAGTGTGGTATATCCTTCCCTCACCTATAGGCAGGTGCCCTTGAAATGCACAATGCGATACAGAGATAGATAGCCACGGCTCCCCCTTCTTCCCCTAACCAATGTAATTAATAACATATATTAAGTAATGAGGCAGTTTCTATATCCTGTCCTTAATTTAAAATGCAGCTAAATAGTGTTTCATAATCTCTGCCTTACATATACAGTCACTTGCCTACTGAGTTGTCTTTCTTATTTAATATATAAATTGATTTTTTTTGGCCTGTGTCAGTGGTAAAAGAGACAAAAGCTGCCTTAGTCCTGCACTGTATCATGCACAATGCAACTTTATCTTAATAAGAGAAGATGGAGTTTGGGTTTCTCTTGGGCCAGTTCTGTGTCTTTAATAATCCCATAAGTTTTCCACATAGCATCCATCACTGCCCAGACCAATTGCTGGGAGGCCATAGATGTTGCCCATTGTCTGTCTGTGTGCCCTGCACAGCTGGCCCAGAGCGCCAGCCAGTCTTTCTTACTCCAGCTGACAGAGCTAATCAGGATGATCAATATGTCCTCTCCTCATAGCATAATCGCTAAGTGGATTTGCTTTACTTAATATCCATATCGAGTGACTGAATGGGCAGTGGAGATTTTAACTAAACCCTCTGCTGATAAACTTGTGCTAGGGTGGAAAAAAATTAAACATTACCATGCCAGTAGAAACAAAACTCTTTGGGACAGGATATTCCAAACCAGCTGAGTATAGGTAAGCAGTATAGCAATTTAGAATTATTTTCTACTCATGAAGGAGACTATTGGTTTGAACACACATAGAAAGTGATTTCTCCTCTTTTCATTGAAAATGTCATAGCTCATAAATCAAAGGAAAAGATAATATCACTTTCACAGCTCATCCAGTGATCTAGCAATGGTGCCATTTACCAAAACCATGTATAAATTTGTGAATGAGCTTTTGCTGGGTTGCTGAGATAATTGTTGTAAGTTCACTCAATGGCTCTTATGTAAATACTTGCTCTCTATGGAATGTAAATGTATCTTAAATTTAAACCTTAGGTAGTCTATGCCAGCACCAACTAAGATCGCATTCAGTGTGGACAATCAGTTTTATAGACAAAATTAATGTAGACAAAAATTCAGAATGTGTGTTTTCTTGTCAGTGTGACAAGTAGGCAGTTTTTCATTTCATGTAGAACCATTGGTGTTTGCTTTTTCTTTTGGGTTCCTGTGTTTCATTTAGGGGTGAGAATAAATTTGATAAGAGTAAAATATGAGGGACAAGCATACAGACTCACTTTTGGAAGATATGTTGATTTCTCATTCCATTGAAGAGTGATCAAATTTACCACTAGTGTTACATATGTATCTGGGATATTATTGTAATTTTTCCTTTGTTGTATGACGGCTCAGTATGATGGCTGAGTTATAGAATTTCCCATTTTCCTAACCACAGAGCAGAATGAAAGATCTAATATGTCAGTGGGGCCTAAGGTTTGTGCTTAAAGGATGCTGCTCCAAATGGTCACAGAACTGATGTGAATTGTGCATCCCACTCAGAACACATTTGGTGTTGGCTTTAAATGACTAATTTAACTATGACTTTCATCGGACCCACGAAGATTCACAGTGTTTGACCAGCAACTACTTGTACCCTTTGCAGGGGGTCACGTATTTCCATATCTGTGCCCAGATTTGAAGAAATTGGTCTTAGATGGCTTACAGCATTACTTTTCTGATAGATTAAAAGTTATGCGAACCTGGAGGATGTTCCACGCTCTCACCCAATAGAGTCAGCCCCTCTGCCCTTCTTTTCAGTGAGTGCACAGAGTAGTAGAAGAATATTTTTTTTTAAAGATTTATTTATTTATACAAGAACTTGGGTACAGGCCAGATGCGCGGGAGGGTGAGAGAGAACTCACCAGAGACAGAGTGGGGAACAGAACAGGCAGACTGACGAAATACACTTCTGAGGCAAGCAGCAGGTAAGACAGGAGAGGTCTGCTGCACCATGTGGGATTCTCGCCGGCTGGCCGGGATCGAACCTGCACTGCAGAGGCTGTGGACAGCTTCACAGTGCGGCGCTCAACTGCCTGCGCCACCAGGGAGGCCCATAGAAGAGTATTGATTGCCCAGGAAGGCCTGCAAGTGGGAAGGTCTTCATGGGTCAGGGCATGTGAGTGTGCTGTTCTTTAGCTAGGTCTCAGAAATTGGGCTGTTGAAAGGCATAAGATCTTCTCTTGGGGGTCAGAAAGGAGAGTAAAATATCAGAGTTCAGTGGGGAAGAACAGAGACAGAAGTAATGGATGAGTTTTGACAGTATTCCTCTGCTCCCTTGTCAGATTGTTTTGAAGCACTAGAATGCTGATGTCCTTTCTATGCATCCTGTGTATAAAGTGTACTATACAGGGTGTGTGTGTGCGCACAGTTATGCACATAAACACAATGGGTATACAGGCATGAAGAGGGCTTAGTTAAAAAAAAAAAAGCAAATTTAAAGATTGGTAACATCTACTGATCGAATATAGAACTAAGAACCCATTTTAATCAGTGCCTGTTGCTTTACACTGCTGAAGCAAGATGACCCGAAAGCTGCTTGAACCAGTGACATTTTAAATTTCCCCCCAAGGGAGTACTGTCAAGCTTTGGGATAACTAGGGATCATTTAGCCTGATACAGAGGTATTAGTGGGGCCAGATTAGGAGGATTCATCCGCAAATGTCATTGCTTGCAGCTTACAAACCACACAGAACTGTGGTTCTCAGCTCTTTACTAGCAAATGTGCACGTTGGCCTTTAAACTGTGACTCAGGCCTGCTGACCCACTTTTCTGGTTACTCATGCCTAAATGGACCCATTAGGAGAGCTCTTCTGAGCTGGATTCAGTCTGATCACTACTGGTGTCTTTCAAAGTGCTGGCCTGTAGTGGGACCCCATAACCTGAGTATGGGCCAGGTCTTGGTGGCTGCAGTGTAAGCTGAGGATTTTTTATGAGAATTAATTAATTCATCCTTATTAATGAATTAATAGGATATAGGTTTTGGTTAGAGCAAGGGACAGGGGGAAATGCCTTTTGCCATGAGCTAGTCTTAGAGTTTTCAGCCTCCATCCTATTAGGTTGCAGTGCACTGAAGAGCTGAGAGAAGCCAGCAGCTGCTGGGAACAGCTAGGCTCCAGTGCCCTGCAAGGGGAGGGAGAGGACAGGAACTCCCATAGCATATGTTTTGGAGGTTGTAGGGGAAGCATGGCTGAGGCTAATGGGTAGGGAGGAATTTTAAATGGAGCCACCTGTCTTTTTTTAGCGCCTAAGACTCTCAAATCCAGCCAGTTATGAGCTTCGTTGTTGCCAGCCCTGCTTTCAGACTGTGCCCTGGTGATAACATTTTGCTAGAGATTGCAGAGTTCTGAGTGGGCAGCTAGGAATGGATGCTGGAAGGAGGATTGCAGGCCATTAGTGTGTGAATCTGCAGTAGAGGGAGGTAGGGGATATGGAGAATAAGGAGGGGACGCCTGAGTTCCATATGAAATTCATTTGCATTCTGTCCTGAACAATGCACAGATGCCACATTCTCCCATGTGCCAGAGGGTGAGTTTGAGAGCATTTGTCTGCCTACACCCCTTGACTTCCAACCATGTATCCTAATAGTTTTCAAGCATTTGAGAAGATAGCATGTATGAGTTTACCTGTGAGGCATTAGTTCATGTAAGTCTGTAGAAGATATTTAATAGGAGCTGGTTATGCCCTTTGAAGCTTTCAAGATGATTGATTCCAAAATAGTTTTTCAAAGCAAAAATTCTACCTCTCTTTGCTAGAATTGTGTTGTCTGTGGCCTAGGGAAATCCAAATGATTATTTTTGTGACTTTGCATCCATTTGAACGAGTAAAATAAGAAACAAAAACAGGTATTTAAAGTCCACTTTGCTGGAATTATAGCATAGTTTACTAACGTCTGCCAAGATGTAGTCTCTTGCCCCCTGAGAGTTTGCAGTCAAAGACCCAGGCAGACTTCAGCACTGTTGACGGGAGTGTGGGAAGTAAGTTTATCTGTTAACTACTGCCCTGTCTCATTTTCTTCCCTAATTCTAAAGTCTGAATTCTGTGAAACAACTGAACTCAAGAAACTGGGACAAAAGTTAGCTTTCTCTCTGTTACAGGTAAGCCGATGGCAGGGATTTATACCCAGACAGATGGCACTGGGTGTGAGGTGTCCACTCTGAAATATTGTGGTCCTCGCCACTTACTTTAACGGGAGGAAAGTGAAACTCAGAGATGATGAATTCTTTGTTAAAGATACCAGTTCTTAGAGGCCCACGTGTTACATCCGTTCCAAGTGAGAGCTTGTGCTTGGATCAGGTGTCCTTGGTTGCTGGTGTGACATATAGATGAAACTGAAGATGTCATGAGTCATGCGTTGTTTCATGCTGGATGGTGCACAGAGGGGGCGGGGGGGGGGGAGGCTTAGGGAGTTTGGGATTAGTTTTAGCACAAGGATAAATACCAATGCTTTTCCTCTTGGCAGATACTCAATTATATTAACATAAGTATTTTAAACTCTGCTCTACTAAAATAGAATTGTGAACTTGTTCTGGGGGTTGAAAGGAAGGACCAAGGTAAGTGCTGGTGGTAAAAGAATCAAGGAACATCTTGCTTGCTTGTATAGCCACGCCTTTATTACACAGGCCTTTTAAAATTTCATTATCACCGAAGGCTAATGCAGTTCTAGTAGTTAGACCATTTTGTTTCTTGGCAAAAGAGAATTCTTACGGGGGTGATCCATCCTCTTACATGTGCAAAAAGGAAGGTTAGATATTAAATCTATGTCATTTGGGCTTTTGGTAGGGCGGAGTAATACCCCAAACTCCTCAGTTGCTTTCATCACGAGGAGAATTTATAAGTATGCCATTTCTGTGTTGCTGTCTCTTTGTCCCTCCTGATAGAAGGAATTGGTCAATTTTGGGAGCCAGCCAAGGAGGGCATTAGGTAAGCAAAGTCTTTATTTCTGCTTTTACCTTATATTCCATAGAATCATATATTTAATGGTTGCAATTATCTTTGAGATAAGTGATGAGGCTTGGCCTGCTCAGAATCATATTGTAAAGAATTGATTTGTGCTTTTTAGAGGTTAACAGTGAAATTGAACTGCAGTGTGTCAGAGACATTATTTTAAAAATAGAAAGAGCCAAACTGAATGCATGCTAAGGATTTTTGTCTCTTAACTATACCAGAATTTCTTCTATTTGTTTAAGTTTTAGATATTGGTCATTATGCTGGTACATTGTCACTGTCAAGTACGTTAATTTTCTTTGCATTTTCTAATTTCCCCAAGTTTTTGTTCTTTAAGAAAGCATCTTGATAAAACTTCCAGATTGGATGATTTTCCCTTTCAGCTTGCTTGTTTGCCTCTCTTAATTCTTTCCAGGTAGAGATCATGTTGTGTCTTGTGTCACACAGAGCTTTGAAGTGTTTAGCATTGGAATTTGAGTCATTAAGATTTTAATTGTGCTATGAGTTTAGTTTTCAATAGAGAAAATGACAAAAAGGCAAAATCACACATGGACTATCAACATGAAAAGCGAATATTCTTTATTCTGTATCCTGATACAGACATCAGAATTTCATAATTGTACCAGTGTACTGAAGCTCTTTACACCAAGAAATTTAAGATTAACAATGATTCTAATTGAGAGTCACTGCTCTATTTAAATCTCATGTTGCAGCTATTTAGTCTTGCTAACAAGTTGAGGGGCTGTAATTTTCTTTCTCCTTTACTAATAATTCACTGTGTAATTCTGGGGTAAGACTTACAATGATTGTAGTTTTGAAACTATTCACATACCACTGAAGCTTCCTTGGCCTTTTAAAGCAGATTTTACAGCATAGTCATCTGGAGAAGCTTTGTATAGGCAAAACCCCAATTAGACATTGCCACTGAAATAGGATCAACGTGAAAATATTAGTATTCAGAACACAATAAGCATTTAAATGGAGTTAAATAGAATTACTGTATGTTTGAATTGCAATAGAGATCATTTCTCTAAGTCTATCCTAAAAGGGCCATTTTTGAAATGAAGATCTGCATATTAAGTCTTAATAATTGATCCTCATAATTAAGATCTAGGATTAGAAGAAGGGTTGATTTTTCTTGTGTATAAAGTATGGGTGAAGAAAGTCTAACAGCCAGTGGAAGAGGGATGTTGAATATCCTTTCCATTAAGCTCTGTGCATTGTAGTCAAGTAGATGTTAAGTGACAGGTGGCTACTAACTTGAGGACAGCTCTTGAGAACTGTTTTTATTTGGAAGCCCCTTTGGAGCGCCAGTCTACTCATAAGAACAAATGTTACCGTAGAAGGTTGCTTACTGCTATAAAATAAGCACAGAGTCTTGGCCTTCCAGGAATCAGTCATAAAATAATCATATTCCAATGTACTTTATTCAACTCCTGGGACTCCCTTCCCTGTTTATCTGCAAGGATTCCCCCTGTAAGTGAACCTTGGTGACTTATCTATTTGATGGTATAACTTTTCATTTTCCATTTTTCCTATCAGAAGTTTTGGTGGTGGACCTCATCTAAGTTCTGCACTTTCTTGATGTCACTTTATATGGTCCCAGGATAGGTATAGAAGTTAAGCATTTCATGCCTAACACATAATGGATGGTCCATAAAGGGTGTTCTCATACCACTCTGAAATGGTGTTTCCATGTCAACCGTAGGTTACCCTTTCCAAGATTATACTGTTTCCAAGGTCATTTTTCTCCTATGGAAAGACCCCCGAGCAGCTTTTGGAATAATCTTTGTCACCAGCTGTGATTTTTGTTTATCAAGCTTCACACTTCTGGCCTGCCATTCTGTATTAGTTTCTATAACTTTTGTACTTTTTTTCTCCCAAATATCTGAAGTTTTCCTAATATTGTGTGGTATGTTCATGTGAGGCTAAGCCATGAACTCCCTGAGGGCAACATTTTTGTTCTCATCGCAACAGTCTGGCTCAGAGCAGGAATTAGTGAAATGTTTGCTCCTTGTAGAGTAATGAATATGCTGAATTTATATATTTTCTACTCATTTTCCCATATCTTCCTAAATATGTTTTTGAGTATATTTGCTTCTCTTCACTTCTGCAGTGCTTGGAAGACCCAATAGAAGGCAAATATTAAACTATTAAAAAATAGTTAAGCATCTAGGGTCATAGTTAGAAAACTGAGTCTCTAATTCATTTAAACCTCAGAAATTTCCCTTTGAAGATATGTGAGGAAATGGGATGCCTACACCATTTTAGCACCTTCCCATCATTCCTAATGTAATGAATCTTTTTTGTCCAAGTTTTCAAAGTCAGGAAATTTTTTTTTTTTGCATGTTTAGTGAGGTGATCGTCTACACATAAAAAGAATTTCTGGGATGGTTCTTCATAACTATAAAAAAATCAAATTGCATGTATCTTGTGCCTCTATTTTAATATTTCATTAGTCTTGTTGGCTTTGGCATGTAAGATATTCTCCTAAAATAAATTTCACTTTTTAAAAAAAGACATATGTGATTTAACTACTTCACTCTTTGAGACTGAACTGCGTCCTGGGAAAACAACTGTATTTCCCAAACTAATAGATTAGTCCTATGCGGTGAAGAACTGCATCTTAGGTATATTTACACTCTACCACAGGGACTTGCAGAGTGCAGATTGTATTGCTGGTATTGTGTGCCTTTTTTTGATTTGGTTGGTTGAAAATGGTATCCTTTAAATGTGAAGTCTTCCTTTTACTTGGCTAGTCATTTGAAAATCACAGCACTGAGCTCCATCCTAATTAATGATCAAACCAATAGAATTCTATAATTATACAAGGTAGTTTAAGGCCTGTCAGGAAAAAAATCAATTACCACCTTCTCTCCTTTTTCTAAATTAATTTTGGTATTAGAATTCTCTAGTCTTTTTCTCCAACTCTATAATTTGGTGAAAGTTAGGCAAAAACCTTTTTTTTTTAGTTTTAAAATTTTATAGAGAAGAGTAAATGTGAACCTCATACCATATGTAAAAAATTTGCTCAGAATGTATTAAAGATGGAAATTTAAGAGCTAAAACTATAAAACCATTAGAAGGAAACATAGACATAAGTTTTATGGCCTTGGATTGGGAAGTGGTTCTTAAAATGACACCAAAAGCAGAAATACAAAAAAAAAAAAAAGTTTTAATGGATAAACAAAAATAACAAAAGAAAAAGGTAGACCAGTTGGGCTTCATCAAAATTTTGAAAGTTTTTGGGAGAACATAATTGCAAACTATGTATCTGATAAGAGTCTAGTATCCAGAATACATAATCCAAAAATAAAATGGCAAATAACACAACTATTAATATGTTCAAAGAATTAGAATAACTATTCCTCCAAAGAAGATACACAATGACCAATCACCACATGAAAAGATACTCATCACAGTTAGTCATCAGGTGATGGAAATCAAAACCACAGTAAGATAGCACTTCACCCACTACCATGTCTATAATAAAAAGGACAGATAATACTAAGTGTGAAGGGAATGCAGAGAAATTGGAACCCTCATGTACTTCTGGTGGGAATGTAAGTGATGTAGCAGCTTTGGGAAAACAGGCAGTTGGTATACACCCAAGAGATGAGAATTTTGAGAATTTTCTCTCATGAAAAAATATTTTGGAGACCTTTTTTGGAACACTTTATGTTTACAATAAAATTGAAAGGAAGGTACAGAGATTTCCCATTCAATTCCAACTCCTTATTATCATCATGTCTATAGCCTTCCCTATTATCACTCACAAAATGGTACGTTTACTAAAGATGAACCTACATTGACCCATCATAATTACCCAAAGCCCATAGTTTACCTAAGGATTTACTCTTGCTATGTCATACCTTTGGTGGGCTTGAGTGATGTATAAGGACATATAACCATCATTATACCAGTATGTGCAATACTTTCATTGCCTTTAAATTCTCACTGATCTGCCTGTTTAACCCCCTCTTACCATTGGTCAGTGTTCATGGTTTTACTTTACCAGAATATCATATAGTTGGACTCATACTGCATTTAGGCTTTTGGTATTGACCTCTTTGATGTATAATAGGCATTTTAAGACACTTCATATCTTATCATGACTTGATGGTTCTTTTTTTTTTTTTTTGTCTATTGATGTGCTGAATTATGTTAATTGATTTTCAGTTGATATGTTGAAAATTTTTGATTTTCAGAAAGATTTTTTTTAAGGTGGCAGGGACTTATTGATAGTACAGTGGCACCTCTTTCATAACTGTTGGGAAAACTGTGCAAATCAGAGTTCTTGCTTAAGCCCAGTTTGGCTGTACTTGGAAAGAGGACAGGCCATACAGACAGAGTCAGACTTTAGATCCTAAAGAGAGATACAGAATACATTCCTGAGTTTCAGTCATCCATTCTAATAAAAGGCAAGAACATTGAGGAGGCCACCCAAACATTTTCAGTGCTAAATGAGAACTTGACTCCCTAGGACTTCTGTTTTTATGATCATCCCACAGCGGTTCCATTCTTCCCATGTCTCCAGTCAGACTGGTGGAACTTAGCCGTAAGAGCATGTCTCAGAGGAGGAATTCCACAGACTTAGAGGCTCTCCGCACAGAAGAAGGTACTTGAGCAGCCACTCTCCAGTGGTCTGCGGCTGGTTTGTTTTGACATTGATTTCTTGTTTCTGTTACTGCTCTCTGGGGATATATCACAAAGAGATTTTATGAATTTTTTTTATTTGCATTTATTTGATGCGTGACCTGGTGACTTAAGTTCTACGGTTACCTTTTTTTTTGCTTTCTGATTACTATGTACCACGTAACTAAATCAGTAAAGAAGAGAATGGAGAAATAGCTCTGTTTAACATTTCAGGGGTGATGGAGTAATGCTCTCTATAAATATTTATATTTTCCTGAGAAGATGCCTTTTTCTTTTGACATTTAGACTGACTCATGGCGGGGGGCGGGGGGGGTGGAAAGGGAAGAGGCCTTTTTTTCCCTCAGTAAATTTTATACATGTCTTTCAAAAGATAAATAGAAATGAAAACTCAGAAAAGAAAGGAATTTTTTTTATATAATCTGTTTTTCTGGGGCATTGAATAATTTTCTCCCAGAACAGTAAGAGTCAGTGGAAACATGGGAATGTAATTGATTGCTCTCAAAGAGCCACATCGACTTCTTGGACCTGCAGAGTCCCGCGTGCCCACATCTCCCCTTCTATCCAGCTTCCCTCCCTCTCTGGACTTGGTCTCTCACTGCATAATGCCTTCTTTAGCTCAGTGTTGGCTTCAGCCCTGTCTGCCTGGGTTGGCATTTCCATGCTCTTGGCTTGGCAGCCCTGATAATGGGTAGAGACACTGGAAACAGCACAGAGCCCAGCCCTGGTAGAGGCTTACCTGCCTTTAGTGGGGAGTGCAGAGGTCTGGGCAGGGAGCTAGGAAGCAAACCAGTGCTTCCTGCTTGGAAGGTCCTTAAGTTTGTTTCTGTACTGCAGAAATCCAATAGGCAGGCAGCAGCAGCAGTGGGAAGCTGTGCTTTTTCACTTGACTTGAATTCCTGGGTGTGAAGAAAATGGTTATACCTTCTGATCAGAGATAGGTCGTTGGTGACTGGATCTGGAAACTTGTATTACAAACAGATGCTGTTTGGGGGTAAATAAAATCTTTCTGAGATAAGGAGTGATAAAAATGAAAAAAAAAAAAAAAAAAAAGGAACCAACCCTGAGAAAGTTGAGATCCATTGAAACAATGGAACAGATTGGCACTTTTGCATCTGAGGCCCTTATGGTCATCTTCAGGGGGGCACTGAGGGTTAGAAACAATAGTCCCCAGAGAAATTTATGATGACCAATAGGACTAAACAAGAAGACTTCCTTTGTTAATTCCTATTTAAGCCCAGATTCTTTCTGTAGCACAAATAATCATCTACATGTCTATCTAAATTTTTTTTTTCGAATTTGATAGCTCTGCAGTGAGGTTTTCTTATGTCATATCTATGTATGTGATGGTAATGATGACAAAACCTCTCACCTTCATCGGGAACTGTGGTGATGTGAGAGACCACGGGGATAGCAGTGGGTCCTGTCATTGGACCACCAGTAGGAGAACAAGAACACGGGGTCCCCAGGAGTGGGAGTTACAAGTTACTGGTGCACTCTTCTCCTTATTGCCCAGAAATTTGAATTTATCCTCACAGCTTTCTAGACAACCCCAGTGGCTAATTTTTGACTTTCAATTGTAGATAATTAACATAGGACACAATATTGTGCTCAGGACCTCTAATGCTAAGGGACGTGGTGCTGAGGTTGAACATCTATTGTTTGTGCTGGAGACTTTCTGCACTGACTGAGTCCCACCCACTTTGGTCTTGCCTGGGAAGGCTCAGAAGGACCCATGGTAATCTTGGAACCCTTCGGGAACCTCAAGAACTCTCAGTCACTGAATCCTTAGGGTGTGACTTCATCCTCCACTCTCTCAGACACTGGAAGGATGTTCTCAATTAGGGTGATGTTGATACTCATTCCAGATTTGCTACTCTGTATTGCTTGTTGGTTGTTTTCCCAGTGACCCCATAAGAGCTTTTGGAGGGCCAAGTTGGGATTTGCTCTGTGTAAGGAGCAACATCTGGTCCAGTAAATGGCAGTGACTCTATGTGGGTCAGTGAATGAATGAATGGGTGAATGCAATCTTTTTTTTTTAAAGATTTATTTATGCATAGAAGAACTGGGGTGTAGGCCAGAGGTGCAGGAGGTGAGAAGAGTTACCAGAGACAGAGTGGGGAGCAGAAAAGGTGGATCTACTGACATACGCTACTAAGGGCAGCAGTGGGCGACACAGGAGAGGTCTGTTGCACAATGTGGGCCAGCAACCTGGCTGGGCATCCAACTTAGACCATGCCATGATAGCATGATAGTGCTGAGATTTAACCCCTATGCCACCAGGAAGGCCTTGAATGCATTCTTTAAAAAATGAGCATTTTATGTGCCCAAAAATAGATGACTGGGTTGATCAAGAAGATGTGGTGTATATACATAATGTAATCAAAAAGATATACTCATGCCATTCACAGCAGCTTGGATGAGCTGGAAGGGATTATACTCAGTGAAATAAGCCAGAAAGAAAACGAAAATTATCAGATGGTTTCACTTATAGGAGGAACATAGGGAAACCAAATAACAGATCAGGAAAAAATGATTATAATAAATAAAAAGCCAAAGTTAACAGGCAACTATAAAACAGAGACACTCTGCATGTAGGGAGGGAGAGGGATCAAAACAGGGGTGGGAAGAGCACAAGAGATATGGTGATGGTGCATGGGTGATTTGCTGGTGGGAATTATACCAGGACTACACCCGAGAGGAGAAAGCATACATTGTACAAAAAGGAAGAATGATGGATATAAATATATATAAAATAAAAATGAAAAACAGACAAAAAGGGAGAAATGAGCATTTTATGGATTAAAGACTTGGATGTAAGACCTGACACCATAGAATTCATAGAAGAAAACATGGGAAATATACTCCCTGACATCAACATGAGAGTTGGGGACTCAACTCCAAAGATGGATTACATCAAAATCAAAAGCTTCTGCACTGTGAAAGAAACTTGCATCAAAATTTAATGACACTCTATTGAGTGGGAGACAATTTTGCACATAATATATCTGACAGGCTAATATCAAAATATATAAAGAGCTTGTAAAAGTCAACAACAAAAAGCAGCACAATTAAATAATAGGTAGAAGATCTAAACAGCCATTTCTCCAAAGAAAACATACAGATGGCCAACAGGTACATGAAAATGTGTTCATCATCTCTTATTGGGCAAATGCAAATCAAAATAATGAGATCACCTCACACCTGTGAGAATGGCTATTCTCCAAAAGACAAGAGGCATGTGTTGGAGAGGATGTGGAGAGAAGGCAACCCTGGTGCACTGTTGGTGGGAATGTAATTTGGTGCAGACAATATGGAAAGCAGAATGGAGATTCCTCAAAAAAATAAAAATAGAAATTCCATATGATCCAGTTATCCTGCTTGTGGAAGTGAAAAAAAGTCAGACAGAAAAAGACGAACATCATGTGATTTCACACAAATGTGGTATGCAGAAAACAAAGGGATGAACTAAATAAAACAAATATAAACTTTTAGACTCTAAGACCAATTGGTAGTTACCAGAAGGGAAGGCAGTGGGTAAACTCGGGGGAAAGGGACGAAGGTATGGTGAAAGATAACATTGGGTTCTCGGTGGTGAATTTGGTATAGTATATACACGTTGATTTTTAATGATGCACACCCAAAACTGATAAAAACTTTTAATGTAATGTTACTGCAATTAAACAAGAAATGGGCATTTTGTATATTATTTCTGTTGGAGTAGTTGGCTTCCTGCCATAGCAAGAAACAGAGTGAGAACAAAATCCAATTGGATCAAAACTCACTTGTCTGTCTCTCTTTTTAGTTAATTCTACATAGGATTTTAGAACTAGAGTAGCCACAACACTTTTCTCGCTTAAATTTTTTCTTCATGTGAAATCAGTCATAAATTATTCCACTGGCCCCCTTTTGGGCAAGAAAAAAGAAAAGATTCATTCAAGCAGGTCATATTAAGCTGGTTGTAAGTGAAAAACCATTACCCATCCTTCCCCTCCTTTGGCCTAATGCCTGTCAATTATCTGTCTCTTATGTTTTATTTTTAGGGGAGGGTGGGGAGAGGAGAAATACCTTTTAGAGTTTCCATAGTTTTTGTTTTTTTCCAAACAGAATTTTATTAGTTATTCATAATAGAAGCTGCTACTACATGGCTAGACTTTTCCAGTGATAAGATCTTTGCTAAGTTCTTCATTAAATTTGCATGAAGACCCAGAGAGTGGGCTTCCCTCTGGAATCGTGAGGTCAAGTAACCCCTAAGCGGCGGTATTTTCACTGACACCCCAGTGTCTAACTTCAAGTCCCCGTTTTTTCCCTAACATGCTTTGTCTTGGAATGAGTCAAGACAGTGGAAGGAATATGTTTTACACTTGCTGATGGGTGGTGGCAGTATTAAGGTAACTATAAATCTTTTTAAATCTGAAGGAACTGGCCTAATTTTTTTTTAACAGAACTACAGTTTCTCTCAGATGCTCTTTCCTCCGTAATAAAAGGAAAGGAAATCAGATGGAACTGCATTTACCTGTTGATTAAATGCTGCTGAAAATCTTCTGGGTGCTGATAATTAAAATTGTGGTCCCTCAAGGAGCTTGTCCTTATCTGTGGAAAGCAGGCTCAGAAACACCGAGTGTTGAGTTTTCATGGAATACTGACTTAAACTTGCCAGGCTCTGTGCTAGGCTGTGAAGTCAGGGTGGTCTCTTAAGCCCTAGGTGTGAGTGCTGTGTGAGAGGAATAGAGGGTGTGCCAGAATGAGTCTTCAACAGGGAGTAGAACTTACCAGGCACAGACCAGTGAGTTCACTTGTAGGAAACTGGATCTCTACCCTTCCCTCCACTGCCCACACTGGTTGTTGGTTGAGGGTTGAGCTGACATTGCTAGCTGACTCAACCCAAAGCTTCTTCATCTTACAAATATCTCTGGTCTTTTTGTGTCTAATTCCTTTGGATCTTCTACGTATTCCTCTCTCTGAGTGGAGGGCTGATCTTATTCTGCCTCATTTCTTCCCCTGAAGCACTCAGTGAGGTTACCTGTACACTCAGTGAGGTGGAGCAGCTTCCAGCTCCCTTCTGGTTTGTCCAGTGTAGCCCTGGGATCTGAGTCATGATTCTCACTATGTCTATGAGATACTTGTGCCCTTGACATTTATGTCTGCAACCTAAGGTAATTGTGTTGCTTGTGGGCAGAGTGTCCATGGAAGGTCATGAAAATGACTCAGTTGAGGAGTGGAGTATTTCATGGAGTTGACTGGCACAGAATGATCTGGGGTGCTTCCTGTCCCTGTACACAATAGAGGGGATTGTATAGGAATCTTACAGGCCGTTCAGTTGCATCAGGATTAGAGTAAGTCATTTTGTATTTCAGTTGACTCTTTAAATGTCAAAAAAAATTATATAATAACTAAAGCAATATAAACCAAGCTTAAAAAAATAGTTTTACCATTCCAATAAAATTCCATTTTGGTTTGTATGACCTCTAAAGTCTGCATATCCTACCATGGTAAGCATTTTCCACATTGTAGTGTAGTTCTGTTGTGTAGTACTTTAGCAAGGCAATAGACCCACGTTAAGAGTCCCATCCCCATTACTTACTAGCTTTGTGACTTTGACAGAATATACTCATATTTGTGCCTCTCTGCCTTTACCTGTGTCAATACCTGCCCCTATCCTACACTTACATGATCATATACACCACATCTATATTGTTTCCCCCAGATTACTACATATATTGGATTATACTGTTTGTCAGTTCATGTCACAATTGTACTAATTTCCTTTATTTAGGAAATTTCAACTAATTAAAATCTGAATTGAACCATGATTAGTATGGCTAAGTATATTAATTTTCTAAGGCTGCCATAAGGATGAAGCACAAACTGATAGCTTACCCCACAGGAGGTGGCTGTCTGACAGTACTAGAGGCTGGATATCTGAGGAGATGTCCTTGTGAGGGCTGTGAGGAAAGGGTCTGTTCTAGACCTTTCTCCTTGGCTCTTGAATGATCAAATTCATCCTGTGTCTCTTTACATCATCTTCCCTCTTAGATGTCTCTTTACGCCAATATTGCCTTTTTATATAGACACCATTCATTTTGCATTTGGGCCCACCCTGATGGCCTTATTTTAACTTGATTATATCAACAAATACCTCATGTCCAAATAAGACCACATTTATAGCTTATGGGGGTCAGGATGTCAACATAAGAATTTCAGAGGGACACAATTAATTCTGTAACAACACTGTGTTAGGTATTGTGTTGGAGAACACAATAAATAGCAATTTTACAAGCCAGTGCTGACGGATGATGAAATATTGAATCACAGTTTTTGTAGATGAAGTGCTCAAACTTTCAAAGACTGGGAATTCTTCAGCCCTACCATTTCTTTAGGGATCTTAATCCTTTGTCTCCCTCTCTGACTAGTCTCTGCATTTCTTCTCTCATTTTTCCAGCTTTAGCTTAGCTATATTTTGAACTTGGTTTTACAAGAATAAATCTAGGTTCAGATAGTTAATAAAATTACCTTGAAATAATCCTTTAAAATACTGTGCCATACTCAGCTGTGTTGTTGAATTTCATCACTTTTTTCATGTCATCTCCTGTGAGGGTATGTTTGTTTCTTCCCTGTGTTGTTGATGAAGTAATATTTATGTATATGGAATGAAACTTGATTTGGTTTTGTCACTTGAAAAGGTAAATTTTACCCTTAACTCACTGGTGAGATTGCACAACTTTTGATTTGGCTTTATTTTATTAAATATAGGAAAACTCCATCAGAACACTTCAATTTAGTTCATTTTCTTTGGTAATTCTGGTTTGGTCTACTGAGCAGTTATAGAGACTTGGCTTACAGAAAGCAGAACACTGACACCTTGTGCGTTCACATTATTTTCTTTAATAAAGTCTAATCTAATCCTTTTTTTTCTGTCTTTCATTTCTACTATCTGCAATATATTGTAAAATTTATGTAAAGCATCTTTTTTCTGCCTCTTTTCTGTAAATCTGGTTTATTGCCAGTGCCAGATATTTTCCCCCTATTCATGTCTTTGTCAACTCTGCCTTTTGTTATGGTCCCTGTAGCCTGAATCTTTGCTAGCAGGATCGTTGAGGATAGACTGAACTATAAAATCTAGATTGATTATTGGCTTTCCCAGTTGTTACTGCATATTCATTTAGCTAACCCATAATCAAACTGCTGCTAGCTATACATTCAGATTCCATTTTTCTTGTTTTCATAAAACCGTCTGTGTGCTCTATAAAAATATTGATGATTTCTTAAAGAAATAATCTGAAGTAAAGAACAGAAGAATTTTAAATGGAAAAATGCTCTTGCAGCCTTATTGATAATAGTGAAAACTGGCAAGTGACTGATAATAAACAAAAGCAAAGATACAGCTAAAAAAATTAAGTCACCTTGCATTGTACTATTAAGTAACTATTGCAGTGTTTCTAAAAAGTTTACAGTGCTGTGGGAAATGATTACTGAATAATTAGAATAAGGGGAACGACAGGGTATAGAAATACATAGAGCTTGTCATCTCAAATATATAAAATCATGGAGAAGCACTGGGGATGTGATAAAAGGTGAGAAGTGCTTACTTGTGGGTGGGCGGGGCCAGACATGGAATCCTGGATCCTGACAGATCTTGGTTTATAAGCATCCTCTTCCTTCCTTTTTTTTTTTTTTCCCCCTGTTACTTAGGAGATATAACCTTTCAAGCTTCATTATCCAGGGCAAATAGACCTCTCACACAGAATTGCTAAGTAAAGTGCTTATTAGTTCAGCTGTGTGTGACACATAATAATGCAACATGTGACAGTTCAATTGTTAATAAAAAACATTATAATTTCTCCCATTTTGCCACTCTCCTTACACAAGCAATACACTTAACTTTTCCATGTTTTTTTCTGTCTTTAACAGCACATAGTAGGATGCAGAGCCCCCAGCTCTGGCCTCTGTCAAGCGACATAACTTCTGTATGATGGCAGCCTTGCCAGGGTGAAGTCTAAACTCTTTAGCACACAGGGTTGTCTTGAGGATTCAGTGACTTGACATAGAGAAAAGGCTAAAAATCACTTATATATGTTTGCTGCTATTAATGTTAATTTAAGAAAAATTTTAAAATATATGTGTGACTATTTTAAAATTACACTCAGACCATGGGAAAGTTACTACAAAGAGAGACATATACTGAAGAGAACTGAGCTTGCTGTTTACGCAAAGACTGGGAAAGCTACATGCTTAACTGAAACATTCCAAATTTTAGATACAAAATGAGGATGATATTGGAATGAGTGGCTATAGAAAATGATGATCTTTGGAAAATCTAATCCGGTGTGTGAGTTCTTTATAGATAACCATTATGACATGTTGATGGGCTTTGAGTCAACAAAAATACAAATTTTAGTCAAATTTCATGGATTCTTCTATTCTTCCACATCAACACCACATTTTCTATAACAGAAAAGCCCTTCTGATTGGTGGTTAATGGATTAACATAGGTAAGTGGCAAGTGCTCATTTTTCATTTTCTCTCTTTTTTTCCTTCACAGTTCAGCCTTGCTAAAACCATGCACTATTATTGCCTTTTTAAGTGATGTGGGTTTGCAGCCATTAATTCCCTGAGCAGAGTCAGTGAGAGGAAGGGAGCTGGCAGTAGGCGATTGCTTCTGGTTCATAAGTGAAGCCAAACATGGTGGCCTCTGTCACTTCACATTTCCCAGTCCATGCTGCTTTTTGGAGTGTCCTTCACGAGGTATGCCCTGATATAACCTAAAATGAAGTAGAAGCTCGAGGAAGGAGACCTGAGAAAGAACTTGTGTGCAGTTCTTCTCTCATAACCCTTCAGGTTCAGCCTGGGAAACACAGAATTTTTTTTTTACAGATCTTTACAGAACAAAGCTCTGAATTTTTCCAAGTAAAAGCTAATGTCTATACCCATCCAGGCAGTGTGTGCCTTAGTGACATTACTTGTGTTTATCTCCCTTAGCAGTAGCCTAGAGAAAGTGTTTTCCTGGGATTTTACAGACTTGTCACCAAGGGTCAGAATAAACAAATAATGGTGTGAGTTTATTCCCAGTTAGCCAAATGAATGGTAATTAATTCCCAGTCTCCTAGTCTTGACCTTTACTTTTATTTTTCTTATTTTTTTTCTTGGACCCGACCTTTAATTTTTCTCTGCTATCTGTTTTTGTAAGTTGTCTCAAATAATTTGAATAAGGATAGCAAAGAATTCAAAACCAGGGTTCAGTTTGGAGCCTTCTTTAACATGTAAGAGGAAGAAAATAGCAGGACCAAAGGTTAGGCTCCAAAGGGACTAAGAAGTTTCAAGGATGTACTCTACTGTCAGTAGCCAGAGGTGAACAGTGAGAGCTAGAAAGGCAACAGCCTTCTTAGTGATCTGACAGGACACAACAGTATATTCTGCATGCAGGCCAGGAATTCACCTGCCTTCCCAGATTTCTTGTCTTTGTCTGTGAAATGAGATGTAAAAATAAACAATTTTTCTTTCTAACCTGCTGAATACATCAAGTAGAAAGTTATCTGTGAACGTGCCCTGGAACTCTTCAACGCCTTGTGAATTTTAGCTGTACCATCTCCTGTTGTTCAGCAGGAACTTTGGCCCAGGAGGGCTAGTGCTGGAGTGAGGGTTTCAGATGAGAGTTGAGGAGAAGGGGTCCTGCCAGCTGGGGGGTAGACGAGTTTGTAGAAGTAAAACCCCACACTGGACTTGAAGGGTGAGTAATAGGAGGGGCAAGAAACCAGATGCAGCATTTTATAAGGTAGGCCTCACAGGCTGCAATAACCAAGGCAGTTTCTCAGGGATGGACAGTGCATCAGTTAGTTTTGTTAAGATGGAAAGTTCTTACAGTGTGAGTGGGAGATGGAAAGTGGGTGGATGGATCCCTGATCCTTAGGCTAAGCAGCTTGACCCTAACTGTCCATACTCTTAAACTGCATTAAAAATCAGCCCTAAGCAGAAATACAGAGCTATGAAAACAGGTGTCTGCTCCCTTCCTTTCAGGAGGTCTTCCTCCTGCACTGCCCTGCTCACTGGCCCTTCTCAGGAGTGCCAGGAGTTCTGGATTGGGCTGCAGCACCTTGCCCTTCTATCCTCAGAGTTTCCTGATAATTAAATGTGCCCTTAATAAAGGGTGGTTCTGAGCTAATTTGTCTGAACGGTTCTGAAACATAACATTCAAAGATAGGGATTAGTATTAATACTCAGTTTGATAGCAAGGTTTCACTGGGAACAGATCTTTATGAGTAACAATATTTTTAACAGTGGAATTTCAGGAACCAGTGCCAGTAACCAACTGGGAGTGATACGTCTGGCTCCTTGGAGAGCTTTAACCATACAGTGTGCTTGGTGGGCCCTGTTGGTGTCGTGAATTAGGAAGCTCTAGTTGTGGTTTTAGAGCAGTGTAACCTTGGGAAGCCGATTGGCCTCAAGATTCGCTATATAAAAATGGAAAATATATCAAAGTCTTTTTCCATATTTCTGTCTTCCATGTTGTAAGTGTGCTTTCTTGCTCCTTGGACTGGAGGTGGGGATGCTAACTTGCTCCCCCATCCCTGTATTAGTAAATACACATTGAGCCCTTCTCTGTGGCAGGTACTTTGTGGGAGCAATTCCCATGGTCACTGCCTTTGGGCAACTTCTTCTTATGCCCAGATAGTGTGACTTTGGTTTTTTCCTGAAGAACCAGGTAGGGAATGCCATCTTGTCAGTCAGGAGGTAAGCTCCTATGACCCCTGCAACAGACTGTTGATGAGCAGAACCAGTTTGGCTGTTAGCCCTCTATTCATCCTTTAGTCATGATGTTAGAGTGGATAATTTCTAATGATGAATTTGGAAAAAATCTGTTTAATCTTTCCATGGAATGCATATTAATTCCATAAACATTTATTAAGCACTTATCATGTGCTGGGCACTGTGCTAGGGCCTTGAGAGTCAAAGGTGCCTATGACAATGTAGTTCTTGCTGTCAAAGGGAAGTAGGGGAGATGCATCCCTCGTAGCTAATGTTTTACTGATACTGTATTGTGTGTGCACCTGATGCTTGCTTACCACCACAGGTAATAATATCTGTGTGAGTTAAAGGACGCACATGGGTTTTGCAAAGCACTCCTGATTCCCAGGCACTTGGCTGGATTTTTTTTGCCCTGCCTGACCTGCTGCTAAGTTCACACTTGTGAGTACTGAATCATTTTTGCTGTTCCCCTTCACCATTAACTTTTTAATCATAGTTCTTTCTAGCCAAAGTATTCAATGTCCAGCAATAATCCAACTGCCTCTGCCTCCTTGAAGAACTAAAAAGGGATTCTTACAGAAATGATCTGATTTTGTTGTCTCTCTACTCTGCCTGCAGAAGGGAGCATGATCATGTGGCCTTAGTAGACTGTTATCCACGTGGAAAATCATCTCACTTCCTTTGCTCTTTAATGCCTCGGTTTGTTCACTTATTGCTTTCTCAGAGCTTCTTGTTAGCTGGCCCTGTCACAAGTTGTGGACATGGGGGACTAGGACAGTCTCTCTACTCAAACTCTGCCCTTGGGCTCCTCACTCACTGAGAAGAGAGATGAGGTACCCAATGGGGTGATAAGATTTTTAAGGAAAACCTGATAAAGTCAAATTGGAGATGAGATGAGAAATAGGACACTCAGCTGCCTCTCCTCCTATTCCCCTCCTTTATCTGAAGATAGCTGGCTCCCCGTGAACAGGCCTTCACTTCCTAGACAGTGACAAATGGGCACCTATTTACCTGATAGGTTTAGTGTGTAGAGTCTGAATGTTCAGGGTGAGCCCAGTACCTGTGCACAGATACCATGGAGGGTATGACCCTGGCTTTTGCTTTTGAGACCCCTGCAGATAACTCTGACCCAGTCAAAATGGGTTTTATGTTGTCAGATGAATGATCTCCCTTCCTCTCTTGGAGAAGAGTAGGTAAGGGTGGAGAGAAGGGGACGTTCTTTCCTGGGTTTTCTTTGAAAGATCAAAATAGTTCACAGGAGACTGAGATGTAAACACGGATGAATGATAGCTTTTATATAGGCCCATATTTTATGCTGACATTTGGTTCTGGGATGCATGCTGTTATCAAACAGGATTGTATTTTGCCTGCTGAGAGGCGACCAGACTAAAGAAGGGGGTCGGATACAGCAATTGTAACTGGGTACAGCAGTCTTCCAGTGGTTCATAATGGAGTCAGTGGCTGCTGGTAAAGACAGGACAGGGATGCTGAGTAGCTCTTAGTCTCATGAAGATCCAGGGTCCCAGTGAGCTGTGGTGGCCTGGCCTGGGGTCTTGCCTGCTGAGCACACCTCTGTCCTGTAGGGGAGTGTACAGGATGTCTTCTGTTGGGCACAATACATTGGTTGGGCAGGGTGCTTTGACAAGTCCCAAGGCAGGGACCTATTGTGGTGTCAGCTCTGTCCCATAGGGTAAGATTTTCCCCTTTGCGTTCTTGGGTTGAGGGAATCCGAGCTCTGGGGTCATAGCATAGGTGCCATGATCCATTCTCAGATAACTTGGTATCTAGAAAAAACCTTTTATGTGACTTGAAAACAATGAACTCAGGAACTGTGTAGTGATGGAGTTACTGGAAGGCTGGCTCCATCTAGACCAGAATCTTGTCTCTAATAGCATCTGGTACTGAATGGATACAGGAGTGGCTGAATACAGTATGCTGCTTCTCCAACCCCTATGACTAATACGAATAACAGACTCTGACCATTTACTTTCTGTGTACCTTTGACTTGTATTAACTTACTGAATTCTCTAACAACATTATAGGTAGATCTATTATTTTAGATATATTTTGTAGAGGAGGAGAGTGAAGCAGATTACAGTCAAGTAACCAAGTCAGGTTCCTGAGCTGGTAAGGCAAGGGCGGGGAGAGAGTTCTGCTCAGCCCTCACCAGGGCAGAGATCCGAGGGGAGGTTGCTCATCTTGGCCCATGGTGGGCATTTCTTTTGAAGAGGAAGAGGCCTTGGCTGAGCGGGACTTGTTTGTCCCAAGGTGGGCTGGAATGAGCCTGGGCAGCCTTCTCTGCTGCCATCATCCTCAGCTGTTTACAGCTCCCTGGGACTGAAGTGTTTACTTTCAAAGGAGAATGTCTGGCTTTCAGCTCTGGTTCTGTTGGCTCATCTTTTGCAATAGATGACACAGATGGGTTTTTGGGTAACCCAGGTGACTTTCACACATATAATCAGTGCATAAATGGTCAGAGAAGAGATTATGAAAAGGAAAGTGTATGTTTTGTAAACATATGCCCTGTTTGTTAGCAAAAAAACTAACAAGGCCTTACGAGCCAACAAGGTTGCATACATTCAAATTGGGGTAAAAGAAAAGAATAACAAGCATACAATTAGAAAACAGAGACAGAGATTAGACTTGAACAGTGCTACAGAGGAGCACACGTTTGGCTCTGAGCTCTCTTGCAGCCAAATCAGGAAAGGAAACCTGGTCAGAAATCAGCAGAGGGCAGAGGATAGAGCAAAGAGCAGTGAGGCTTGGGGGGTGGGGGGTGGGGCTGTCCTAATGCTGGGCATCCCTGAAAACCCTGAATGGAGAGAGAACTTTGATCTTTATCATGGCATGTTGTTAGTTGTGTGTTTTTCTCAGTGCTGGTGGATATGTAGTGACCCTTCTCACCAGTGCTGAATATACATGCTCATCTTCAGTTGATATTTCTAGATTGCGGTATGCTTTAGTCCCACCCAACTTCTACCTTTATGTCAGGACACTTAATTACTTTTCACAAATATCTCCTTCTGTGTGAGTAGTGCTGAAAACAGCTCAGTGCCTCATCAACCTAGGGTGAAGATTAAATCAACATGCACTTTGATTTCAGTCCATGTTCAGTTTTCTGATATGGGTGATGATCTTGCATGATAATAATGATAACAATACTTTGTCTTTATTCATACTTTTATAGTTTATAAAGCAATTTTTAAGTACTTAATTTGTATTTTTTTTTCACATTCCTGTGAAGCAGATTGTTTGTCTTGCTTCGTGCTTGGGAGTTGTAAATGTTAATAAGAGAACTGAGAGCAAGAAGAAACTGGAACCTTCTATTCTTCAACCAGTGTACAGCTGTCTTTGCAACTAACTGCTTTGGTTTCCTTTTGTTTTGTAGAATATGCCTCCATGTAGTCATATTGATGCTTTTTGCAGTAGTTGTTTTGGAGTGATAGAAAAGTTGAGAAAATGAATCTCAAGTGTCCTTCACTCTGTTGAAGATCTATTTTGCATTCAAATTAGTGGTCTTCATTCTGTGGCTCCCCCATGAGATGTTAGGATGAGACAAGGGAATCCTTTGGCAATAGTTGGCCAAGTGTGAAGTGTCTCCTGGAATGCTCCTTTCTCGAGAACTGGTCGCTTCCTTCTCTCTGAAGAGCACAGAGGAGAAACAATGGGCCAAAAGGCCTGAGGTCTTGGCAGATCCGGGGTTGAGCTTGGACCACAGATTCCTGGTCCAGTGCCTTTATGTGAACGAAGTCTTGCTCACTTCTCTCCCACAGATCCAGGAGGTAGTGCGGGATGGGGACAGAATGGGGATCATGTGTGATGAGGTGCCTGCCTCCAGGCAGGGCACTTAGCTGGCCTGTCACTGCTTCTAGGGCCTTAGTGAGGTGGAAACCACATGAGTATGGATATCATGTTGGTTTGGAGTTAGCAGTCACCATGTGATGTGTACTTTTGGATAAAAAATCTTTGAAAGCATAAATCACAGCTACCACCCCTTCTACCGCCCCATCTCACATGCTGCTCTGGCCTCTTATCTCTGCTAACCTCTTACTGGCTTTGCTAGAGGTTTCCAAGTTGCTTGACTCAACTTGCCAGTTGTATCTCAGGTCTCATCTTCCCTGAATTGGGGTGAGCCTCTAGCACAATTGATCTCACCCTTCTGCTTGGTACACCTTCTTCTGGTACTGTCCTCTCTGAGTTCTGCAGCCTCACATGCCACTTCCTTCTCCTTGTCCTCATTTTAGAATGATGTCACAGGATTCCATCCCCATGTCTCTTTTCTCTCTTGCCCATTCCCTAATGGTCTTTCTAGTCCCAAGGATTTAAATAGGATGACCCTCCCCTGTTGTGTCTCTGGCATTGTACTTGACTGCCTAATTCACTCCACTGTATACATTCCCAAGAAACCCATTAGAGGTCTTTCACCCCAGCCTATGCCTCAGCAGCTTCCTCCCCTCAGCCGATGGCTTCGTCATTTTTCTAGTTGTTTTGCGTAGAGATTGTCCTTTGTTGTTACATATTTTCTGCTTTTCTCCTTCCCTTCTATTTCCCAGTTTTCCAAGCTTCTGTCCTGTGTTTCTCCATACTGCTGCCCCCACCCCCTCCCAGACTTTCCTGCGGGCTCCCTGTGTCTTTGTTTACTCCCTTTCTCCTTGCTCCTGTGGGTGTCTTCAGCATCTCTCTGAGATCCATTGTTCACCGTCCTTTGGTGACATGCTGTAGTCATCCTGTCACACCTCTGTCTGTCCCTTTGATTGCATCTCTCTCTGCTTGGCTACGGGGGGACCATTCATTTGCTCTTCAGAAAGCCCAATATTAGCTAGATCCGGGCAGCTTTCACACAGGGATGCCTATTCCATTTCCTATTCCTGGGGAAGAAACGAACCATCCTATCCTCTCTGGTGCATCCCACAAACAACATCTACAGCAACATAGTTTCATGACCGTTTCCACTGATTTTTTATCCCAACCACGCTCCTGAACTCAGTGGTTTAGGAGACCCCAGAATTGTCACCAGCCCCAGAGGACAAACTAACCTGAAGAGGGACTGATATAGCCAATTTGTCAGTTTCTCTCTAGAGTTTAAATTTTATTTCCCCCAATTGATTAAATAGGCCTATAAAAAGAGAGCTGGTAAGAGCCTTTTATACATAGCTTTAAAAAAGTCAGTAACATGGTAGATGGAAAAATCATTGGATTTTTTAAAAACTCATTTGCCATATCTGCAGTGCAGCCAACTGCCCAAGCTGTAGAAAATTAACTTCAGTTGGGGCACATTCCCAGTGAACATTGCTGTTTGTTGAGAAGCGTGTCTTGGCATTTCTCAAATAAGAAATATTTTCATAGGCAAAATCCATTTAAAATGTAAGCAGGGGTTAAAATGACTTTATAGCTCGATGATCTAAATGACTGCTTCATGAGACTGTGTGCACCCTGTGAGCATCTGTTTAAACCTGTCTTCTGTATCCAAGCGACCAAATCACCTGTTGTTAGGGAGCCAGCCATCAATCAAGCAGGCTAAGAAGCGCTGCCCTAGAGGCACCTACTCTCCTGGCCAGCCTGTGTCCTTTCTCCTTATTGGCTCCCCCATTGCTCCTTAGCACTTGCATTCGTAAGTGGGAAAGAGGTATAGAGGGAGCTGGGGTCCAGGTTTACTACCTGTAGATTCTCTAATAAAAGGCAAGGAAGAAGCATGAGCTTGAGATTCCCAGATATATATTACCCATGCTGCTCTAGGGTTCTAATAGCTATAACCTGTAAATTTACCAAGATGATGGTGGGGTAAGTCTGTGCAGGGATCTCAGGTTAGGGAAGATTCCTCCCTGGGTGCCCTAGGCACGCATCAATAGAAGCTACTTGGGGTGGGGTTTATGTATGTCACCACTAGGTAGAGTAGGTAGTAGACATAAGCCAAAAACCATCAATTCAAAGGAAATACACTAGGGCCTCCCCGGTGGCGCAGCGGTTGAGCGCTGGGTTGCGAGGCTGCCCGCGGCCTCCGCAGCACCGGTTCGATCCCCGGCTGCTCCCCCGCCATGGGAGGAGGGTCCCACAGGGCGCGCAGACCTCTCCTGCCGCCCGCTGCTCCCCTCAGCGGTGTACTTCGGTCCTTCTGCCTGCTCTGCTCCCCGCTCTGGCTCTGGTGAATTCTCTCACCCTCCCGCACCTCTGACTGTACCCAGTGCTTGCATAAATAAATAAATCTTAAAAAAAAAAAAAAAAAAAAAACAAACAAGGAAATACACTAAATTATTGGGCTTAGATTTTAAAAAGAAGTCATTTACAAAATTGTTCAAACCTAGTCTAAGCCTGTATATTTTCTAAAACCATTGAACTAGACAAGAAGCATAATATCCATTTATCTCAACAGAGTACCAGTTGAATTGGCCTTTTCTTCACTTTGAGACCCCTGAAGAGTAGGAAGCTGTAGTAGCACCCTTAGTGTTTGAAATTGGCCTTTCTGGCCTCGTTACCTCTGCATTGGCCTAGCATTGATACTTGCTCAGGATTCAATTCCTTTATGACTTATGCAGGGATGAATCATTGTAGCTACTTTATTTAGATGGAAACTGAAGCAGAGTGGCCAAAGTGTCTTGCCCAAATTTATACAGTCTCCCAGTGGTGGAACTGGGCCTGGGAGCCAACACTTCTGGTACATGATGTGGTGGAACAGTTAATGCCTTGAAGGGCACCAGAGCTTCTTCGGTGGGGATGGCATGGGAACACTGACACTGCTGCCAGAAGCTTCCTAAGGATGTAGATGCCTCAGGCTGTCTGCCTCTCACCTGGAGACAATCTGAAAAAGCCCACTCCTGAGGAGTCCCTTGAGGAACCCCAAATAAGGGGGAGGCTTGGTGAACTTCTGTGTTTCTCTCCTTCTGAGGGACTCGACTTGCCACACTATAGTAATCCTAATTCTAAGACTGTATGCTGCTGTCTTTTTTGAAATATTCAAAATCCATTTTAAAATCTTGCCATGTGAAGCAGTCTCTTTAAATTGCTGTTCTTTATTTCTCTTTCCATTTTAAAAGCTGATGTGGAGTCTGGTGTTTTTCCTTAAGTCAAATCATCATCATGAATATCAAGGTTTATCTGTTTGTGTCTTGCAGACATTCTGAGTGAAAGTCTTCAACCCATTTTGGAAAATGGTGGCCCTGTCCTTAAAGATTTGTGTCCGCCACTGCAATGTGGTGAAGACTATGCAGTTTGAACCATCTACAGCCGTGTATGATGCGTGTCGAGTCATTCGGGAGCGGGTACCTGAGGCACAAACCGGCCAAGGTAGACCATTGGTTATTCACTGGCTTCTGGAAATGTTTGCATGTCCTTTGCTGAATAGCTAAAAAAAGAAACAGAGGTCTCGAAGTGCTTGAGGCTGTAGGCATACATGCTTTAAATGAAGTTTTTTAGTCTGAATACTACTTGCTTCCTATGTGAGGCTTATGGTGATGGTGACCATGTCTGCTACGATATTATCACACCTACCCCCATCAGCACGATCCTCCCACATGTCCGCATCGTGCTCTGCAGTTTATGAGTCACTTCATGATCTACCAGCTCATTTGCCCTATGAAGTACTGATGAAGCTGCCCAAGCAACCAGCTTTTCTCCATCCTGAGCCCTGTTTCACATGCAGGAAAATGCTGCTCTCGGAGCTTAAGCAAGATTGGAACTGCCATCAGGATCCAGGCAGGCTTTATATTTCAAGTACTTTAGGGGCTTTATAAACTTCATCTCAAACATTTAATTAAAAGACATTTTGTGATACAGGTTTAAATGATTGACCACCATTAATCTGAGTTTAAACAAAAGCCTTTGGTTGTTTTCTATCTTCTTTTTGTTTTCTCTCTACATTTAATTTCTTTCTTTAGTTTGACATTTGAGAAGTTGGGATTATTCCCAAATTGATGTCTTTAGTGTGAAAGTGAATAGACCTTATCTTAGAAATTGGAAGTGTAAACTTCAAAAATAACATCAAGGGTAATTATAATAGGATGGGTCTTCTCAAAAACATCTGTTTCTCACAAAACTTGGTGATCTTTTGGCCTAAAAGCATTATTTACATTTTTTGAAACACTATTATTTTTAGCTTACTCAGAAACAAAAATAAAGTTTGCTCATAGCCTCAGTCTCAATTCAAGAATTGGTTGTCCAGTCATTTTGGTATCTTTACTTTTCTATCACTGTTTTTCTCCCAAATTTAAAATATCTTTGGATGAACAGCTATTGTCAGGAAAGTCATGATGTATATTTTCTATGTTATTCAAAGAAAAAAATACATCGTGAATTTTCCAGTAACCCATTATATGGCTCTGGTGAAGGTATAAACCTTTATAGATCTTGAAGTTGGTTTTCTGAGAAATAGCAGGAGCACTGGCCCGCATCTGGGACTCTGATGTTCCTTTGAATCACATTCAGGAAGAGAGAAGTCTTTAGGCAGGAAATGAATATTGCTCTCTTCCTGACACCACCCTCTTTTACTTCCTGGGTCGGATTAAGGAATTTCTCTAGAGATTGCAGAATTTAATTTTCTAATGTTACTCATAATTTGGTGGTAGTGGGGTGCAAGGTATTCATGAGAACCTCCTACTTATCTTTTATAATCTATGTTGGGATGATGGAGGGGTGATTTGAGGTATAAACATTCCATTGGCCCCTCTTTGCCCAAGAGACCTTGGACTTAGGCAGTCACTTCATTATGAATTCATTCACTTAATTAATTTTTCCACAGCTGCCTGGGTTTCCTGGTTCATTTTTCATAATAAGAGATAGGGAAAGCCAAATTCAGTCAGAAGGAAATTTGCACTGCCCTATTCCTGATGTTTCCCAAAATTATAAACAGCGCTCCTGCCTGCTGGTTTTAAGGAACGTGAAGCTATCTGTGGGCATTGTTTTTGCAGCTCCACCCGTACTCCTCATCTGCTTTTGTTCCAGTGGCTGCTGGTACGATCAAAAGGAATCATTTCTCGGGTAAAGAACACCTACCTGCTTTCTAAGTCAGCAGGCTCGGGACCTGGGAGCCAGCTATGGCTTCATCACCACTTCGTCTTTCATTTTTTCTTTCTGTTTGTCTTCCAGCTTCTGACTATGGGCTGTTTCTCTCAGATGAAGACCCCAGGAAAGGGATTTGGCTGGAAGCGGGTAGAACACTGGATTACTACATGTTACGCAATGGGGTATGCTGCTGATCTCGCTTCTGTTCTTTCATCACTTTGTCCCTGGGCCTTCCATAGAAGCGAATGTTATCATACTGAAAAGAAGAGAACCAGCCATCGATTTTGATTCAAGGACATTTATTAATAGTTTTAATGTAATGCACTTTGTAAGGGCTGTTGAGGTAGTGGTAGAAAACATCAGCAGTCCAAATTTTTGAAAGTCCACAGAGTAATTAAAGCATCATGGAGTTAGCGGTTTATACAAGTTCCAATTACTACTGTTAGACTGGTTCGCTGTGAAATAAGAGCGAGCATCTTCCTGTAAGTATGTAGGGAAGTAACCCTGTAGCTGAGGGTAATACCAAAACTATAAGGTAGCTGGAGATTGACTATTAATCACTGTTTTTGTAAAATATGTATTTGAAATGTGAGTTTAATAACTATCAGTCACAGTAATAACACCAAAAAATGATTGTTGTTTTGGAAGTGAGGAAAAGCAACGAGTAAAATGTATTGAACCCAAGATGTTGGGTTTTGGTATTTGGAGGGGATATTTGGTATATTTTTTTCTTTGAAAAACATAGAAAAACATAATAGATTGACCAGTATTTCACAAAGCAAGAGTGAAGTATGTGGCGCCAATTAATTTTGCCCTCCATATTTTTATTTTTAAGAAGTGTTGCAAAAAAACAAAATAGTCTTGTTTTACAATAACTCCCTAACTTATTTCCCCTTGTTTGGCCTTGTCATTATTGTGAAAACCATTTCTGCCATGATATACAGCTATTGTGGAGAATTACGGGGGTGTTATTTATGTCCTTCAAGACATCTATATGTTGAAAATTGCTGATAGCAGCACAGGAGATAATTGCAGAAGCATGCTAATACTGCCTTTTGAAAAGCAAGTCAGAATTTTCCTCTGTTAATTCTTATTAGAGCAGATTCCTCCTCGTCTTTTGGGAGGACGTATGCGCCTTTCATTTCACAGAGGTTCATTTTCTGTGACTGTGAGCTACAAATAGTACTTTGAGTGCAACTCTACTATCAGATCTTTTTTTTTTTAAAGATTTATTTATTCATGCATCCAAGAACTGGGGTACAGGCCAGATGTGGGGGAGGGTGAGAGGATTCACCAGAGACAGAGCAGGGAACAGAACAGGCAGACTGACTGAAATACACTGCTGAGGGGAGCAGCGGGTGAGGCAGGAGAGGTCTGCAGCGCCATGTGGGATTCTTGCTGGCCTGCCAGCCTGGATCGAACCTGCGCTGCAGAAGTTGTGGACAACTTCACAGCGCTGCGCTCAACTGCCTGTGCCACCAGGGGAGGCCCTCTACTATCAGATCTTTATGAAATCTTTATGGAAGCAATTGTTTAGCACTGGAAATTTTGCATTAGTGATAGAAACCTCATGAAATCTTTCATGGAGGAAATCAGAGTCTGTTGGGAAAAATTCCTTTTAAAAAGTGTGTTCAGGTGTGTTTATAGTTTCCTGGGTAGCATGAAATGTTTGTGTGATTTTGCCCTAGGATATTTTGGAATATAAAAAGAAACAGAGACCTCAGAAAATCCGGATGCTGGATGGATCTGTGAAAACGGTGATGGTGGACGACTCCAAGACTGTTGGGGAGCTCCTGGTTACTATCTGCAGCAGGATAGGTGAGTGTTCCCCTGCCTTGGCTCTGGTTTTCAATTCTTTGTTTCACCCCTGTTTGGTGTGTAGGTGGTGTATGTGCTCTAACACAGAGATTTCTCCCAATTCCAGAAAGGATGTCGATTCTCCCAATTTGCAGGCCCCACTAATGGCATTGTAAACACCAACTTTTCACTAAGTCACAGTTAAAGGGAGAGTTTTTATTTTCATTTTAGGCACTTACAGGAATTTTCATCCTGAAAATGATGTTTTTGAAATCATGTACTTCAATCTCTCAGCTATTGCTGGGACTCTGGCACTGACTTACAGAATCTTCCTGAAGATTCATGGTGAGAGTCTATATAAGATTTAGTGACCTAGTCTCCTCAGAGAGCAAGTCTTCCTTCATAGGAAGTCTTTCTAGTATTTGAAGAAGATAACTTTTTTTTAGTCCCTTCAGCCACTTACTGTTTCTCATTCTCATGCCTTCTACATCATCTCTACATTGTTCTTGAACGTTACAGAGGAGACTTGATCTTGACAATTTGAGTGACTTCACTAGCTGAATCTCATCCTGGTAGGCTTATTTGATGTGTGCTCCTTGGGTGGCCCCTAGATGCTCAACTTGGATAGGCCATTTTCTTTTCTTTTTCAAAAAGATTTATTCATTTATACATACAGGAACTGGGACACAGGCCAGAGGCACAGGGGGTGAGAGGATCCACCAGAGACAGAGTAGGGAGCAGAACAGGCAGACTGACTGAAATACACTGCTGGAGGAAGCAGCGGGCTAGTCAGGAGAGGTATGCTGCACCATGTGGGTCAGCTCCCTGGCCAGAGATCGAATTCTTGCTGCAATGGCTGCGGTTAGCTTCATAGGTTGTATCTTAACACCTTGCGCCACCAGGAAGGCCCCGGAAAGTCCTTTTTCTATCCTTTGTCACCAAGGACCCCTTGGAGTATTACAGGCTTGAAGCAGAAAGGAGTCGATAATAAGGCAATTATTTAAATTGTAACCTAATTTCTGTCTTCTAGGAATAACAAACTATGAAGAATACTCTTTAATCCAAGAAACAATTGAAGAAAAGAAAGAGGAAGGGACGGGCACACTAAAAAAAGACAGGACGCTGTTGCGAGATGAGAGGAAAATGGAGAAGTTGAAGGCCAAGCTCCACACAGACGACGACTGTGAGTGTCTGAGAAGGAAGTGTGATGGAGACTTGTGTTTCCCACATTTCACTCCTCTCCCTTCCATCTGTATATTCCAGGGCTGGAGTTTTTGGTTTTCATTTAATCTGCAAAGATACTGACAGAAAAAAAGCTGACTGTAATACCATTTCACATCCAAAAACTAAATCTCTTAATATCAAAAATACCAATCATGCTTGCATTTTCTCCTAACATTTTTTTTTAACAGTTAGTGTGAGCTGGGCTCCAAATCAGGTTGGATGCTATGCTGCTCTTACCTCTTTTAGTCGCAGGTTTTTCCCCTCATTTCTTTTATTTTTTCCTTACACTTTATTTTGGAGGAAGAAACCAGACTGTTGGATATATAGTTTTTCACTGTGTGAATTTTGTTTCTTGCACATTGGCAGTATCATCTAATGTGTTTTTCGGTTCCTTTTAGTTACTAAGAGCTGGAGGCTGAATCAGATTCATGTGTGATTTTTTTTCAAACTGAGATAACATTAGTTTACCGTATGTATTGATTTAGGGGGATAGGGTCATACCTCCTCAAATATATGTCGTCATGTCATCTACTATCAAAGCATCCATAGTCCATTTGGTCCCCACCCCACCTTCCCTGTAATAGCCTCAGTTCTTCAGTCAGATTTCTAAGGTTTGTTTCGCCAGCCTCTTTGTTTTGTTTTTCTGTATTCAGTCATATGAGTAAAATCTTCCATGCATTTGTCTTTCTCTTGATTTTCTTCATTTGGCATAATCCTTTTTAGTTCCATCCATGTTGTTACAAATAACAAGAGTTTATCTTTTTTATAGCTGAATAGTATTCCACTGCAGTTATATACAACATTTTAATCTACTCCACTGTCAATGGGTACTTAAGTTGTTTCCATAACTTGGCTATTGTAAATAGTGCTGCGATAAACAGGACTGTATGTGTCCCTACAAATTGTGTGTGTATTGTTTTTTTTAATAAGGGCTCTTCCTTATGTGCCCTTATGTATTTCCATCAGGAAGTTATATGTGGTTATCTCCTTTTTTGTGATGTCGGTGGCCATTGATAATCGCGTAGGTCCATTATTTCCTCAGGTCTTCCAAATGGTAACATAATTCCATCATAGAAAAGTCCTTTTCGGTGTCCACCCAATTAATTTATGGAAAAACCAATGTGTACACCTCATGTGTCCCCAAAGCCTATGCTGTGTGTACTCAGCTGTCTGGTTCCTTCTCAGGGGATCTTACTTCATGCACAGTTCACTTTGATTCTCCAGCCTCTGTCCTTCATTGCTTGTGCTCTTGCTGCTGCATTGGGAAGATGTCATCATTCTCATTACGTTTATTGATTTTCGGTGGGACTTTTATTTCCTCTAGCTCTTTCTCTATTCTCTTTTTTTCTGACTCATTTGATTTCTAGTTTCATACTTTCTTCCAAATGGGGCTTTAGTAGACAAATCCTCAGGATTTTTATTACGTGTATGATCCTCTCTCAGCTACTGAGGTCAGTCTAACACATTCCCTGTGCTATATTGTTGCTTATATTTTAGTGAGGCTTATTGTAAATACTTACCCACATGTGTGTTAAGCCCAGGGAATTGGGCCTACCTGGTGGCACAGGCAGTTGAGTGCAGCGCTGTGAAGCTGTCCGCAGCCTCTGCAGTGCCAGTTCGATCCCTGCCAGCCTCCAAGCATCCCACATGGAGAGCGGACTTCTCCTGTCTTGCCTGCTGCTCTCCTCAGCAGTGTATTTGTCAGTCTGCCTGTTCTGTTCCCCGCTCACCCTCCCGCGCATCTGGCCTGTACCTCGGTTCTTGTATAAATAAAATAAAAAATCTTAAAAAAAAAAAAAAAAAAAAGCCCAGGGAAGAGTGTAGGAATGAGAGCTGTGACTGATGCTGAGGAGTGATCCATTTCTGTGCACCTAGATACCAGGCAAATGTTTGTGGGAGATCCAGCTGAGCCATGGACAGGATCCTATCAACTCCCCCTTCTTAGTGTCCTCTCTTCCCCTCCTCCCCATTACTTTTGTTTTCCTCTTTTCTACTTAGGATCAAAGGTAACTCATCATGCTTAGAATATGTTAATTACTTAATGAGACTAAAGTGTCTACTCTAATTTAAAGGAAAGTTCTAACTTGGTTGTCCTGGCATATTGTAAATTTATTGTGGTGCTTTAGCTAACTTGAGAATGGTAAGGAATTTTCTCTCATTTGCTTCACGGGATGGTATATGTAAAATTATTTTGCAAAGTTAAAAAACACAACTTTAATATAAAGATTAGCTGTAACTAAACATCACATATTATAGAAATCTGCATCTGCATCTCACTGCTGTTTTGATAAATCCCTGTTCACTAAGAGGAAAAATAAACACTTCTTTCATACATCTTGTCATGTTGCAGTAAATTGGCTGGACCACAGTCGAACATTTAGAGAACAGGGCGTCGATGAAAATGAAACGTTGCTGCTTAGACGGAAGTTCTTTTACTCGGATCAGAATGTAGACTCAAGGGACCCGGTGCAGCTGAACTTGCTGTATGTTCAGGTACAGTATTTAGTCCTCAGACACTGGGGTTGCTGAGATTTCAGGAAGCTACTGTGTCCTGTGAGCAGGAGCTTGGCTCTGCCTTGCTCTGTGTTTGTGGTATCCAGTTTCTAATGGGCACAGCTCATGGGTTCCCCACACATATTCTGGGTATGGTATAGACAAGTATTCAGCATGAGAGGCAGGATCTCCAGGAGAGGGCCTCTCTTGGCCTTGCTTTGGCCTCCCTGATTAGAACCTGTGGCTGGTGGTTTCTCTCTTCCTGGCTTTGAAAGGCATTTAGCTGGCTTACCATTTTACATGCACTAAAGTTTTCTTGGTTCACATCTTAGAATACAAGTGAATGTACTTCTCATTAACTGAAAGCTGTCCTCTCAATAACCTTTTATATCCTTATTGGAAACTGTTTAAACTCATGCAAGTCCTTTATCTTACCATGTTGCGGTTTCCCAATGTGTAAGATGTATACTTGGCTCTAGATGAACCCCCAGTGCTTCTTTTTGGTTCAAGGAAAAGATCCATATTTCTTTGTTCTTATCTCCAGCTCCTCCTTTTCTTTCATTCTTTCCTTCCCTTGATTAATCTCGCTCCCCATAGACATAGACAGGGGTCAGAAAAATGCAGCCATGCTGTCTGCCTGAATTTATAAATAAAGTTTTATTGTAACATTGCTCATTCATTTATGTATTACATGTTGGTAAATCCCCTTACACGTTACATAGTTGTTGACATGTTGTCCGTGGCTGTGCTCATGTGAGCAGAGACTGGGATAACCCATAAGGTCTAACTAGGCCTTTACTGGAAAAGTTTGCTGAGCCCTGTCTAATTGGATGGAAGAATGGCATGTACGGAGAGCTAGGAGGAAAGGGACAGGAAGGGAGCTAGTGGGACAATAAGAAAATGCTTGTCTTGAGGTTCAGAGCATAGCTTAGAGCATCCATCTGAGAGCAGTGTGGGGTCATTTAACTAGAGATAGGAAAAAGAGAAAGAAGGGGAATAATTAGCAATAGCAGTGATGGATTAAGAACCGGGAGGGGAACCACAGATACAGTGTGTTTGCAATTCTAGCTTCTAAGTTTGTGCATTGACATACCATTTCCTCTAAATATCTGCAGTATTGGATATTTTCTCTCTCTCTCTTCGATTGCCTTTATCTTGACATGGAGATTGGATTGATTCTATTTCTAGATACATTCTCTGTTAGCTTTGTGACTTAGGGCCATAAAAAGTAAATTGTCTTTCTTTTTTCCTCCCCTCTGACGCTAGTCATTTCACAAGGATTTCCTCTTGCCTCTATTTTGCATGCTCACTTCTCCCTTCCTAGATTATACTCAAACTTAAGTTTTAATACACTCGATATTGCTGATGCTTTCTGTGTATAAGCCATTTTGGGCAAAGACTTTCCATCTGCTTTAGTCCTGTGCTACTGTCACCTAAAGCAGCCGGATTGTATCACTGTGGGTTGCTCGGCACTTTTCCCTTGCTCCACGGGGCGGGTGCATCTGGGTGCAGAAATATATCAATGGATAATGTATCTTCCCCCCAAGCGTCTGATGCTTTTGCTTCCTCTTGTGTTTCAGGCTCGGGATGATATCCTGAACGGCTCCCACCCTGTCTCCTTTGAGAAAGCTTGTGAGTTTGGTGGATTTCAAGCCCAGATACAATTTGGACCTCATGTAGAACATAAACACAAACCTGGATTCTTAGAGTAATTGATCTTTTGTTTTTCTTTTTTCCCCCTTTTGTCGTCTCCTCTTTTTTTCACTATTTAATTTTGAAGCGCCTATGCAAAATGCACACTCTAGTGCCACTCAATTATGGAATTATTAGCTTTTACTCAGTTAAGTACAAGATCAAATTTGTAAACCTTGGGGATAGCAAGAGCCTGGAACTTCAGTGCTGGGATGACTATGAAGGTCATCTCCTCCAAATTCAGCCAGCGTGTGACTCCCTCTAGTCTACAGTCTGTATGTAGTACCCCCACCAAGCCATTGTCTAGCCTATTCTAGGATATCTCTGGAGTTAAGGAACTCGGACCATTAGAACATTCCTTTTCAAAACTGGATCAAATTTTATCTTCTTTCCTTTCTTTGTATGAATGACTCTTGTACTAGAATGACAGTACTTATTGTTTATGTTCTGTATTACGATGTTATGAATTTTTCATTGCTCGATTGCTCACAAAGTGTGATACATACATGAAGTGCTTGATCCCCTCTTTTCACCCATTTAGTCATTGGTTCTCACTGATAAACTAATAGGGTATTTTTTTCTGATTCAATACTCAAAAGAAAATTAACCCTACAAAGCATCATGGCCCACAGTTCATGGGACTTAGGGAGTGTATACTAAGATTTTGTATATTTCTTGCTTTGATGACATTCCTTTATCACTCACTACTTCCCTTTCCTGCTTTATCTTAGTACAGATGAAACATTTGACTGAGAACACACACACACCCAACACAACGCAACACAACACCTCACGCCAAAGGGTCTTGACGTGATGACCTAGAGTCTAACTTGTAGAGACTTTGAAAGTGGGACCAGATGTGAATGCTGACCAGGGATAAATGGATGTCAGCTTTTCTCTAGGTTATGCCAGCATGACATGTGTTGAGAAGATTATACATTGTGTTGTGTCTAAATATATTGAGGGGAGAGGGTAATGTAAATGCTTATTCGGCCTTTGACCCCATTTTCATTTTGGTGGAAACTAATTGGGATCAGCATATACCCTGGAATAAGAAGGAAATGTGACTTTTCTCCTGGTAGCAGAGGATGCCTGTGCTACTGTCCTGCTACACGCTATTTGGGCTAACCCGAGTTATTACAAAAAAAAAACTTTAGTCTTGGGTAATGAATCCCCAGGACCTTTCCAAAGTGATGCTTTGTTCAATAACATACTGTACGGTGACCCTGAGTCTCTCTGGTGCTGAGCAGATCCTGTCGCTTACTTTGCTCTGTATTTTCCAAATGAGTCCTATGGCTAAGTGTCCTTCAAGCCCATTTTTACCCAGTTGGTCTGGTTTTCTTTGTGCAAAAGCAGCAAGAAGCTTGCCTTTTTCTCAGATCTGTGACATAACATGTCTTATGAAAGATCATGAGCACAGGATTCTTTAAGGAGTTTCATATTCCCACATTCTAGCCTCACAGCTCTCCCCTCAGACAAATTTCGTTTCCTATGCCTGTGGATTATAGCAGTGGAAATGAATAAACACCAAGAACTGGTTAGGGCCTGGACGAAACAACGTATTTTCTGTTTTCTCTTTTAATGACTGATGAAGAATGGGAGAAAATGGAGAGCACGTTTATAAACCAAAAATTTTTTAAGTAAAATGTTTACCCATGTTTAGATGCTTATAACTATAAATCTAAGTGGTCCCGATGAGAAAGGTGATCCAAACGTAGCCGTCTGTTGACTTCCTTAACAGATGATGATGCTATACTTTCATTAATGCCTTTTCTCTTGTGCTTTGGGTTAGCTAATCCTCGGGGCCATCTGGAGAGTTGAGAAAGCTGTATCTTTTATGTAATAGATATGGAAGAAGAGGCATAAATCTGAGAACTGATTTGTTCAGTTTGTCTGCAATTTGTTTCTGACATGTGACATTGGGCCCTACCACTTGCAAAGGGATGCTTAGTCTCAGGGCAACATTGCCTTTTTCTCTGCTCTCCAGCTATGCCGCAAAAGTAGGAAGGTACTTAAAAATGTCATTATGAGGTGCTTTGTGTTACTGGTTGTGCCGGCTATATCATGGCAAATTCATTGTACCACTCACCATTTGTGTGGAGATTATAGACAGTGTGAGAAAATTAGTATTGCTCACATGGTGTCTACTGCAATTTATGGGCCTGTCGAATGTGGCTTCCCTGTACTCCATTAAAGATGTCCCTTCTCTTAATAATCTAGGTAGCCAAGGTTAGACAGTTGTATTCAGTCAGTTTTCTTATTTCTGATTATAATGCAAATACCATGTCTCTAGTGGTCTCTGTTCTCTTGCTCAGATTCCAAATTAAAACAAACTTATTATGCCTGCTGGCAATTTTTTTCCTTATGAATTTGATTTACTTTATAATTAGACCAAACCTAGTCTAGGTAATGAGGCATTTTCATTTAATGTAGATGTTTAATTGTGTACATTATTGCACATACCGTACAGGTAAAATTTCCTGTGGATGTTTCTTTCCTCTTAATTAAAGCAAAACAGTGAGATCACATTTCCCTGATTGTGCGTTGCATAATTAGGGCCTGTTTTTTGGGGTAACTTGTCTGGACTGTGCCACTGGCTGACTGGCTGTGTGTCCAGACATTATGTTTTTTCCCCATGTAACTCTCATGTGAGCTGTCCACTTCAACAATTCAGAGTTTTAAAATAAATAGTGCAGAGGTTGGAATTGTCACAGAGCCAGGTGAGAGTCAGGGAGAGATCTCAGCCACATAGCTTCTGGGTGAGGTACTTGGAGGTATGTGTAGTGAAAACATTTCCTCAATTTTTCATCAGACTGCTTCACCTTTCTTCAGACCCTTTAATAATTTCTGCACTCAGTGATGCCTTAGTGAAGGTATTGATACAGAATAATTAAAATCCGAGATAAAAGATTTTCAGAGTTTTCAGGGATTTAAGGATTATTTAATGTCTCCTATCTGCTCTGTAGATGGGGAAAATTAGGTACTTATTTTCAGAGATAGGTTCAGAAGCAGGGAGAGCTAGAAGTCAGAAAACAGCCATTTCTCCCCAGTTGAGTCTCATGTGCCTTTTCTGCACAATACTATTCCTTGAGTCATCTCCAAAGAGTCCCAGAAAGGGACATTTTATCAGAGCATGAAGTGTAAGCAACACAATCTAATAATTAGATATATACGTTATACTCGTTCAGAAGAACAAAAGCATGACATGTGTTCTTCCTTAACTTGTTGAGGACTTTGTGTGTGTTCTAGTTTGTGAGGTATAGAGGAAGTGCAAGGAGATTCTAATTCTGTGCTGTTTTTGAGACTATAGCCTACTTGGCAAATTAACAATGTGAAATTATTGTTATAGAGAATTACAACTTGGTTCTGATTTCAACAAATTCTAAACTTTTATACTAAGTTTTGGATGCAGGATAGCCTATTTAGGAGTCCAAAGTTTTTGCAGTGCAGACTGTAAAAATTATTATGGATTATTCTAAAAATGCGGCAAGAGTGTGCTGCACGAAGCAATGTTGATCAAAGAATTTGGCAAAAAAAGAATACAACCACAAAACATATTATAATAACCACTAACTTCTGGACCCTTAAAATCATTGTGGAAAACTTTAAGAAGTGATCAGAGTCAGAGCTTTCTATGAATTTATGGTATCAGAAAAAATTAGATTTACCAATACACTAAAATTGAGTCTATGTTATAAAACAAAGATAGCTCTAGGTGATGCATATAAGTGTTCACTGTGTAATTCTGTGTTTGCGATTTTTTTGTAATAAAATGTTGGGGTAAGATTGGGGTGGCTTAAAAAATAGGAAAAAAAATTTTGTAACTGCAAAACTAGTTTTAGGGAGTTTGGGTGGGAAAGAGATACAAACTTGATAAGAGTTCTGCAAGGTGAATTATGGAAACAAAGCCAGAAATTGTATGGTAAATGGAATGCACAGAAAGAGATAGGCGAAATACTTGCAAATAGTTAAGCATCATAGCTAAATAGAAGTAATCAAATCTACCACTTAATGGAATTTCTCATTTTGAATGGAATTTTTTTTTTCAAGTCTGGTTGTTATTTCTAAGACACACTAAAAAAAACTGAAGCTAGATTAAAGATATTGAAAAATGATACATTAGGATATAAGTTGTATCAAAGCTAGAGAGGTGGTGTCACAGAAAATAAGCTTTGGCAAACAAAGCATAAGTCGAGATAAGGAAAGTCATGATAAAGGTAAGACTAGCTCACCAGGATAACATACTAATTTATTTACCTGTATACACTTAATATTACCTTAAATATGTAAAGGATAAATAAACAGTGTTATAAGGAGAATGTCAGACATACAATTTTAGTGGAATAATTTAATATACCTCCCCCAGCGAGTAATTAGTCAAACAAAATCAAAGAAAGAAATGAAAACATTATAGTCAAAAAAGAAAATACTGAAATAGAAACCATAGAGAGGGTCAAAAGACCTAAAAGAAATCTGGGTAGATCCATTTCAAAAGAAATTGCTTTATCAGTTTAAAATGTACCAATTACAAAATAACAAAACAAAAACTTAGCTTATTTCAGAGGATAAAAAACAAACAAACACCTCCTTACCTTAGTTCAGACCTAGCAGGCCTGTAGTATCAAAATTGAAGACCATAAAAATAGGCCATATAAAACTTTTAAACTGAATATAGTTTCCCTACTCACAAAAATTAATAAAATATTAACTGTTCAATATATATTTCTATGTAAGTGCAAGTTATTACTGAATAGGGTTTCTTCCATGCCTTTATACATGGTAGTTACAAGACTTTGGGGATACAGCAGTGGAAAACACTGTCAAACATTCCTACCCTAGTGGAACTATAGCAGAGAGGCAGGTAATAAGTAGTAATGAATAAGGAAAATTCACAATAAGGAAAGAAAAAATTATCTTAGGATTGAAAAAATGAAACTCATTAGTTGCAGGTGACATGATTATCCATATAGATAATCCCCTCAATCTGCAGAGAAGCTTATTAGAACTAATAAAAGTTGCAAGACCTCTGGGAAAAAGAGCATTGTATAACAGCAGATGGGATTCCTATCCATGATCACACAGAAAATGTCACTGAAAAAAAAAGCTGCCTTCTATAATAACAAGAAGTATAATTTACCAGTGACACGTCAAAATAGCTCCAGGACCTAGCTGATAAAGTAAGCAAGTTCATTGATGAGCATAAAAATTTTGAATAAATGTAGTAATTTGCTATGTTCATGTAGAGGAAGACTTGATGTCATAAAAACAACTCTATCCAAATTTACTTTTAATTCAGTTCATTTCCAAAGAATGTCTCATTTATCAAGTAATAAGAAAAACTAATCTTATAAGTAATAAGGAGATCTCAATAAAACTATGAGGAAAAAATCAATATGTCCTCTTCAAGGCTTGAGAATGACGAAGGCTAATTGATGTTACATGGAGAACTCTCCCAATTTCTTACAAAGCTGCAGTAATTAAAATACTGTTATGACTTAGAATGACACATGAAGTCTTAAAGGTTAATAAATATACTTTATTAAAATTAAAATAAGCAAAAGACACCACCAAATTAAGAGTGAAGCTCTAGACTGGAAGAAGAAATTTGCATACTTAACCCTGTTTGCTTATTCCCCCGGAAGTATTTCACTGAGAAAACAAAACAACGCAGGGTATGAAACTCCACTGAGGAAGAATAGAATTTAGAGTGGACTTGGAAAAATTTCCCCACAAACTCAAGATAATTCTACTGTCAACAAGCAAAGCTTTGACACAGTAGGGGGTCTTAACTCAGTTTTTCTCTTGGCATCTGTTCAAACACATATTCCTTCTTAGGAGCTGGTCTTCTATGTGCTTTTTGTCAGAATAATTTGACTGTAGACTCTGTTTTGAAAATAGCAGTGAAGCAAAGATTTCAGTTTTTGTTTTTTACCAGCTTTGTCTTCTTATTCCTCACTGCTACCTGACATGCCCACTAAATTAAAAGTCAAATACCATCAAAGGTCGCTTTCCTCTGTTTCTGCACTGTTGTTTCTGTTTTGTTCCCTTCTGTCCTCGCCCCTGATAGGGTAGAACTCTGCTTTCACTTTAGGAGGCGGGGGGGGGGGGGGGGGGGGGGGGGGGTGCCTGCACTGGACCCTCATAGCAGCAGCCTCCTAGGGTTAGGTTACATTCTTCCATCTCCCTCCTTAGTTACATTCCAACTCAGAATTCTCAAACCTCTGGTTTCATCCAGCCCTCAGCTGTCTGAGCCTAAGTAATGAGGCATACCTGTCTCAAAACTAAATGGCACTGCAGTTGGTCCAGGAGCACAGACCTGTTGTGTGGCTGAAATAGTTTCTCCAGCCCTTCCCTGTGCTTCCCTCATGCCGTCTTCACTCTTCTTAACTCCCAAAGCATTTCCATCCAATCCAATGCTTCCTTCCACTGGTGGTATCCCCTCATTAACCAGGACTCAATCACCCAAACATTTTCATCTTTGAGTCTATATTCAAACCCAAGCATATCTGATTCCATCATTTGAGCTCTCTGCCCACCGTGCTGGGATCTATAGCATACATCAGAATCATCTAGAGAGCTTGTTAAACACAAGCTTGTTAAACTGCTGGTCCTCACCCCACAGCCTCCTGTTCAGCACTTTTGGGGTGAAGCCTGAAAGTCAGCACTTCTAACACATTCCCAGAAGGTGCTGATGCTGCTTGTCCTGGGAGCAGACTTCCAGAATCTTCATTGATACCACATTTGAGATGTCGTTAGTCATCTGGTGAGTCATCAGAAATGCTGGAATCAGGAACCTGAGTGTTGCTGAGTCCTTCGGGTGACTGTCCCAGCTGCTCCTCTCTACCCGCATCCCCTCCAATCCTCCACTTGTGCACTCCGCTCTTGTGTGCGTGTGTAATGAAGCCCTCACTCCCCATGAATGAGGGGACAGCCTTTGTTTTCCTTCCACATCAGCAGTACTCCTAGGTGGGGAGCTCTTCTCCTTTTTAGGTGCTAATACCAGTGTAGGAGGCAGTGATTGTCCCTGTCGTGAGAGAAGCAGCGTTTCCCAACATCAAAGCTGTGTCCCACGAACTTGTACACTTACTGCCAGACCAGAAAATATCCGTAGGACTCCTCTTTCTAGAATTGTAGAGGCAGCTTTGATTTTATGTAAGAAAATGAAGTTTTAGTGCATTTGTGGAATTGAATGCAAACCTTACTTCCCAAATATTTTTATTAAATTCCCTTTCCCTGATTCAATGACTTCTGAGTGTTTCTGAAAAACTGATGCCACGTGGTCATTATTATCATTATCTGATCAGGTGTTCCTGTTTCTTCCTGTCTTTGTTTGAAGATTCTGAAATATCAATTGCATGTGGTGTCTCTTGATGACAGGATAATAGGGAGGACTGAGGTGGTGAGTGGCAAAGAACACGTTGTCTCGGACACACAGACAAGGCTTTATTGGCTTTGATTATGGGCATCTTTGCACCACTGACCGTCATGTTTCCTGTTTAAAATAGGATGTTTTCTACCAAGGGTTTTTGTCAGGATTAATCTGTTTATGCATGTAAAGCTCTCAAAACAGTGCTTGATTTTTAATAAATAGCAGCTACTAGTAGTAGAAAATCTCTGTTAACATAGCTTAGACTGTTGATTGGATAATCCGAAAAGTCAAAATACAGAATCTATAGTACCTACCCTTCTGAAACCCTTTAACTTTCAAGATATATATTCATTTATCAATCTCTAGATGTAGGGCCAAAGTTTTTTCTTTGTGTAGGACCTGTGCCTTGGACTTCTGCATTGCCTCTTAAATGAATCACACATAATGCATCATCTCTGAGAGAATTTAAAGGCATCATGAAGGCTAAAGCAGAATAGTTTTAGATTTTATCATTTTTTAAGTATTTTAGTTGTCTCACCTGTATCTAACTTAATAACTTCTTTGCAAGTATTTACTTTTTAGGAAGCATTCAGTAGTTACCTTTTTAGGAAGCATTCAGTGTATTTTCACAGTTTCTGGGCTATGTTTGCTTATTACGTGGCTTATTATCATGTGACATACAATCAGCAGCAGGCAGGAGAACAAACACAGCTGACCTGGCCAGAGCAGAAGTGGGGCTCATGAGCCATGAGTCTTTTGACTAAACTCAGCTTCCCACAGATCTTAGAGTAGAAGAGCTGTGTGTGGTCTGCCATCTTAGTGGAACTGCAAGATCTGTTGTTATCACATTCAGAAAAGGTGATATATAAAGGCTGGGTTTATGTGTGGGCTGAGGGTTTAGAGGAGGAGTGAATCTAAATGCACACCTTGTAGACCGCTGCCCTTTTAAGGTGGGAACATTTAAGGGGCAGTGGGAGGGACTTAGCTTGGCCAGAGCTTCCTTTATAGGAGAAAAGTTTCCTTTAACAACCTGATCCCTTTTTTCAGAGACAGCCAACAGGTTTCCCTTGTAAGTATGTCCCAGTTGCTTAGGAGCCTTCCAAACTCCACTCTGGTCATCAAAACAACTGAACTGAGGAACCGCTGGCTGCAGGCAGTGATGACAGGTGGCCTGCGCCTTCCAGAGTTATGTTGACACCATGCACCTTGCTGATTTACTGGGGGGATGTACTTGCTGCACGTGCCCAACATACTCACCTCATATTTTAAACACTTTATAGTAAACTCCTCCCAAATGGACTTTTGCCATGTCAGTGGTAACACTTCTAGCACAAGCTTCTGAAAGTTGCTTTCATTGCCTGCAACAGAATGAGGGTTAGTTTGCAGTTTGAGTACAGGGCAGTTTGGGGACTCACAGGACTTTCTTGTCGTATCCTAACCCCTGCCTGGCCACAAGGCACCGCCATCTGGCATTTTTTGGGTAACAGTCTTCCTGATGGGTTTGCAGGGGTCCCCTTTTGGGGACTTTTGGTGACCTCAGCTATGTATCTTTTTGTTAATGGTGTAGGAGCAATTGTTCAGATGCCCAGAGCAGTAGCATTCATGCTGCTTCATTAAAATGTGCTCCTGGGGCCTACCTGGTGGCGCAGCGGTTGAGCGCTGGGTTGCGAAGCTGCCCACAGCCTTTGCAGCGCCGGTTCGATCCCCAGCTGCTCCCTGGCCACCTGAGGAGGGTCCCTCATGACACGCAGACCTCTCCTGCCGCCTGCTGCTCCCCTCAGCAGTGTGCTTCGGTCCTTCTGCCTGCTCTGCTCCCCGCTCTGGCTCTGGTGAATTCTCTCACCCTACCGCGCTTCTGACTGTACCCAGTGCTTGTATAAATAAATAAATAAATCTTTTTTAAAAAAAAAAAGTGCTCCTGGGAAAACAAACAGTGAGGCGTGTTCAGTGGACCACTCTTGAGTCTGGAAGGTTAGAGGGTCCCTATTGCTAACAAATCCTGGACCTTAGCTATGTCACTTTACGACTCTGTGACTCAGCTTCCTTTTTGTGATATTGGTGTCTTCTAGTTCTCTCTCATTTTTGTCCAAAGTTGTTTTACAATGGTCATAACATGTCAGGTATTGCTGCTTAGATATTTCTTAGATCCTTCCTGCAGCATGTTTTTTCAAAAAACACCTATATTGAGATAGCATTCATATACCATACAGCTCACTGATTTAAAGTGTAGAATTCAGAGTTCTTTAGTATAGTTACAGTACGACCACAACTACAGTCTTAATTCTAGAACATTTTTTATCCCTCCTAAAATAAACCCAGTGTCTATTACAACCAATCCCCACTTCCCCTGCTCCTCCTATCCCAGTCTTTGTTACCACTAGTCCTTTCTGTGTCTTAGAGATTTGCCTTCTTGGACATTTCATGTAAATGAAATCATAAAAATTGTGGGTTCTTGTGATGGGCTTCTTTCACTTACTACATGTTGCCATGTTGTACTATGCATCATACTTAATACCATTTTATTGCCAAATAAATGTTCCCTTGCATAGGTAAACCACATCCATCCATTCATAAGTTGGTGGTTGTTGTCGTGAAACTTTTGGCTATTATGAATGATATTCTGTGAACAGTTGTGTACAAATTAAGTATGAACACATGTTCTTATTTTTCTTGGTTATAAACCTAAGAGTAGAATTTCTCTTTAATATTTTGAAGAACTACCAAATTGTTTTCCACAGCAATTGCACCAATTTACATTCCCACCAGCAAAGTTTGTGGGTTCCAGCTTTTCTGTACCCTCATCAATACTTGCCACACTCCATTTTGTATTGTAGCCATCTTAGTGGATCTACAATACTGTTGCCTTGTGGTTTTTCTTTGTATTTCCCTGATGACTGCTGAGGTTGCCCATATTACCCTGTGCTTTTGACCATTTGTATGTCTTCTCTGGAGAAATGTCTGCTCAGAGCCTCTGTCATTTTCAGTTGGGTTGTCTTTTATTATTTACCTGTGAAAGTTTTTATATATTCTGGTTCCATTATTTAGATATATAACTTGCAGATATTTTCTTTTCTTTTGTGGGTTGCCTTTTCCCACTTTCGCAGTTAAGTGTATCACATTGAGGTAATTCAGCTTACCTATGTTTTTCTTTTGATTACATGTGTTATTGTGCTATATCTAAAAAGTCTTTGCCTAACCCTAAGTCATAAAGATTTACTTCTGTATTTCATTCCAAGAGTTTTGAAATTTTTGTTCTTACAGTTAGGTCTATGATCCATTTTGACTTTTGGTGTATGATATGAGGAAGGGAATCCAACTTTATTGTTTCACATGTGGACATCCACTTGTCTCACCACCATTTATTGAAAATACTCTTTTTAAAAAAATGTTTATTTATGAATATAAGAACTGGGGTACAAGCCATAGGTACGGGGGATGAGAGGGTTCACCAGAGACAGAGTGGGGAACAGAATAGGCGGATTGACTGAAACACACTGCTGAGGGAAGCAGCAGGTGGGTCAGGAGAAGTCTGCTACACATTGTGGGTAGCTCCCTGGCTGGCCAGGGATCGAGAGGCTGCGGTAGCTGCTGCAGAGGCTGCAGATAGCTTCATAGTGCTGTGCTTAACTCCTTAACCACCAGGGAAGCCCTATTAAAAATATTCTTTCCTCATTGAATATGCGTGGCATCCTTATTGAAAATCAATTGACCATAAAGGTAAGGGTTACATTCTGGATTTTCAACTCTGTTACAATGACCTTTAAATCTGTTCTGATGTCAGTCCTACATTGTTCCTATAGCTTTGTGGTCAACACATTTTTAAAACTGTCTTAGTTTTGTTGCACTGTCCCTTTGCACTACCACCACCACCAAACTTTTTGTTGTGAGAAACTGGGTTATTTTTTATGGAAGTTTTTTGTGTTGGGATTTGGCTGACTGTATCCCAGTGGTGCCACTTGCATGTTCTTATGTCTCTCTTTGTAAACTAGTTTTTAGACCTATAGTCTTCATTAAATTCAGATTCCGTCATGTACTTACATATTCTTTATTGCCAAGAATACTTGCTAGGTGTTGCTGTATGGTTCTGTGCATTAGTCAGGAGGCATAGGTTGTTTGGTTAGCTCAATTTTATTAACATTCAAATTTATCTCTGGGTTTGGGTAGTATCAGAGCGATCCATCTATTATAAAGTTCCCCCATCAACTTGTTAATTATTGGTTATAGCAATCAGTGATACTTATTTTTATCTTTGACTTATTTCATTCTTTTGTATTAAGATTTATATATCTGTGTTTTTATTCATTATAGTCATCATTCTTTCTGATGCTCAAATTGCCCCATCACATAAAATCAATTATATGATGTCTGGGATTTGCTTTGAAATAATTCAGGAGAGGGAATGTGGGATGAGGGAGGAGATGAGTCATGAATGACCATGATTTATAATTGTTGAAGATGGATGGTCCTTGTATTGTTCGCTTTTCTTTTGTATTAAGATTTTAAAAATCACCCCATTTTTGGTCAGTGGTTATGCGTTGATGTTGGTTTTAGTGTCATTTTTTTGATAGCTTGCTTTATCTCAGCCACAGAAAGACCCAGGAACAGTTTATACACTTCTTGGCCCCAGAGCATTTCTTCAAGGATCCCTAACCAGCAGGTTATCCTTCCCCTGGCTTCCTCAGTGGACATACAACTAGAGAAGATGTGTTTTTCAGAAAACAAAAAAATGAATCAGTAGGTCAGATCAATAATTCCAATTTAAATGAAAGATTACAGGGTCTTTAACTTTTCTTTTGTGTTTATTTTTGTCTGTTTTATGTAAAACTCTTAGTTTCTAGCAATTACTCATTTGCTTTGTCCCAATAATCTGTAACATCCTCCTTAGGTGTAATACCCCACTTTTATAGTTTGTATATTTGTGTGCATATGTAGAGGAAGGGATGAATGGGCATTAGTTTTAAAATGATATCAACATTTAACAAGTATACTACAATTCATTTTATATCCCACTGGGAATATGTAGTGAAATGACTGTTTTTCAAAGTTAGTTGAAATAATTTTTCTCCCTGTGGTTATGCTGTCATCTTGACATAGTATTAAATTCGTTTCAGTTTGCTTATGATTTTTAGGTATTGTTTTTCTTCCCTCTTTATCATTTCATGTAGTTCTAAAGTAAAAACCTAACAGGAGGCATATTTAAAGAAGTTGTCTTTCCATTCTTCTTCCTTTTTCCTTTTCCCCCTCTTCCCATAATGACTTAATTTTTATTAATACAAGATTTATTCTAGATTTTTTTAAAAAGACATATTAATGATACAAAGTATTGGTTTGGGTTTTTTTAAAAAGATTCATTTATTTATTTATACAAGCACTGGGTACAGTCAGAAGCGCAGGAGGGTGAGAGAATTCACCAGAACCAGAGCGGGGAGCAGAACAGGCAGACTGATGAAGTACACTGCTGAGGGGAGCAGCGGGCGCAGCAGCAGAGATCTGCGCGCCATGTGGGACCCTCGCCGGTGTCCGGGGATCAAACCAGCACCACACAGGCTGTGGGCAGCTTCGCAGCCCAACTCTCAACCTCTGCGCCACCAGGGGAGGCCCTACAAATTACTGTTTTTAAAGTGAAAAGTCATTTCTTCCCTTTCTTACAAAGGATTATATTGTATCTGTGTTATTTAAGTGCATTGTGGATATAGCAGTTGGTTATTAATTACACTATAAAACGCTGGGAGAGTTAGTTCTTAACTTTGAGTTTCACAAAGTCTCCTTTCTTCTCATCATAGAAAATGATAAATGCTTTACCTTTTTTTATTTGTCTTTCAGCCTAAAGGAATTCCTGCCCAAAGAATACATCAAGCAGAGAGGAGCAGAAAAGAGAATATTTCAGGTACTGGAAAAGAAAAGAAATGTTATTCTCTGCACTCCCTTTCCTCCTTTATTAGTGTGAGGGGGTCTGCTGCTGCACATGATAGTTTTGTACCCTGTGCATGTACTCTGCTTATATAATATGTGATGAGTGACTCTAGAGCATGGAAGTTGACAGTTCCACTTTGGGCAGATTTATTATCTTAATCCATACCTCCTTGTTAAAGGTTACTTAGCCCTTCTGAGAAAAATGTGCATATATTTAATTTCAGAGGCATTATCTCCGTAGCATTGAGACAAGGTTATTTGTCATTAAAAGGCATGGAGGAAGAAGCTACAAGTAGTTTTTCTTTGTCCTGAAATTTGTTTTTTGAAGCTGGAATTTGGAAACTGAGCCTTCTTAATATCCAGGTTTATTCTGGAATCCAAGTTGTCTGGCAGCCAATAAAAAAAAAAAAAAAAGCCCTATCACTAACTTTGCCTTCAAACAGTTACTCTAGTGAATCCAAAATATCAAAATTGATTTTGAGATTGAAATTTAAATTTTATGTGTATAAAACATTGTTTATCTCACATAGTTTCTAAGAACTGT